>NC_088899.1:4130392-4772707 GCF_037157495.1 Lathamus discolor | reverse complement strand
GGGGTTATATGATGGGTACAAGCTGCTGCAGGCTGGGCTGTGGTGATACCCTGCAGCTTGCTGCTGAGCTTCTGCACTCCTGGCTTAAACATTTGGCTTCCTTGCCTGATGTCCCACACAGTTTCACTATTGATGTTCTGGGGTTTTCCGTGTGGCATGTTGTGCACTTCCAGCTGGAACAAAATAGAGCTGGGGTGGGAGTGAATCAATAGAATGAACAGTTCTTGGGGCTTTTTTGTGAGCCAAGCCGTTGCTTTCCTCCTATTACCTCAGAGCTTTTCTGGAGTGCTGTGTGCTCCTCCTGCAACAGGGATCAGACAAGCAGTTGTAAGCGATTTCAGTGTCAGATTTGATTCTGGTACTGATTCAGGCACCTCAAAGATCTTGCTCGCATAACTTAGTAAGCAGCCTAAGAGGAAAAGGGCAGAAGGGCTGCACACATGGCCCTGATTCCAGCAGGATATTGCTGTAAGGTTAGGTATGTGGCACGCTGTCTTGCCAATGCGCAGCTGCTGTGGAGAAGTTGAAAACGGAGCAGCTAATCTGCTGTGAAGTGGTTCTGAGCTTGGGTAATGGTGAAAATCCAGGGAGTGAAGGCAGACCAGCATGGTAATTGGCTTTCCAAGCTGTTGGTTTGATTTGCTGTATGCTGGGATGAGGAAAAGAAAGGGCAAAGTGTGTATTTTATGCTTATTGATACGGATCCATTTCAGTGGCTGAGGTTCATTCTAGAATTTGGATCCTGTAGTGTGTTCTTGATATCTGCCTTAGTTAATGGACTTTGAGATGATCTACTCAAGGACCAAGAAGCTGCTAAATAGTCCATCTTAACTTGCTGTTAGCAAGAAGCAGCTTTTGAAGGAACTAAGAGGTTTCCTGGAAGGTCCATTCTACATGTTTCCCAGCTGAATCTTTCCTGTTTTATTGAGGCATTGGTGTTCCTCATACGCTTCTGATCCTGTGGGCATGCGGCATGCCAAGTGGCTGCAAGATGTTCCCTTCCAGTGAGATTGTTGCGGTCATAACGTGCCCACACAAGCCCAAATCTGCTCTTTTAGCATGAGTAACATTAAATCCTGAGGCTTTATCTGAGTAATCAGATAAAGCTGGTGTGTGGACACTGAACTGGATTGGCAAGAGGCACAGCTTTGTGTCAACACTTTAAGTGGGAGGGGACACCTGACTGGAGAGAGCCTGGAAGGAGCAATAGCTCACATCTGCAGGCAGGCTGGGGTTGTGCAACCAACCTCCTACTTGCTCCATAGCCAGAGCAGTGTGCTGCGCAACTAGGGGAACCTTGCCAAGTATGCTGTGACACTCCAGGATGGCAGGTACATCCAGACGTTTGCCTACAAGGAACTTCAGTGAATCTGCTGCCTTACTGAGCTTATTAGCTTTGGAAGACGAGAGCCTTTGCTGCTGTGTCTACTTGCATATGTTTGGTGATATGTTTTTCCTATAAGGACATGTCTTCTCCAAAAAGGAATTTGGCTGTGACTGGTCAAGTGCCTTTAGTCTTTGTCCCTTGATGTAGGGATACCATATATTAAGACTGATGATAAATCCCTCTGTGTATTTGATACCCGAGAATGGTTTTCAAGCTTGTGGCCATTTAGATGAAGAGGAAGGATAGGGTATTATAACCGGTGCTCATTTGGAGGCATTTCATGGTATTTGGATTAGGATGCCTTCACATCTGCCGAACAATGCCAGTTTAGACCATTCTTGAAAGAATGCTTGGCCTCATGGGAATCTCAATTCCAAGGTGCGAAACAGTAGAGGAGAAAGCTCATCAGTGATTTTACTGTCGAGATGGCTTTTGTGCCAGTGTAGTGCTCAAGGTACTCCTGTTTTGGCATGTCTAAGATGCCTACAAAACCAGCATGTCATGGATATTGTCTGTCCCAGGATTGTGGTGCTGGATAGTTATCAGATGAAAGTCCTGTCCTTAGGCCTGAGTGGACAAAGGAGATGGCCCGGGAGGTGGCAGGCAGGCAGCAAAGAGGTGGCACTGTATGTTGCTGAGGGTAACCCTTTCTGCTTGCAAGTCAGATAAAGGTGGGCAGTACAATTAATACATGCCAATTAATACTACATGAATGTCTCTGTAGCCAGCTTCTTCGAGTCCTAGTGTGGTATTAGGTAGAAGCTCTTCCCTGTGAGGGTGCTGAGGCGCTGGCACAGGGTGCCCAGAGAAGCTGTGGCTGCCCCATCCCTGGCAGTGTTCAAGGCCAGGTTGGACACAGGGGCTTGGAGCAAGCTGCTCCAGTGGAAGGGGTCCCTGCCCGTGGCAGGGGTTAGAGCTGGATGAGCTTTAACGTCCTTTCCAACACAAACCAGTCTGGGATTCTATGCTGTCACCAAACCACTGGGATTATGTAGGGGATGGGTGTGCAGGCTGACTGCAGCTTACACTTGAGTATTAGTAGTACTGTAACGAATTGACTACAGACGCAGAACTGCAAGGCAAGTTTTTTCTGGTGTGAGGTTTTTAAGGGAGGAAAGTACTGTTGGATGTGGTGGCTTTGTTTGATATTCCAGGCATTAGACATTCAGACAGTTTACATCTATTCTGTGTTTGGGAAGTTGTGGTGCACTGGATGGTGGGTGGCGTTGGCCTCATTACTTTCCAACTGATGCTTGTAAACAGCGAATCCTAGCAAAGCCATCCTACCTCCTCGAAAGGAGTGAGGACTTCGGTAGCAGTTGAGAGAGTTGAACATAGTTTGGCTGAGGCTGACCAGCCTTAGAAAAGACAAGCTTAGATAGCGGGGAGCAGCTAACAGTACTGTGCTAAGATCTAATTCTTGCTCACTGAACTCTGAAGAAGCAAGGCAGCTTATCTTTTGTGCTTGTTCCTGTGTCTTTGTTAAGAACAGATCTTTCAACTTTCTACAAGGTTTCTTCCCTTTTCTCTCTTCCTTAAGTTCTATTAATGTGTTTCAGATTTGGTGTCCTAATTGGAAACTTTCCATTGATGTCATGGGAGCTTTCTGTGGCCCACATCAAATAGCTTGGTTCACCAGGAATTAAGTGACTGTACAAATGTTGATATTAAACACTTATTTAGAAGGCATGTTGACTTACGAGGACCTGTGATGACTACTGCGGTATGTTGGGAGGATAGGTTGACTGTACAGCTTTTGTCTTGCCTTTGAACTGTAAAAGTACTGGCAGCTGTTTAATGCCTAGATAAGACAACTCAGGCTGGCTTATATCTACCAAGCTTGTCCCATCACTCACTGTTGCACTATTTCTTGTCTCATGTTGGAGAGGTTTTTGGATGGGTAACCTGAATAGAAAAGACTCAGATGGTAATGTCTGGAATAGTCACAGCAGAAAGCTGTTGGCTTAATTACAGGTACTGGAATTTTGCTGTTTTAGAAAGGAAACCCACAGTTTAGTCTGCTGAGAAGCCCTAGGGAGGGAAGGGAGAGATGATGAACATGTATGTTCTTCAAACTCTGCTTACTCAGGCTTCTGTGGTGGTGTCAGGGTATTTGGAAGGTGAAAACAGAAGGAATACAAACCATTTTAGCATTCCCTGTCATCCAAAAATAGACATGGAGCAGTGGCTGTCTCTGCTTCCCTGTAGGAGATGGTGCTTCTTCCTAATTTAAATGAAAGATCTTTTCAAAGCTGTTTGGGGTGTTGGGGAGCCTTCCTGATGAACACTGTGTAATACCTAGCCACTGTCTCTGCAGTAGACTATAATAAAAACCTTTTTATCAGTCAGCTCTGCAAGACTCACTGGATTCATGCACTATGTGGCTGTGTACTGTGTATGCAAGATCAATCTGCTTTAGAGTTATGGGTAGTAGGGGGAAGTCTTGTGTAGAGCTGCAAACTGTGCTCACTTACTTCACTTTTGAGGGCAAAATGCTTTTGAAAACTTAACTGTTTAAGCCTGAACAACAAGAGCAGCAAGGCTTTAGATCTGACTTTGATACGTGAAATTAAGCAGAATCTTTTCAGGCAAAGAATGTTTAAATGCTTTTACTGCTCTTCCCAAGAGGTCCAGTATTGGACTGCTGTCAGACTAAACTGCCTAGAAAGCCAAGTGTGCCTACACAAACTTGAACTGAGATTTTCGGTACGGTGCTCTGCCTTGAGATCAGGACAGATGCTTGATATGTAAGGGAGGAGGTTCCATTTCCTTTACGCGAACTTTCCTTCTAGTATCCCTCCTCAAACTGATGTTGAAGTTGTCATGGATATTCTAATTGCAGTCTTTCCATGTTCCAGCATTGAGCCTGTTGATGTAACTGTAAACGGTGAGCTGGGAGGCTTTTTGGGAGTGGATGATTTGGGAGACACATTCTTGTTGCTGGGTGTAAAGATGGGCTGCTCCATACAAGACTTAATGTTGTGAGTCTGGATCATTATGCCAAAGTGGCTCAGAGTAAAAGTGTCTGTGCTTTCAGATGTTGTCTGAAGAGGTGACACTTCAAGCTGTTCACAACCAAAATCCAGTATAAATCGGTTTATTGAGCCCATATATCCTGTCTCTTCAGCAATATATTTCTATGATTCTATGATATTGTTCAAAGCATGACTCTCCTAACCAGTTGTTCCAGTTGCCTGTGCTGAAGCAACTGATGTGAACTGTTACTTCATGCTCATTTCTAATGAAGAGGTACTACCATTATGTAAAGTAATGTTGGACCTAATCATACACATTCGCTTCCTTGCTCAGATTAAATGATTGAGGTTCAGCTTAATTTTGGTACGCAGGAGGTGATGAGGAAGCCACTTAAAGTATTACTTAATTTACGAAGCTTAAGCTAGTGAAACTGGGGTTTAGGAATGTATTTGAGTGTGTCCCAGTAAGACTAAGGGACAAGTTGCACTCCTTGCCACTTGAACCAGCTGCTCTGGACACCAAGCAGTAGTGAAGCAGCTGTGAACAGGGCTGTAGGTGCAAGTCTTGGTCATGGTTTTTGGCAAACAACTCTTGTTCTGTATTACCACAACTGTTATTTCCAGGAAAAAGTTGCTCTTGGATATTTGGCCACCTGACAGTACAGATGTCCTGAAGGCAGCATGTGTATTCCTGCAGCCACAGTTTGTATCATGTGCTTTAATCCATTTCATTTTGGCACATTCTGCGCTTTCAGATCTGATTTGTCTGGTTGTGCTTTTATAGGGATAAAACTTGAAGCAGTCAGCCTAGAAAGGCTTTTGAAAACCAATGTTATGTGAAGCCTTTTGGTGGATGATGTAAGAACCCAGCTGAAGCTGCGGTCACTCTGCCTATCTCAAACCACCACTGCAATTTCCAAGGACCCTTTCAGGTAATGGTGAAAGCAAAACATTGCATCATGCAGTGCCTGCACCCAGCTGTAGGCCTCACTGAGATGTACAGTGTCTCTTCCTAATTATGGTATGTCCAAGGTCAGTCGGATTTAAACACAGAGTCCAACCATGTCATTAAACTTTTTCTGGCTAATGACAAGTCAGAAATGTAGTGAGGCACCATCCCAGGGTGCTGTGCTCTGGGGAGGTGCTGTGCGTGTTCCAGTAAAGCTGGCACTGGGAGTTGTCTCTTGTGTAATCTGCCTGCCAGGAATATCCTCTTCAGCACTTTGAGAGCTGCTGTGAGGTGGCTCCTTGTGTGTATTCTTGCCTCTGGAGGGCTTACCTTCCTAAGCAGACTGATGGTGTGGTTTCAGTGTTGATGAATGTCTCAGCACTAGTCTGTTGTGTGTTTATCTGGCTCTTTTGTTAGGTTTTTGCTCATATAAGTAATGTTTGAGTTAGAGCTTCTGGCAGCTGCCTCAGGAATGAGGCGAGCAGCATCTTTCTAGAGACTGGCAATGGGTTGGGTCAGGCAGAGTACACTGTGATGGCTTCTCTCTGGTATTATCAAACCATTTAAAGGTTAGATAGAAGCAGCTTTTCATATTTACTGCTAATGAGTGGATGGATGAGGATCGATGCTGAATTCCAGGCTGAAGCAAAACAATAAATGTGTGCTTGTAATCAACACAGCATTTAGATTCTGCAAATCTTGTACTGGATCCATGTTTCATAGCTGGTTCTTGTGAGCTGCTTGTACCTTGTACTTCTGTGCTAGCTGTCTTGTCCTCTCCGGATGCTTGCCCCAAGCTCTAGCAGATGAAGCTTGATGCCTCTAAAAAGCATGGAGAAAGAGCAGGAAACAGCCCTTCCCTACCCAAAACCTCAGGATGGCAGATCTAGCTGACCCTTGGGAAAGCTAATGAATCTGCACAGATAAGAGAGAGGGACCTTCTCAGGTACTGGGAGCAAGGTGGGCAAGGGCAATTACATTCTCCCTGTTCAGATGGTGCAGGTGGCATTGCAGAACATCAGTTGTCTGTTTCCAGTGGAAGCCCATTGTACACTACAGCGTGGCGGCACTTCCTAATGGGTTCTGTGTTGTGAAAGCTACCATCTCTTGCCCTAGTGTGTGCAGTGCCAGTAAATCCACATCAGGGCACTGCTGACCAACCCTTGATACACTTGTGATGAACTTCTGTGCCTTGGTGACAGGACTAGACTTGAGCATGTCTAAAAATGTGTTGTATAAGAAACTCGTGGTGATCATGAGCTCCCTCTGCAAAGAACAGACTGTACCAGGCAGACAAGGAATGCCAGTGCTGTTTTCCTTTCTCTGCTGGCTGGGTTGCAAGCCATTTGTACCCAAATGATCCGGAGGTGCTCTGCCATGGTGTGACTCTGCTTCTTTTTTGCGAAGGGATCCCTGGGAAACTGTTTTCCTTCTGAAGACTTGGAGGGGAGGAAAGAGGGATTTGGAAACTGAAGGAGGATATCATGACTTGAGCAAGCCAAGGTGATTGATTACACTGGGATAGCAAGTTGGGATTTGTCTGGACTCCTCGCCTCAATGGGCTGTTGCAGCAATTGGAGAAGAGAACTTGCATCTTCTGGCTATGTTGTTGGATTTGGAAAGGGTTTTTCCACAGCTTTTATTCTGTTCTAAGGGTTGTTGTTTCCAGATCAAGCTTGAATAGAAAACATAAGGCTGCTGCCAGCTTTCTGTCATAGACACCTTTTATCTTGCATTCATCTTGTCAAAGCAGATGCTGCTTTCATTTCTTCCACTATTTTGCTACAAGACTAAAATTACCAGCTCTTTGATGCAGGGGAAGAAATTGTATTTCAAAGCCAAGTACGTTGTTAACTTTGATAATAAAACTGTTGGTTTTATCTTGAAGGTAATTGTGTTCCTTTGAAACCAATCTGAGGGTTGGAAGCTCCTGAACTCTGCTTGCTCTAAGCTAACATACAGCTCCCTCTTTGCTTGGGAACACCAGTGGCTGTTATTTTTGGGTGGGAGGTATAGATGAAGCTGAGTTGCTCAAGGTCCACCCTGCCCTCCCTACCCTTCCTGCCTTCAATGACTTGTACTGAGCATGAGGCTCGTGAACATGCAGCTTCTGGCTTTCATCTTTCACTTAAAAAGATGAGCCCTGTTCCTGTAAGGTGCAATGCTTGTGAAGGGGTGATGGGGCCCAGCTGCTTGCTCTGGGAGGGTTGTTTCCTGGGGAGATGCCTGTCCTCATAGGGAGGGCAACCGGTGGATAAGGCTGAGCTTACAGCATTGCTCATGTAGCCGGTCGCTTTGGGCAATGAAGAATTCCATGGCTGGCTTGGGTAGTGGTCAGGGCATGGAAGAAAAAATGTTGCTGGCTTCATTTAGCATGTTACAAGAACTATTTGATATGCAGGTTATGGGTCCCAGGTCTCATTGAGAGCAGGGGCTGAGGGAAATACCTCCTGGGAAATGGTAGAAGCCGGGTGCTTTTGGAGATGAATTGCAAAAGGCTTTTCTTCGGAAGTGGCTGTTTTCATGCCTGCCTAATCCTACTGAACCCACCAGACTTAAAGCCTCCTGTGGCCCCCTCTTTGCTTACAGGCAGGTAAGCGTGAAGGCACTGAAGAATAAGAATCTGACAAGTTTTTGGGTTAGGAGGCCTAAACTTAATTTGAAGGCCCTGTCATGATTGTGTGATGCTTGTGTAGGGGTTGACTTCTAAAACCATCATTTTGCTTAAATGAACAGATTGGTTTCCTCAACAGTATGAAAAAAATCACTTCCTCTGACTCAGCTGTCTCCTCTTGTGAGGTTTTTGTCTTGAGAGGTGACACCTCAGTCTCCACAGCCCTTGGGACAGGAAAGATCTGACTCTACAGTTGAAGCTATGAAAGATCTACTGGGTCTTTATACACAAGGATGTAACATCCGTTTCCTTTTCCAATGTTTAAGAAGCCTTTAACGAAGAGATGTGGGTAGACTTCCTGGAGGAATGCTGAGTTTTATCATGTGGCAAGGTAAGACGAGACCTGTGGGCTTAATCTGTGCTTAGTGCTTAATGTGCTGTCACTAAGGGGGCAATAACAGCTGGTACAGGAGGCTGAAGTATGTTCACTTCTTTAGGGTTTATTTGACCTGAGGTTTAACACTAAATTCAACCTAAAACTGGAATGACTTGAACAGGGAGGAAGATGCTTAATCTTAAGTACAAGGAAAAGTTTTGTCACCATGAGGCTTGTCAAGCACTGGAACAGGTTTGCCCAGATGTTGTACAGGCTTTTTTGTAGGTTTATGAGGTAACTGGATAAAGCTGTAACCTAATCTGACCCTGCTTTGAGGGAGAGATGGGTCTAGAGACCTCCTGAGGTCCTTTCCAGCCTGTATTAGTCTGATTCTGTGAAGCAAGTTCGTATAGGCATCTTGCTCTGATATTATCAGAGGAGTTTCTGGAAATGGGCAGGCTGCTTTAGTGGTTGATAGCCAACAAGGCTAATCTTCTGCACAGCCAGGCTGGAAAGGACCTCAGGAGGTCCTGAATTGCAAAGCATAAGATCAGTTAAATGTATCTTTGGAAGATGTTTTGCTTCTTAGACACTCCTGCCCAAGGCTTTAGCATGCTCTCTGCCTTCCAGGCTTACTACAGGATGTTTACGAAGACATAAGCCAGTTGCTAAACTGCAGAGCTTGTATCTGTGGCACTTAGTTTGACTGATGTCAACCCCTCTATAAAGAGGGATGTGACTATCACGACAGGTCAAAGGAGCACAGTTAATGTTCTCTCTTGACCTGGTGGTGAAAGGGTGGAGGGAAACTTACTGTACAGGCTGGGGCAGGCTGCAGTTTATGAGCTGGTGGAAGGAAAGAGCTTGGGGAGAAGTTGTGCTTGTTAATACTGCATCCTCCTCTGCTCTTTTTTTCCGCTTCAAGCTCTGTATGGGTTGGGTTAAGCTCCAGCACTGGTCATGTGTGGAAAGACATGCTAGCTATGCACAGATCGTGAGTAGCATTAAGCCTCAGGGTTACAGAATGAATTTTCTAGGTCTCATGATTTGATTGTCATAGTATCTGATCAGGTGGAAAAGACTCAGTCAGGAAACTCATTAGTTCATGACTGAGGGGCTTATTTCCTCCCAGAAAAATAGCAGCAAGCTTGCATGGCCGGATGGGAGTCTTCCTACATTCATCCTACTGACTGGCAGGATTGCTGTGACTAAATGCAGACAGTAAAAGGGAGGGTGAGAAGGATGAACTTTTGAAGTAGAGTATTATGTTGAATATGAGGAGGAGGATGCCAGCTGAGCTGCTGAGGATGCAAATGTAAATAAATTGTAAAACTGGAGGAGAAAAGCTAATCTTTGCTCCCTTAAATATCAGGGATAAAGCGGCTTTCTGGGAGGAACTGAATACCATCCTGCTGGTATTAAGGGTGCTGGGCCTTAGATTTCCTCCTCAATAGCAGGCAGTTTGTTGGGTGTCCTCTGTGGTCCTGTTGTTCACCTTCTCTCCCTGTGATGCAGCAATATGTGCGTAACAACGCTTTCAGTGACCTCCTACTCTCACAAAAAGCATTTCTCCTGCCCTATGGGCAGGTTGACAGTGGTATCGCTGCCCATCAGATGGGTGAAATCCAGACCCAAGGAAAGTGATGTGCTGGAGCTTCCCACGCTGAGCGGCAATGCAGCAGGGATGGAATGCAGCCTCAGTTCTGCACCAGAAGGCCCTGATTTTGCTGTGTTTGAGTGTACTGCTCTGCCCTTGTTTGCAGTGAGCAGTGTTCTGTTTGTGGCGCTTTGAGTCCAGCGCTCTGCTTGAGCAAAGAGACGCTGTTGCAATGGACCAAGGCTTATCTGTTACTAGTACTCAGCCTAAGTTTCAACTAGGCTTTTTCCATAGCGCTGATGAGTGGTACCAGACACTTGCACAATTTCCCCTCTGGCAGAGATGTATTTGATGTAGATAGATGTACTGAAGCTTCAGACACAATAAACCTATTTGAGGGCAAAAGGCTGAGTAATCTGGTGCTTGGCAGCTGCTCTGCTGTGGGGTTTTTTGCTTTACTGTTACCAGTACTTGTGACATCTCTGGAAAGAGGAAGGAGGTAGCTCTAATCTTCATGTTAAAAGAGCTTGAACTGCTGTGGTTTTCCTGAGAAGGAATCCTGCTGGATTTTACAAGTCTCCTGACTGTATACTGTATTACTTCTAGGAGGAGGGATTGGAATCCTCACAATCTGCTGTGTACCTTACGTTTTCAAGCCATCTGTTTGAGAAAATGCTGCTTTTCATGTCTATAATACCCAAACCTATGTGACTCTAACACTGTAAGGGCTCAATTCCTGTTCTCATGCATTAGTATTAGTAATACTCTCAAGTATTAGTACTTGGGGTGTACTAGGTGACTTCATCCAACTCCTGATGGGATCTGTGTTTATGGAGGTGTTGTGCATTGCCTTATTCTGCCCACTGAAAGCAGCACAGCAGCTAGCCCGGAAAAACTTAGGACTTCCAAGTTAGCACTTCCAGCAAGTGGGATACCATAGATCTACTCAAGCCTATAACAAGCCCAGCTGTGTTACTTTCCCCATTCCTTCAAACATAGCAGATGAGAAAGGCTTCCTGAAACTTTGCTTCTAGGCCAAGGATGGCTGAAACAGGAGGCTGACCTGTGAACTGGCAGAGCATAGCACAAGATACAGCTCCACAAGTGTCTTTGCTCTGCCCTGTTGTCACCTAGAAAGGAGGTAGGAGTTTTGGCAGGTGACTGCTGAGACTTTGAACATGGATTGGTTTTAATCCAGCTGCTGCTAGCATTAAACCACAGTAATGCATTAACTGCTTGAAGGAGGAAGCAGGACTTTGTTACTAAATCCTTTGTCCTGATGGCTTATATTGTTGGGCAAAAAAGCACTTTTGATATAGGAATGGAAACTTTGGATAGAGGCAGAAACATCAAAGTTTCATTCTTTCCACCCACTGCTCCCTTTCCCACCTACTGATTGTCAGACAAAATTAATGAATCAAGATACTTCAATGGACATGAGGATTGACACTGGGCTGTGTAGGCTGCAAATTACTAAGTGGGGGAATAACTAAAAGCAAGGAATTCTAATGCGAGCGGGTGGCTCATGATGGATTATGTGGGCTTCTCTAATGCAAATAGTTCTGAATATAAGCATCTACTATTTAAAATTTATGGTGGCTTAATTGTGGAGGAAATGCCTTTCTAAATGCAGCCTATCTTGGGATGTTTGGCTTCAGTGCTTGAGGGAAGGAGGGAAAAACATTAGGCAGGCATGGTAATTTGGTCAGGTGCTGGCTTGATTTTACAGATACCAATGCGGAGCAGCATACTGCTCCTCCTGTTGAATGGCTTCTGGAGGGCAGTGACTGTCAAAGTAATTGCTGCTTGCTTCTGCTCCTTGTGAGCTGGGGCAAATGTCTGCAGCACAGAGCAGTGAAACAGCTTTGGGAACATCATCCTGGATTGGTTCCCTAAATCCATCTTCAGTGTGATTGCAGTGATAACTGCACTGGTACAGCAGTGTGAGGGAGTGGGAAGGGCTGGAGGAAGAGAACATGGTAACTAATAGACTTGTTTTCATTACACTAGAACAAGACCTGGCCTGATGATCATCCTCTGGTCCAGCCAGTAGCTGTAGTGAGGGGGTAGCTTGTCCTGCTTCCCCTGCTTCTCCCTGCTTCCAGCTGAGTTTCAGACAGAAGTTTTTGAGTAGCTGACCAACATAATCACTGTGACTGAAATATGTTTGAATGGGAAGCTAAAGCAGACCACTGCTGTAGTTTTAACTTTGACAGGGATGGTACCTTTGTCATTCCTGTTCGTTTTCCTGACACTGCTTGGACCATCTTTTGATAACATTTTAAGGCACAATTCAAAGGCAGGCTTAACTTCTTCCTCGAGTTTTTTAGGCTGGACTAAGAGCCCAGGAAGATTCTAGGACTTCTTCCCGAGTAGCGTTCTAACCTCCAGGTCCTGAGGATAAGCTTATGTGGGACATTCCATGCTGGCTGCGTTAGCACTTGGCTGTCTTAGAGTTGAGAAGCTCCTTGTACAGATAAAATGACAGCCCTGTTCTCTGAAAGCCCTTATCAAAGGGCAGTACTATGTGGTGTCTGAACAGAAGTATAATCCTTGGTTATAGAAGAATTGAGGAACTAGGCTGTTGTTTAAGAACGTATGGCAGTAGAAAAGCAGCATGGAGTTGAGTGCTAAAGGACAGGGAAGTTGTAAGACAAGTCCTGGTAGACAGGGTTGTGGGTACTTCAGTCCCATGAACTAGTCTTTCAAGTGCAGCTTGTTTATAGAACTGGGGTTTTCTGTTTACAATGTGCCAGGCATAGATTGCAGCCTTCAGGGATGTGAGGCTTCCTCTGGAAGCTTGGTTATATGCAGTCTCAATAACAGCAGGAAAAATGAACTGAAGGTGGTTGGACAGGTACAAAGGCATAAGAAAGGTGAACCTCTGGGTGAGGTGAAAAAAAAGAGGCTTGTCACCTTTCTTCTTGATACCTGTGTGATTTCCTTTAGTGCTTAGTCTGCAAGCAAATCATAAAGCCATCTCTTGAGTGCATTTAAATCTGAAAAGACTGTGCCTCTTGCAGGTGACCTCTGCAGCTGGCACATCTACACTAGACTGGGTCTTTTCCTCTCCTTGGAATAAGCTCTTCTGAGACACAAGTGCCTTTTTCTTAAGGCAAAGACTCAAAGCCACCTGGGAGCAGCCTTCCATAGTTATATCAAACAGTTTTAATTTCATACAAGCAAACTCTATCCCCAGAAAATGGATTCTTGCCACAAGCAATGAGGAAAAGCATCACTTGGCTGATAGGTTTAGACTGGAAGTGGTTCCGGGAGTTAACAAAATGACTTGGCCAAATGTGACCAGTGTGATGAGAACCCTGTGTGTGGGAGGGATGTCTTGCCTGGTCTGGAAGATACTTGATCTGGTGCTGCTGTGTTCTCCAAGTGGGTATCTGCATGCTGAAGCATGCAGAGAACTTGCTGTGCTGGTGGAACATGTTGTAGCTGGAGTGCTATAGCCTTCCATAAGCTGCTCAAACCACTGCAATCAGCTGTAAACAGCTTGCACTCCAGAGTGGCTGCGCTGGTGTGCAAAGCGCTTTGAGAACAGGGCTGTACATAAGGGTGTAGTAATTGTACCAACTCACTGGTTGCTTCCAGGCTCTCTGCAGTTGCTGCGCTGCTTTGTGCCCCTGCTGTCACATCCCTGTTCTTACAGTGTTAGTCTTTCTGCTCCTATAACACTATGTACAGGTGCTATCTCAGCTCAGGCCTAACTGCCAAACCACAGCTGCTTGGTTATTTCCACCAAAAGAATCTATCTGGAGTGCTCATCTACGGTTCAAAGCTGAGCTTGACACATCTGATCACCAGCCATGTCCCCACTACAGCTTGCCCGCAACTTGTGCATTAAAAACAAGCGATGTCTGTAATTCATTTGTATGTATTGTTAACTCCAGAGCCCCAGGCAAGTGGTTAGGCTGCCAGCTGAGCATGTGACAGTCTTTTCTTGTGGCACGAAGCAAGAATGAGATGCTGATTTCTACCTGGAACCCAAGTTCATTGAGTCAGTCTTCTGCATTTGTAACCATGGCCTGTAAATACTTGCCAGAATGGAATTTAAATTTGCTGCTGGAAAATCGGACTTCACCAGTTGGCTACAAACAAATGCAGGAAGTTAGGACAAAGGGGAGAGGTGTAAGGAAGGTCAGTGCTGCAGGTGTGGGACATGGGAAGGTACTCTGGCTACATCTCTCAGTGCAGAGCTGTCATTTCAGTGAGGGGTGGTTAAGTTAGGGCTCCATCATGCCTTATGGAGAAGGGCTTCAGTTGCTGGCTTTCTGGTCTGTTCAGCTTTTCTACTCCCTGTGCACACTTAACCATGGCTTCTCTTGGGCCCAGTCCTCAACTTAGCAAGCCTTCTTATGCCATGTAGCGCTATTTACTCTGCAGTACAGGCACTTGTCTGGCTGTGAGGCAGTGTTACACAATGCTAGGGATGTTTGGAGTGAATTTGTTGTACAACAAAGATCTTTGGAACCCAGAGCAAATGGCTTGACTCCTGCTAACACCTGGATGTGACACTACCAATATATGAACTGTTCCTAGCCAGAGTCTCCTTGTCCTGATACAAACACACACTAGTCATAAGTGGCAGAGCCTGTGGAAGAACATGTTTGACTGTGGTTCTGGAGGCTTACTAGGCAAGAGCCTGTCACTAAGGACAGGGTTTGAGTGAAAAGGAGAACTTGACTCCAAAGGTTTGATGCTTTTGACTTGATGCCCACCAAAGATGGCATTGTCACAGACATCTTAGAGCAACCTGCTTCTAAGAAGCTGATTTAAAAAGCTGTTTTAAACAGCTAAGAAGCTGTTTTAAAGAGCCTGGAGGAGACTTTGTGTCTGGTCTTTAGCATGCAGTTGGCATTCCTGAGGTCCCTGTGAGCTGCCTTATGCAGAGCTCATGGCCTTTCTGAAACCTCCACTAAACTTTCTCTGAGGAAAACCAGCCCAAGGTCACTGTGTTCATTTAAAGAAATGTTGTAGCTTCTCTGCAACCAAAATTGCTGCTTGTAACTGGCCTTTAACAGGAGAGATCTCAGGTGGTAACTTCTTGAACTCCTTTTGTCTGGGTTGCTCCCATCATTGCAAGATACTTTGCAAAGTAACATCTCTTATGTTCCTTAGTATTTCCTGCTAGATCCTGCAGTGGTGCAGTTAACAGGAACTGCCTGGGTATGTGAACAGTTGAAGCTTGCTTAAGTTTCTAGTAAGTGCTGAGTTCAAAATGGGGGGTGGTTCTTACTTTAGGCTTTAGTTTACTCAGATGTGCTGCTGTAAATAACCTCAGTGCTTTGCTTTGGAGAGCCACACACCTCACCCCTAGTGTAAGAGAGCTTGCTGCCTTCATCACTCTGCCTAGCAACACTGCAAAAGTAGCTAGAAATCTTCTGCAGTCTGAATTATCCCAAGGAGAGCAATGTTGGAGTGCTCTGTTGGTACAGACAAGTACTTCTTAGTGGTTGCCAGTCTTGGCAGCATTGTATGATGACATGCTCCTGGCTTCCTTGGGCAGAAGCCTTTTCTGGTAGGTCTCAGGTGGGCATGCTAATGCTAGCTGCTTAATGTACAGAGGAGCAGAGCTCTTGGTGTCTGCTTAGTAGATGAATGAGGCTGTTTGCTTAGTGAGGCAGCTGAACTTCATAGTATAGCTAAATCAACTGCCTTGTTCTCACCATCCCTGGTGTATCTGGAGCAGCCACTTACCGGGGCCTCTTACACTGCTGGAGGACAGTGCTGGCTATTTGCTGATTGCTGGGACATGTGCCATCTTGCTTCATTCTTCCTTGCCCAACCTCTTGTGCTCTCAGTGAGTGCAGTTTCACTTTCTGTGGAGGCCTCAGCCCTGCCAGCAGCTCAACCTGCTGATCCAAACCACCTCTGCTCTTCAGTAGGTGGGGCTGAGGAAGCTGCCCCTGTGGCAACCCTATGTGTGGCGCAAGCAGTGAGGCTGTTGGCTGCCAAAACCAATGCTGTGCACTCAGGTTGCCTGCCCAGTCCTGATCTAAGCAGAGTTGCAACACTCAAACTAGTCCTAACCATGTTGTTAGTGCAGTTGTTCCTGTCATCTCTTCCATAGCTGCTTGGTCTCTGCTAACACAGCACTGAAACTTCAACTGTATAGGTGAGCTGACTCTCTTTCCCCAAGGCTTGATCAGTATTTAGTGGGGTGGGCAGGGTGCTAAAGCCAGAATGTGGCAAAATGATAGCATAAATGCTGAGTGGAGTGTCCCAGGCTTATGTGACCAGCTTCTGCAGTAAGCAGAAATACCCAGTCCAAAGCAGGTGTGTATTTGTAATGCTAAGAATTAACACCAGGGAAAATGGAGCATCCTGGTCCTTTGCGGCTAAAATCTGAACACTATTTGGGGCATGCAAGTTCTTCTCTCTCCACCCCAGTTGTTCTGTAGCACTGCTGATCCATCTTTGCTTTTAGCTTGGTTTTATACAAGGTCTGCATGATCAAGGGATGTGTTCCTAGCACCACCAAGGGAGGAAGGGGAAAACCTCTGGTGGTGATGCAGCTACTAGAATCATGTGAAGGATGTTTGTGGGGAGTCACAACAACATACAGGTTGTGCACATACCTGAATGATTTGAAAGGTGTCCCCAGGTAAGCTGCTGCCAGCAGGTTAGTCAGCAAACTACAAGTACTGTAGCTCTTCTGTTGGCATGTGGGATGAACACATTGCCTAAGAATATGGACCAAGTTTACTTAATGTTTTACTAGAAAAATCATGGAAACCTAAGCAAAGCAGTTGTCTTTTAGTATCATTTGTTAGTACTGTCTGGGATGCTGTAGCTCAGCTTTCCAAAGCTGTAAGCAAGGAAATGCTCATGTACAGAATATATATTTCCTTTTCCTGAGGTGTGTTTCAGGCTGGAAATCTTCATGGTAGGGCTCTGATTCATTGTCTGTTGAGCACCCAGAGTATGCCAGGGTGTTTAAAGGTCTGGTCTCAGTGTAGCAGCACACTCAACGTTATGGAGGGGGTAAACAGAGCCACAGTCAACCGACTTGAAGAAATAAAGAAAAACTGGATCAGGAATCAAGGTATTTCAGAGCATTCATGTATTCTTGGAGTTGATGTTCCAGATGGGTGTTCTGGGGGCACAAGGGAGGACCTGTGAGGAGTCAGTGGTTTTCCGAACTAAAGTTATCAAACTTCTTGTGACTGAAGTGGTTCTAGTCCTTATTTCTGGTGAGGTTTAACTGAAGAAGAATGGTTTGCTAGCCTCCAGAACACAGATGTTTTCAGTGGCCGAGTGCCTCACAGGCGCTTAAAAAATTGCAGGTGTCTTGCAATAAATTTGGGGTTGTTTTTTGCTTCCCTTTGTTTTGGAGAGATGCTTCTAAGAACTCTGCTCTGGATCTCTCAGTTGTAAACTATCAGTGCTATACTATGCCTCTGGCAGCACTTTGGCAGCTCAGTTGTGTTAGTTACTGGAACCAGCAGTGACAGTAGCTCCTGAAGGGCAAGTACTAATACTTTGCCTTGTGTGCATATGTTAGACTGGGACTTTGAGGGTTCTTGCTGCTGTGCAAGTTCCTTCCATATGGAGCTGGAAATCTGCACAGCAGCCTGTTAAAATTCTTACATCACTCTGAGATGTAGGTACCTGAAGTAACCTCCCACTGGGTGATATAACCTGCATGGGAAAGAACAGCCATTTGGCTTCAGATAAAACAGTGAGGGTATTTTGGGTGACTGTTCTTTGGCTGAAGTTCACTATATTGATAGCTTGGATTGCATTTCTAGTGTGTGTTTGGATGAGGTGAATGGGTTTGAATAGGTAGGAATGAGGTGAATCATCAGGGAGCGGTAAGGAGCCTTGTTTTGAATGTGGATGGCTTCTTTAAACCTAGCTGTGTGAATTGTTTAGCCTGCTTAGCATCATGCTGGCAAGGTTTTGGGGGACACTAGGGAGGTAACTGAAATCAAGATTAGCTGTTCAATTCATACTGGGGGACAAAACATCACAAAGGTCTTAACTATCCACAGCAGAACATCTCCCTCGCTGGGTTCTTGGCTGCATCCTGAGCTTCATTGCAAGCTGAAGGGGGTAAACTGTGTCCATGGGCACACGGAATGCCTGTGTTCCATGGTACGCAACATACTGGTAAACTAAATCAAGGTGACTGCATCAGCTGGAGAAGTCTGCATAGGCAGTTATCTTGCCTGGTTCATGTCAATGTGCAAACAGAAGATGGACACCGGCTCTGCTCTGCCATATATACTCTTTGGCGCTGTGTTCTCCCCATTCAGCAGCAGGGGCATCAACATCTGCCTCTGAAATGCCTTTGCTGTCTCCTGCCTTGCTCAATTTGCAGCAAGCAGTGGTTTTGAAACCTGGCATATCTTTAGTATGGCAAATTGCCTACTTGCTCAGAACAGCTAAACTGAGGGAGATCTAATTCTCCCTGAAAAGAGCAGTGAATATTTGTTTTCCTGAGACACTCTTGTTCCAAAGCTTTTAAGCCTAGAGGTGAACAAAAGAACTGAAAATAGCATGGGAGCAGAACAGAGCGTCATGGGGATGAGCTTGTGTTTACAAAGCAGAGCAGAATTGCAGCAAGCCTGAGCTGTTGATAATGCCAGATAAAAGCACTTTCAGTGCTTACACTTGTACTTCAACCTGGAACAGCTCAAAGGCTTTGAAGTAGCTAATTCCCTCGTGCATCTGTTCATTTATGGCTGGCTGTGTCTCATATCAAGCTGCCTAAGGCATTAAGCCATTCATTGAAGAGGGAGAGCTTTCCTGTATCTGTCCTGAGTGAGAGTACCTGTATTGTCTTGTGTGTGATGAGGCTTTTCCTTTTGAAGACTGAGGGTGTAATTGTGCTTCCTGGCTGTAGGGCAAGGTGCCACCCTGCAGTTCTAGACCAGTGCCAGGAACAATGGAGCCAGCTCTGAGCAGGAACTGTTGCCTTGCCCTAATAAGGAGCCATAATGCACTTTGATCTTGGCATATGGTGTTCAGCATTAGACCTGTTCTCACTCCAACCCACCCCTTTGCTCCAGTCTTTGCCTTTTCCCCTTTGTCTGCTTTCTTCTAGCTGTTGTCCTTCATTTAGTGTTAATAGTTTGCTTGGGGAAAGTGTCCTAACCAAATACAAGGTGCTTGTGTTCAGGAGGAGCTGCTTTCTTTCTGAAGCAGGCAATGAGAGGTATCCCTATCGCATGTGCTTCAGAACTCCCTGTTGTCCTTCACTGTGGTGGTTCCCTTTCTAGTGCAGCAGCCTTTAGAAAAGTATGCTGAAGTTTTTGTTGGCAAAAGGCAACAAGCCATAAGGAATGAGGCATTGTTGAGCTAATGGAGAGCACAGAATTGTGTTCTCTTACTTCTCTTGAGCATTTTGTGCTTCAGAGCAGGCGGCACCAATAGCCCTGCAGTCTGCTTTGGTTCTAGCTTCCTGCGGAGTGCTCTCATGCACACTGTAGAGCCCTTAGGAAATCTGCCTCTCTCCTAACAATGTTTTGCTGCTTTATCCTAATCAGAATTCCAACAGCTGAATTTGCTTGTAGATTTGAGTGTGCTTTAGCCAGTGCCTTGTTGACAGCCTTTGTTTGACAGCTTTTGTGTTGGGATGTGACTTTTAAGGACCCTCTGGCATTTTTCTTCCCATATTTAAAAAGAGGGAAGGAAAAGTAGTTTTCTTTCTCTTAAGAGCTACAATTTGAGCTCGCGGTTCCAATGGCATACTCTGCACTAGTAGTAAAAACCTGTTGGGAAGCTGGTGAATTGCTCCCTAACCTAGAGCAAACATGAGCCTTCCCTGTCACCTTCTAGCTGAAGCTTTGCTTCTTAGGTCCAGTAACCTTCTTTTTAAAGCAGATATGATTCATGCTCCGTTTTCCATGCCAGATGAGGTCCTTGGTTGTGAGTGCTGGGAGTGCAGCTGGCAGGAGCCCTGTGTGATTGCCTCACTTCAGGAAATGTTAAAATAACACTTTTTTTTTTTTCTTAGAAAGCTGGTTCCCTCCCCTCCCACTTCTCATTCTCCTAATAGCTGCCCCCAGTTTGGCAGCTGCCTTAGAGGCTTGTTTGTGTTGCTGAGTGAGAGCAGAGACGCTCTGGTGGATGCAGTGCTGGAGGAGAGGTACATGAAGTGAGCTAGTACTATCTCTAGCCAAGCTGGCTTCAGCTCTTCAGAGGTTTCTCTGAACTTTGGAAGAAGAACTGCAGAACTGTGAGAAGCGTCTTGCTCCTCCCCCTGGATCCTGTTTCTCAAGCCGGGGATTTTTTCCTTTTGGAGAAGAGCAGCTGCCCCAGCTGAAGCTACTCATTCAAGGCGCAGCATACAGCAGGTTTATTAGCTTTTAACTACAGTAATTCAGCAGTGCCCCTAGTGCCCATAGCTGTTGGAATGGGCATCCCTCAAAGCTGGACCCAGCAGGTTTTGTCTGCTGCTTTGCAGTCAGGCCTCTAAGGTACTTAGAGCTGTAGTGGGGTTGCAAAGGATGCTCAAACCTGTATCAATGGCTGCTGGCTGCTTTGCCAAGCTGCTCTGTGGAAGGTTTGTAATTCTCCAGATGGAGAAGCTTTTCTTTTTATTTCTTGGCTCTTACCTTCCTCGATCACTGCTTTGGGGAGATGGTTTGTGTTCAGTGTTTTGCTTCTCTTTTGGAACGGTTTGTGCTGAGGGAAGAAAATCTTGTCTGTTGTTATCCTGCCATTACTTGTGTGTGTCTTTGCAGTATGTAGCCTTTATTCTAGGAGTTGCTTATGTCCTAGAGGTTCCCCTGGAACAATCAGTCAGCTATAGCACGTTACTACAGTGTCCAAAGACAATGCAATTGTCAGCTCAAGTCTATATTTGAGAAATTGACTGAAGCTGTTGGGATTCCTCTTCTGTTAAATGTTCTGTGTGTTTTGGCTCCCTTGTGGATAGCTACAGAGATGGCTTTGGCAGGAGAAATTCTCCATGGTGGTTGGAAGAAGCTGGAGTGCTGAACACCAGTGGGCAGCCTGGGTCTTCACTGGGATGTCTTGCTCAGCCTGACCTTGTGGTATGAACTAGGGCAGGAAGACCAGGCAAAATTACACAAGACCCTGTTGTCAGTCTTCTTTCCAACTGAAGATAAACAGGGCAGACTTATGTCTGCAGCATTACTGTGTATGGAGTTCCAAGTCTTCCGCCTGATTAAACTCTTGAATTTTTCTGGACAACATAGAAGTGATCATGATACAAAAGCAAGGTTTGCTGGAGGCAGCTTAAGTATAAACGTGCTCTCTTAAGGGTTAGTGACGCAGTAATAAGCAGCAGTGCGTTCAGCGTGAAGAGATGATGAGCTGAATCTATACGTTCCTTAGAGAAAGAAGCAGAAAGTGCCTTTCTGAAGGGGACATGAGAAACTTTGTACCTATCTATTTGATTTATATGCTGTCTCTGCTATGCCAGGCACACCGCATAAGTAGCGCACATTACCCTGCTGTGCTGGTGGAAAGGAAGGATGAGTTGTCAGGGTAAACAGATTAAAGCAGTGCTCTGTAAATGTTGCCTACAAGGCTGTGTATGGTGATGTTTAACTCTTCCCTTGTTTTTCTTTCCATCCATTAGGCAATACTGACTGGTGCACATCTTGACTGAGTCTCCTGGCAACCTGTTCTGTAGGGCTGAATGCCAGCAGGAGCGGCCGGCTAAATCCATGAGCCTATAAATAGGCAAAATCAGAACGCACCATGGGTCAGAAGGTCACAGGTGGGATAAAGACCGTGGATATGAGGGACCCTGTATACAGGCCACTGAAACAGGAACTCCAAGGACTTGACTACAGCAAACCCACACGTCTGGATTTGCTACTGGACATGCCTCCAGTGTCCTATGAAGTGCAGTTACTACATTCATGGAACAATGATGATCGCTCGTTGAACGTGTTTGTGAAAGAGGATGACAAACTCATATTTCACCGGCATCCGGTGGCTCAGAGTACAGATGCCATCAGAGGCAAAGTGGGATATACCCGAGGACTCCATGTGTGGCAGATCACGTGGGCAATGAGGCAGCGAGGCACACATGCTGTGGTCGGGGTGGCAACAGCAGATGCCCCTTTGCATTCAGTAGGATACACGACGCTGGTAGGAAATAACCATGAATCTTGGGGCTGGGACCTAGGGCGCAACAGACTGTACCATGATGGCAAGAACCAGCCAAGTAAAACCTACCCTGCCTTCTTAGAACCAGATGAAACTTTCATTGTGCCGGATTCTTTCCTGGTGGTTCTGGACATGGATGATGGGACACTGAGCTTCATTGTAGATGGGCAATACATGGGTGTTGCATTTCGGGGACTCAAAGGGAAAAAGCTATATCCAGTGGTAAGCGCGGTGTGGGGACACTGTGAAATACGGATGTGCTACTTGAATGGACTTGACCGTGAGTATAACTTCTTGTATTAGTTCTAACAGCACAGATCCGTGTGCTACTTAAGTGCAGGCTTACTAGACCATCCTGGGGAGGGTTTTTATTCTTCTAGAGAGGTGAGGACTTCATGCTGGCAGAACAGGATACAGCTCTGAAGCTTTAATGGCTAATTCAAACAGTTTGGCTGTACACATGTACTGTTCCTAAGGCACTACAGGGAGTAAGTAGGGTTTGGGGAGGGGATGCCAGCAATCTGTCTAGACATGACAAGCCTTCCTATTTTGCTACCCAAGTATCAACAGGAATGTCCTGACAATTGTACTACTGGGGCTATAATCCTGGTGTCCCTTAGCAGGAAACACTGAGGGACAATTCTCTTCCTCAAATGGCTGATGAAGGGACTTTTAAAATCCCTTGCAGGCCAGAGTGGGAAGATCTGTCCCTATTTAAGGAAATGGGAATCTAATATTCCAAAAAGTAGCTCATTTCTCTGCTTCTTTCAGGGCAGGGTGTGCTCATTTCTAGTGCGGGGCTGGATGTTGTAGCCAGCCCAACTTGCATGCCAGGCCTTTTACTAATAGGGGCATCAATCTCTTTAAGTTTAGTAATAAGTTTCGCTGTCCAAATGTGCTAAAGTCTGTTATCTCTCATAGTCAGAAGTTCCCATGGGGCCAGACTGTGACTCAGTCCTCTGGGTAGGGTGGAGGAGAGAGGTGAAGGAAGTGGATTAAAATCTGGATTTATGATGTTAGTGAAATAAATTTGGCTGTATTGATATGAAAAGAGCAGTGTTTCCCCTGCATTCCAGAACAGTGTCTGCCCAAAGGCTGTAACATACTGGGCTCTGATATGTGCTTTAGAACATGTTCTAATGCTGGGCAAACAATGGCAAACCCTTGACACTGGTGACATGAGCTATAACAAAGCTGACAGTGGGCACCCCGAAAACTGAGCTGTCAGAGTAGCCAGGAAAGCCTTGCAAAGGGATAGGAGCAGAAGTGCTTTGGGAAATATGCTTCAACTCAGCAAGACCAGATAGAGAGCTCTTGGCAGAGCATTTTCTCACCAAGAGAAAGAAACCCAGTTCGTTGTGCCACACAAGCTTACAGTATCCAGGGGTTTCTGAAGGGTCAAAGCCAAAATCTGCAGCTCCCCTCAAAGCCAGCAAGTCTGTGGAGCTGTTGGCACAGAACTGCATTTAGCAAGGAAATGGCCACCTCCAGTATTGGATTTGGTTGTAATGTGCTCTCAGCATAGGAGTGAATTGTGGGCATAAGGCCAGGAATGACGGGATGCTATTTTGGCACAGATAGAAAGAAGGTGTCTGGCTCTAACTGCTTCTGAGCATTCAATAGCAACACTGTCCAGTGATTGCAGTGGTTGTGAATGGAAGGAGGTCAGATATATGTGTACTTTCTCTTTTGGTCTTGAGTCCTCCTGTCAGACAGGGTTATCAGTACAAACTAGATGAGGACAAAGTTCTTGTCCTTAAACTCTGTGGGAAGAAGATCTCTCCTTTTAAGGCCATTAAGCTGGAATATGTTTGTTAGGCTAATGTCTATAGGCTTTTCAGGTCAGGGCCCCTTGTTCTCTGGGATGCTGGCTAGACAATGCCTCTGTCCCAGCTATCTCCATACGGAGCAGGAGTGATTGGGACAGACTTAGAAGACAGCATATTTGTATCCCAGTGGTTTAAGAGTAAGCTACATTGGGAAGTGCCAGAGGAGTGCTGCCAGTAACAGGCTTCCCTGCAGTATTGCAGCCAGAGCTGAGACGTGCAGGCCAGCAGTCAAGACCTGTCCCTGCAGAAGAGGCAGCATGGATTCTGAAGGAGGTCATGAGCAGGCAAGACCAGCAGTACTTTGGGCTGAGAGCCTTCGTTTCACTTGTGGCACAGAACATGTGTGAGACATGGCAGGGCTTGGGGAGCAACAGCACTGCCCTGATGGATCTGTTTGCTCTCCAACCAGCTATCAGTGCAGAAGAGGGGTGCATATAGAGGTGATTCCTCACAGTAATCAGTGCTTCAAGCATGGGGAGAACTCTGGAGAACTGCTAGAGAAAACGTTCCACTGCCGCTTCCCCTGGAGCAGGTAACGGCTTGTGATCCACAGCCGGGAAGGAGAGGGGAATAGGGCATTAGTTCAGCTCTGGCTGCTAATTTGAGGAGGAGACAGCTCAATTCAAGCATGCATTTCCTGACTCTGTTACCAAGTCTCTCCTCAGCTTACAAACTCTCCTTCTCACAGACTTGTTGCCAAACATGAGATGAAAATTAGCTTTTTTCCACTTCTCATTGGAAGTGTTTTCTACATGGAGCAGTCTGTTTACTTTATCAGCAGTGGCCTGATCAGAGGCTACTGACAACACTTCTGCGTCAGCTTTTCACTGTTAGCTGTTTGTTATCTTTGAACCTGGAAGGGACGAACTTGTGTCCACCTTACTGACGGAACGAATTCTGGTGAGAAATGTAGTAACATGACCATGCTCAGAGAAAACAAAGCTTTCCCTGTGTCTCGGCTGTTGAAAACAGTTATATGAACAGTCAGATTAATTTGGCTTGTATAGTGGAAGTTAAAGCTGTTGGCTTCTATCAAGGTTCTTGAAAACTACAGCTTCTCAGCCAAATTGTTCCACTTCCTGTGGATGTTTTTAGGTGTGTCTGTGTTTAGCCCAAGATGTCTGTAAAGGAAGCTTTCTAATGATGCATGCTGAGCCTTCAGGCTGTTAGAAGGATGTCCAGATATCTGCTTAATTTGGGATGTCTTTGTGTTAGCCCTCTCTTGGGGGAGGAGAAACCCCTTAGGCTTGAGCAGTGTGTTGTATAAAGGTGAGCTTGGACAGACATAGTGACAGAAGCTGTGAGAAACTAAATCTGTTTCTTCCTTCTGCGCAGCTGTGATGTGTTAACTCTGGCTTTGACCTTAGTACCCTGTATGTTGTGAATGACCCTTCAGCATCAAAGGACCCCATGTGCCATTCCTGAAAAACTAGTATTATCTTGCTCGGTGTGTGTAAGTACAGGATGCAGAAAGGATAGCCAAAGGCTCATGTCTTTCCCGGATTTGACACAGGAGGGAATCCTCTAATGGAAAATGTCACAGTACAAGTAGTGATGTGAAGCTTTGACAGATGGCTTTTTCATGGGAAGCATGTATACAAATGTAGGGTTGACAGCTGTTATCCTACTCTATGAGACAAATCATGGTACTTTCTGGCCACTCATACCACATCATGCTATCAGACTGTGCGCTGCAGTGTTTTACTTGAGTGAATCTTAAGGTTTTTGGATACTGTAGGAAGTGGCACAAGGTAGAAGTTGAATTCTGACTTGAATAACTGGTATTGCAGAGGGGAACTTCCGTGTGGGGTTTCTAGTGTAACTTGTGGGTTGGTATATTAATGTCTTGGGTCTCTTTTCCCAGCTGAACCACTGCCTTTGATGGACTTGTGTCGGCGAGCTGTGAGGCTTGCTCTGGGCAAGGAAAGACTGAATGAGATCCCTACACTGCCACTGCCAGCATCCCTCAAGAGTTACCTGCTCTACCAATGACCTTCGTGTTCAAGGATGGAGAGTTGGAACCAAGGCAAAAATATCAGCTGACCCACTGAGCAATGGGCTCTCCACCCTTGTGTCATTGCTACTGTTGGAACTCCTTGGCCAAAGTATTCCTGCCACTGCTTAGATCTCCATGTGCCCTTATTGGCAACTCTCAAGTAATCCTTGTTTCACAACTAAAGTGTTTTGTTCTTTGGAATTCTTCCCTAGCATGCTTACAAAAGGAACATTTACAGAAGCTCTGTGCTTCCCTGCTTCTCCTGATGAAAGGCTGCGCTGCATCCTTTGGGTTGTAGAGTTTAGGAGTGAATGGTTTCTCTGTACCAGCTCAAGGGAAGAACATAATGTGGGGAAAGGGAAGGCGTTAGGAGTGGAAATCTTAAAACCAGGTTCCAAGAATGGAAAGGCATGCGGTGACCAGCAGAGTTGGGAAGAGTCTGGAATACCAAGAATTAATTGCTGAGTTCTTAAAAACCAAAAAAAGAAATATTAAAGAATACAACCCCAAGCCCTGAAACACCAAAAACAAGAACCCTTCCACCAGGAGACTTTCTAATTTGGCGATGTCAGTGATGCCAGTATCTCTGCCAGGACTTCTCACTATGTACTAATGTTATTTCATAGTGAATCCTGTGTGCTTGTTTATCACTGTTGCTTGCTCAGTTCTCCTGCTCCATTCTCTGTTCTGCTGCCTCTTAGTGGGTTTGACTGAGCTGACTGAGCAGTCATACTGTGTCTTCACCTGCTCTCTTCTTTCTGACTTAAAACTGCAGGCTTTAGTCTGGGATCAGGGGTCCCTTGCTGATGTGAGCACAGAGAAGGTATGAACTTCTCCCTCAGTAGGCTGAGACAGGCTGTATGAGCTGGGATTTATTAGACAGCTATACACCCTGTATTTTAGGTCTGTCTTCTGTACAGCCTGTTCCATGTTAAGGCCTTAGAGAAACATACTCATGTGTTTCTCTCATGGCTCTGCCAGGGAATTCGCTTCTTAGATAAGCTGCTTAGAGGCATCCAGACCAGGCTTTCTTCTGTCATAGACCATCAGTGTAATCTCCACTTAACTATGCAGCCGGAATAGTTCTGTTCCTTGCTTGTGGGTAGGAGTCTTCCCAGAGAACGTGGCAGCAGTGTGGCTGCAGAAGTCCCATCAGCAGATGAGAAATCCAGAAGCTGCAGAATGTAGCTGGTGAGACTTTACCAGAAAACAATGGGATGATCTTCAGGCACAGCAAGAAGAAACTGAACCTCTCTAGAGCTGAGGGTGGGGGTAGGAGAGAACTTAATAAAGAGGACAAGCAATTCAGGCAAAATCAGCACATCCCAAATAGATTCTCACCTCAGTAGCCAAGTAAAGAGGATGACACTCCTTTACTAGCAGGAGCTGCTCTCTTGACCTCTCCACAGGTTACTATGCTGCCTTTCTGGGGTTATTTTGCACATTTCTTTGTCTTGAAAAATGTTTGTGTGGTTGGTTTGTTTTTTTGTTGTTTTTTTTTTTTCTCTTGAGTTATCCCTTCAGTTCTGTGTAGGTACAAATGAGTTTAGTTGTTGAAAATGTTAATATATATATTTGTGGTGTTATGTATAAGAACATGTTTTAAACAGCTGCTGTAGGGTACCTTTTTTAAGATAAACTACTTGCATAGTATATTTTTTAAAGCACAGGTTTGGTGCCAAGACTGGGTGGGGTGTGATGTGCCCCTTTTTTAATCTAATGTTATATGATTTCTTTTTTAATGTAGGGGTTTGTACTAGTTTCTGTTACAGGGTGGGACACAAGAATATTCAGTGTGTGGAGCCCTGCTTGGTTGCCTTCAACTTGAACCAGTGTCTTCCAGAACTCCAGGGAAGAAGCTGTGTTCTTCCTACTTCTAATGCTCTTTGTGCTCCCTTGTTTCCATCTCTTCTCACCTCACCAGTACATTGCTTTGTACAGTTTTAAATCCTGACTTTCTATTTTATGACTGTAGATAATACTCAGTAACCTAATAAACTTTATTAAATATTACTTGATGTCGGTTTTCATTTGCATGAATCGAGTAGAGTGCTCTCTATCTAGTTTCTGCATGATTGGTGAGCTTACTCCAAAGAAGGCAGCTCAAACAGGTAAAGCAAGGGCTGTTGTGGCCTTATCTCTGCTTGGAAGAATAACAGCTTAAAGCCAGCATCTGAAAGGTGGACGTCAAGATGCAGCTACTGGTGCAGAGTGGCAGGGGATGGTAACATCAGATTTTGTACAGCCCTAAGTAATAGCTACTCCTGATGGAGTTGGATGAAGGCTGTGATGAGATACCGCCTTGGTTTCCTAACTGAACTTGGTTTACAACTGACTTACTAAAGCCCAACTCTTTTTTCTTTGCATAGATTAGAAGTAGGTTCAATAGACAGAGCTCTGCTTATCTTCTTGCATTGGGCAGGTTTGCAAATTTCATTCCTAGATTACAACAAACTTTCCTTTTTCTGTCAGGAAAAGCAGCTCCTATAAAAATAAATCACTAACCTATTTATGTTGATACCAAGACTGTCCTTTTTGTTAGGGATGGAGAGGGATAGAAGAAAGCAAAATAAAAATGGTGAGGGCTAAAGGCTTCCCTAGCCCATAGAACAGCAGAGTGAATTACAGAAGGTGCTGTGGCAAATTAAGCTGAGTGTTGGGAAAGTCATTCTTGTATGATGTGTGCTTGAAAAGTGGCAGACTGATTTCAGTGTGTTCTGGGTAACTTCTTTAGGTCATGAACTTGATTTAGCTTAAGTCACTTGATACTAGTTTTCAGTCACTCCCTACCCACTGTTATAAGTTGCTGTGTTTTCATACATTTTGAGATCTGTTTGCACAAGAGACTTCATTCCTGGGCTGTGAGGAGGTGGAGATAACACTGGATTACAAAGTGTTCACTTGTGGGTTGTGCCTTCAGTCTCCTCCACCTCCAACCAGTGCAGTACAGAGATGCTCTCAAATTCTATCAGTGGTGAGGTTAAGCCTCCCCAGACTGGAAGTGAGATGACTTGGTACTTCTGTCAATTATGACAAAGGCTTTCATTCCCTCTCCTGTCCACGTGCTTTTTTGTCTTCCCTGCAGCTACCAACTTGTGTGTGGAAACCAAATGCTTTAATCAGTTCACACAAACACTACAACATGTGAGGCTCATCTCAAGCTCAGAGCTATACTTATAAACTGCCTTATAAGGGTACTGGGTGAGGAGAGCTTAATAAAAAAAAGCAAGTGGTTTCTTGCCTTTGTCTCCAGTCGGGGCAAGCATTCTGTGAATGTTGGATGGCTTAAACTTGTTTTTTCCCACATGTAGAAGACAGGGTTTGTAGATCCGAAGCCTAAACATGCAACATTGAATAACTGTTTGTATTTTGCTCCATGTAGTGGAGGACTTGAGTGGAGCACTTACTTTCTGGCTCTGTGCGAAGAAGGCCAGCTTCCCCTTTCTTTTCAGGGAAAGGCTGCCTCTGCTTTGCTGGGGTTGTGGCTGGAGGGGTTCTGGAGGCTGCAGAAGGTGGGGCGGGTGCAGAAGACTGAGAAATTAGTTCATGCTCAGCTCCAGACACCCAAACAGGCTTGTGTTCCAGCTGCATGGAATATTTGAAACAAATGACCTGCTCAGGGCTGGGAGCCTGTGGTGTTTATGTACAGTGCCATGGTAACAGTGGAGGAAGTCATGAGATGGGGATTGGACCTGCTGGAATCAACAAATGATATCACAGATTAGCAAGTCCTAATGAATCAGTGGCTGCCTGCTAGTGCCTGTGTTCAAGCACTGGCATATGGCAGGCATATACACTCCTTTTTGAGCAGCATTAAAAATTGCTAGTCCTACTCGTATCAGGGCCTCCTTGAAAATGAGCCCTTTTATTGCTGGCCAGCATCTCATCTGCCTGCTGCTGCTGACTAATCATGTTTATGCACATGGAACTGTTCCTGCGTTTTATAGGAGGCTTCTGGCCTTGACAGTTTGCCTGCTGTTGCCTTGCTGGTGATGCAGAAGTGCTGTGGCAATTCTGCAGGGAATTTTTGTATCCTGATGCTCCAGACAAGCAGTGGAGTCGCTTTTGTGTACTCCTGGAAGTTGAGCTTTGGCAAAAGTAATTCAAGTCTAGAAATGCATGCAAGGGGGAGAGTCTTCAGTGGGGAGTTCAGTAGCTGTCATATTACTTGTATGTCATTACTTTAGTCTTGTCGTAAGTCCTTTCAAAAGGAAAGCGTGTCTCAGGTACAGGTTACATTCCTGTGCAGCGTATCTGTGCCAGCAGACATACCGACTGTGGGTTTTGGTTGAAGCTATGACATTGTCAAGACAGAAGAACTTTGGGGAGATGGGACAGTTGCCAATTCTCTCCATGTGCTGAACTAAGAATTTACTTCTAAGCTCAAACAACTTTCCTGTTGGAGCCTACATGTCAGTCTGTGCCTGTCAAGTCCTTTGCCAGTTGCAGCACAAGGCAATTTTCCCTCTCCCTGTGCCTGAGATGTGCAAACTGAAAGGACGTGCATCATACTTGTAAGAACTTATTTTGGCAGTTACACCTTCTCCCCTGCACAAGGTAAGACAATTATGAAGAACTTTTCCTAACATGCTCCCCCTCTCCTCTCCCATGTGCTTCCCATGCAGACCTAATGCTCTTGATCTTATGCCAGAGACTAACTTGCATTTGACTGGAGAAGGAAATACATGGGGATTTATTTAGTCAAGTTTATTAAAAGTAAAAACCTAACCCAAAGCAAAACCTTTCTTGGCATACAAAACAGTGCTGAAGGGAACAAAACTCATTCAGTGCTTGCACAAAACACATTGGAGCACTAATCCTGTCCTTGCACATGTTTTGATTCGAAACTATTGCAGGCTTGTCTGCCCTTCAGACAGAAAACTATTTGAAGCAGCTGCCAGATGTTTTGTCTGACTTGTGTTTTACAGTTTGCTTACTGCTTTGCAATGCTCTTCCCATGGTGTGTTCAAGCTGTCCTTGTGCGTTCTGTTCCTGTGGCACCTCCGTACTTGTTTCCTGCCCCTTGGCCCTAGTCGCATGCACGTAGCACAGGGGAGATACAAGTGTGAGCATTTTACTCCAAGGCTCAGCATCGCACGTCTGCTGCCCAATCTGCTGACCTCATCTAGGACCTTTTCTGGGACTAGCACAGACCAGCCACATTCCTCTGCTCCCATGTTGCCACGGTGTATAAAAGTTAAGGTGATTTACAGTCTTATAAAAACACTTAAAGCCTGAATTTAGGCCTTGCTAAACACTCTTACACTGAACACCCACAGTTCATGCCTTGGGCAGCCTCTTTGGCTGTAACTTAGCTGAGTTATAGATCTTCCTTTACCCCTAGGAGTAACATTGGCAATACTTTCTCAAATACAATTAAGTGGGGCAAAGACCTTTTGTGTTTTGCAGAACTGTGACACATTTGATGCAATTGAAAGACATGCCAACAGGGATACCTCAAGATTCTCTTGGTGTTTGCCTGGCTCTGGCAGCATCCCAAGCAGTTATATTATCTGTGTCGAGCTCCTCAGATGGGAGCAGCCTCCACGTTTACAAGCACACATCCTTGGCTTTCTTGTACTGCTGCACCACTCAAGCTCCTACAATCCCACATCTGTACAAGAACAGCATCTTGTGAGTCCTTGTTAAATGTGTTTAACCTGCAATTTTTCACTTTGCTCAGCCTTACACCTTTAAATAATTTGAGGGTTTGGGTCCACACTAATCTGCATTTTCCTCTCATGTCATCTTTGACTGTTCTGCATGCAAGAGCTTGTGGCCCAGGGAAGCTGTGCTGTGTAATTGTGTGGAAAACAGGCCAAGAAATAGATGCTACCTCTGCATAATCTTCTAGATAGCACCTTGTTTGTCCTGAGGAGTTCCACAGATGCCTATTCCTACCAGAGTCTGTCATTGTTCCTTCTCAGAACATCTTGCTAAGCTTTTAACTATTACCTAGGAGGGCATAACACAATTTTACTGTCTAAAAGCTACATAAGCAAACATGCTCTCCAACTTATTATTATAAAGGGTACATTGGCAATAAACATTGGCCTAAACTGCCATCTGGTTAGGACACAGATAGTGATCTTTTTTCTTTTATCATAAAGAATAGTGAGGGTTTAATCTCTGAGAGTCTGAACTCTTTGTTCTCCAATGTTCAAAATGAGGGACCTTTGGGAGTGCAAAACTTCCTCTTGGGTTACACAAGTGGTGTTGATCTGAATGGTGAGTGCCACCTACTGAACCAGTAACTTCATTTCCTGCAACACGGTGGATGTTTCCTTTGGAAGAGGATCACCTCATATTGATAAGGTCTGTTCCTACTTAATTCGAGGTCCAACAGAGAGAGACTTGAGGAATACCAGCTGTTCCTCCTGAATATGATCTGTGTTTTTCAGAGCGTCTAGACACCTGGGTGGGTTGCACACACATTACCAGCAAGGCTACTTAATCATGTCAAACTCCTTCTTTCTCTAAAGGCCTGGTTTGGGTTTGTTTTATTTAATGGGCTATATGGAAACCCAGGGGAAGGCAGTGAATCAAGCAGACAAGTGGGGAAATCTGATCACTAAGGCTGACATTTTGACATTTTTCATTCTGACGTGGTATAGACAGTGCACAAACTTCAGGGTTTCAGGAGTTATTGGCTGTGGGGTTTGGTAACAACACTGGCACAGTAAATCCTTAAACCAGCTGTGTTGATGTATCATCTAGAGCCTTTGTGAAATACAGTTAAATGAAAACTGTCAAACTGTGCTGCATGATAGGAAATACAGCAATGAAAATAAGATTTACAGAATGTTAGAAATGAAGTTTTCAATGGATTTTGTAAAGGAAAACCTACAACAAGACCTTATGATGCATCTTGCTTGGATAAATCCACACATTTTCGATTAATGTCCTGACAGATGCCAGCTATCTATTCCAAAGTAAGTGCTGTGCAATAAGATCCTCATTAGAAGGGAAAGAAGGTGATTCTTCATATGCAATCTGACATTTTTATTTGCATTTAAAAAATAGTCAGAAAAAAACCGCAAATAAACCCGGAGTTCAAAAGGGTGACACACTTCTGGACAGGAAACCTGTCTGAGAAGCTGCACCCTGGAGCTCAGGCACTCTTGAGGTGGGTTTGCAAATCCTCAGGCAACTGGTGCCTTGGAGGATGCCTAACATTTAGAACAAGAGACTTGTGCTCCACGTGCTTTAGGTCTACATTTTCTTGTATTGGTGTTTGCCAACTGTGTTTGAACTTTATAACCAAGAGTAAGAGAGAACTTCACTACAATAGACTTGTTTTCTTCTTTAAGGTTGCCTGGCACTGGCACTAAGCTCAGGAACATTTCAGTAGGTACAAGACATGTATGTTTCTCTACAAACAACAAATGCAAATAAAATAATATTATGGTCATACCTGTAAGATACCTGCAATGTAAATAAGCATGAGCATCCCAAGACAAGCTATGACGCATTTCCCAGGAAGTTTCACTTGGAGTCAAGGAGAATCGAGCACCAGCATTAACTATCACCTCCCCAAATGGGCGTTAAATGGTGTTTTCAGGAAGGGATGAACACCAAAAGAGCAGATCCAACTTCAGAAGAAGCCAAGGGGCAAAAAGATCATTGGTCAGGGAAAGCCTTTGACATGCTGATCATGATGCTAGGAATGGTGAGAGAAGCGGCATGCTACAGCCTCAGTTTCTAAAGTCTCTCAGATATTTTTCTTGCCAGGTTCTCTTGAAGGGAGGTTGTGTAATCAAACTGGGTTGCATGTAAAAACACACTTGTGTAAGTCCAGGCATGCAGGGTATTGCCAAAGTGGACAGACTGTCCTGCTTGTGCCTGCCAGAAAATTGTGTTTTGTCCAGAGGAAAAGAAAACATCCTTTTCTCTGGAATTTGTCTTTTCAGGCTCTGATCTCATCAGCAGTGTCTCCATACTATAACAGGTTTGACCACCTTGGGTGAGGACCGTAGTCCAGTAACTTGAGTCTTACAGCAGCAGCCAGAACTCAACTATTCTCCACAGAAAATGACCCTCTCACTGATGTCGTGGATGCTTTAAACGTTGCAGAGAGGAGATAAGAAGAAAAGGGGTCCATCTGTAGTTTGTTGTACACAAGGTCCTACTTGTTCTTTGAACTGTCCAAAACGACAGTATCCATCTCCAAACAGAGCAGACAGAAGGATAGTTTGATACCTGACATGTTTAATAGCTGAATGTTAGAAGGCAGGTAGCAGAGGTGATTTGCACAAGTCTGTATATGAACTCTGTTATCACAGCTGGAAATTAAGCACGTGCTGTAGGTACACTACCAACATGCATCTTTCTTTCCTGGATGTTCCATATAGCTGGAAAGGCTGACTTTTCAAGAACCTAGTATTTGAATTGAGTGGTATTTTTGCTGTGACTTAAGCCCTGCTCCTAACCCAGCACTGATCTTTTTTTTCCCCCTCTACTGTCTGCACTGGATTAAAATGGCAGATTTCCTTGGATTATATATTGAAATGAGACTACCAGCTCTAATTGGCGGTTTCAGTAAATGCAGACCATGCTCTGCATTCATGTTTGGGAGCTGCCAGAATGGTTATATGAGAAAACCCCACATTAGACACTAGTGAAGTAAAACAGGAGGGCTTAGTGCTCTTGAGGCTCACAGAACTAAGTGTTGCTTCTCCCCTCAGAGACCTCTGAGTCAAAACGCTTTCTAACTGCTGAGAACCTCTGCCTATCACCTTTAGCCTGACTCTTGCCCCTGCCAGTGCTGCACAGGCAGTCTATAGCCAGCTTGGTATTCCTGTGTCCTCCTGCAGCTGCTGCCTTACTGACTGAACTGCCTGTGTGTGGTTTGAGCACTGCAGCACTTCACAAACCAAGCCATTTTGCATTAGGTCTAATGCTTCACTTCATATGACCTCTCTGCTTCACCAAGGAGCTGGTGGCCCCTTCTAAAAGGGGAAGGTCTCATACCTTCATGTTGCTTGTCTTTAAAGTTTGGCAGCTGCTGTGTAAGATTACAGGGTGACTCCATCAAGCTCTTTTTATACACTGCTTTGGGTGCTGGTGCAGTGCTCATTGAAGGGAAGGGAGCAGATGGAGCCCAGAAGTTTGGTTTGCTCTTTTCCTGCTTAGCTCCATGTCTGGAAACCTCCTAAAGCCTGTCAACTGGCAGTGAAAAATGAGTGCAGTGTGAAGGCCAAGCAGGTGGTCTGCAGCAGAGCCAGGCCAAGTGCAGTAGGCACTGATGGCTGCCTGGCAGTAGAAGGGCAGACCACAGGCTCCTGCTATCTGCCTCCCTGCTCTTATTCTTTGCTGCTGGCAGACATAAAACCATTGACAGATATCCGTGTCAATGTGACATTTTGCTACATCTGTGACACACAGAACCTCTCTGCATGAAAACATAGCAGCTCCCAGTTCCAAGGATTTTCTTGGAAGGGCAAGAGCTGCCCCTCTCCAGTCCCACTTCTCAACTGGGTGACCAGTTTGTTTAGAAACTTCTCTCTTAGGGGGTGTTTGGGGATATGCTTAAAACAGCCAAACAAAGGTGGGAGGAGAGGAAGCAAAAGGAAATACTCCTCTGAAGCCAAGCTGGTTTGGGGAGGTGGCTGGGAGGGGCAAGATGTTTTGTTTGCTGAGGAAACATCTCTACAGCCAAGACACACAAAGATGCCTTCTCTAGATCTTGTTACCTTTGGTCTCCTCAGGCTCTGTCTCAGCTCCCAGATTATTTTTATGAACTGTTTAATCCAGGGCTTTTATTTCCCCTGTAAATAAATGGTATTTCAGATTCCAGCACAGCTTCAGATCCTTATACCAGCTGTTGAGGCAAAGAGTGGCCCCATGGACATGAGCATAAATAAAAATAGGCTTGGAGCTTTGGGGTTTATTTTTTCTTCCTTCTCTTGTCAAGGCAGCTCACAGCCAGGGACTGGCAGGAGAGGCTGGCTGTGTGAAGAGAGGCACAGCACTGTTCCCACTTCCTTTGCCATCTCTTGGAGGGGAATGGCGCTGGCTGGGGCCATGCCAGGAGATGCTTGGTGTCTCAGTCAGTGAAGAATTATTCTCCAGATTTACTGTCTAGTTACTTACTTACTGTTAGTGCGATCTGCCTTTTACAGAGCAGGAAAACTGCAGAAGAGAACAAATAAACAAGTAAACCTTCAGAGCCTGTAATGGAGAGGCAGGTAGGATAAAAGGATCCCAGACTGTTTTCCCTGTGCAGAGGTGCTCTCTCTGCCATCAAGGCTTGTCTTGTTAAATTTCCTTTTCTGACACTATTTAAGGAAGCATGTGCTGATCTTTTCCTAATGGTGGAGCTCATGTCAAAGTGCACCACAGGCTGGACAAATGGATCACTTACTCCTGCAGCACTGCTGCATTCATCTGTGACAGGCATCTATGGCGTGCCTGTCACAGATGGATGGGGATATGCACATTCCTGGCTGACCTACCTTTGTGTTGTCAAAATCCATAAGCAAGAAAAGGAGGAGTGAAAGGACAGGCCTTTAAGAATGGGGATTTACTCACAGAGTAGTCTCTTGGCCTGCACTGCACACTTGCTGCTGCCTGATGGTGTTATCTTGTTGCAGAAGTAAATTCTGTTTTGTTTTGGGGCCTTTTCTCTTAATTGTGTGTAGGAAAACACAAACATTTGGGTCTGTCCCCATGTGTCCCACTTTTTGTTAGCCTGCTAAGGTGCCTTGGTATGTGTCTCTTGGAGGGATCACGCAGGGCTTTGGTACAGGGACTCTTGCACTGCTAGGAGCAGATCATTGCCAGCTTCCTGAAAAGCCCAACATGTTCTCAGGACATCTAAGGCAAGAGTTTAGTGCTATTTGTCAACAGGAGGGCTGCCTGGAACAAAGACGCAGAGCTGACAAGAACTAAGCCTATAGAATATGCTACATAAATATCCCAGACCAGTCATCTGCAGTAAGAGCTCCCACTGAAGTGCTGCTGACGTTAAAGAATGATGGTACTTAAAAATAACAAGGAAAAAGAAACTGTCCTAATGAGGGGAAATTCAAGGTGCAGTCCTTTAAGTTGCATATAGCAAACTCAGATTCCTGGCAAGAAAATCTGTATGCATGGGACATATCTTTTACAAACACTTGTGCATGTTCATTCTCAGCTGTTCAACATGAAAAATTTCTATTCTCTAGCTGTTTGGCAACAGAGCTAATCTATATTCTTTATTTCAAGAGGGGGAGATACATATAGGGCTATGGGTAAGAAGCAATATTTAAGTCACTTAAGGTCCTCAGAATCTTTATCAGTAGCATCTCCTTCCACCCAAAAGTTTCATGAAAAGCTTTAGCATGAATTGAAAGAACAAACCTTTCTGCGACAGTAATGGCTACATCCACTGGGAATTATCTTGCTGTTTGCACCCAAGTGTTACTGACTAGGGCAGAAGCAGCCACATACCCAAATAGATCCATGCAGTTACCACCACAGCCAAGCCATAACCAGCTTAAGAAACGAACAGCCTAACTACAAATGTCCCTGGGGATCAGGACAATATCTTTCACTACCTGGAGAAAAACATTTTCAGTTTTTCACAGCAGAAAGCATTATCCAACCTGCCACAACCCCAGGCAGCATTTCTTTCCAGGGACCTGATTAGATCTTCCCAAAAGGCCTCTTAAAGAAGGAATAGTCAAGCTGAAACCATTTTAAAGGAACATTTATCATTGTCCTTACACCCAGCGATGACTCACGTGGCCTTTGCTAAACTGTGTAGAAGGAATGGAATTTATTTATTGCTTGCCTCAGGAAGACAGGGCCGGGAGCCAGAGTGGCATCCGCGTGGAAATTGCCGTGCTCCGAAGGAGACAAATACTTGTGCATAGAACACATTCTCTTCCGATCTGAAAGAGTAGTTGTACTTGATAAAAAACAGATGAGCAACACTTAAAGCCAGCCCATTCACATCAGCAAGGGATGAAGGGCATACAACAGCACCTAGGTATTGGAAAAACAAGGACTTGCCTTGCCATTTGAATGACAATTGTAATTAGGAATGGGTTTATGCTAAATCCTGTTGATGTCAGTGGCAAAGCTTGGTTCAGTGATCTCAGTGTTTGCCTGCCTTTGGCCTCAGCTCAGGAACATGCCAAGCTGGGGTTTTAGCACCTGCTCTAATTTAAACACTCACCTAGGTGACCTCTGTAAAGAACACTTGAGTTAACTTTACTGTTACCACCAGTTACCATCAGTTCTCCCTCAAGGGAGCTTATTGCAGAAAGAAAGGCAATCACAAAGCTTAAAAAAACTACCAGTGCTGTTCTCTTAACACATAAAGAGGCAGTTAGGTACAGAACAAAGAAAGTTTTCAGTTTTCATGTTGCCTTTTAAATACTGGAAGAATCAGACTCATATACTTGTATTGGACGTGGATATTATTTCAAAAGAAGCAAAATGATATAGTTTGATGGTTCCTGACCGAAACTAAATTCAGATCTCTCTTTTTGTGGGAAATTTCAACATTTCAACACTTTTCCAATACTGCCATTTGTAAGAAATCCCCGAATTCCTGCTCCCAAGCAGCCTTTCTGGCCAGCAGTACGAGACACAGTGCCAAAACCCAGCAGAAAGAGCGTCTTCTAACAGTGTCCACACGCCATGTTTATGAAACCTGCCTTTTGTTTTTAGCTGACTCTCTGAGAGGATGTGCAACTTCCTCAGCTTTTCATTTCCATAGGTTCTCCAAAGGCTTGGGGTATTCCAAGCTGGCCATGAGCCAAAGGAACCGTAAATCAACTGTGACAAGAAGTTCCCTTCTCCTCTGTTCTCCTTCCCCATGACAGCATTTTGGGGAGCATAATGTTTTCATTTTAAACACACCACTGGCCTCTGCAGGGCCCTTTCTTTGGCACTATGATTTCAAGGAGGTTTTAACCATTCTATGCAAAAGGCTTATGTACTCCATGTGTACCTGCGGAGCCTGCTCTGGCACCACTCAGGAAAGTGGTGCTGTGATGCAAGTGCAGTGGTGGACATTACAGAGAACTGTGTGTTAGCATCAGTTCCCTAGGCTATGGTCTTTTTTAGGATGCAAAATCCAGGACTAGAGCTTTGTTCTGAACAAAAATGTCTTATGGATAAGCCCTGGAGTGGATGTGAGATGACCCAGAAGGGACTTTTTTCACTGGAGCTGGGGCAGGGGGAGGTATTTGGAATTCTTTTCCAACATACAAAGGCCTAGAAGGCCTTGGTGCTTCTTTCTTTTATTAAACCATCCCTTTTAGCCTTTCCAGAAGGTGACAGCAGGTAGTCAGAATGCAGCATTTCTATGGGCTGGTATGGTTTCTAAACATGGTATGTGTTACTACAGGGCAGTGTCTGGCTGGTGAATACACAGAGCAAATCTATATAGGCCAAGAAAAACCACAAAAATAATGAAATGTAAGTGTCCTACCATGGGCTGTGGCACTTCTGCCCTAAAGAGAGCCTGACGCAGGGCTGCCTGGTGCTTCCACGATGCTCTTCAGATCAGTCCAGGGCATGCTTCCTCCTCCAGGCACCAGGACAGATCTGCTGATTCTCCTCTAGGAAGGTGAGGCGAGAGCAGCCAGGAAGCTGGTGCCGTTGCAGTTCTCCTGAATTTCCCCAATTTGCTAGCAGCCAGGGCAGGGGAATGGCAAAGGGAGGGGGAATGGGCAGATGGATTTTCCAGGTAACACCTGGCAAAAGAGGGCTGATACAGTCTCATACAGAACAATGGGTTTGTTTTGAGTTGCTTGTCAGGAACTGACCTCTTTCCCCTCTCATCCTCTGAGCGTGTGATCCTTGGGGTCCTTGTTTTCTTTCCTCTCTCCCTCCCTGAGATGACTTTTTCCTCTCACTTGTCACAGTGACGCATACAGTGTCCATCAGGTCTTCTTGACATCAGTGCCTCTAAGGCTAAGTCCTTGCTGTGGAAAGACTGAGAGTGTACTCTGGTTACAGAGGGCAGATAATAGTAATTCCTCAACCAGTCGCCTCCTCTTTTGTCAGATACAGTGGCTATGTGAGGGAGAACATGTTCAATTCCCTTTCACCAAGCACTTTGTGCAGGGCAGGCACACTTAGAAGGCTGGTTATTGTTGGGGTTTGCTTGAGTTCTGAAGAAGGAAAATACAAGTGCAAGCCTGGTGGGGAGGATACAGCTGCATCCTCTTGAGTGTACAGGCTGCAGCGGATACGGCCCTCCCTGTCAGGGATCTGTTGCTGTTCTACTGGCTGCTTTCTCCGGAAGCCATAGCCGTGATACACCCACTAGGAATGAACATTGCTCACAGCCTCTGTAATCAAAATACAATCTGAACCCACACTTACTGCATGTCCCCTACTCAGAGCCCCTCTGCTGAGATCCCAGCCAAAGCAGTGAAGTGTGGGTAGAAGGGGGAAGCAAGCCAAGGACAGGCCTCGGGCTCTGCTCTTCACACTGGCCTGGCAAGTTCTGAGATGGGTCCTGATATTGTGTTCATTCCTGTGGCATCCACCACAGGTCTGTCTCTGTGCACACCGTGTTCATGTGCCATTCTAGGCCCCGCAGAGCAAACAAGTGCTGGCCGGTCGCTGCTGAGAGATTTCCACACATTGTGCTGGTGCTGTACAGGCCTCACTGTGCTGCTCCTGCATCAGACCGGATTAATGCTGGTAACAGCACTCCGCTTCCTCAGTCCCGCCAGCACTGCTGTGTCACTGGGATGTTGGTCCACCCTGCGGACGGGTCTAAGGGACTGTGGCCAGGATCACACTGCTGCTGCTCTTAGGCACTGCGCTCTCCACAGCTTGGATGGGCGGACAGCGTGTGCCTGGCTATGTCAGCAAGATGCTGCCAAGGGCTGTTAGTGTTGCTTCTTTAGATATGAGGCTTCTTTAGATATTGGCTTATTTAGATATTATTTAGATCCTGGGATGGGTCATGTGGGGAAGCTGCTCTAGGCTGTGAATCCCAGAGAGTCCTGCAGTTGTTAATGTGGCACTCACCTCCCCCTGTTTTCCATGACCTGCCCGCTCCTTCCTGCCCTCGTGGCCTGCCCCTCTGAAGGAAAGGGCTGTTTCCCAGCCGGGCAGCCATTGGAAAACCCAGCTGAAACCAGGACATCTCCCCACCACAGCTTCCCGCTGCTGCAGGCCTGTGCTGTAGCTCTGCCCTGCCGTCCTTGCCTCTGGGGGCTGAGGAGTGGCAGGCGCCATCTTGTCATCCTGAGGTGATGCATGCAGGTGAGCAAATCCCTGCACTCGCCCTTCACGCACACGGATTGCCTGTCTGAAGGAGAAGGATGTATCCCTGCTGGATAACCGCCTCTCTCCACCACAGCTTTCCAGGGCTCCAGGCCTGTGCTGTAGCCTGCACCTTGCCTCTGGGTGCTGAGGAGAGCCGGGGCCGGGTCCATGCACAAACCCACCAGGCGCCATCTTGTCAAGTCAGCGTGAGGTGGTGCAGCGAGGGGAGGAAATGCCCGTGCTTCCCCTGCTTCCACAGCAACCGGGATACAAGACCTAAACCAGTGTGTGCTACGGTGCCAAACAGTGCCAAGCCTCTCCTCAGAGAGGAGCAGTAAGCGCAGCCTGCCAGCTCTTCCGAGAGGAACCCTCCATGAAGAGGACGGCTGAGAAGCCCCTGCGTGCCGTGAGGGCAGGCAAGCCGTGCCCGTGGTCCCCGCTGGTTGTAATGCCTGGATGCAGGCCACGTGAATCATCCATCTGCCTCCTCCCAGGCGCTCCTCCCTGCTCGCACTCTTTGCAGCTGACAGGACACCGCTTGGAGCGGCTCCCCGTGGCACCGGCCAGCCATCAGGAGCAGCACGGGAGAGCAGAGGGCAGCCATGACCCTGGCTCCTCTCTTCAGTGTGTGTTGGCCAAACCTTGGTTTTCCCAGCCAGTCACACAAGTGCCATGGCATTTTGTGTGTATAATGGCCCGCAGTCATGGGAGGCTCTGGACAGGGTTAGTGGGAGCAAGTGTAGGTAAAGCTGCATGTAGCATTAAATGTTGTGCATTCACACGCAAAGGAAATACACTGTAGTAATGTTCCTTAAGTAAATAGCAAAGGTTTTTGTTGTGAAGAGACAACGCTAAACACCTGTGCCACGGGATGCTTTATCCTGATGTAGAGCTAAAATAAAAGAATAGAAAGATATAAAAAGAACGAAAGTGAAAGAGAAAAATCAAAAGGATGAAAGTAAAGGAGAAAACTCATCACTGTCTGTAACAGCAGAGACTGGCTTCTCATTCTGTGTGCAGAAAACCCCCCCTGCAAATGCCAACGGCAGCGGAGGTCTCCTTGTGCTTCTCAGGAGCTGGCTGCTAGCAACCCACACCATGGAAGCAGGAGAATGGGGTATGCCTGGCCCTGGGCACCACTAAAAGGAAGTGACTTTGGCCTTCAAATGTGCTTGGTAAAGACCTGCCCGCAAAGCTTCTGCGTGGAAACCCTCCTGGGAAGAGGTCGGGAAGGTACTTTTTACATTCCATGGTCACTGAAATCACAAAAAAGGGGACAAAGAAGGGAAAGGGGCTTGTCAGTTTTTTTCTAGTTTACTTTTAAAACTTGGCTTGCTTCTAATTAGGTGATGCAAATTCTTCAGATGATCTCTGGGTCTGAGGGGGAATATAAGGTTTTATGGAGCCCGGCGTGAGGTTGTGTGTTTTGTACCTTGTCTCCTAGCAGCAAAAACCACATGGATGTGAGAGGCTGTTTTATGATCCGCCAGGGCTGTTGTTGGACAGGCTACAGTGAGCAGAGTTATTCCAACCACGCTGGATTGCTGTTCCCTCCCTCTTTCTTTCTCATTTTCCCCCTCTGTCCCATCTTCTTTTTATTCCTTCTCTCTTTTCCCCTTTTTTCTTTCTTTCTTTCTTCTTTTGTTTTGTCTTTTTCCTCCTCACCAGGCAAGTGTCAGAGAGGATGGAGGCTTTCATCTTCCTCGTGCCAGAGCCCCCTCACTGGATTTGGCATCAGCATGCTTCTCATCTCCCTTGCAAACCCTTTTCCCTTGCTGGCTAGGATTACACCAGGCATTTCCAAAGAGGCAGTGAACTATGCTGGTTACTCTTTCAGTTGCTCATCTCTTTAGTGTTTCAAAAAAAAGGAAAAAAACCAACCCAAACCAACCCAAAAAACAACAACTTTGTGCTCATGCTGTGCAGCAACTTCCGTCAGAGGATTTCTAAGCAGCTTGGCAAACACTAATGAGTTCAGCCTCACAATGCCTCTGTGCAGGAGGGAAGGATTGTCATCTCTATTTCACAGCTGGGGAAACTGAGGTGCAAAGAAGCCAGAAGATTTGCCTGGGCACATACAGTGTCTCAATTCCACCCTGACCTGGGTTGACTTCCCTTCTTGGTGTTTTAACTTGTTCAGGTTGATTCTGTTCTTGTCTTCCCCCCTTCTACACTCTGACCGCAGTTCTTCCTGCCAGTCAGTCTGGTGGCTTTGCAAGTTGTGATAATAGAAGTAACATCCTCTCACCTTTTCTGTGTTCCCAATCAGTCCTGGGGAGACCTATTCATTGAACTACATGATTCTCTTTTTTGTTGGAAAAGAACTTGTAACTGCTCCTGCCAGAGAGAGACAACTTTAGATCTACATCAGAGCATCGTAACAGCCCTCTGCTACCTTCGTATTTCACATCACTTTCCTTATACTGCCTTTTTCTCTTATTTTCTGCTTGTTAGGCTCATGCAGCAGAATTAAATATTGGCAGATAGTCCTGCATCTAGCACCACTTCTGGTAGAGCCATTCTGTGTAAGGACAGTATTGAATTGTTCCCCTGGTTTTGGAAATAACCACCTGCACAATCCTTTCAGCTCACCTGTAAGTTCAATCCAAAGAAAACTGAAAGAACAGTGAGTGTTTGCATGGGCTTTGGAGGCCTTTGGGTCATAATCCAAACCACATACTGAAAGATTTTGAGGACTTTTGAGTAAAAACCTTCCCTGCCATTCCTCTCAATTCACAGAGCTTCACACCACCAATAACTCCCAGCTTCTTCATTGTTCTGTAAAACATAGAGGGAAAAAATCCCGGCAAAGCAAATGCAACTGCAGTGCAACTTCCTCTCCACGGAATGCTTTTGGGCTATTCTATGAGCTGCCACCCACAGTTCTACATAAGACTGACATCATGAGTCATGGCAGAAGGGAGTAGAAAGCCTGAGGCATGGACCAGAGAGTGATTCGTGCTTAAAGGTGCAATGCTGAGATATGGCATTGGCTCCAGACAGTTAGTGATGCAGAAACAGGGCACAAGTCATGGTTATGAATGAATTGCTGATAGTATCAGATAGGAAATGTGAGTGTCCCTCAAAAGACAATGTGTGACCCAGAACTGATGAATTGGTTTGATTACAGAGAGGGTAATTTTCACAGCTTTTATCACTTCACCTGTTTTAGCCTGGATTTAGGCCCTTTGACTGTCTGCACGTACAATTATTGGCCGATTGCAAATGAGTCTAATGGAGAGGAAAAGGTTCCTAAGCCATCAAGTTCCTGCACGTTCTATTGAAATGGCATCTGGTCAAGGGCAGAGATGCTTTTCATGATAGTCTTTACTGGGAAAAGTTGCCTTCTGAGTTCAGTTCCTAAGAACTACCTGTAATACATGGCTGGTCTTTGTAAATACAGAGAATTGCTTGCTTGCTGCTTGTTACAGATCGAGAACCAATTTGACTTTTAGGCTAATTCACACCCATCACTTGGCTGTTAAGTCTTCTGGCTCCCTGTCTCCTGTCAGATGCAGTCAGTGGTGTAACATACTTCTGATCTGATTTTCAAAGGTGCTGCGCACATTGAATGACATGAAGCTACAGAGACTTGGAGTTGCTCAGCATCACTGAAGCCCATAATAGGAATCTATGTTCTCAATCCTTTGTGCATATTGTACCTTCTATCCTAAGACCTCTTGCACATAATAAAGGGTAGAGGAAGAATTACCACCTCCATTTATATATCTGGGGAAACTGAGATGCAAAAGGTCCCACAGGGAGCCCGTAGTAAAGCTGGAAAACAAATCCATGGAAATCTGATTCCTTTTCTTCCACCTGGCATGTTGGGCCTCACAGGCAAACGTTCGCAAAGAATCAGAATAGTGAAAAGGCTTCTGTCACAAGCCTGAAACCTGGCATTGATGGGAGCAAGGGAGTAAACCAGAAGAAGGCTCACAGCATGCTTGTAGTCTACCTTGCATTATTTCCTTAAACATCTGTTACCACTGTCAAAGAAAGATGCTGACTAGAGATCTGTGTGGCATTCTTTATGGAGCAGGAAGAAAACACAAATGAGCTTTGCACCTTCCTGCCCTTCAGAGAGGGAAACTTTGCACTGTCCCTGTCTTGCTGTAAGTGGAAACAGGCTGCTCATGGAAAGAAAGTCTGATTTGAGATGAAAACATCTGGCACAGCTCAGTTGTATCCAGCCCAGGCTGGGATTTGCACCAGTTGTTATCTGAATCTTCTGAGTGCTTGTTTCTATTCTGCCAAGGTTAGTACCAAGCTTTTATTCATAGTGGGGATGTTATTCACACCGTGCACATTGAGGCAAGGGTGGGGAGGACTTGACTGATTGTGGTGATGGCTGATTGTAATGACAGCTATGTTTCATCATCAGTAAACTTGAGGCCAAACTGCAACATATCAATGTCTACATAAATACATGTGGTTCAGAGATGCCCGTTTCAGTCCTGGATATAAAGGACACAAAGGTGAGGAGGCCTGTCTGTGGCTACCCAGCTGATTTGGGGCCAGGCAGAACATTATCTGTTACATGTGTCAACTCTACCCCAGACAGATGGCAGGGAAAAGTGACAATGCTACTTGCATCCAGTGGAAACTTTGCTTTCCAGTGGCATGGAATTGACCAGGATTTATTTGCCGCTACCAGAGGAAAGGTCTGTGATTAATTGTTTTCCCTGTGCAGCCAGTTTTCTGTGTGCGAGACAAATCAGGTCACAAGTCAGCCAGAGCAGGAAGTTTGCAAAAGGCACAGACCCCAAAGAATTTGCCTGCTTTGCTTGTGACCATAAGGATGCATGATTCAACATGTTAGAGGACTGTGACCCGAGGCACAAAATCTCAGGGAGATTTTGAATGGAATGCTGCTCTCATTCACACTGGTATAAAGCTGTTGGTTCCTTCCTGGTGATTACAGAAATGTAACTGGCTCCTTCCTGGTATGAATAAATCACCAGCTGAATGATGGGGAGAATCAGCAGAGTTCAAACCCCTGTGTTTGCTCCTTGCTTCTTTCTGCCAGGTTTAGATCACTGGATGTACATATGATTCCTGCACATAGCTAATGGCCAAATGCCACCCAAGCTAAGCATCAGAGACAGAAAAATCAGTGTTGCTTTAAAAAGAGAACAAGAAGAATGGAAAATCCCCCTAATTATTGAGAATTGCAGCCAAAACCACTTGAAAGCAGAATAGTTCTTGCTGGTTAAGTAGAGTTCATAGTTTGAAAATGTTATGTTCAATTAGCAAATCACCTTCTTAAGGTCACATAGATAAACTGGCAGAAGATACATCATAAGTCCACAGCAAGAGGATATGTGAGTGCTGCTGGAAGCAAGCTGAATGTGCAGGAATCTCGGTGGAGGTGTGTTGTCTTGGCAGCTGGTGTTCTACATTTATGCAGAGAGGATGCTTTTAAGAGCAGAGGGGACACTAGAAATGTCAGAGGAGCACAAGTGTTTCATGTATAGGAAGTCATCCAGCTCTGGGTTCTTGTAGAAGTCCATCTGAATTCATAGTGAACAGGCATCCACCACCCATTTCTTCCTTCCTCCCTTCCTGGGACAGTGCTTTACTGGAGATAATCCAGGGTTTGTGCTGTGAATTATTCTAGGAACTATGAATCTCTTCTTCTAGACAAGACATTATAAGGCTTCCTGTTTCTGAAGGGAACAAAGTTTGCTCCATTGAAGTGATCAAATCCAACTGCATGGTATGTCTGTCTGCTGACATCAAGGTATTGATACCACAGATGGAACTGATCCAGTCCCTCAGACTGGATCATCTCACTGTTTTTGAAGTGATTTATACTAACGGCTGGATTCACTTTGCTTGCTGCTCTCTCCCTTTGGTTTTGCTCTTTCTTGCCTCTTTATCTCTCTTTACACTCTTCCTCCCCACACAGGTCCCCTGCTCTGCCCCCCTCTTCTGCCCCCCTCCTTTTCCACCACATGTGGAGAGGATGACATCCTCCTGCAGCCACCTCGGAGGCTTCTGTCGGCGCTGTGAACAGTGCAGCTTCCTGACAGAGAGAGGGCCAGACAGTGCAGCGGTTCGTTCCTCCTGCTCTGGCTGCGCTTCAGAGAGCTGCAGCAGACAGGCTAGCTCGAGCGGTGCTGCCCACATGGCTTTGTGCAGCAGCAAGAACAGGCTGTGACTAATCAGGATTACACCACAATTAGAGAAAAGACACAGAGAGAGTGCCCTGTGTGAGGAAGGGAAGGAATGGCCGTGAGGTCCCTGAGGCCCTAATCTGCACTGACAAATACTGCTACAGTGCTCTTTACCCTCAGGCATTGCATGTATTTTCACTGTTACTGCTGTGTATCTCAGGCAGAAAACTGCTGCCCTCTGTATAGCTCAAGCTGGAAAAAAAAATACAGTTTTCTCCATGCAGGGGAAGAACTAATCTGATTTATCAAGGCCTTGTAAATGTTTTAGGTGAATTGTTTGAGTCTTGCTTCTAGTTCCACTTTCCTGCAGACTTGTCCAGCCTCTCCAAGCTGTTCTGGATTACTGGCTGTGCTCGGATCTCAGGAGACCTGGGAGCAGTTGTTAGCAATGTGTATATGTGCTGGCCCATTTTAGACACTCCACCTATTCAGTAGTGGCCAAAATATGCCATGCAGCTGCTCTCTCTGCTTTGCTTTCCATGCTCTGCCTGCTGAGTTTCTTTTCTGTGGTAAAGACAACTGTATTTCTTTTTGTTTGGTTCATTTGCAGCCAGTTACAGAGAAGCAGTGTGAAGAAACTTGATTTAATACAATGGTGTGTGTTTACTAAATATCCCCTAACATTTAATGCCTGACTCTGTCCATCCTGCTAATTCCTGGAGTGCTCCCTAGCGCAGGACATTGTGCCAATAGAAAGCTTCCCATCTGTTTAAAGAAATACCTCCTCGTTGTTCTGTGCTACAACAAAACATGTGGACTTGTATTCTCTTTCACTGAAACGTACTTCTTTCATTCACCTACAGTCACAAAAGTGAGTGAGAATGCTTGGGTACAGTGAAACAAGACAGAAAAGAGAATGCTGTACAGTGTGCGGGGATTTATTGCAGTTTCGTTCCCACCAGAAATACTTAATCTGGGGGGAGAGGGGAATATCACTTCTCTGTAAAAGCCACTGGCCACCTACAAAGGGAGAGCCCAAAAGGCACCTTTCTTTCTGCTGTATAATGTCTTCAAATCCTCCCAGTTCCTCAGAGTAAAGATCCAAAGGGAGCAACATGAAGCTTGCTATTACCATCTTTCTGTGCTAGTGTTCTCTAGCAAAGACTGCTGTGCTGGCCAGATGGCAGAGTTGGCAGACACCTAACATCCACAGCTATCACAGTGTTGGCACCCACAGTGGGTACCAGCAAATAGCACTGGTGCTGTTCCGGGCATTTCCTGGATTGTGCAAGAGGGCTTTCCGTAACTTACTGTCAGAGTGAGGTGTGCTGGTTGATCAGTGCAAATGCAGATAGAGATGTGCACTGCTTTCTTCTCATTTCATGGCATCCTGCAAGTCTGGCATGTAAAGATTCCCTATGCTCTAAGCTAAGTGGAGAGGGAGTGCTCAGACCAGAAGTGTAGGTATCCGGACTGCTACTCTCTCATTTTACTCCCTACCAGAAGACCCAGATGGATCCTCTAAACCCACTGAGCATCCATGTAGTAATTAAAACAATCTTGTAATCAGTGTTCTCACTTTGCTTGCCAGTTAGAAATATTTTACCCTGATTCCATGAAGCACTTGATCACCTTGTACAGGCTAGTCATCTGCCATATCCAAACTGAACTTAGACTTAGAAATGGTATAGCAAGAACAAAAGGGTTGTGCAGATTCTACGCGAAAACACACTTTGTTGGTCTAATTTAGCCTATGCTTCCTTAGTAGAATTAGGAAGAGCAGTATATGATGCTTAAAAAGCATGACTTTTCTACTGCTCCATTTATGCCTCCTACTCTACTTGTCAAAACCAGACTGGATTTGTTGATTCTTCTTGCCCTACTTGAATAGTAGCTTTTAAAGGACTCCATCCAAACACCCACTGATGTCAAGGAAGAGTTTCTTGTAACTCACAAGCAGAAAATGGTTGATTGAATTAACTGTAATTAGAGCAGACACTCTGTCAGTATTTGCTGAAAAATGTCGATTTTGATTTCAGGGTCAATCTTCGTTCTTGCATAAAGCATGGAATGACCTTATCACAGGAGTTACAATATCAAAGCCTCAGATGCAATACAGCAACTTCTTTACTTCATGCAGAAAGCCATTAACCATTTTCTCACATATTCCTTTTAAAACTAGTCCAAAGTGCTCTTTGGTTTTTTTTTAAATGAAGTCATGCTTATGTACCTTTCATTTTGATGGAGGAATAGGAGCAACATGAGCCCAGCAGAAACAAACCCTCCTGTTTGAGAGGAGGGTTTTGCAAGGCCACTGTCAGGTATTGCTGCAGCTCATCAGCCACAGAGCTGGGGCAGTTTCCAGTAAACACAGTTTCAGTCTCTCACATGCGAGCTCTAGACAGACTAACCACAACCACAGGCTACAGCTACTGTGGCAGCGGTGGACAGGAAACCAGGAGCATCTGGCCTTTGACTTCCTTTAAAAAGATTTGGGTTTAGGTTGTTCTCTTTTTTCCCTTTTCCCTCTCTCTGTTGGCTTTCACTTCTGCTCAATATGACCAGGAGGCAGACAGGACTTGAAACCACACAGAAGAGACACGCTGCAGTCAGCCCAACCTCTGCTGGGTCTTCATGAGGTTGGCATTGAGAAAGGGAGGGCTTCCTCCTGATGTGACCTTGTTAGGGTCATTTTTACATAGCCTTTCTCCTTCTCCTCAGCCAAAGGAGTTAATGTCTGGGCAGTTTCCATCTTTCCCTGTGCCTCAAATTGAACACACCCTTCCCTGAGGACACAAAAAGAGCTCCGTTCACAAGATGCTTCTTGGGCAGTTAGGACTCTGCCTGGGCAGAATGTCACCATGTCAACTAGCCAAGCGAGTCTCTTTATCTGCATTATTTTGCTGCTTCTTCCTGGCTGATGGAGCTGTGGTTTGTTTACTTATTAGTATAGTTTTTGAAGTACAGGATCCTGTAGAAAGAATGCAACCTAGTAAACACATTAGGAACAGGGACAGGCTGAATTAGGCTAGCCCAGTATAAACAGTATTTAACAGTTACCGAGGACTGTTCAGGAGTAGACCCTCAAGGATGTCTGTATCGTTGCTGTTACCATAGTAGGGAAACTGAGGCACGGATCAATGAATTGACTCATTGAATGGCAGTCAAAAGGCCAGTGTAGTTAGGAATCAAGCCACAGCCTCTTGAATTGCAGCCCAGAGCTCTCTTCACAGAGACACAGTGCTGCTGGGTTTGGGTGTTACCCAGTTTTTATGCTGCTCTGTCTGCACAGGAAGCAGTTTGCTCAAGACATGAATAAACGTGAAGAGAGCTGGAGTTTGATGGGGTTTTTTTTCTTTCTAAAGGACAGTCTCCCAAAATAAATGTTCCCTTGAGTCAGTTTGAGCTCTGGTAGGAAGAGTTTCCACAGAGTAAAGACCTTTACCATGAGAAGTGTACAAATGGGTGAGTCAAAACCTAAAAAAATAGCCCATGATCATATAACTTGCTATATTAGGACCTTGTGTAATTGAGTCTTCTGCTCAGTGACTTCTGAGAATAGCTGGTATAGGTACCTCAGAGGAAAACAGAACCTTGTACTCCTCTTTACATGCGCCGTGATCTCTAGAAAAGAGAACTATGTAATGTTAATTTCTCTGTCATCTCAGCTGTGTCTTTGGGACCAGCATTGTTACCCTTCCAGCCTTTGATCCCTGTAAATGGCCTGATCTCCAGTTCGGCTTCCTAGCTGAGGTTCCCATAGGCTGTGACCAAGGACTACTCAACACATGCAGCACTGCCCTTTCCTCAGTGGATTCATTGATTCCTCTGCTGTGTTTTTTCTCCAGGCTTGGGGAGTTTGTCCTGAGTACCTCAGTATTGAGACTTTCCATCCCTTATTCACTTCTCTCTACACTGACTCACTAGTATGACCTGACTATAGCTTCTTTACTGAGTACAGTGCTTAAATAACACTAATTATTGTCATAAGGGCAGCATTGGTTTGGCATCTCCCTATTCTTTGTCAGAATGCACTTTCCAAACCACGGTGGCAGAACAGAAGAGGATCCCCATGAACAGTGTCACCATTAAAGTGAATGTCTGTATGTCTCTGTCCCTGCCACACTGCAGAAATGAAAAGGAACAGGAATGGAAGAGGGAAAAACCTCAGAGAGATAGTTAATAATGGTGCTGACACCTCTAGGAAGGGAGGGGAGAGTGAGACAGACAAGGGTAGGAAACGCAGCTTCCTGATAGAAGAACTTTGGCTGACTGTTTGCTGTAAGGCAGAATTAGTGACCCCCTGTCTGATAGCTATTTATAACTCCCCTGCAATGATTCCCTTATCACGAGGCCACGGTCGGTGTCTCTGCACCAGGCAGGGGGAGGAATCAAGTCAGAGGTGGTGTTTTTGCAACAGGAATAAGTGAATTGCCAAGAACCCCATTGTCCTCTGAGTGAGGCCATGCTCCAGCAGTATACATGTGTTCAGAAGGAGAGAAAGGACCCTTGTGCTACCCACACACTGTGCAGATCAAAGGAACTAAATACAAGCTGTCACAGCTCTTCACCAAAGCACACAGAGCCAAGACACTGCCCCTTTTGGGAAGCCCTCCCTAATTAGGCTGGGAGCACATGAGGTGAAAGGTTGTCAGCAAGTGTCTTGCTGGGACATTGCTGACCTGTTATGTCATGGCCATATGTGTTTTGAAGTTCGCAGGAGCAGGCTAAATAGATTGCCCATAGTGCAGAAGGGCGTTCTTCCCTTACGGTGTATTTTACTAGCTGAAAATGAGAACTGTACAAAGCTTAGATGTAAAATTCCTAGAAAAATGGTAGGAGACAAAAGGGAGCTCTTTAAAGCAGAATTAGCGCTGTCTTGCGTGCATATATGGATTTCTTAGGAATCTTTAACAATAGAAAGCGTGTCGGATCTCGTTTGTTTGTATCACTTCCTTCCTTCCCGATCCTAAGTTTTCCATAGTAATCTTTTCCTGCTGCTAAGGTTGTGCTGCACTGCGTAGCAGTTTTACATACCATAAACACAATGTTCCTCCTTGTTCCTGAGCTACTTCTTACACCTGAGTTTCTCCTCTAACCATGAGGTCAATGTAATTAGTACAATGTCCTGAAGTCTCTGGCTGTGAAACAAGTGGAATGTACTCACAGACCTGAAAACTCCATACAGGTACTACTTTCCCCTTAGCTAGTTACACCTATATGGGTGAAGATCCCTTAGCAGCAGTGAAGTTTCCAAAGAAGCTTGACAATTTCCCTTTTCTTCCAGTTGGCAGCAAATTATCTAGGAAGAAATGTGTTTGGGATAAGGAGAAACTTTCAACCTACTATTTAACGTGCCTGCTGCGGGCAAAAAATCATTGTGAGCTTAGAGCAGCTGAACAAAGAGCAGCTGAAGTCCAGAGCCTGCAGAGGATGGAGGAAGCAGCAATTGCATTTTGGAGATTGCAGAGATACCCGGACCCTGGAGAGAGCAAATGGAATTCTAGAGATTTTTCATGTGCGAATGGATATTTCCTTTGAGAAGCTCTAGACTAAATAATCCTCTTCTTGTCTAAATGGACAACATATCCTGCTGACCTGGCAGCATCCTCTCAGCCCAGCACAAACCAAGTAATGCCCTACAGCTGCTTGAGAAGGATGAAAAAGGGGGAGGAAGAGGATGAGGCACGAGTCAGCTTGATCTTTATCATTTCTCCCCTCTCTCACACATTTCTCTTTCCTATTTTTCATACCCAGAAAGTCTCAACACTTTGGTTAATGCCATGCTGGAAGTCTTGGATAAGGGGGACAGCACTTTCTCACCTTCATGTGTCAAAGTGCAGGCGGGTTGTAGCTTGTGGAGCAGCATGGGGCACTCAGATATTTGACCCATGTGCTCAACAGTAGCCTGAGAAGGGTGCAAGTACTTTTTCAGCAGAAGGGAGAGTCTTTGGCTCTTTGCAGCTGGGAGGATGCAGTGCACAAGCTGCCAGGAAGGATGCTGATGTAGTTGTTACCCACTTTGTGCAGGAGAATGAACTGGGTGACCTCTCAAAGGCTTGTTCTGGGATGAGATGATTCAGCACCCTCACACTAACACTTCCCCCTCACAGCTGTATTTATGGCTGTCAGAAGAGGTGTTTGGCCCATGGAGATGGGCAACTGGTCACTGCACTGCCCACTTCTTTCTCTGAGTCCAGTCCAAGTGCATGGGCTGACATAATTTCTCATGGGTCAGATGGGCATGAAAGGGCAGAGATCATTCTGCCATTCATAGCACTGATGACTGATAAATGAGGCCTTCCACCAGAAAGCTCCTGAGATCTGCAAGACTCTGGACTGTATTGTCTGCCCTTCTTCCTCCAAAGACTAGATGTTGCAGAAAACATTCTGGGCTGACATCTCCTTTCACTCTACAGAGAAGGCAGCAGGTACTTGAAAGTAGAGCTCCCTGGCATCCATGCAATCCCTTGCAAAGTTGACACACAAAACTATACCTCTAAGTGGGAGATGTTTGCCCCACAGTTTAAGTGTGGCACAGCACAGATTTGGGGCCAATGCTCATGGCAGCGTAAAGCTAATCTCACAGATTAGAAGAGCCTCCTCAAAAACCTGCTAGGGCGAATGGGTATCTTCCTAGTGAAAGCACGGAAGGATTTGACTCTGACCCTTCTCTGACCTCTGGAATGAGCTAACATTTGGTCAGTATGCTTTCTGCTTGGGTAATCCATCTCTGAGTGAGAGTGACATCTCTGGGCTCAGGGCAGAGGTCTGTAGGACAGATGTTTGCCCAGTGCGTGGGATTCTCAGGAGAAAGTGTGTTGGTGCAAGCTATCATTAAAGCCAATTATGTCTGTAGAAGTTTCTTTCCGGGTGGAAGGTTGAGGTGTTCCATGACATGTAAGTCACAGAAAGGTCACAGATGGGTATTCACTGTCACACAAGTCCAACCCTACTCTTTCCCTTCTGCTCCCCCGCTATCACCTGCAAAACCGGTTCTCCCCACCTAAAGGCAGTAACCTAAAACCCTCTGTAGCAAGATGAAGAAAGAAGAGGGAAGAGCAGTCATGTCCAGCTCTTGATGTGACACTCCTTTCCCTGCAGGCCTGAAGGAAGATTTGACAAGGAGACTTCCTTCACCCTGTTATCATTGACTGATGTTGTCACTTTGCCTGGCTGTCTCAGCCAGCCTGTCTCACAGGGTGTCCATCGTCTAAGAGGCTTGGGACATTAATAGCCACCGGACATGACTTAGCCACACTGTAATAACATACCAGAACACTGTCTGGTGCAGCTAAAGCAGTTGAAAACCCCTGATTCGTGTATCGACGGCAAGACGGAATCAAAACCGTCTTGTGAGCCTACTCTAAGAGTGCAGTTTGCACAAGGAAGCAGAGAACTGGCTGAAAGCTCTGCCTCCTGGGCAAATAAAAACACATGGTGCTTTCATCCTCTTTCAGCCCAAGAGCTCAAAGACGTCCATAAATATTAATCCTCTGCTAGATCAATTTTATCCACAACCAGGCTAAGATTCTGGAACAAATCAGAACCCAGCTGAACCCAGGATACTCCTCTATTTCCTCAACTAGATCTTCAGCTGACATTGTCAGCTCAGGACAATGTTGCCCAAACCTTGCTTGACAGTGGACTGCATCTATGTTGTGAGAAACTGAATTGCAAGGAGCTGCTGAGATTGTACACTGTTATACTATATGTATTACATACATGTATGTAATGCCTTACTCCCTCCCAGCCTGAGCAGCCTGCAGGCTCACAGTACTCATGCTCTTGTGTTCAAGATGCAGTACAGATGCTGACTCCTGCTACTGCCATGAATTAGATAGTTCTTAGACTTGTGAGAGAGTTGCTGCCACTCAATCCACTGGACAGTGTTAAACTGGCAGGAGAATTTCATCATGAATACTAGCTGCTGAATATGGACATTTTTGCTGTTGTGAGTGAGTGGACATTTGCTTGCACCTCGGGCAATGGCTGAGCCAGCTCCTCACTCTTTTCAGCTCTTGTGGCAACAGATAAAATGGCATTTATTCCTGAAGAAGTGTGGTCAGTTTAGTGTCTTGCAGAAGATTAGACAGTGATCTTAACTCCTGTCGTGTCCCATTCTCAGAGCCCCCACTCCCACTGATAGGGCAGCTTCTTCCCATCCCCAGGAAGCTGTGGCTCCTGCCCCTTGGGCTGTGGTACCCTACATTCAGCACTTGGATGTATAAATAGCTTTGCGCCTCATGGTGTTTGAATGTTGTTTATACCCCACTGCCTGCCACGTCATGTGCCAAGGCTATAAATATGCTACTGAGTCTAGACTGTATCTAAACTTGGCATTGGGTACCCAAGTTCATGAGAGGAGCAGTTTCATCTATTAGCACAAAGGGGGTGCCCCAATGTGTTTGATCATGGGTCCAGAGATGACTTGGCAAGAGACTTCTCCTCCTGCCATGCCAGAGTAGCACTAGCCCTGCTTTCTGAAGGGGCCTTGGAAACTCTCTTCCTCCCCTGCTCCAAAGCTACTGGGCACCTAGCCCAAAGGAAATACCTCACCTTATCCTTTCCTGATGTGCTTCAATGCACCATTGAGTGCAAGAGGCCCAAAACATCACAGACTCACCTTCACTTCTGGGTAGATCCAAGCTGAGGCTGGGTTTGGGCTGGCGAGGCAGACTGAGGTCCTGGGGAAGGGGTGAACTGCTGCAAGACTGAGTTGGAAAGGAAGAACAAACAAGCATTAGTTGTCTGTTCAAGCTGTGCTGATACAGCTGCATCACGAACCTCTGCTGGTAAATGCAGAGTCACAGGCAAAGCTGATGTATTTTCCTCATGCAACATGTGATTGATAATACATATTTCGACTAAGGACAGTGAACCACTTAAGGCCAAGGTGTATCTATGTCAGGGAAGCTACAAGAACTCCTTCCCACTTCTGGGTTTTGTTTGAGGCTAAGAGCACCTTTGGCACATTGTGGGGCTGTTATGTGATGGATGAATGACAGAACAGAGGGTCACATCTCACATCAGAGCACTGGCTGTACACATATTTTGTGCCAAAACTGAAATCTTTCTGGACCATAACCTTAGGAAGCAGCATGCTGAAGCCTGCTTGACTCCATAGCTGGCTCACTGCTATACAGCATTGCTCCTCTCTAATTCACAAAGGACACAGCATTCCTTGAAGGAATAGGACAGACTTTTTGTGGCTTGACTGTGAATGTGGAACGTCTCCATGTGGCTGCGGCATGTAGGCAGACAGGGCTCCCAGCAGCAGGGAGCCTAGAGCTGACAGTCAGTCCCTGAGAAGTCCCTGATGATTTATAGGATGCAGTTAAGCTTCCACAGGCTTTAGAAAGGTAGAGCAAGTGTGCAGCCATTCTGGGAGCACTTACTTTTATGCTACATCACATCCCATTGGCCTCTTGCATGGATCCAGACCAGCCCCAAGTGGGTCCAGCTGCTTTAAGCAAACCCAAGAAGGCAAAGCTGAATGAAAAAAAAGAAAGGAAGTAAAATGGGTCAGTGATGACTTAGCTGAAGTATGAATGTCCCGTGGCAAGAGGCACAGGGAGCCAGGCACAGTGAAAGGGCAGGCTTGGGAATAATGGGGTCAGGATGCAGAACTCTGGGCAGGACATGGGTCCCACCCAGCGGGTGCTCGGTACTGGCTGGGGCCTGGCTAATGAGAGCATCACCCTCCCCTCTGGGGCACCCAGCACAGCAGCTGCTGACACTGGCTAAGGTGGTAGAGTTGCTTTAGCCATGGGGGATGAACATTTGGTCATCAACAAAAGGAAACAGGGGCAGGTTCTGCCTCTGCCATGATGCTAGGGAAGGTTATTCAGGACTTGATTTCTTTCTGGCCCCATCAGTTTTGTTTGCTGACAACTCCAGATCTTTTTGGGTTGAGCTGCAAGGATTACAGAGGTCTCATCTTGACGCTTCTCTTGCTCTCAAGGGGGAACAGAAGACGAAGACATGCATGAGAAATCTCTTTCATGGAAAACTAGAGGGGATACTGGTACCTTGCTCCCCACACTGTCCTCCTATGACCACTCTGCAGTTAGTCTTAAAAAGCAAAGAAATAGCCTCCAACTTGATTGCAGTTGTCCTGGCAAAAATCACTCAGCTCTTCAGTAATGTGAAAACTGCCGCCATTCATGGAGTTAAACATTCCCTCGTATCAAGGCTCCCAGCAGGGGGACAGTAAAAGGAATTGAGTAACAGTTCAAGCAGACATACTTTGGAACCCCACTGGCATCTCACGGTATTTAAAACTATTGAAGAATTCCCAAGGATTGCTTTGCCAGTGTCTGGCTGGGAACAAGCATCCAAGCAGTGACTGTTTCTGCTGGCGGAAGATTTCCACCCATTCAGTACAAAAGGTGTCACCTGTGTACTTGCCTCTGGAATACCTGATGGTCCTTTTGATGCTGATACGATGTGAGATCTGGCCCATATCAGACAGGACCTACTGCAGAAGTGCCACCACACTTAAAGATGCAGGTCTCAATGTGGCAAGATGGCCAATGCTGGTGTGGCTCTCCTGTAACCTCACAGTGAGTCTAAAGGGTGCCAAAGGTTATGTTCTGAGTTGCTCAGGGACTGATCCCTCACTCATTGAAAAATAAAGGGGTTTGGGGTGCTTGAAAGCACCCAGCAAGCTCCTAACTGAACTGTAACTACATACTTGGGCAGGATGCTTGTCTGTTTGCAGACACCACTGAAGTGTGAGCTGGAGTGCAACTGATGCCGCAGAGGTAACAAAACCAAAATAGCCCTCTGCAAATTTATGGGCACAGGGGAACTGATGTGTTAAACGGCTCTGGTTTGCCTGTTTTACTTGTCGCCTGACCCCTGCTCCAGCAATGACCTGTGGCACCAGGGGCACAGCACTTGCCTCTTGCACTCTTGCATGTCAGTACTTGTAACCTGCTTTGCTCTTTGTTTCCTTGTGTGTTAGGACAGACGTACATGTAAGGCATCATCACTACAAGTCCCATTTGCTCCTTTGGCAGCACCCCATTTCGATCTTGCTGTACCACGCAACATGCAGATGTGTTTGTTTTGTTTCCTGTTAGCAGGTTGAGCCTCAGCACTGTGTTTTGACCTGAGAGATGAGCACATTTGATACAAAGGCCGTAGCAGGAACACCAGGCTTAATACTATCTCCTTTATGCGCATTATATACTCCTTGTGACTTCAGTGAGTGAGGTGCCTGTGTTAGCAGCACAGGATTGCTGAGCGCCTGCCACAGCCTCATTCCAGCTCCTTAACCCCTTCTGTGGACTGAAAGGTTCTGTGTGTGTTGAGTTCCTGTATCTCAGCCCAGGCTGTGGCTCAGCAGGACACAGTATGTACTGCAGGCTTATGTATTTGGCTTTAAGGACTCTAAGTGTGTATCAGAGGACATACGCTTGCTAGAGGAGATGTTGGGAGAGGTAGGGAAGAGGTACCAATGGGAGTGATGTGAGCTGGGCTGCATTTGCCTCATGGCTCTGCACGTGTTTGGAGAAGCCGAAGGGTGTGAGGGGTGGGGGAGATGCTGTGGATTTTGTGGCAGGCACCGTGTGCTCAGTGAGGTGCCTGCCCAGGAATCTGGCTGGGGATGTTTTGGATTGGCTCTCCAATATTCTGGGATGTCCTGGGGAGGCTGCAGAGCTCATTTCCTCCACGCCTGGCACAAAGTCTGCTTCCCAGCTCTTCAGCAGCCATGCGGAGCTGCAGGGAGGCCACGAGGTGAGGCGTGTTTGAGCTGTTACCTGGGCAACGGCTAAACACTGACTTCAGATAATAAGTGTAAAATAACTTAGCATCAGGGGCAGAGGGGGGCTGCCCCTGCCGCTGCTCCCAGGACGCCCCATAAAATCCACAGTGAAAAGCTACTTGTGCAGCCAAATTGGCTGAAGCTCAGCCTGTGCTCAGAGCTCTTGACAAGCTGTACCCAAGGCAGAGGCACTGTGGTGTCCTGGTCCTTTCAGGTGGGCTCCTGCGTCATCATATCCAGCCACCTGCTGCTGCCTGTGTTGTCTGTGGCTTTATTGAGCCTTTGGATGGCTCCATGAAACGCATCCAAGGGGAAAGATTTACACACCGACTGTTTCCCAAAGATCCTCAAGGCAGTATAGCCTCTTGGCACATCCTTACAGACTCTGAGCAGCAATCTGCATCCCTTGGACACAAGAGCTTTGCTAGACTTTAGTCAATGGTAGGTTAATTTATGGGCTCATCCTTGAAACTAACAGCAAAAGAAAGAGAAAGCTCTAGGGCAGGTTGCAACTCTGCGCGTGTTGGTCCATTACAGTGGCTGGGAACCGAGTGTGACTTCGTTGTGCATGGAAATAGCCTGGGTGCTATGAGCATGGCTCAGCCACGGCTTGCATCTTGCTTTGCTTTGCTGTGATTAAAGTCTGGCTTGAATGGGAAGCAGGAAGCTGTCCCTGGGTTTTTAGATGCCTCAGAAATGGAAGGGAGGAAGAAAAGAGCAGCAGTCTGTGGAGAAAGGGGCAGCCTCTCTTCCTTATCTTCTGTGCCTGTACTTCTGGATAAAAGGGACCAAGGCTTCCTGCAGCTCTGCCCTCCATGCCCAGAACTGGGATCAGTTCTTGCACAGTTCATCAGATGCACGGGCTGCATCAGCTGCTGCTGGATGGCAGCTGCAGTTTGCTCTGCCTATCTGCATTGTGTTACTTAGGGGCACTTTGCACAAGCAAGAACAAAACGGAGGCAGAGATCCTCCTGTTAGCTTGGTTGCACAGCACCTGGCATGCTGAGGATCCAGCTCCATGACAAGGTCTTTAGGCACAAAAGCAATATCATGACAAATTAAGGGGGTTTGTACAGTGTATATAGCATGACTTGTACCTAAGCACACAACCAGTCTGCATCACGTATATGTTACAGCACAAGACTTGGTGTTTGTGTGCTGCTCCTATATTTACTGGAAAAAAGCCTTGCCGAGGGTAGGGTGTATAACACAGTCATTAAAAGTTCCTAGCACTGTTCTGTCTCTATAGTAAAGCTGGCCCTGGTGCAGTGGGGACTCGCTTCCAGACAGATGGAGCTGTAGCATTAGGTCGTCATGGGATTATAATTGACAAGCAGCATGAGGTCACTTTCTCAGTCCCCTTTGGGTGGGATATATCAACAGGCTGCTGTTTGCCTTGCATGCAGTGACTAATGTATTTTTTTAAGGTCTTCTTATGCTGCTTCCCCTTCCCTCTTAACTCATTCTCATCCTTTGCTTTTCTTTATTCAGTCAGAGATGACAAAGAAATGCGAACTACAACAAATGATGCCATTTGCCTTGGGGTCATAGATTAGCAACAGTATGTTTCTCACCATAGCCACCATACCATAAGGTCACACACTGATGCCACCCTGCAGTCAGCCACTTGCCAGCTCCTGTAGGCATCTCTATACATCCATAAAATAAGAATAATCCTCCTTCTTTTACCTGCCTTATCCCCTTAGATAGAGAGGCCTTGACAATGGGATTAAAACCGCAGTGGAATCCTCAGGATCAGATAAAAAGGTATCATAGCTAAAAAGGTATCATAGCTGGCATTTAGGGTCCATACAACATTTCCCTTATGGATTGGTATGGGCAGCATGCTGGAAAACAAAGCATGAGCTGAAGGGCCACTTCTGGAGGTGACTGGATGAATTCCAAGAGAAGCCTGGAGAACCCCCCATTTTGTCAGCAGATCCATGTGCTGAATCCATTTATGCCAAGGTCTAAAGTTAGCAAACGGGTAAGTGGTTTTGAGGGGAAGCACCAGCAGGTTGTAACTTGCTAGGCCGGCAAAAGCTGGGTGTTAGCATGGCAGCTTACACAGTGTAGTGGATAGATGGTTTGGCTTGGAGGCCAGTGCCAAAGCCAGAATGAGGCCCAGCAGCACTGGGAGCAGTGGAAATGAAAAAGCCATTGTACAGTGAACTGTTAAAGTACATTCCCTCCACCCGCATGCAACCTTGCTCTGAACTGTATTTGTCTGGGTGTCTCTCCTATACACACACAGTCACTACCAGGTTAGCTACAAGCCAGACTGCCATGGGAACAATCCCCAGCCCCTCTCCCAGAAGGGCTGGAAGTGAAGTCTGACACAGCCCAGGACCGACAGTGTATCTCACCAGCTGGTTGGAGAAAACGGCTGTCAGCTGGTATATCCCTACCCTGAGAGGGACAGGACCCTGGGAATAAACCTGCTCCAGATCCTTGCCCCTGAACAAAATGTTCTTGGCATCTCCTGGAGCTTGCCCTACCAGAGCTTGTTAAAACAAAAAGGTGCCTATGTTTCTGTGCAGGTCAGGCTGGCGTTTTCACTGCCCTGTCTTTGCTCGGCTCCTGGAATTACACCAGCTCATTCTTTCTGGTGAGGAGTGCTTGGGGTGGAGGTGGGAGGAGAGAAATGAGACCTAGCTTCATGTTGTAGGTTAGTTGCCATCTGTGATTTCTCTTCTTAGCAAAGAATGCAATGACAGACAGCATGGCAACTCCTGAGAGCTCCAGAGGACCTCTAACCCTATGGAGAAGGTGGAGCTAACAAATTCTTGAGCTGCAGTTTATTTCCAATGGCCAAACTAATGCTGGAATTGAAGCATTAGCATTTCTGTTTATCCAGCTCTACTGAAAGTAACTAATACATTTATACAGCACTTTGGATGTTTAGATTATATTCAGGCATTAGAGACATCCTGTTCAGAAAAGCTACTTAAATGAGCCAGGGAATTCCAAGACAGGACTAAATTCTCTGTTGCTGTCTTCAGAAAACCTTAGTGGCTGCTGAAGGAGCATGAATGGCTCTGAAGAGCTGCAGGTTCTCTGGGTGCAGGGGTGGAATGGGAAAGACACTGCCTCAACCCTTCTGGGTTCCTGTTGTGATCTTCTGTGCCATTGCTGGAATGACAGATGGGTTTGCCTGGGGGCCTTGCTGGTGTTCTGCTGTTCCTGTTATCTGGGGGTTTATGCTGGTGGCTGAGAAGTCCCAACAGTTCTGTTCTTTCCCCTGCACTGGGCAAAGGTGGCTGAGGATGCTCACAGTGGGGCAGGGATCCTCGAGTGGAAGGAACTGGAGCAATGCACATGGCAGACAGATGCTGAATTCCCCCATGTTTCAGTTACTCACCAGAAGAGTATGCTGTGCTGTAGGCACAGGGACAAGGTGTGAGTAGGAAGTGTATAGAGAAGGGGGGTGCCTCTCCCACCAAGAATATGTGCTTTGTACCCTCCACTTTTCTGTTATTCAGCCTGCCAGCAAAATGAAAACCATGTGAGGGGTGGAGCAGGAGGGCAGGGATTTATGGGTTGTTTTATAGGAGATGATGTAAAACACTTTTATTTCAAGTTCTCTGTTGTGTTAATTTCCTTTCTCCTTCTCTTGCTCTTTTCATAACCACATGCAGGAGAGAGGCAGAGCAGGAGAGATCCAGGCCCTGTGCAGTCACAGCATAAATCTAACTACAGAATGCTAGTGGTCAGTGGCTAGCCCACCCCTTCTATGACCATGCCATTTATTCTGGTTTCTGGGAACTGAAACATGGAGCCAGGTGATGTCTTTGTGCTGTGGGCACCTCAGTCTGTGCTAGTTCCCAAAAGCTCTGCTGAAATGGGGAGTTACAATAAGTGTGCACTGTTTCCTTTCTAAATAACCATCCTGGGGGTTAGGGTTTACTGCTGTATGGCAAGATCCATATGTGTATATTGCTCCTGTGTCCAGACTGTAACATTATAGAGCATATTTAAATGAAAATCCTCATCCACCGTGTAAAAATAACAACCCCAGGACAAAAAATCTGTTCCAATTGTAGCAATTATTGCTCTTATTTCCATAAAACTTAATCCTACCCTGCGCTATTAGACCAAGTCTTTTTAAAGCCATGCTGGACAGAAATGTTTACTGAGACCAATCTCGAGGTCACCCAGAGCTTTCATGTTGTAGTTAGAGCCTCAGTAAGTTCAGGGGGTCTGTGCACAGGTCTCATGGCAGAATCAGGCTGTCAGGGATGAGGTAAAGGAAGTAGTCGTGGAATAACCCAATGAACTTGTATGGTAAGGCATGGAAAATGCTTGGTGACAGGCTTGTTACTTCATTCTGGAGTGAGGACAGCAAAAACGAAGAGACAGGAAAGGCTGGAAAGGATTGCTTAAAGCAAAGCTAATGATAATAAAAAAGCACATGTGGAAGGTAGTAAATGTGATGGGATGGGCAGCCATTCGCTAAGCACTTTAGGCTGATGGTAGCTACTAAACCAGCAGTGGTTGGGAACAGAGCTCATCTCTGTGCATTCCACCCTTACTTGAATTAGCTTTTTCCTCCGTTTTTTTTAAGGGAAAGACTAAAGCGATGATGTGCAAATCCAGGGAGGTGAGAAGTACTGTTGAGATGAAGCATATCTCACTTCATTCTTGCACATACTGTGTAGTTAAACTGCAGAGAAGCACAAACACAGGAAACAAAGATACTCAAACCACTGTCACGTTGAAAATCTTCCCCACCTTGTTCCTGCTCTAATTCCAATTGGTGGGTGATGAGAGCATGCAGGTGATGCATCCATCCACCACCAGGATAAGTTTAAACTGGAAATGTGATCTATCGGTAAATTTAATTGGTTTAAATTGGTAAGAGCTCCAGTTCTTCTGCATAGCAATTATATTGTTTACTTGCATTGTCTTAAGACCCCAGCAAGGACCAGTGTCCCCTCTTGCTAAACTTCAGCACATGCTTCAAATAGATCCCACACGGAGTAGACAACACACCTGGAAAACTTCCAGGTTTCCCAGAAGTCAGTGGGAGATCAGGAATGGCAGACATTTGCTGAGCCCTCTGTGTCAAACTCCACTAGTTTTCCAACCAAAAGGACAGTGAACTGAGGTACTGATGTAAATGTACAGCTGAAAATGGCAATGGGGGCATTGTTTGTACATGCATTGCAGCATCCTGTCACTACTGGGCCTGAGATGAGGAGACACTGAGGGAGCAGAGTGATTGCCAGAGCCCCTGGACTCCCAAGAGGAAAAGAAGCTTGGCCAAAGAGTGCTAATAACAACAGGATGTCAAAGAGAACCAGTGCAGGAGCAAGCTGCCATTTCTACAAAGCAAAGCAATCCTATGTAACTTCAGTGCAAAGGTGGGTGAGTGCATAATTTGTGCTTATGCTCCTTATGGAAAAGGCAAAAAATGGAAGGTTGGGTGCGGATACAAACTCTCTTCAGCTTTAGGGATGCTCTGATTCAGTGACTGTGGTTGTGGCAATTTTTCCTCTCTTTCAGTCAAAGACAAGAATCGTAGTTGATGTGTAAGACACTGTAACAGCACAGTTGGTTTGCATCGTCTAAGCAATCATCCTGGATACTTCAGACCAGTTCTTTGCTGTCCAGGACAGACCCTTTCACCCTTTCAGCTGGTCTTCTACAGCTGTCCCCTGCCTGTTAAGTCAGATATTTAGCTGGATTATATCTGTGTGGCGTGATGAGCTTTGAGATAATGGCTGCTTTGTTCTTGGGATGGACAAAGGGAGGGAATTCCAGAGAAGGGAAAAGGGTGAAAAAAAGATGGAGCAGAAAGGAGGAGAAGGGTTTATTTGTACATACAGACTGTAAAGCAGTGGAGAGCCCTGGCAGTGTCCTCAGTGAGGTGGGGGAATCTGCCTCCACCAAATTCCATAGATGGGTTGAGCTACAGCCTCTAATTCAGTCTCCAGCTCCACCAAAGTTGAGGGCATTTGATTTTGGTATCAGTCCATTGCTTGTAAATGTAGCTTCATGCAAGTCCCTTAAGGCTTCAGAGCTTGAAAACTGGATGGATTGGAACCCTATGGAACTAATATGAGTTCAGCTCCAATTAAATTTGAGTAGGGAGGGAAAGAGATGTTGCACGGAAGATGTTAGTGACTCTCACGCTTTGTTGTGCTGGAACTGGAATGTTCCTCTCAGGCTGGCATGTTGCCCTGGGAGGGTGGGAAGCACCAAACTGCAGCCTGTACCTTTTAAATTCCCCACCCAGCCCACTCCCCATTCATGAGATGTTTGATCCCTGAGCTCACTCCTGAATGGGGTCCAGGTAGCTCCTTAGTGCTTCAGCTGCTCGTCCTGGAGCCCTGGATCACAGACTCTCCTCCCATATGTTTCCTATTAATCCTAGTCTTGCCTTCAGAGAAGCTTACTATGGGGATGGAGAGGAGTGGGTTCACAGAGAGGGATGCTGCTACTCTTTTCCATTGCTCCTCTTTTCATTCTTCAGAAAGCAGGATTCTTTCTGCCTATATTTGGCTGCATTTGCAGTGAACTGCCAAGGGGGGGAAGATCTCTGCTCACCCACTACATTTCAGTAATGTTGGCTCTTGGGAAAAGGCTCCTGGTACTTTACAGATCCCAGGAATTTTATGTATCCTTTAGAGGGAAAACTACTGAGGTGTCTCAGCATTATGCTACAGGTCATCCTTGCCCACAGTGTGAAGGAACCAGGATTTTCTGCTGCTCATAGCAGAAGCAGTGCTGGTCTTCTTCAGTCAATGGCTGGCACATCTCTCAGTCAGTACTGAGTCAGGCTGTCCCCCAACAACCAAGGACTCTTGGGGCCCTCAGTCATTCCTTACAACTGATTACACCTCCTATTATTCTAGAAAGAAAAACCAGAAGCCTAAGTTCTTGGCTTCAGTGGCATCCTCTTACCACAAGCCCCCGAATCCAGTTCCTTGTTAGTGTGGAAAAACACTTTTTTCCCAGTTTTGATTTTATGCAGTTTCAGATTCTCTTGAATGCCTTCTTGTTCCTGTGCTGCTAGCCTCCTGCTCCCAGAGCGGGGCCAGCCCTGCAGTGGCTGCATGACACAGGCTTTAAAATGGTAGCTGCTTCTTGGTGTCTTGGCCTTGAAAGTGGAACTAAGCCTATTTAGCAATGACAAGGCTTGTAGTAACAGAGGCCAAGTCTTGTAACAAACCAGGCCCTCCTTGTGTAGTACCTGAGCACCACTGACCAGGAAGTACTACATGTTAGAACAGACAACTGCTGACCTTTGAGCAAGGCAGTCTCTGCCCTGGCCTCTTCTCTGCTTGCTCATTTTGTACCTTTTGTCTTTATGCTTCTGCTTCCCACATGTAAACCAGGAGGAGTCGATAATCGCTCACTGCAGAATGAGACAGAAGGAATTCAAATTATGTGTGTAAACTTTACAGCCTTTAGGATGTTCATTAAATCACTCGCAGGATGGCTCTCCATAAAACTCTGCTGACAGAACAGCCAGGTGAGGTGGCTCCTTGCTATGCGTGTAAAAATACAGCTATGTCCTGCATGTTCCTACACCCTGGACTTTGGTTACTCCTTCAGACATACACTTCTCCCGGGGCTCCTCCCTGATTCTGAGCAATGACCTCAGCCATTCTTAGGGCAGCTGAGCATTGTCAGTATCTTCATCACCACCAGAGAGATTTCTTTGATGATGCTTCTGGCAGGGATGCACTTTGGGCAAGAGAACAGAGCTTCACATGTGTGTCAGCCTCCACACACAGCCGCTTAGTGCAGGCTTCTGGATGCCTTTCACCAGGTGCTTTGGCTGCTCTAAGCTCAGAGCGTCTGTGTTTGCAGGAAAGAAACATAATTCTTCGTGCTCTTGCTTGACTGTGGTGCTGGTTTCAATTTGAATGCCAGAAAATAGCTGAGCTGCAGGCACCTATCTGTTGCGTTGGACTCTTTTACCAACATTTCAGCAAGCTGAGGACTTGAGACAGAAGTGTTACAGAAATGTCAGACCCAGCTCCAGCTGTACTCAGTGGAAAAAGAGTAACTGACTTCAGTAGGAGCTGGATTGGGACCTAAAACAGTGAGTGCAGTGGTGCTGCAATGTCTTTCATCTCCAAGTTGCTGGGTGAAATCCAGACTACACTGGTAATGGTTGGGAAGCTGCCAGCCGCTAATGATGTGGAACAAGTTGGTGAGTCCTTGCTCCAGTTTGTAGGAAGCCACCAGACAAAACAAGTCCCAGGAATAGCCAGCTCAACCCCTTCCTGGTTGGGTTCATGCTGTACTGGCAAGGGAGTAATTTAGGAACTTCCCCTGATGTGGCTCCTGTGGTGTCTGATCTGTGGAGGCCACAGTGCTTCTGTGAATATTTATCTTCATGAAATTCCCTGGAAATCCTCAACATGCTATGCAAACAGTGTCTGGAACATAGAGCTTTCCCAGATCTGGCCCACTCTCCTGGTGCTTTGATATACTCACAGCATAACCATGAAACCTGTCTTCCTCTTTGATTTCCCCGCCTGTAGCTGCACCTCCTGGACTCACTCCGCATTGCTCACTCTTGCAGGTCCTATAGGTGAAGTGCACTGTGTGATAGAAGAGCAGACAGGTCATAGTGTAGGGTACCCCAAGAGCTCAAATTCAATGGATGACTGAAGCAAGAAAGAGATTGACTTTCTAACAGTATCCCACTGGGCACGTGAAGCAGTGTGGGAGGTTGGACAGTCAGTGTTTTTCCCAGTTTGAGATCAAGACTGGAAAACAATGAGGAACGAGAGGCAGCCCCCTGCACCGACCAATCTACAGCTGTTAGTACAAGCAAGCATACCTCCTCGTTCCACCTGGCTGAGGGAAATGAAACTAAAGGTGATGACAGCCAGGAAACAGGTAATACTTTTTCTGTCTGGCTCAAATGAGGTGCTCCAACAGTACCTATGGCTTTGTTTGCAGGGCTTCAGAAACAGCAACGCCTGAACTTTTTAGAACTGATCTCCCCTTTGAAATGTGTTTTGTGAAGAGGAAGCCACAAGGCAGAGTAACTTCAAAGTGTCCAGGGAGGATGATAGGCCTGTATAGAAAAAAAATGGACAGAGAACATGTGCAGGATCTGTGAAAGATCAGATTTGTATGCCCAATGCCTCACTGCAATAAAGCAGCTCTGCTTCTAACAGTGCTCTTACAGTGCTCTCTGCTGGGCAATGAGAGGTAGAGGCAAGCGTAGCTGCAAGTAGCCTTTAATCTAGAAGGCAGATGACCATCACAGGCTATGTAATGGTGTATAAATTTAGCTTCTGCATTGCTCCAGTGAATGCATACAACGTCCTCTGGCCCATCAGTACTGACTGTACTGATTGTACAGTACCCATTGTACTGATGGGCCAGAGGACGTTGCATACATTCTGCTCCCAGAGTAAGTTTCTAGCTAATGCATAAATGTCTGGAGTCAGTTACCTGTTGCTGTTCTGTTGCCGTGACAGTGGTCCTCAGGCAAGCAGGCCTGTCATGGAGCTTGGAGCACATTCAGGCTGCTCTGTCAAGACACCCAGCTGGAAACAGCTATAACGGCCTCCTTAGTGAGCTTGGCAAGAAAGATTTGAGTCTTTCACTGCTTCCACTCTGCTGCTGGCCATGGTAAATAAGGGAAAAGGTAATTCTCCCTGGGATAATTGATCTCCTAGCAAAAATGGAAAGCCATATCCTCTTGATCACCTAGCAGAGGCCTTGCCAACCTCGGATTTGGTGATGGAAAAGCACTTTTGTCACCTTAATGTATGTAATTATTTCAGAATGGTGACCTGATGGAGAAAACCCAACACCTTCCTGTGCTTCCACCAGAGGGCACTGCGGACAGACCTTCACGTTCAGAACTGCCTCTAGTACAGATGAGCTTTCAGCTGAAAAGGTACAGTTTTAATCAAAATCTTGGTTCCAACCGATATGGTTTTATGTTATGGCAGAGTCCTCCCCTTTCATTAGTATTCTTTAGAGGCAGTGCTGACCATAAATAGCCTATAGCTACTTTACTGACATTGTATAAACTCTCAATAGCTTGCAACTTGTTCCTGAACATTCTTAGTGGGGATAAACTGGGATATGTGGTCTTATACCCTACAGCAAATAGCGAACTAAATGGAAGTGTTAACAGTTAGACTTGATATTTGCCTAAAGAACCTACATGAGCTGCTGCAATGTATTGAATTTAACTAAAATCTATGAACATTTAAATTGCTCTGCTGGGCTGTAGGTGTGATGACTGAGGAGTCAGTTTAGTCAGTTCTGCTGCCTGCAGCAAGACATCCCCTAAGTTGTTTGCACATAAATTATGAGAGCTCAAATATCAAACTTCAGGGGCTGCTACATGTCTGCTTGGCAGTACCAAGCGCATGAAGTGAGTGAAGATGCTTCTGTAAGAGCTGAGTATTTGAAGAAGTCACCAGAGGCCTGGTAAATGTCACACGGGTTGGACAGGGAGGTGCGGAGCTGCAGTCTGCCCTTATGGCTATTTTCTATTGCTGCACATCTTTGCTTTTGTGAGGGGCCACTGCATGCAGAGTGTACACTAGGCCAAAGATCCAAGCGGTATGAAGTTCGCTGACCTTCATCTGTCCTGCCTCCGCAGAGCCCGCATGGACACAGGGAAAGCAGAAATCACACCCTACAGCTTTAGCACTGAAAGCTGTAACACGACCTCCCTCCTACACACATAACCCTGCCAGGCCAGTCAGTGAACCGGCTCCAAATAACCTCGTTTAAAAACAGCAGCTCTGGACACATCCTTCCCGGGTCTCCTCTCACAGGCAGTGCTGCTTCAATCCCTTGTGCAGAGGCTTTTCTGGGAAGCCGTTTGATGAGTGGCTGCCTGGAGCCTACGCCTCCCGCACACCCTGCTCTGGCTGAGGGCCTGGCGCTTCCCTCCTGCCTGGCAGCAGCTCTTGTTCCTCACAGCAAAGCCCACTGCAGTGACCAACTGGTAGCTGCAGGAGATCCTCCAGTGTGCACAGCATAAGGAGAGCAAAGGAATGGCAACAGAATAAAACAAACCAAGGGAAAGGACATCCATCCCACGTACCCATTCTGAAGGACCCTATATGCTCCAGTTAAAGGTTTTCTCTCTTTGTTTGTGCCGAGAAAGCACAGCCTCTTCTCTCCTCATTCACCTTTGCTATAGCAACTTCCCATCCTTTTTCATACAGCTTGCACAACTCTGGCCTGTCAGGATCAGCTTCCCTCACGTCTTTGTGCCCTAAACCAGCTGACCAATATCTTTCCTGCTTAAACATCTCACCTTCTTTCTTGCCCTCCCGTGTCACAGTCACCCCATGCGCTGTTGGCCAGGAAGGCCAATTTCGTCTTCCTTCCCCCTGCCCCCTGCTTGAAGCAGACCTTCTTCGGCACTCAGGTCAAGCTTCTTGTTTCCACACTGTAAAGGACAGCTGGGCACCTCCCCAGGTAACACAAACCCATCTGATCAAGGAAATGTTGTCCTTAGTTTGGTGGTGGGCTAGAAATAGCCTCCTCCTGCTGCATCTCGTGTTGGGTTTGTGCATGTTGTTGCACTGTGAGAGGCTGCTTTGCCTCTGTGGAACTGGGAGCATAAAGACTGAGCCTTGAAACTGGGTTTGATGTAAGGGCAGCTTTTCTTTGGACACATGGGAAAACACATGGCTAAGCCCCATGGAACTATGTGTGTGTATGTGTGACAGGGCTCTGTGTGTGTGGATACAGAAGGCTTGTAGTCCTGTTGGTGTGCATTTGTAGTTTATGTATGTGTATAAATGAGAATCTTTGGCCCAGCTTTCACTGTGTATATATTTGTATTAATGTGAATCCTTACAGATTTGCAGTGTGCCATTACTGTGTTCAGCGGAAGCCTTGGTAAAGGGGTCTCTCCAGCCAGTTTGGTTGTGCTGATGTTATCAGTGGATGGAGATGTGTTTTCTCAATGTTTATACCTACCTGGAAGTTTTTATCATTGTGATAAAGTGGGTATGCTTTTTGGCTGGTGAGAGGCACTATAAACAAGGTGGGCCTCCAAAGATCACATGGTGGTGGAATCAATACCTCGAGCAAACAAAAGAGATATGTTAATAGAGTCATCTACATTCTGACAGCCCTGCAACGGTACCAGCTCTTCTCTGAGTCACCTCCTCTCCAGATTTTTTTATTCTTAGATTCATTTGCATGACCTGATGGGATTACACTTTAAAGCAAACTCTTCTTTTATCTCACCACTTGACACGCCCAGCATCCTTGATGTATTTACAATGAGCAAATCCACGTTGCTGCCTGGATCTCTGGTACATATTCTGGTATCATTACAAAGAGTAACTTTATAGAATCTCGATGACAGTGTGGTGTCTTCAACATCCCAGGATGTGTGGGGACCAGGTATTCAGAACTGTAACTTTGCCTCAGATCCTATTTGCAACAACGCTGATTTCCTTTGTTTCAGCTACCTCTGTAGATGAGGGATCCCATCACCCTTGTCCATTAGACTGATTCTGCTTCAGCCACCACACATGATCACTTAGAGGCAACAGTTCTTTATAGCACCATGACCTCAGAAAGAAACAGAAAGGTCTAGAAGGGCTGTGCTTTGAGACTGAGGACCCAGGACAGGCACATCCAAACAGCACGACTGTAGTGTAGACCCAGGTATAGGCGTCATCCCTTGAGTTTTACCCTCAAGCCATTTGTTCCTCTGAGTAGGCTGAAGTCTAAATGCTGGAAATGTGCACAATCAGTTTTCAAACTCCAGCACCTGGCAGCATTAGGACAGGGAAGTTTGGTTTGTGCCATAAGGCAGGAGTAAAGTTCATGTGTGGCTGTGAATTGAAGCTACGACGCTGTTTGGTTCAAGCTTGTTGTCAAGGAAAATAGAAAACATGGAATGTATGCAGACCTGGAGTCCTCGTGTAGATTTTAATGTTTTCCTCGGGACTCTGTCATGTTGAAAGGCTGACATCTGTAAATGTCCTGCCTGTGCAATTAACCCACAGCATGTAAACTGATGGCATCTATCCTATAGACGAGTGTAAATCACTGCACCGGGCTGAACATCTTCCACTGACTTTAGGGGAGTGTAAGTTTTAAAAGCCTCATGTCATGTGTCCCTCCAGTACAAACACTTCTGTGGGTCACTGTTGAGCACCCTCTGAGATACTTACCCAGCAGTGCAGATGTCTGAGCTTTCCCCCAGGGCATTCAAAGGACTCTGAATATGTAAACAGCACTTCTGATATTTTTTCTGTTGGATTAGTCAAATAACTGAGATATTTCCTCTGTGCTTTGTATTAATATAAAAACAGAAGAGCCATCTGCATAAACAAGAGCTTGACATTTTTGGAATCCCTGGGGAGTAGGGAAGGAGAAGGACCATTTCCATACTGCTCGCTGGATGCCCCCGTTCAGCTGTGCCACAGCACAGGCTACAACACAGCATGGTTTCCAGATGTTTCTGTGTCCCCATGTCATTGGCCCATTTGGCACATCTATGCTCTTCATGCAGGGGCTTAGTTTAAATCAGCTGCCTAGCCCATGCACCCTTGCCATGTGGGAACCAAGGGGTTATTGTGGAAGGACGTGTTATCTGCAGTGAGATGTTGCTGCCGCAGCAGATGGGATGTACAGTGATGGAGCTGCGCCCCATACCACAAATGACTAACTTAAGCTTTCCCTGTGCCAGTTTACATCCATCCCTGAGTGCAGGCGTACACCTGAAACCACGGGCCCAAAGCAAGGAGGGGAGATTGAGAAGCTGTGGCTGCCCCCTCCTCGGCAGCGCTCAAGGCCAGGCTGGACGGGGCTTGGAGCAACCCGCTCTAGCGGGTACCAGCCTGCAGTGTACTCCGGAGAGGCCGTGCCTCACAACGCCATCTTGTCTGTCACCGCAGGCCCCGAGCGGCTGAACCGGCAGCGCCCCGGCCACAGCAGGGCCCCCCCGGTCCGCCCGCAGCCCGGAGCCCCGGCCGGCTCCGTCGTGGCACAGCGCCCGCCGTGACGTCAGGCGCAGCCGTTTGACGCATCACGTGCGCGCCGGGGCCGGGCCTCCGCCTGGTGCTGCCGCCGGCGGAGCCGGAACCCGAGCCGGCAGCGGCGGCGGTAGCAGCCGCAGCATCATGGCGGGCGCCCAGCAGGAGAACACGCTGCTGCACCTCTTCGCCGGGGGGTGAGTGAGCCCGGGCCAGGCCGGGCGAGGGGTCCCGTCCGCCGGGGGAGGCCCCACGGAGAGGGACGCGGTGTCCCCGCCGGCGTGCCCGGCCACTGCCTGTGCTGAGGGGCGGCCGGGCGGTGGAGGGGGCTGCGGCGCGGCCCCGCTCCTGTCACCTCCCGGCGCCGCGGCCCAGGGGCCGGTAGCAGGGAACTTGCTCGGCTGCGGTGGCCGAGCGCAGCCCGCCCTTCTTCGCTGCTCCCGGCAGGAGCCTGTGCGCTCTCAGAGCACCTCAGGAAGCGCGGGGCTTTCTCCTTGTGCCCGTGCAGAGCAGCCGGGCAAGCGGTGCCCTTCCATAATTAGCAAATACATCCTTAGCAAGCCGGGCAGGAAGGGCAAGAAGAGATCGTGGTGCGACTTGAGGTCACCGCTGGGCAGTCACTCGGGCTGCTCTGACATTTAGCTATATATAATTACCGAATCTTACAGAGCTAGGCAGCTCTGTTCAATGAAACACTTTAAGTCCAGATCCTGAAATAAGCAGGAGCTGAGGGCTGTCATTCAAAAAGCATTGCCCAGACAGAAGGCTTTATGCGTTTTGATATCTTGATCTTGTAAAGGAACGTATTTGTGCGACACTTCAATAAGCTCTGTGAGGTGATAGTTAATAGCGGAGGCGTTGAATAGTGGGGGCTGTGTAACTGCCTGATCCGTGTAATTATATTGAAAGGCAAGTGCTCCAAAAAGGGAAAAGGAGTGGGGGGATAAGAGAGTTCGAGAAGGTCCTGGTACCACAGAGCAGGTGACCTGGCCAGGCCACTTCTCATAAGTTCTTGCAAGGCTTTGTAAACTTCTTATTTTTGTTGTTTTAAAAGCTTAACCCACCCCGACCCACAAACCACCAACCAAAACCCCTCCCAAAACGCCTTCAGAATTAACTCGTTAGGGTAAATTTAATAGTAATCCAGTAATACCGTTTTAAGATGTAAATTAACTATTTAAAAATCACCGTTACGCAGATAAGAAGTGCTGGTTTTGGTGTTCGCACTTCTGTCATCAGTAATCATCTTTCAATACTTTATTAATGGCTTAAACTATCTTGTAGAATATCTTGGAGTGCTTGTCAGCTGAGAGGAGTTAGGAAGCCAACATGAAATCTGTTGTTAGTTTCAATCTGTTTAATAGTAGACCGTTGTTTCCTGTTGCTAAACAGGAGACTTCAGTCTCCTCTGACATGTCCCTGGAGCAGTAGGTTCATTTAATATAACATTGAACCCAGCAGAGACACTGCCCTTCTGCTGCTGACTTGAGTAGGCGTTAAATCCTCTCTTTCCCCTTGCCTCGCCCACTTGCATTGGCACAGTACCTGGAGCCTGGGACAGAAATCGGGCTTGAACATACGCGTGCAGCTTGTTTGGATAGCAACAATGCTTATCCAGAGCTCTGGGTGTCCTCACATAGCTCATCAGACTATAAATAAATAGGAATTTGAAACTCATCAGTATTTTAATCTAGCACTGAGCGATCAGCATCTTCCTTACTCATTTGATGTATCCTTCACATTCTCTAAGGATCCCAGTAAACATGTTCTGCCGCAGGCCCAGGAAGTCACTAGTTCTGCTCTGGCTTTGAGGGTGCATGGAGGTAAAGAATGGAACGTCAGCAGGGAATATACCCCTGGCTACTGTGGTATGATAAGACTGTGTGGTTTCTAAAGCAGCAATGGAAATACAGCACAGAGGAAAAAGGTGGCCTTTTAGGGTGTACGGGCCTTTACAAGTTCATTGCTGGACCCAATTCTTGTTCTGCATTATCTTGTTATTTAAAGGCACACAGAAAAGCTGTCAGTCATTCATCTTGTTGTGGTGTTACAGAAAGGAAAATGAGACAGCAAATTTAGTCTTCATGCACCAGCTGATGTTCAAGTGTTTGGTCCACCACACCCCCACCCACCCAAGCATCCAAACAGTTGATTTTGGAGCAGTTCCCTGTTCAAGACCATCAACTTCCATATCCTGTGTGTGCACATTTCTACTAATGCGACTATCTCTGCTTTTCAAGTGAGAAATGCACATTTCTTGGGACTTGCTGGATGGAACTAGAAATTGAACATGATTTTTGAGCTGTTACCAAGATATTAAACACATTTCTGTACTAGTAAGAAATGTAGGGGATAGGTGATGTGTTTGGAGGAATGCCGGACCAGCCAGCTGATAGGCAAGCTAAAAACCAAAATTGTAGTAGATGCGAAGCTCAGTGTCATGTCTGCTTTATTAACTTCTGAGTAGCAGCAGTGATAAAGGATGTCTGCTCAATAAAATCTGATTAAAGGAGCTCAGCTGTGATAATATTTTGCTACCTCTCTTAGATCATCAAAGGAATTCTAGAAAGAATTGTTAGTGTGTTAGTGCTTGGCTAATAGTCTCTGTAGAGGTCCTTGCACACTCCTTCAAATACCTTTACACTTTATTTCAGAGAGGTCTTCCATAATAACTGGGTTGTGTTGTGACTTCAAGCTGTTTGCAGAACCAGGGCCTTGAATAAAATTACCCCTCCAGCAGAAGAAAGTGTTGGAAGGTCAGAATACTTCCCAAGTTGTGTAAGATAATCTTTGTTGAATTGTAAAGCAAGAGCAACTCATTCACTTGAAAGAATTTTGACAGAGACATTATTGGGTTAGCTTCCTGTGAAGGCGAGGATGGGGTGCAGTGTCAGCTTAAGAAGATCTAATACAGTGTCTGTGCACAAGAAAAGCAGCCCCAGATAATGAGAAGTGTTTACTGCGTCAGATGCCAGGAGTGATGAAATGCACTGGAATACTCAGAAGTGTTCTCCACTTGTTGAAAGAGATGGCTTCCATTAGCTGATTATAGGCAGGCAGACTCATTGGCTTCCTTTTGTTTCTCATAGTTCCTTTTAAGGCTTACAATAGGAAGAGCAAACCAAAGGGGCTTGGCATTTTGGTGGGAACATGACTCTGAGGGCAGGGGAGATTTCAGAGGGAACAGAACCATCCATGCCTAAGTTGCACAACAGATGTGAGCATGTTTACAAGTCTGTGTTCCTGCTTCCCTGCTGAAGTCAGTGCAGTTGTTGCTTATTTTTGTTTGGGACAAACTTTGGACTAGGCTGCAGCAGAGGTTACTCCGTGTTCTCTTCCCAGGTGGAGTAATACTAATGCCTACTGGGATTTCCTAAGAACCTGTTATTTAGACGCTGCAGTGCCCTTCATAGAACTGGCAAAGAGCAGAAACTGGGAACAAACTTTATCTTCATTTCATATAGATACAGTGTGGCATGAGTTCTATAGCAGTTTGAACCAAACTGGGGGGCTGTTTGAATAAAATCATGTTTGTGACTTTTTCTGTCTTGGTATTGAGGCCTAAGACCGTAATTCCCTTGCTCCTATGGCTCTGAAAAGCACCTTTAGATACCAAACCTTCCTTGAGCCACCTGCGAAGGAGTTGGGAGCGTACTTTAGGAAGATTGGTGACATCAGGCTGCTTCGAATTGAGGTGACATCCGTATCCATTTCCATGGGCACAGGTTGTCTCAGTCACACTGAGAAGTGTTTTTGATGCACTGGGTTGCTGAGAGCCTTGTTTAAAATGTTGAATTTGACCTGAGTGTCTAGCACAGGTCACAGAACTAATGCGAAGTTACTCACTGAATTAGTAACCAAATGAGTCGTGGGGAGGAGGAGTGGAACACTGCTCCCACGCATGTTAATTGTTAAGCGATGTGCTAATGCTGACAAGTCATTCAGGAAATGATGTTTCTGTTCGTAAACTGGAGGGAAGCAGTCTTCACCTGAAGTATGTGTCTGCTCTACTGTGTGTGCTCCAGGACAGCTAGAGGGGATGATGAGATCGACTGTTTTCCAGCCCTCTGCCTAGTTTAGGTTCTTGGGTGAAGAAGGTAATTCACTATCAGCTCAAGGAACACAGTAGGTGCCTACAGGAATATCTGTACCTGGTGATAACATTATTAGCTGGAAACTTACTGAATACTTAACAACTCAAAATTAAGGCATGAGGAACAGCCTCTATTGGTTTAGTACTTAGTTTCCTTATGGCATCTGAGTATGCAACAGCTTGTTTTGTTCCCAGTCTTGACAATGCCGTAACGAAATATCAAAGCTAGAATCTGCTTTGCTGTTTGTCGTGTTGGAGCACGTGGCATGTTTTAGAACAACAGAATGAAATTCCTGTTGCAAATACAGTCTGGTTTAAAACTTGTCGCACTTGCTGTGAATATACTGCTCACTTTGGGATTTGCTTATCTGCCTTCATGGGCATGACTCTGTCAGCAACCAGAAAAGCAAATAATGCTGTGCACTGTTAGTGCTGTGGTTGAGCTGTATCCCTGGCTGTGCCACTGAATTGAGTGGGACAGAGTCTTGCAGGTGTGTCTGGGTAGCTCTACAGGCTTCTGAATCTACCAGAGGAGTCCAGGCTGTAGTGCCAGATGATTTCCCAAGGTGTATTTTCACATTTAAAGCAGTACGTGGTGCCATCCATGAAGAATGAATTAACACGTACTTCCCAGTGTGGTTCTTAAAGCTGCTCATTAAACGCAGTTGTCAGACTATTTGCGCTATTGCTTCTCTTCAAGTGTTTCGCTTGAATCCTGTCAAAAATTCACTGTTGAATGTTGCTTCCTTTGGGAAGAAAGAGGCAATTTCAAATGCTCACACAGCCAAATGTGCTAGGCTAAGTCATGGCTGCTCTCACCAGGCAGCTCATCACTGTTGCTTATGGCCTTGGTAAGGTCAGTGGTGCTCTACTGAAAGATCTGGTTTTGTTGCTCTGCAGAACTTCCTTTTACATTCAGCAGTGTATTGTTACCTGGTTTAAGGATATCACAGGTGATGAAATCCAGGACAGATGATGTCATTAAGAATCTTAATTAAGATTCTTGCCATCTATATTAATTGTGCTAATGGGTGCTGAGAGTTTATTTCAAATGCCAGTCATTGGTATATTGGGGTAGACTTTGTCAAGATAGAAAGCTGGCAGCAAGAGGAAAATGGGAATTGGGATTCTGACATTTGCATCCTTGGCATGTCTTTTAAAGTGTTTCTTTTTATGGAAGTAAATATTTTTCCTGCAGCTGTTAAATTGCAGTATGTTGTGTATCTCCATAGACACAAAATACGTTTCATTAGTCTCAGACCTAGAGTTTCCTTAGTTCCTTTGTTTGGACATCACAAAGCAGAGAAGTGTATTTTCCTGCTTTGGTGATACATGCCTGGCCCATCATGTAATTGGAGGGGGCGTTCAAAGCCTGAAGTACAAATACTGTGTTTGTGGCATTAAGTGACAGGCCAAAGCAGATGAATTGTTGGGGGTCTCACATTGAAGAGATCTTTGTATCTATAGTGCAGAGCATAGCTGGGAGCCTCGTGTGCCCAACTGAAGATACTTTGCCTTAGTGTTTTGTTTCTAGGGAGGCTTCTGTCCTTTGACTAAGGATGGATTTAGACATCGTTTGAGGTTTTTGCAAGAGGATAATGCAGTGAGCACTGCTTAAACAGCTCTGGAACTGGGGTTCTGCACTGGTGCATCAGAATAACCCAACAAACTCAAATCATTAGGAAGGTTTGGAGGTTTTGACTTTGTTGCAGCTCAAGATTTTCCCAAATCAAATTTCTCTGCTTCATATCCATGGCCTGAAGCTTTCAGGGTTCATGGCTGTTTATGTAGCTGAGGAAAGCTGCTTGATTCTCCTTGCTTCCCAGAGGCAGGTATCTGGAACACCCTACAAAGTGTTTCTTTTATGCACAGTGTGTTACTTTTCATCTGTCTTTACAGGCAACAGAGCAACACCAGGGTATGATGCATAGAATTCCCATCTGGAGGAAGATCAGCTCATCTGAAAAAACTGCCCAGTACATCAAAGTCCTTACTTGAACTATCTGCTGCGTGTTTGTATTTGGGACATAATGTATGCACCCTGCTGACATTCTGCCTATTGCTCTGTTAGAGAGTGCTTTGTTATGAAATGTCACACTGACAACATAAACTCTGAGTTGTCAAAACTTGTGATGCAGATATTAACTCATTGTGTTGAATAGCAGAGGATTGCATATGCATCACCAGAAGTACTTAAATAGTAAAGGCTGCATAAATGAACTGGATTATCAGACTAAAAGGATGAAAGGGAAGGAGTGGGCTAGGAAGGCAAGAAGAAACAGCAGATGGACTTTTAGTGTCCTGAATATATGAATTGTTCCTGTGAAAGTACTGTTTCAGTGTTCATAAATGTGAAATAAATAAGGGCTGAAGACAGTACACAGTGGTGCAGCATTGGTAGAGAAATGTATTGGGAACGTAGGCAATCAAATTCTTTTCATGGAGTTGCCGCAGACTTACAATTTCTCTTGAGTATGCTGATTTGTCAGGGGTTAATTGTACAGACTTGTGCCTCTATTGGATATACATAGCAAGAAGTGTGGCAATGGGATCTGCAAGAGGGATCCTCAAAACACTCCCTGCCCTGAGCTGTGGGAACAGGAGAGGTTTTGCTGGCGAATCCATTCCTGACCTGTTTCTTTTCCCCCGAGATCTAATTTCAGAGAAATGGGAGCAACATGAGATGCATCTGACAAAACAAAGAAGGAGAAACTGAAGCAATGTCCTCCTGAGTAGTATTGACACAGCAGAAGGCTGGTGTCCAAGCCCTGGTTCTGTACACAAGATAATGAGTTCTATACAAACTAATCAGAAGCCTGGTAAGGTCTCTGTGAACACTGTCATTTTTTAGTGAAATGACACAACCTCAGCTGCTGTGTACCTAGTTCCATGAACAACTTTGTGATTTAATTCAGTGGTCATATATAAGTGGTTTAAAAGGGATGAAGACAAAGCTCTTTCTTATGGTTTGATGTATAGATGGTCCTTAGTTTAGGGCTTTTTCCCCTTTCAGCAGGGAATAGGAAGAAGCGAAAACGTGGAGGAGAAACTCATTGCAGCATGCGGTTAAATCATATTGCTGGTCTTGTGAAAACTATTTCTTCTGTTGCATGTGTTTGCATCAGAGAAACATAGTGTTTGGGATCATGTCCTTGGACAGACTCTGGCAGAACATGAAAACCATAGTGAGGAGGTTGTATTCCCCAGCCATGTGGCCTGGGTGTCCTTTTGAACCTTACAAAGAACCTCAGTGTTTGTGGTTGTACAGGCAGGGTGGGCAGGCTTCAGGGGTTTGGCAACGAATGGTTACTGTCTGATGTAAGACAGACTGTTTCAACAAGCAAAATAAGCTGTACCAGATAAAGCATTTATCCACAGCCTGGATTTTTCTGCTTTTCTTTTAATTGTCCTTTTCCTTGTGGTTAAAAAAAGATCCTCCTATTAAAATAGTCCATGTACCTATGGGGCTTTAAAACATGCATTAGTACCTTTATTAATAGCCTTTTATGGATCTCTGTTCCTAAATTAGTGCATGCAGGCTTCTCCTGACTCTAGCAAGCAATGCTGCTTTTTTATGTGCAAGACAAATGATAGGATTTTGCTTTTAATTAAGTCTCCTTTTTATGGAAAACTACTTAAATTACAATTTCACACTCATATTTCAAGTGAGTTCAGTTGTTGACTCATGATGGTTTAGAAGGAAAATTGCAATCAGAGGTTTTTAAAGGAATCACATGCTTTGATACCTGTGCAAGCAAAGAACCTATTTCCTAATCAATGAGTTCAGTTGTAGTAGCTGAAATCTTTAGTTAAGTCTTCCTAAAGCCCAAGCTGTTTGATTAATAATGTTTAGAATTGTACCTTTTAGCCAGCCTCAGCATCATGTTTAATTGTGAAGTTGGACAGAAGGGACTGTCAGCAGAGAGGAACAGCAGCAGAATGAGGAATACTTTGACCAGTCACTTTCCAGATCACTGATGAAAATGACAATTAGGACTCATGCACCTTCTATTCTTGGTCCAGTGTGCTTTTTGTGAGGCTTAGTCAGATGATGAACTGATACATTAAGATGAATACATGCTGATTGTAGGCTCATTTATTTCTCATATCGTTTTTATATGTATGAGTATGTATAATATTTCTGTTCTCAGACTATGGGAATTCTGTTCTTTAGTAGCCTTTCTGTCCTGTGATTCTGTTTTCCCACCATCCTTGCAGCTTCCTTCCCTCACCACCCCCAAAAAGTTGATGTGCATTGTTTTTCAGAGGGCTCAGCTTAGTGTAGTTATGATATTTCTCTAGGCAGCTGTTTAAATCGTAAGCACTGAAGTGGGGAAGAATTGTATTGCTGTGTTTTCAGTGTATAGTGTCCTAATCCCCAGTGACTTGTTCTCACCTGACAGCTTCCTGCTTCCCATACAAAAGAGTCCATCTAAGGGCAGGTCTGTTTTAGGACAGCTTGTGAAACATGGATGCCTCTGAAGTTTTTACAGGTAGAATTCCACGACCTGGCAGAACATGCAACCAGCAGATGGTCAGTTGAGGATTCTTTGTTAGCATCATCTGGGTATCCTCTTTGTGTTTACCAGCCTCATCACTGCACGTGATCATAGTACCAGTTTCTCAACCTCCTCTCCCCTCCCTCAGGGCTTGGGAACAGTCACCTTTGCCTACTGCCCTGCTTCCTAATAATTCATCCACAATGCAGAACAACCGGAGACAAATCTTCAGGTTTTATTCATACTCCATGCTGTGTTCTGACACATCTGTGCAGCTGTTTTCCTGACTTTATCTTCTGTTTAAATTGTGTTTTCCAGATGCGGAGGAACAGTTGGTGCCATCTTTACCTGTCCCTTAGAGGTAATAAAGACTCGGCTCCAATCTTCAAAGCTAGCTTTCCGGGCTGTCTACTACCCACAAGTCCAGCTGGGGACCATCAGTGGTGAAGGAATGGTCAGGCCAACATCTGTATCACCTGGGCTCTTTAGTGTTCTCAAGTGAGTACTGCTCCTGCTCTCATTCAGTGCTGCTTGACACCAGTGAGCTGAGTTCCAATTCCTCTGTGCAAACACTGAATGCAAATTTTGCTCCAGACTTGCACTGGAAGGATTTATGTCAGTTGGATTTCTGCCTTCAGCAGTAGAAAGATGATTTACTCTTATAAAAACATATACATATTCAGGGCTCCTGAGTGTTCCTTTGAACTTCCACAGACATTTGCTTCCACCACTTCAAAATTTTCCAAAATAAATTGATTTGAATAAGTGCCTGGAGGGATTTGTTTTTAAGTTGTCTGCTCACATTGAGGCTTTTTGGCAGGTAGGAGTTTGTAGGGATCAATACACAGGACATGCTGGGAGCTCTTGATAAGCCCTTGCTTGAGGGAACTATCACAGAAAGTACTCTGGAGGAAAGGGTTTTCTCTTTTTCAACACTGGGAAGTGTTGTCTTTGCCTCTTACTGGGAATAATCGTGTTTGCACTCTTCTTTGAGCACTGGAACATGTAATCCTTACTAGCTAGGGCCAGTTCTTCGCAAATGGTTGAAGGCCTGAATAAGCCATATATGCTGTATGTTTTCTTTTTCCTGGAGCCATTCCCAGTCTGCTTTAAGTAGGTAGTAGATACACTTGTGCTGTTGCTGCCCATGCTGTTTACCTGTTTGATGGAGGAAAGCTTTAATTCCTGTCTTGAAGTGTTCTCTCTTTGGGGCATCACATAAAAGCTGTATCCTTCACCAGCATTGTACCAAAGTTTTCGATTCTCTGCACGGAGTGATGCATGTCGGCCCCTGATCTCTCTCTGCATCTGGCCCTGCTTTGAGTGTGAGTCTGAATCAGATGACCTCCAGAATTCAGTGTTCCCATACATTTTGAGTTACGCTTGTCTGCACTCTGGTGTGGATGATCTGTAACTGAAATTTATGGGAGTAGCGGAAGGACACTGCAAAAGCAGTCTCACTGAAACAGAATGTCTAATGGGGTCTGGGAAGCTTGAGTCGTTTCCTCCGCAATAGCTGCCTTATTGAGCTCTCCTCTGCTATTAGATACTGTCTTTGCCAATTATTATGCATCAGTCCTTTCTCACCTGTATTACATACGATCTCTGTTAAAAGCCTTCTGTGTGGTTCAGACTGCAGCAGTTGATGCTCCAGCTGTTCCCTTTTCAGATGTGCATTCATAAAGAAGAGGAAATGAGCAATGTTCTAGCTTAAAACTGCTGAAGAGTTTTACCAGCAACTCTGAGGTCCACATCTCCAGTGCTGCATTACATATCAGAGCACCATGAACTCACTTTTCAGGTCTCATGCAAATGGACTGAGTTGATTTGAATCACTGGGCACCCCAGGGTGATGGTGAGAGGTCCTGTTTAGATCAGGTAGCTGAAATGCCAAGGAAAATAATGACTAGCAGAGCAAGCTGAATGGTTTTACGTAAGGCCAGCAGCTTGGCAGGCTGCCTAGGGAGAAGCTGCACAGTTATATAACAGTAGAGTGCTAATTCACATTCTCTGCAGAGCTATCTGGCTAGAGTCATTCAGGGACTTGAGTTTCTATATTGTAAATAGTGCTGCTTTCCCCTGCCAAACATTGCTTTGTCTATTCAGAGGTGAGTCTAGAACAATTCGTGACTGAAAATAGTGCCAGTTGCCTTTGATTTTTCATCTCCTTTCCCTTGCTATTATTTCACCTTGCAGCATTGGACTGTAGGCAGCTGTAACTAAAGGAAGTGAAAACTTCAAGGCACAACGCTCTTAATTCATCCCCGGGGCCCATCTTTTTCTGGGGTTGTCTTTTTTTCTTTAAGGTAGAGAGGAAATGGTGTAAAATTGGAGCAACTTTTAATATAGTTATTAATAAGCTCATTAAATTTGATTGCTATGATCTTGACTTCATTTAACTTCAGGAATTACTCAGCTGTCTGTACCACCAAATTTTCTACCTGTTTTATTCAGAGGATTAGGAAGTGAGAACAAAATAGTGATGCTTTCATTCCCTTGCAGGCAGCATCTATGAAGAACAGATCATGATCTTTCTACTAAAATATAAATGGATGAAGAAAGAAGGGACATTCGATCCCTTGCTTTTACTTTTCTATCCCTTCCTTAATCCTAGGTATGCATGCATTGCCAAACTGGATATGACTTGGTCCTTCTGGTTTGGGAAAATTATGTGGCTAAAAGAAGCAGCAATTAGAGCCCTACATATAAAATTGCTTTGTAAGAGTTAAAGATGTTGAGTATGAAAGCCCCTTAACTGCTGTAAATAGCAAGTAAGTAGGTACTCAGGAAGGCAGGTTAAGCCTGCTGCTGAGCAGAAAGCACTCCACAAGGACACGCTGTTTTTGTCTAATCCATTTAAGATTCTGATGAGTTACCCCAGCTGGAATCTGCAGTCGTGACTGTTAAAGTGACAAAGAACAAGTAGTTGGTGGATCTGTCTCCGTGGAGACACTTAGCCCTGAAGTTTACACAGCAAGTTCAACTCTGCTGCAGAAAAAGGGTTTCAGAGCCTCCTGTGTCATCATCTGTCTTATGAGCTTGGTGCTGGAATCTCATGGGGAATGTTCTCAACAGTGCTAATGATCTAGAAAGTTCCAGCAGGTGTATGTGAACTTCCCCTGGAGCCTGGTGTTACCTGGATTTCCTTGCAAGGGTTTCATAGGGTGAGTTCAGCTAAAAGAGGTGCTGTCTAGCAGATTGTGCGCTGAAATCCCGGTGACTGGACTGTGCCGTGCCTGGCTTTCACTGGTTAATACTTAGCTGTTGACTAGCGTTGCTGTTGGTTTAGTCCTTGTAAATATGCCTGCTGGTAATAGTACAAGGAATTGGTATGATAAGTCTTTTTTAATGAGGCACTCCAGCAAGGTGTTGTAGAGAACTTGGCAGCTGCTGGGGAAGCTGTCCAGTCAGTTTATCTTCTTCACAGAAGTCCTAGCCTAGTGTGCCTTCCAAGATGTGAGGGGACATGGGTGGAAATGGCTTTTGCAGAGCTGCAGGAAAGCATCATTTGGTCACGATCTCGCTTTAGACCTGAGCATGAGGATGCTGGAGAGGGACTCTTCCTCAGGGACTGTAGTGATAGGACAAGGGGCGATGGGTTTAAACTAAAACAGAGGAAGTTCAGGGTAGATACAAGGAAGGAGTTCTTTCCTGTGAGAGTGGTGAGGCACTGGAACAGGTTGCCCAAAGAAGTGGTAAATGCTCTGTCCCTGGCAGTGTTCAAGGCCAGGTTGGGCAGAGCCTTGGGCAACATGGTCTAGGGTGAGGCACCCCTGTCCATGGCAGGGGCTCAAAGTGGATGCCCTTAAGGCTCTTTCCAAACCATTCTATGATTCTGTGAGGTCCAGTCCTGAAGTGATTGACAGCAGTACCTCTGTACCTGGAGTTTACTTTGGAAAGATGATGTAAACTCTTTTGAATGCCCTCAAAACTACATACCCTGAGCTACCTGGGGAATCACTGTTTGTAGTAGGGTTGGCACATTCACTCTGGGTTAAAGACTCATCACTAGGTAATTGTGAAGGGGGAAAAGGCTTTATCTTTCTGTGTGTCTATATACAGGAAGCAAACTGTTGAATTGCTCAGATACAGAGAATGCTAAAAATATTCCTTGTTCATCAGTCAACTCTTACTGGGTTCTCCATGAAACTAATTCAATTCCTGACAGCTTCCGAAGAAAGGAAATTGTAACCTGGTGCCATATGAAAACCTTTTGCCTGTAATACTGAAGTTTTATGGTACAGTGGCTTTTATTCAGCAGTGTATAATTGTGCTCATTTTCAAGTATATTATATAGCTTAAAAGCTAATAGCTTCACAATTAATACTCATTGCTTATGTACAGTTCTTTTGACTGCCCGAACAGAGCAAGAAGTATAATTTTTAACCCAAATACTTTTGGTTTTCTCTGTTTGTTTTTATTTTAAGGTCAATTCTGGAAAAAGAAGGACCAAGGTCACTCTTCCGAGGGCTGGGTCCAAACTTGGTCGGGGTTGCACCATCAAGGTAAATAGTTAAACTGTTGCTAAAAGCCACCTTTAAGATACCAACCCAAATGTTGCTGTGCATTTCAGAATACCAGGCCATGAAATTATCCCATCTGTAAACTGAGATTTGTGCCTCTATCTGTGCACTGTGCTACCAAAAAATACGCATCTGCTTTACAGTTGTCTAACACTGAAAGGTGCAGATTGAACAAGGCACTTCAGTTCCTGGTCAGTGCAAGAGCTACATATCATACGCGTGAGAAAAGAGGAAGCAGAGCAGAAAAGTCTGTAGGATTAATATTTGCATTTTTCTAATGTGATCTGCTACTTCTGTGCAAATACATAAAGGAGTTGCCAAACACTGAGCAGGAGCTGGATGCCAGGGGAGAAGAGGTACCCATCTGGTCCTGGGTTGCCTAAATTGATTCTTCCCAGATCAAAAACTGCAGCTGAGGGGGAAAGATTTGAGTTGTCCACTTCTTGGCAGAGTGAAGATCTTTGTGCCTAGCAAATGCTAGAACTGGGTAGCAGTCAGGAAATTGGCAGCTCTTTCTGCTTGACGTCGAACCAGTACTGATGTACTCCCTGTTTGGCCTTCTGCCTAATAGGTAGGATGTTTGCCCCCGGAAGTGGGAATCCTGTTTCTGCACAGGGATCTGAAACCAGGACTGCCTCCTTCTTTATGCAGCTCATGCTGTTGTTTATGTTCCTTCATATTCTTCCGTAAAATTGGAATAAGGTGCTTTATGGAAATTCTCAAACCGGAGTCAGCATTATCTACCTTTTTCTGGCAGTTCAAGGAGGTGTGATCTGAACGCATTTGGTTCAGACAGCTTCTTACTCATACAGACTGCTGCATTTCAGCTGAGCTCCCTCTGTTCCTCAGCATTATGTAGGGATTTGAGAGGTCTAAAACGTTTTCAGTCCAGGGTTAAGTGTTTAAAACACAAAGGGCTGCTAACACAGTGCTGCACAGATTTATGGAAAACATGCGCTCCAGGTGGGAAAGGAACATTCCCAAGTTTACAGAGTGTGTTTAATGCCAGAGCTGGTGTAGGGTCTCAGAGTTGGTGTGAAAGTAAAATATTGCTACCCTATGGGTTTCAAGTCAGGTGGTGGCACTGTAATGTAAGAGAAAAAAACCCAAACCAACAATAACACTGAGTCCTTGTAGGAAGCAGTCAGGTGGAGTCCTCTCTGGGGTGAAAACCTTGTATTGTGGGGGGAAGAATAGTAATGTGTCTGCTTGGACATTGTGTGCATTACATGGCTTTTCTTCTCTCTTTCATTTGTTTCTTTTTCTTCTTTCCCACAGAGCTGTCTATTTTGCATGCTACTCCAAAGCTAAAGAACAATTTAATGGCATTTTTGTGCCCAACAGCAATGTTGTGCACATCTGTTCTGCAGGTTCTGCAGGTATGTATTTGTAATCCCTCTTCATATGGTCTGCAAGCAATACCCCAGTGTCCAGGAGAGGCAATATCTGCATTACCTCCGAGATGCACCTTAATTCTTTAAAGTATTTATTACAAGCTGTTGTTGCTACAAGACTTCTTATATCCCTCTCAATAGTTAGGAAACAAATAGAATGAAGTATAAGGTGAGGATTGACCTTTGAGTCTGTCTGTACAGGGTCTAGGCTAACACACCAGTCTTGGCTCTCAGCTCTGCACAGTTGTGGTATATGGATGAGTACAGAGGTCAGTATGTGGTGCATTCTGAACATGTACACTTAGTGTGAGGTTGTATATGCCAGAAAACAGGAGTTTGCTGGCTCCTGACTTACTTTGCCTACAGAAGAACTCTTTTCCTGTTCAACACTTTGTAATATTTCTAGATGGTTGTTCACTAACTTGGCATGATCTGTTTTCCAGCTGTGATGCTGTGGTAATGTGTCTGAATATAAAACAGAAATAGTAGACACCAGCAAACTTTGATACTGTTTTAGCCGTACTGTTTTAGGACATTGTATTTTTCCTACCAGGATTGGAAAACAGTTTGTTCCTGTTGGAAAAATAACCGCAGAAAAGCTCCACTAGTTCAAGGGTCAGTCACCCAAGTGACCATTCATTAGGATTGGGTTCTGTTAATGAGGTGGCTCAATGGCACCATCTAGAGCCATGGGGAAAACAAAACACTAATACTTGTGTGTGTTCCCTGCAGGTTTCCTTTTTTCTATCATTCTAAAACCCAGTCAGTAAGTAAGGGATCATGTCTGCAGCAGTCTTTAGAACATGAAGTACATACTAGAATAGGAGCAAAAAGGAAGAATCCTTTGAGAAATTCCAAGGATTTCTTTCATTGCCTCCTGAAGTTTAACATGAGATGGTTCTTTGGCAAGGGAGAGGTTGTAAGCTGTACCTGCATGTCTTTTGAAATGTCTAGATAGAGCTGGTAACTAGAACTGTCACTGCACAGTGTGTGAAGTTCATGCTTGCCATGGCAATACACTGGCCTGGATTTAACTGTACTTCTGGTGCTCTTGTCTCTTTTTCAGCCTTTATCACAAATTCCCTCATGAATCCTATATGGATGGTGAAAACCAGAATGCAGCTTGAAAGGAAGTAAGTAACTGATGGAGGGAGATTGGATGCCACTGAGTGGCTAAGGGAGCCTCTGGAAAACTGAACTCCCATGGTTTTATTCGTGGCTCTTTGTACTTTGATAGATCTTGCCTGGTGGTTTTCCTGACTTGCAATTCCAGCTTTCAAGCCACCATGCTTCTGCCTGGTGAGACTAATGGTTAAGGTTCCGTGTGTCCTACTTCACATTGATGCACTGTTACTATTGAGAAGGCTGTGGAAGTTGCCTTGAGTGCTGAGTTAGGTTCAGTTTCTGCTTTCGCTGTAAATCTTAAGTAAAGTTGGGCACAACATTATTTTTTCTCTCAGATTCCTGCTTACAGAGTCTTCTGTGCTTCAGGGGTTGATGTTAAGGATAAATGTATCAAGGGTTGAAATGTTTTGATACGGCAATAATAGAGGCTATGGAAAGGTCAGAAGAGCTCACGTGGGAGACTGAGTGTGAGGTTGCAGGCTGCCCCATTTGGCAGCCTCAGTTGTACTGGTCCTAGATCACACAGACTGTGTTACTGCAGCAACCCGAGGTTGCTGGTACATGGCTGTAAACAGAAAGGTGATGTTTTTAAACTGTAGTGAAGCCACATAAGTTACATAAAACATTCTAGAGGCAATAAGAATCTGTTGCAGTGGTTTACTGTTCTTCTTTCAGCACTGCATTGCCGTTAACAGTACCTCCTGGAGACAGAGGGGATTTGACAGTAATCTTTTAGCTGAGTGATTCACAGTCACTGGTGGATATTGAAGCAATGAGGGACTCTGCCAATAATGTGACTGCTTAGAATGGAAGTTCCTGCAAGGACACATTTAGGTCAGATGAGAAGGATCCTTTAAGGCACCACAACTTATAAATGATTTATAAGATTTAATTCCAGAACTTCAGAGGGTGACACCTCTGAACTGAGTGCTGCCTCTTAAAGGATCATTTCTCATGTAGGAGGCCTCTGTGGCTTGGCCTGCTGAAGGTGGCTTTAAATGGAATTCTCAGTTTAACACAAAGCTGTGTCTCTTCAGTGCTTATTGTCTTTTAAAACATTGGTGTATGTGACAAACTCGACAGAACTGAGCTGAAAGAATTATTACATGTATTGGTGAATTAGCAGAGCCAAATGTGCACTGTTAACATAATAGTCCTGCTCTGTGCAGCTTTCCTAGAAGATTTTTGGAGTCAAACTTAGTAGAGAAGCATTTCTGTAGTTATAAAACCTATTAAAAGCTATGGGCTTTTTAACTATTACACTAATTCTTTTCCTGGGCTCATGATATGCTTTGTTCTGTTTTGTTTTTTAGAGTCAGGGGTTCAAAACCAATGAATGCTTTGCAGTGTGCTAGATACGTTTACCAGACAGAAGGTGTCCGCGGCTTTTATAGGGGCCTGACTGCTTCCTACGCTGGGATTTCTGAGACCATTATCTGCTTTGCTATTTATGAAAGTTTAAAAAAGCACTTAAAGGAAGTGCAACTGCCCCCTTCTCCTCCTAACGGGACCGAAAGGAACTCAACCAGCTTCTTTGGACTGATGTTTGCTGCTGCTGTTTCCAAGGGCTGTGCTTCTTGTATTGCTTATCCACATGGTATGTTAACTTTTCCATTTATGAATCCAGTAGAGCAGCTGTTGCCTGTAATCCAAGACAAATGATGGGGCTTAGGGCTGTAAAATTCTTAGTCGTTTGAATGGCCCAATGCATGTTACAGTGGCGTGTGCATATACTTTGGCATGTTCAGCACTGGGCCCACCATTAGATGGTAAGTGGGAATTCCTATTTTAAAAGCAACACCGAAAAATGCCAAAAAGAAACTGAATGCCTGATGCTTCTGTTCTCACTCATAGCAGTACTCATCTAGCTGAGTACTCACTGCCTCTGTGATTGTGTGATCAAGTGGTGAGAAACACTTGTGGGCTGAGCAGTGCTATTCTTTTTGGAGAGATGTGAATGTAATCATTCTATGTTACATAGAAAGAGCAATATTGATGATGAGTATCAGTGAAGCATTTAGTTTAGTAGTAGCTTGAATGAGCAAATAATCTGTCTGCTCCACATGAAAGGGAACCCATCTTTAACTGCTTCTTCCAAATGTGTACAGGATTCCATCGCTGAAAGTACTGGCAGGCAATTGGTACAGGAAGGTTTTCATGTCTCTGGCTTTTGCATATGCTTTCATGGTGATGGGATGTTTCTTAATGGGAAGGTTGAAGTCTTGTTAACTTTGGGCTCTGTTTTACTTTCCTGCAGAGGTCATACGGACACGGCTGCGAGAAGAAGGCACTAAGTACAAGACCTTCATTCAGACGGCACGTCTGGTAGCACGTGAAGAAGGCTATTCTGCCTTCTATAGAGGACTCTTTGCCCAGCTCATCCGGCAGATACCAAACACAGCCATTGTGTTGTCCACTTACGAGTTAATTGTGTATCTGTTAGAAGACCGTGCAAAGTAGCAGAGCCAAGACTCCCGTTACAGACTGTAGACCAATTTCTTCATTGAACAAATAGTCCTTTAAGAGACTGATGCAGGTGGCAGTGCTGGTGGAAGAACAAGTCTGTGACCACCTGCTGAATACTTCCTTTTGGATTCATGCTTTCTGAAAGGTCTTGAGCCATTAATGTTAACAGTTAATTATAACTTTTTTTAACTTAATGATAGTTAAACTGTTACTAAATTAAATTACACTATTTAATTTATGTTTGTCCTTTTCCTTAAGCACAGCCATATGTGGTCAAGGAATGTACCTCATCAAGTGATCTCTTGGACTGGTGTTCATTAAAACTGTAGTAAAACAGGAGAAGAGCTGGTTTGGAAATGTGCAACTCTGTTGTCTTCCCATTGGAGTCATGTCAGTTTAGCACTGTAATAGCCTAATGCCCAAACAAGTTTGAGAGTTCTTTTGGGATATTCAAGGTGCATCATTTGTTGCTGTGTGAGCATCCTGGAGTGTTCAAGCAGGACATTCATAGTATGTTTATCTGCTTTGAGGGTATGAGATATGCACACCAGAATGTCTTAGGAAAACCATGTGTACTAGCAATACTGCTGGAATATGATTGTGGGAGGCTTCTAGCAAAAAATGAATTACAGTGCTGTGTGCACCACTGCATTTGGGGTACGTACTTATGGTAGTGTGTGGGAATGGATCTGTCATGACCTGGCTTGCAGACCTTGATTTTGTGAAGGACTGAGAGTGTAAGGACAGTCCGTGGCTGTGGCCTGGCTCCCCTGCGGAAGGCAAGTCCATGAGATTCAGTAACTTGGTCATGTACCCTGACCTCAGCTTTTTAGTACTATGGGGCTTTTTTGTGTGACATTTTCCTTATATTTAAATACTAGGGCTCTGGAGATTGGACGAGAGGATAAGATAGGTCCCAAATACTCTAGATTATAAATGCAGTTCTGGATTCTGCTTTACAATACGATAAATATGTCCCTCTTGATCTGACGTCTTTGTAGAGCAGTGCTTCCGATGTGCACGAGATGCTGTGTTATCTCATGGACAGGTCACTGGAGTTAACACCAAAAAAATCCACACGTGAACAGTTTCTTTATGTCATTATTTGGTATATGTACTGAAGGAAATGAGGATTTGCCAGCTTAGTGCATCTTGTTGACAGTTCTTATGTTTCATATAGATAAGATATCTGCCTTGCGCTTCAAAGACACCATATCCAAGGGGTATTCTTCAACAGTAGTCATGGTACAGTCCTAACTATCAGTTATAAATCAGATATCCTGCATAGTCATTTCATAAATATTGGAGTATGCTTTTAACTTCAATACTCTCTTTACCACTCGTATTGCAGCACTACCTTGTGATTAAAGTATATGAATAACTACTGAAAGTGCAGGACAAACTATCTGAGAACTCAGATGTAGATTTGTGTTTTGCTTTGACCATATTATGCTCCCCTGTTCATTACTGTCATTTGCTTTGGCAGCTGAGACAAACACTGCAGCATTTGAGCCCAGCTTCAGCCTTCTCTCCTGTTCAACTGAACAATGAGCCTCTCATGATCTGAGCAGGTGTTGAGTTCTTGAGCATAAACCAGAGTTTACAGACATCTTTGACTTCAAGGACCACATCCAGCAGACTTTGGACTTGGAAGGATCATGCAACCCAATAAAAAACAGCCTGGTAGTGAGTCTTTTGTAAGATCAAGTTTTCAGGCTAGTATTTTGTTGCAGGAATATAATGGGTTCTGTAATTGGATTCAGATCCTCACGACTGTTCTGTTTCGGACCTAGCTGATGACTGGTACTTGAGGTCACATTTGACATCAGTGTGCTGGAAGAGCATGGAGCAAACAGGGTACAATGCCTGTATACCTCATTCTGAGGCAAAACTGCAAAAATAACTGGTTTCTATTATGTCTTACTGAAAAGAACGTATCACATTACCCCTAAGCTAAAATAGGAAACAGTTGAGTAACTAAAAACTGGCATGGCTTTTTTTCTGGCGACGGTGAGCAGCAAAAGCTGTATCTTTGGAGGAGGCAAAACTGTCCTACAGAGCTGCTTCTATTTCTGAGAACTGGGACACTTGTGTTGCTACTTTGAAACCTTTTCTGAGATTTGCTTTCTTAAATTAGCATTCCTCTGTAGTTACAGTACAGGAGCTCACTCCTAAAATCTCAGTCAAATGTGTAGGCTGCTGATCTCTTTTGAGAATGAGGGGAGGGAACTCAAACCATTTTAGGGAGTTTGGGACTTGGGAAGAGAGGAATCAAAAGAGAAAGTGAACAAATTTCTGTTCTGCTCCAATGTGATGGAAAATCGGGAATTCTGCTGGGTTTTTTGTTTTCTTCTCTAAGCTTTGCTACCAGCCCTCACAGAATTAGTCTTAATTTGATTGGAGGTTAATAAGCTCTACTGGGAGCTAATAGAGTTTCTGAATGAGTATAATTGAATCCTTGTTCCTTCCTTCCTCTGAGATGTTTAAGAGCTCACTAACCCTTGCTTCCTTAACTTCATAAAGAGTTAACATTTTTAGGTGATGCTCTGTGAGCAGTCCCATTGATGTCACTGAGCATGGAATTAAGCCTATTACCAGAGGGAAGAATTTGAAGTCGGTTTTTTTCCAAAGGGATAGCTGGATTTAAAAATAACCAACCTTTCTCTGGTCGTGAAAGAAAAACCAAAAGCTTTTTCCCTGTTCATTCCACTCCAACTCCCACAGCAAGCCAGTTTCATGGAAGGTAGGTAACCATTTGTTACGGGTTAGCATTTCCTGGGCTGTTTCTCTCTAGATTTAGGGTTCATTACTAAACCCTTTGTAGCTTTGTTATCAGTACGGTGATGAAACTATGGTTGCATCTGAAGTGACCACAAAGTTTCCACTGTCAGGACTGAGTCTGTTCCCATTCATAAATTAACAGTTAATTTGAAATTACCAACACACCGTTGCTGCAATAGTATGAGCTACTCATGTTGGTTAGTTTAGCTTTGGAAGCTAAATTTCTTGGGCATTTAAAGATGGCTCAGGTCTGTATCTTGTCACTACAAGATTTACTGCCTCCCTTTAGGTATCCATGGTTCCCTTGATTTCCCTCAGCATTATTTGTATTTACTGATGGCTGTCATACACACTTGCACTGTGATTGTGCCCCTTACCATGATTTATAGCTGTTCTGCTCAAGTTCCTCATTCGCTTCTTTAAGGAGGAAACTTCTAGTAAACAATGCATCTGTGGATAGACTGATACTACAGATAGGAAGGAGGGACTTCTGTAGGAAAAACAGACAAGCTCACAAGTGCAGCAGGTCTCAGAGGACTTGCAGAAGGGCCAGATGTGCTAAATGAGTTGTTCTTCCTCCTTTCCATATCTTTTGGTCTCATAAAACAATCCTGAAATAATCAAGTTAAACGATGGAAGAGAGATGGAAAAAATCTGTCCACTTGCATTTATCAAGAGGAAATAGTCACTGTTATTACACAGAATTCATTTCCATGGTTAAATCTGTTGAGAGAGAAACGGAACTGTTAAGACCCCAACCACAGTTAAGCTTAGATGTACAGCTCACTTCCAGTCCAAGTATTTGTCTATGCAGAGCTTTTCCATTTGTGGCTTTTTAAAAACATGATGATGGCACAGCTTGGTTCTCCTGAATTTTAACCAGTTCTGGCTATCATGCTGAGAAACTTTTGGTTTTAACCAGGAAAAGAGCTGTGCAATTGGAGGCAGGATCAGTCGCGTGTCTTGGAGAGGTTTTACCTTTTACCTTCCCAGAGCATGACTGTCAAACCACCATCTGCCTCCAGCTCTGCAGAACCAGTAAATCCCACCCCTGCGTGCTGGGAGGGGCAGAGCATGCATGGGTGTTACTTTGCGTTCTAGAGACCTCCTGAACAGTCTGACCTGGGAGCTACTCCCCACAGCGAGCTGAGGGCTTCCTGCAGAGCTGTGTTTATCTAGAGAGGGACAGTGCAGGGCTGCAGGCTCCAGCTTCTGGCTCACAGGTAACAACGTGCCCACAGAGCCCTGCGCTTTAGTTCCAGCTCCTTTTGCCGTACCGTCCCTTGGCTAATGTGAGCTGTTACTGCAGTGATTTGCTGGGTAACTTGATCAGGGTCAGCATAAGGGTGCTTTAAGATCAGTGCGGAGGTTACAGTGGTGTAACTGGAGGGATTGTCCATGCTCCCCAAGCAGCTCCTGACAAAGCATCTCTTCTCTTGGAACTGTCTCTCCTTCCTCTGCCCGTTCTGTTTCCGTAATTCTCTGCCCAGGTATCCTTTGTCCTCAGCAGTCAGGATCATAAAGTGATGGTGCGGTTACATATAGCATAAGGTAGATTTAATCGCCTTGCTGCAGACCCGCTTGTTTCTGGTTTCATTTGTGCAAGTGGGGGGGGCAAATCCGCTCGGTGCAGGTGTGGGTTTAACCCCCTTTCCCCAGGCTTAGGCCTGTGCCAGCGCCAGTCCGGCCGGGTTCCTGGCTCCATCCCCGGCAGGGCCGGCACCCGGCGGCGCTGGAGCCGCTTCGGTCACGCATCCCGTCTAAATATAGCAGCGAGCGGGGCGCGGGGCCAGGCACGCCGGGGCTCCCCCCGCCCCGCCGCACGGCTCCGGGCCCGCCGGCCGCCCCCGCGGCCACGATCTCGGCCTTTGCGGCGCTGACTCACGGCGCCGCCGCACGACTCCGGCCTTTCACGCCGCGGCCCCTCCCGGCCCTCGCCGTGACTCACGGCGCGCCCGCCCCCGCCGCGGCGGACCGGAGGGGCGGAGCGGGGCGGCCTCGCCGCGTACAAAGCGGCGGCGGCGGCGCCGGCGGGGTCACAGCGTGTGTGTGTGTGCGTGCGGGGGAGCCGCATGGAGGGAGCCGGGGCGCTGCTGGCCCGCGGCCCCGCCACCGGGCTGGGCGTCACGGTCTGCGCCGCCGCCGGGCTGCTGCTGTACCGCATCGCGCGGAGGTAGGCCCGCGACGGGCGGGAGGCGGGCCGTGGCCGTGGCCGGGTGCGGGCCGCGCCGGACGGAAGGCTCCACGCGGGGCCGGCTCGGGCTTGTCCCTGCGTCCGTGCTCGGGGAGGGACCCTGCGGGGTCGTCCGCGGCGGCGGAAGCGTGTACGGGGAGCGGCTGGGCGCGTTTTAACGTGCCCGCCTGGGCCGGCTGCGAGCCTTTGTGTGCCGGGGCTGGTGGTCCCCCCGGCGGGGCTCGGAGCGTTTCCCCGCTCCACCCGCGGTGTGCGGGTTTTCCGCCGTGGTGGAGGCAGGCAAGGAGAGCGTTTTGGTGCTCGCGGTGGTCGGTGTGGAGGTGAAAGCGTGAGCGCGGTGGGGACGGTGGGAGGGGGCCGTGGGGATGACAGCTCTTGCGGGTCAGCGGCAAAACTTGCGAAGGGGGCAGAGCCGGAGAGGACAGGAGTCAGTTACCGGTGACCAGAAGCCCTGCGTTATTTCTTAGTTGCACAGCAACTTTCTGACCTTAGAACAGGTTTAAACAGACCGATTGAGAATAAGGTTTGAGAAACATAAGGAGTCAGCATACAGATTTCGTTAAAGGAGTAAAGCTTAATTTGACCGGCTTTCATCCAGCATAGCTTGGAAGGTGTGTAGGAATACATGGAATCGGAGGCACTACAGCCTTTATAACAACAGACCTGAGCAATCTGTTAATTTCTGTAGAAGAGAAAGGCAGTCCCAAGGGCTCATTGCGTTAAGGTTCACTTCAGGTTTACACACTGAGGTAGAGGCGTGTTTCTACATCCACAATAGAATACTTAAGGTTTGCTGTAAAGCGTTTGCTGTTCATGTAAGCATCTAAATGGTCAGTGCTGCATTAGCCCATCTTGGCATTTCTGTGGCATATTTAGGGCAGCTAGAAATACTAGTGGCCTAAAGCAATCCCCAATGAAGCAGGCAGTGTTTCTCTGACCCAGATGAGGCTAAGATGCCTTTTGAGGGAAGAGATTGGATTTGTTTTGCCTAGGTTCATCAAAAGGTCTCTGGAATGGAAAGCATTTCTTCTCAAGTCCTTGAAGGCTGCTAGTGAGCTGCAAATGTTTTCAGGAGATGACCTTGATAATTCTTTGGGGCTGCATATTTGTGTTTCTCGATGTTCTGATATTACCTGATTTCTTACTTTGCCTCACTTAAATGAACCTTCCGTCTGCCCCATTTTCAGTGTGAGTGCACTTACAGATCTAGCAAGATGCCTTTGCCACCCCCTGGAGAAGGGGGAACAGAATATATCAGAGCAGCCTAGAGAGAAGTGGTTCTGGGATAACTGTCAATGTGTGGAGTTACACCTCAGTAACTGCCTGCACCCAAGGCTGTGCTTTTGTATCAGGGAGATCAAGATTTGATGTCCGGGTGTGAACAGGAACTCCTTAAAGCTTCATGAGTTTGGACCAGATAGGAAGATTGATGTGTTTTGTGATCTGTCTTCAAGATCACAGCTTGATTACTTGTTATCTGTAGTTGGAAGTCAGGTTGCTGAGTTCAGACCAGCAGCGGTAGCCACGTTTCCTTCATCTTTTGTGCCCCTCCTGATTTTTAGCTACTGACCCGTCAGAACCAGTACAGAGTGACCCAAGAGCATCTCCTTCTTAGGGTTCTTTGGGTCAGTGATGGCAAAAGATGCTCCTTCTACAAGACAAGCCATAACTCGCACTAAGAGGCCAGTAGGAGCTGTTCATTTAGTTGAGAGCCTCTCATGGGTGCAGAGACAGCAAAAAGAGGCACCTTTCTGGAGGATCCTGTCTTGATGGAGTGTATTCTCCAGGTATTAAAAGATGCTAAAGCTGCAGTTTCATGAAGGCGGTTTTTGGGGGGAGACAGCACAGGAGGTGTTTATGACTGTGGGTCTGTGTCCCTGCCTCAGCCCGCTGGGCACCTTTTTCCCTGTTAGAAGACACAAAGACTGGTTCTTGGGCTGCATTATAACCTGTTAAATACTTGCTAGGAATCTGGTCCTGTGGTTGAATCTTCAGCCCCGTCTGCAACTGCTAGTTCTGAGCTAATGCATCTCCGATACCCTTTGCCTGCTGGTATCTGGACACCCGCGATGTGTTTTTCTCCTGTTGGAAAATGGGGTTTAGCATCGGGCCTCTGCTGGCAAACCTCTTTATTGACAGGTGATGGATATGGGCACAGCCTGGAATTACAGCAGCTCAGGGAGCTTCCACCCAGGAGCTTCCCTGTGTATGAACTTAACTCAGCCATGCTGACAGTACTGTGCCACGGGCTGGGTCTGCACCTTGGTTGTGTGAAACCACCATCAGACGATGCTCTGATCAAAACTGATCTGTGCAAAAGAGCTTCTTTTCCTAGTGTGGGGGTTTTTTTACTTAAGATTTGCTGGCATAGCTGTTTGTATAATTGCTTTTAATGCAGTTGTGCCAGAATGAAGAGTGTTGCTTTAGATGCTTTTAATGGAGAATTGTTTTTTCTTTTAATGCTTGGCAGAGGATGAGGGTAACCCAGTGAAGAGCTGCACATCCACTTCAGAATATGGAAACCCAAGCATCTTAATGTAATGATTAAGAGAATCAGAATGAGGGGGGGAAATAGATGTAAATAAAACTATTTAGCAATCCAGATTAATAATAATAATTAATAATAATAATAGACTTGCACTTAGTAGGGAGAGTGTTGTTCTGGCAATCCATTAAAAGCGTGGACTTAAGCATGACCTTAAAGGCATGTGTAAGTGGCAATAGTGGAGAGTGTTGGGAGTTGTAACATAAGAAGGAACTTGTCTTCCTTCCAAGAGAGGCACAGACTAGTTGCTAACCAGTGTTTGTCAGTGGCTATACCTGCAGTCTGATTTTTGTTACCAAACTAAAGGAGTCTGATAGTCTCTCACAAAGGAGTGGTTTATATCTGACATTTAGGTATTGATCTCATAACTGGATTCACTCCAGGTGTTCCCCTCCAGTGTTGTCTTGAGCAAAGATCTGCCAGCAAAACAGTGTTCCCAAACCTGGGGATGTTTTCTCGCTTCTTTGGGTGTGCAGGCCACATCCTGAGCTAGTGCAGCAAGTCAGCTCTTAGTGGAATCTTTCTACATGGGAATTCAAGCACTTCTTGTTGCTCAGGTTTTGTTTTGAGGGGTGGTTCTTTGCCCAGTGAAGCTGGTTCAGGTCTATAGTGTTAGAGTCTAAACTCCTTTGGGATGATTTGCCTGGTGTTTTGCAGGGGTAAATGCTTAGTTTTGCATTGTCTGTCTGTCTGACTTCAGCAGCAGTGTGTGCTCTAACTTACCCTGTTCAACCGCTGCCCGAATTCAGTCAAGGTATATACAGTTCCGTAGTCATTAAATCTCTGTTTGAGAGTCTTTCCAACTTGGTTTTTGTTTTTAAAGTGATGCCCAGTTACTGTAAAATTAGCACCCTACCTACGTGTTCTTGCCTGAAATGACCCTTGTTGGTTCTTTCCCATCTTGATGCACACAACAGGTTGGGAACTTCTGATTTTTTTGCATCTATTTCTATGGCAACAGATTATAAGTTCACAAAAGGAAAGGCTTATTGCTTTTTATCCTAAATAATCCAGGACTTAGCAGTTTCTTTTGCATACATTGTGAGAGTAAAGGGCTGCTGTTTAACCCTCGGTAGCACTTCATCAGCAGCAAGAGGGAAATGGAATCCTCTTTGCAAAAGATTGAAAGCTCTCAAGTATACCAAGGATTTGGTCTCTGATACTAGCAAGTTCTCAGACAGTGTCTGACACTGGTTCTTTCTTTGCTTTATAGCATGCATGCTTTGCTATGTTTTTTGGTGTGTGCTTTCCTCTTCTGTGTTACCCTTGAAATTAGTGCTTCTACATACTCTGCATGGAAGTCAGAGCCTCGTGGTAGGTAGGGACTGAAGTGTTGTCTGTCTTATTTCCATGGGTGCCAGAGGATGGTGTCACATGAAGGTGGCACCTTCAAGGACCTGTGCAATAACCTACATTAGAGGATGGAGTTTAGGTTGTGTTTGCTATCACAGTCTATGCTCACAGTGCAGTAGGGTTTGAATTTTGGTGGGCAACATACTGAAATCTATGTGTTGTATTTTCATAGCTTTTATACCTATGATAGCGAGATAAAACCAGTACCAACAGGTATTACAGGTGTCCGTGTTTCATACGGCTGTGGACAGGAGTAGCTCCTGGATAACTTGGACTAGCAGCCTTGATTTGTCTGCTTCAAACTTCCTCTTCCTTTGCCTGTCAGCTTCAGTACTGGTATTTTTAACTCGGATCACTTACTGGTTTGAGCCCTCTTGGCAATGAAGAAAGTTGAGCAGTGAATATTCATTTTAAGAGGGGATGTGGGTGTGTGCATCTATTTTGAGATGAGAATCTGTCACCCTAGTAGCTCCAGCCATTTTCTCTCAGCATCTGGCAGGGAATCCACTCTGCACTCTGGCTTCTTAGGCTTCAGTTCAAGCTTATCCTCATCCCTAGTACTGAAACAGGAGGCCTAAGCATCACCTGAGGGTCTGGTTTTTATGAACCAGATTTCAAGACATGGTCTATGGAAATGGGAGCGAGGTTGTAGGCATCCAGCTACAGAGATGGCGGCTGAGAGAGAAGCCAGCTTAACTTAAGCAGAGACCCACATGCCCACTGAGTTGCAGGGTGCAGACAGCATCTCTGCAGCATTGAGATGTTTCTCTAGAGAACAGCATAGCAGCAGAGCACATTTCCTAGAGCAGGAAGCACTTTGGCTACTGTGACTTGCTTTCCAGGCCCTCAGTGAGCCTGCTCTTCGCTTTCCCTGCCACTTCAGAAGCTTGGTGGAGTTGGGCAGCAAAGGGTGGTAGCAGCTGGGTCCATCTGTCTGCATAGCCGCCATAGCAAATCCCTGCCTGGGCTTTGCCTGAGCAGCTGCCCTCCCTTGGAGCTGGGATTGGGTTTGTTCTGATAAACCCAGACAGCTGGGCTGTGTTGCCTTAACCTGCCAGGAAGCTTCCTCTTGGACATTGCCCTGAGTTTCAAGACAATTCAGACCTTCTTTAGCAGGTGAGCTCAAGGGTCAGGCCACAAAAGTTCTGTGCTCAAACATCTGTCACAACCTCTTGCAATGGGGCCAAGTCACAGCCGGTTCTCTTGTAGTGACTGCTATTTTAACAGGATTCTTTTAAAAAGCAAGGGGCTTACTTATGGATCCAGGTCATTAGATTTGCATCTCTTCCAGTGCATAAAAACTGGGTTAGACATGTTGATTCCTCAATTCCTTATGTATCTAAAGCTCTGAAGAGCCAGCTATTTACAGTGCCTGAACCTTAGGGTAACTTGGCATCCTTATTTCTAACAGGCGGGATGGATAGAACTGTAACCATGAGCCCATTACCTAGATTTCTGCATCATACGAAGTTCATGTGGATCCTAACTTCCACTTCGCAGAATCCTGTGTATTAAGCAGCAGCTCTACTGCACCCTTTGCATATATGAACAGTGCTGGCTATGGAGAGGACTTGCACCCCCAAATATACCTCTGGAAACCAGTGAAGTGGGTTATTCGCAAGGTTGTTATTAAAGGTCTGGCATGTCTGTGGTGCTGGCACAAAGAGATGAGCATCAGGCAGAATTGATTTCTACTTTCCCAGTCCATCTTTTCATTGCTAAGTGACTACTCTGAGTCATAGCATCAAACATGCTGAATGGGAAGATTGATTGTTATTCCAGCCTCTCTTGCATTTCCCTGTTTGAAAGCCATCACTTTCCCCTACATCAGCTGAAATCAGTGTTCATGCCTGGCGTGTTTCCTTTCCTAACAGGAAGAAGCCCACACACGTGACAGTGAACTGCTGGTTCTGCAATCAGGACACGGTAGTGCCGTATGGGAATCGCAACTGCTGGGATTGCCCCAACTGTGAGCAGTACAATGGGTTCCAAGAGGTATGGGGACAGATTGATTGATGGGTGGCTAGGAAGGCGTGTGCCCTGTAGAGTGGGCCTTGCAGGGAAAACCCTGCTCCTTATTTAAGGTGATCCAGGCTCAGTACAGATGAATATCCAGGGGTTTGACAGTGGTAGATCTGTGCAGAGCATTTGTGAACTGATCACTTGATAAAATTTACAGAAGAATCCTCTGTACTGGGATGTGCTGATGCAGAATGAGAAAGACAAGGTTTTCTCTCTTGCTTCGAAGGGCAAAAAGTGCCTTAAGAATTTTTCTTTTAATGCATGGAACAATTATTCCCTGGGTTTGCAGTTAGAACAGCTGAATTGCTGTATTTAGGGTATTAAATAACAAAGCTGGTCTTAAGCCAAAATCCACCCCCACCAGCTGCTTGCAATAAGTGTACAGAACACTGGAGGAGGGAGAAGATTTGAAGCATTTTGTCTCTTTAACTTACTTCTTTTGTTACAGAGGTGAATGCATGGAGTGTAAAGCTCCTGACAGAGCTTAAGTATTCTTGTTATCAACCAGAGGATACCGAGCTTTGATTTTGTGATCTCATGTTTGCTTTCCCTCCTGCCTCCCCCTTTGCGTTTTTGCCAGAATGGAGACTACAACAAGCCCATCCCTGCTCAGTACATGGAACACCTTAACCACGTTGTGTCGGGTGCTATGACTTTCTGTGACCCTACCAAACCACAGCAGTGGGTGAGCAGCCAAATTCTGCTTTGCAAGAAATGCAACAACCATCAAACCACAAAGATCAAACAACTGGCTTCATTCTCACCGAGGGAAGAGGTAGGTGTTCCTTAGGGGCTGGTGGCACAGGAGAATGTTTGTCCAAGGCATTCCAATGCGTTTATTGCTATTCCTCCTCTGTTTAATTCCATGCTTCAGCCTAGCAAGCAGGAGAGATAGGAACTTATCAGTGTGCTGTGGAATGATGCTCCGGGAGTCTTCAGAAGCACTATGTGGCACTCCAGTGCAGAGAACGTTACTGATTGGTGTTGCAAATTTACTAATCCTGCTCTAAAGCCAGAATGTAACGACCTGTTCTGGATAGGCGCTGGAAGTTGAAGCTTAAGCCCAAAACTAAACCCTCACATTGCTGAGGTCAGCTTACACCTCCAGTACTTCCCTAGCTGAGCTTGCAGGATCTGGGAGGCACAACAGCCTGCTAATCGCTTTGAAGCCTTATTAGATTTTTCCTGAGGCCTTGGCTGTGCTGCTCTGCTTTTACTAGTAGAGTGAGAGAGGAATCCTGTGGAGCCACATCGTGTCCCTGGTTAGGCATTTGTGCCTAGGAGGGCAAAGGGATTTCACAGTTACACAGCAGGATTTCCTGCTGAGCAACTTCTTGGCCTTCCCACTACTTAATATGTGTGGAGGATACTGGGGTTTCTCCTTCACAGTTTCATGCCTCCCAGGGTTTCATGCGCTGAATTCAGTGCTGCACTCCTTCACTTTCAACTATGGTAAAGCCTTGGGGTTATAAGACTGTGCAATAGTGGGATGCATTCATCCTCTGGCTTGCATAATCCGGTCTGCTTTGTGTAATTGGAATGAGTTTAATCAGCGTGACTCAGGGAACAGATTCAAATTTGATCATGCCTAATGAGAACGCCTTTTCTCAGCTTTATCTCTATTCCCTGCTGCTTGCCAGACCTATTCACTTGCTCAGGTAACACCAGCCGTTGGCCCCTTTTTAGTCATTTAGTGAGCTGCGGTGACCGTGCCAGCTCAGAAACATAGGACTGTGTTGTCCAGCGTTGTTAGATAGGTTTGTCGGTGACAGCAGTGGCCCCTCAGCATAGCTGGCCTGTCTAGTAAGGGGTAAGTCTGCTGCTACTGATCTCACCCATATGATTCCTTCTCGGTTCCAGCAGATGGAGCCTGTAAAGCTGCTGCAGCAAGTCCAAAGGCCACTGCAATGCTGTACTTCCCTCTCCCAAAGAAGCTGCATGCTTTCAGCTCTATGCTTTTGGTACAAGGATCTTGAGAGAGGCTGGGATGGAGATGGAAAAGCCTTACAAGTATCTGTGATAAACAGATGTGTCCACTATAGTGACACTGAAAAATGTACCTTTGACCCGACTCACTGTTTTTACAAGTGCTGTTAATGATTTATGCAGCCGGTCTCACCAAGGCCTTCAGACAGTGACAGCCTTTGTGCCTGGGGCTAAGTTTTGGAAGGAGCTTGTTCCTTTCTCCAGCACAGTGCTGTAAAGGGACAACCTGTCTTATGTATCCCCTCATTTGAGGAGGGCAAGAGCAATGCTAGAGTTTGGTCTCATCTTCTGTGTTGTGTTGAGTTCATAAGGTCTTGATACCAGGCCACAGAAATTCAGCATCCTGAAATTGGGTCAGAGCAGACTTCTTCAAGGGCTGTTTTCTCTTCTGGGACATGGAGCTGTATGCAGAGTTGGTTTTATGCTGGTTTGCAGCTTGTTCACTGTTCAGGCCTGGTTTCATGTGGCTGTTCCTCTGGAACTGGAAACTTGAAGCATTCCCTGCTCACATGCCAGCAGCAAGCATAGTGATTAAGGGACCTGCAGTTCTCACCTACTTTTCCTCTCCTGTTCTCTCACCAGAACAAATATGATGAGGAGATTGAGGTGTACAAGCACCACCTGGAGCAGACCTACAAGCTGTGCCGACCGTGCCAGGCTGCTGTGGAGTATTACATCAAACATCAGAACCGGCAGCTCCGGGCGCTGCTGCTCAGCCACCACTTCAAACGCCGTGAGACAGACAAGACCTATAGTCAGGTAGATATGGGAGAGCTGGGGGAATTTAGGGGTTAGTGAGAGAACTGGAAGCAAAATAGTGGGACAGGCAGAGAAGGTGAGGTAGGAAAGCCAATTTGTGAGTACAGTGCAGGAAACTATAGATTACAAGACAAGTAAGAACAATGGGAAGTGAATTATGACCGCCTCCTTCCCTCACTGCCCTGCCTGAGCTTGGCTTCTGCTTATAGCTCTGTTGTTCCTCTTTGCTAGTCTACGACATACCTTATGGTGTCAGTACAGAGACTTAAAAGGGCTTGAGCAAAACTGTCCAGTAAACGCTATAGTCTGAAAGTGTTTCATAAAGCACAATTTTAGACCCTTAGTAGAGTTAATTCAGCTTCTAATGAGCTGTTTCTCCCTTTCTTTGCAGAATTTATGTTCATCCACCTCTTCTGCTTCCATAACCACACCAGCTCAGGTGATACTTCTGCGGTTCTTGGCCTTCCTCAGCTGTGCATTCCTGGTTCTGATGGCCTTGTACGGGTCAGGCGACCCCTTCTCACCCAGCACAGCACTCCCTGCTCCTGTCTCCTCTGGTCCAGCATCCACTCCAAACAGGACTGGCACAAGCTCACATGCAGACTTGGAAAATGACACTTCCATGGCGGTGGCCCGCTGGCGGGAGCTGCTCCATCTGCTCCCAGAGCAGATGGTGGAGAACATGAGTGCAGCATGGGCTTATGGGAAGAACCACCAGGTTGCAGTCGCTGTCCTTGGCCTCTTCACCTGCCTGCTGGCCATGTTCTTAGCTGGGCGGATCAGGTGCGTGGGCTCTTCTCTTACGGTTTGCTTAAAGAACACCTCTGTTATGTTGGAGGTCCTCTGCCTTGTCTTGCCCCGGTGAGCCAGGGGGCAAACGTTGCCAGAATGGCACACGTAGTACTTGGGTAGCACCGTTCTCCTTGTTATTCTTTGGGTTGCTGGCCTGCTGGATGGCAACAGCAGAGCTTGTTTTGGATCTGTGCCTTGATTTGTTCAATTTAATCTTGAATTGCCATGAATGAAAAACTCCCAGTGCAGCTCTAATCTGGTAGAAAATGGAGCTGACCTATCAGGTGGCAAAACCATAGTAAGAGATGGTACACAACCTCCTCAAACTGGGAACCCTCCCCACCTCTTCCCCATCTTCCCTTCTTCAGGACCAAGGGATTCACTGGTGTTTAAACTCTTACCTTGTGTCTTGTTTGGTTTCTTTTTGGCATTGCAGGCTCCGGAGAATCGATGCCTTTGCTTCAGTCTTGTGGTTCATAGTGATGAGTCTGCATTTAGCTGAGAGATACCTGAAGACAGAAACACCCAGCTGGCTGGACACAGCCAAATTTGGCACCACATCCTTGTGCTGCTTGGTGGGCTTCACTGCAGCAGTGGCCACGCGGAAGTCAACGGGCCATCGGAGATACCGGACCCGAAGGTCAGAGCCAGAGCAGTGACGCTGGGGGAAGGAGGAAAAAAGCCTTGTGAACTCTTTGCGACTGGTGCTTCTCTCTCCTCTTTTGATTTCCCCTTCCTCTGTTTCTTCTTTTTGCTGTTGTTATTTTTTTTTTATTTAGATAAGCAGTGAAGATCTTTTCTTCCTTTTTAGATATGATTTTGTTTCCCATCCTTGCTTCCCACTGTGCTGGCTGCTTGGAGCACTTCCACTGCTGGTGCTAGCCATGGAAGCTACTCCTGCTGCCTTCATTCTCCCTTCTTCCTGAATCCCACGTCAGCAGTACAAATATCCAACTTCCCCAAAGCCAATTCTTCCAGCAGCTGCTTCACAAACTGCTCCATAAATGCAGCCTCCTTCCCATTCTGCTCCTCCAGCCAAAGAGATTCTGGCTTCTCCTCTCCTTCTGGTTCTTCTCACTGCCTGTCCATCCTTAGCCAGTCACAGAGGAATCCTCTGCCTTGATCCACCATGGGGCCCAGGCCACCTTCGCCTTTCTAATGGTGCTGGTCATTTTAATATTGAACTGATGGGAACTTGCCTCTGGATTCCAAGTCCTCGTAACATGTGCTGTAGTAACCCTGCATGGTGTGCAGGCATGCGAGGGGGGGGAGTCCATAACCTGGTGGTTCTTGCCTTCTACTGTGTAGCATCACTTAACTGCATGCTTTCTCTCTGCTATTCTCCTGTGACTCCTGTTTTAAGTGGAGAGGCATCCCTAAGTGCTTTTAACTGAAACTTCAATGACTTATGTAAAAGGGTGCTTTAAAAGGTTCTGTAGCTCAGGGTGTCTTGATTCAATATCTGAGAGTGTTCAGGTGGTCTTGGCTAAAATTTCAAATCAATGGCTGTTGATTTGCATTTGAAACTCAGTGGCTGTTGCTTTCAGTGCTGGTTTTCTGTGGGATTTTAACCCACCCCCTGAGGAGCATGTGTGTAAAAGCACAACTGGATAAAAATGTGAATGTTCCTCCACTCCTGTAGCCTTAGAAGGAGAAGAAATATGGGACTAACAACCTCATGTGGTCAGCTTTCACTGTACATCACTACTTAGTCAATGCTTGAGAACACAGATTAGGAGGATGTGCTATAGGAAGGGTTGGGAGCCTCTGCTGCAGGGCTACATGGCAATAGAGACGGAGTTTTCTTGTTACTTGAAGGGGTTCTTATTTGAAGTCTGGCATTGGTGCTAATGCTGCTGAACAAAGGGGTCTGGAAATCGGGACTTGGAGTTGAGTGCCTGGCAGCCCTCCACTGAGAGCTGGGATGAGTGGTTGTTACCGTGTGGGGAGGAAGGAGCTTTCAGCTGCTTGGGTTTTTGTAGGATTAACTTGTTGGGGCCTCTTAGGTTAAGCAGTCTGATTACCCTGCAGTGGTTTTTGCAAGGCACTCCATGAGTTTCTCATGCAGGTTTAGATCTTTCAGGAGGAAACAGCATTGTTACAGATGTGCTATTTTCTTCTGGTCAGAACAGCACAGTGGAACTTGCCACGCTAGCAGTCTGACAGAAGTTAATTGGGTGGCTTGATCTTCCTACATATAAACTCTAAAAAGCATCTCCTGCTGAACAGTTCAGACACTACTGAGTGCTGCAGATGCTGGGAAAATTCCAGAACCTTTTTTAAAGGAAACAAAAGATATTTTACAGCTTTTCATTGTTCATGTTCTTCAAACCGGTATCATTGTGAAAGCAGAAAGGTAGCACTGCCCCAAAGCTCTGTAGAGACTCATTAACAATCAGCCAAGTTGAGGGTGTCATGGAAAGGTTCAGCTCCCAGGTGAGGGTCCATGTGCCTCTAACTTAACAACTGGCATGGGAAGGGGGCACAATCCTCCTTTCCACCTGTGCTCTCCTTTGGAACTTCTTTCCAGTGCCTTCAGATAACTGCAATACCCACCTCCAAGCAAAGAGAACACCTTTCTCCATTCTGGTGCTTGTCAATGGTGCTGCTCTGTGCGTTGTTTACTTACTTATCCACAACAGGAATCCAGCATCTGCAAAGTCTGGTTCCACTCTTCCGTGTTCCCATCATGTATCAATCCTGACCCAAAAGGTTTGTCTTCCAGCTCACAGTCACACACTGTTTCTTGTCCCAGTCTTAGACTTTCAAAATGCTAAATTAGAACCATTATGTCCCCTTTTCCACTAGGACACTTGAATTTAGAGAAGTGCTTCAAAGTAAATACTGTGAGAAGCCATATGATTTTACTAAAACAGGAAGAAAAGCCAGCAGAAGCGTGCAGGGTCCTCAGTGCCAGGTTAGACCTTCGCAGTCATTCTGGTGCCTCTTTCCTGCACCCCATTAGGAGACTTAATAGGAAGCATTCCTTAAAAATCCAGTCTTTTTTCTATACCTGTCAGCCTATTGGAGCAGGGAGCAATGTAAGACAGCAGTAAGCTGGGGAACAGACAGGAAGACACATGCAATCTTGTGTATGGGTGTGCTATCACTGTCTACTCAACGTTCCTTTCAGTGCAGTGATGGCTCTGATGTTTTCACCCTGAAGAACTCATTGCAGCAGCCCTTCCAACACCATTGTTCTGTAGCCCAGTTAGTGGACAAAGCCACCCAATGTAGTGGGCACTGGAACCAAATCCAGTGCCAGTTCTGCTGCTCTCTAAGCAAGCTGCACAGAAGACCCAGGAAACCTTGTCCATTAAGTGAAATAAGACTTCTAGCCCTTTTTTTTCCCTTTCTCCCTTCTTCCTGCTTCAGTGCTTTCAAGTTTTCCCCATAAACATAGGAAAAGACTGATGTTTCTATTTAGCTGGGATTGTCTTCTGCACTGCAGGCTGGACTGGAAGTTCCTGCTAGCTTCTAGCACATGAACATACCTGGTATGGCAGAGGTGAGCAATCCCTCTTGCTCCTGTCAGGTATGTCCAAGTGATGGAAGGACTCTCATGTTTAGAAGGATATATTGAAACTGCTAGAAGGAGGAGGGGGATGAGCAGCTGACAGACTATTACAATGTGTGGATGGTCATGGTAATGTCATGCCTGATTTTTTCATGGCAATATCCTCTTTTTTAATGAGAATAAAATGAATCTGTCCAAAGTTTCTTGCCCAGTAGCAAAGGAAACTCTCTTCCTCTAAAGATGCTCATCAGCCTCTGCACATGTTTCGCTTTCAGGAGCTGAAAGTCAAGGCTTTCAGTATTAAGTTTCACTTCATCCCGTTTCATGTGGCCTCCTGTCTCTTCTGAGCTGCTATTTTCCTCCCTTCTTTTTAGCAGCACCTTTTGGGGTTTTTTCCTTTCAATTTAAACCTGCCTCATCTTTGAGCTCTCTGCGGTCTGGCGCCTTTTACCCTGTTAAGTGCTACCTTGTTTTCCTGTGCCTGATCTCTTCTCTTCTCTTTTTTTCCTGTGCAGTACTGGGATGGGGAGGATGGACACTAGGCAGTGGGAACAGGCAGGTGACAGAACTGTGGGATTTACACTGTGAAACCTGACTAATACTGTTAAGAAATGGTTTAGCTCTGTTTACACAGCAAGTGCTAATCTGTGCCCCTTTAAAATCTTTTCCTCTGGGAGATCTGTTACTTGTGACATGCAAGCAAGAAATGCATTTGTCTGCAAATTTGTCTTTATGCAGATTAATACAAATGATGTATTTTTACAAGTTGAACTAATTCTATGTCAGAACATCAGAAAAGGACCTTGTTTCATGGCCAACCTGTACAATGGATGCCCTGGTCTCTGTGGTGCTTTGTCCACAACTTTTGGACTCATAATTGGAAAGATCGCTAACAAAATAACAAAACGCGTTGAAATGTGGTTCGATTCTAATGCCAAAGAAGCTTTTGCCTTTGCTCAGGTGTCACCTTATTTTCCCACTTCTCGGTGCCTCATGTCTGTGCTGCTGCTTCTGAAAGCAACTAAAAACCTCAGAGCTGCAAAAGCAAACTTGCAGTGATTGGATTTGTGGTCTTTTAGAGTCTCTAATGCTGACAGTCTCCTCTCTTTCTGCTGTTCTCACATGCTTTGTCTCACGTTCTTTTGCTGATGGAAGAGGATGATTGATCTTTGGGAGGAAAAAAGGAGTAGAAAGACATTTTATTTCTATAACCTGCTAGCATTCCATCTGTACCCATTGCATCTCCTTAGACAGGCCTGAAGGTCAGTTGCAGGTTGGCAGTATTTCACTGTTAACTGTTTCTGGAGGACAAAAGGTTAAAGCACCCTCAAATCACAGAATGGTTTGGGTTGGAAGGGACCTTAAAGATCACCCAGTTCCACCCCCCTGCCACAAGCCTTTACTGTTCCTGCGATGCACTATTTCAATGCCAAATAGACTGTTCTAAACCCTATGCCAGTCTGTAGGGTCTGTATGGAAGGTGCTCTACTAACTGCATTTTTTACTTGAGGTTCAGGTAGCAAATAACTCCGTAGTGAGCTCTGTCATCTAATCCTGCCTGGTTGCTTCCCCCAGTGAGTCCAGCAGAAGAAAATGTATGCTTCCAGCTCACGTATTTTGGTGGCAGTCCAACACCTGAGTGAGCACAGTGCTCCCAGCCTCCTGCAGCTGAGGTGCTATTTTGTATGACACATGAGTACACATTTCCTGCTGCTGGGGGGGTAGTAGCTAAAAAGAGCTTGTAACTTTCTAACGTGGCTGATACAAAACTCATCCAGAACCGATATGCTGTGAGCTCAGTGCTTTGAGCTTCTTGTTTTCACTTAGTTGGACTCTTATTTCAGGCCATAAAGGAATGTATAACCTTTGCTCACCAGATACAGCTTTGTTGCCTGAGGATTCTCCCAGCCCTGCAGGCCAGAACATGCAAACATCTTAACATGATTAGAGGCTTTTAGCCCAAAAGCCTCTAATTTCAGGTGCTACCTTTTTACACTGGCCGCAGGCTGGGTGTCTGGAGCAGAGGATGGTTCTGCAGAATGGAGCTGGGGTGGGGAGGGTTTGTGTATCACTACATCAGATGTGCTCCAGCCCAGAGTGGCTGTGGCTGATCTGCCAACTCAGAAGCATCTTGTACCCTGCCCAGCAGAGCTGGATATATAAAAGGGCCAATGGGAGTTCATTAAGTGCCTTTCCCTGGACATGGTCTTTGACAACACTGTGTGGCTCTGCTTCAGTGGGGCTGATGCAGCTGCAGCTCGGGACAGCAGTGCCTGTATGTCTGCCAGGCTGGTGCTTTTGTCCTTCAAGTGCCATCAGTGAGTGTGGCCGTGAACAGGACACTTGGGCTGCACTCTTTTAAGTTTCTGAGCAGCTCTGCAGACTACAGGGGGGTTGTGGGAGAACCCAGAGCAACCAAGCAAGCATCTCTGCTGCTGCTGCTTCTGGTCTTCCTGAAGCCCTCACTGACATCATTGCATGCAAACTGACGCCTTTGTGGCCCTTTACAACTCTAAATGCTCTATATTTATATCCCAGTCTTTCCTTTGTATTAACTCCTCCTTGCCTGCATCCGTGCTTTGCATGCCCTGGTGAGCTGAGCTTGGGTGTGTCAAAAGCTGAGGGCAAGATGGGACTATAAAACTGGTGTAGTGGTGTTTTGTTTTGCCTTTATGACTATTTTTCCAGTACGCTGAGATGATGTGAAGCTAATAATCACGCTTAGATACTATAGAAAGTATGTATTCATGTATTGTGGATAAATTATTTATACTCTTATGAAAATTAATATAATTAATAGCCAAATGATTGCTTGAGATTGACTCCACTCCTGAAAGCAGGGAGCTGTGGTATATGGCTTTGCTTTGATTTTTAAAGAGATGCTTTTGAACTTGTGTGCTGTCACATATAACCTGCCAGTTCATTCCTGGTGTGTTGTCACCTTGGGGCCTCTGAACCATAGCAGATGCTCTCATATGAAAGGGGCAGTACTCAGTCCTGAAGTCATCCCCTGCAAAGCCTCATTTGGGACCAAAGTTATCCAGTGCTCAGGCAGGGAAGAGATCCTCTGAATGCTTTTGTCATGCCAGCAAGTCTGGAGTGTTGTAGACATGGGATATGCATACACACGGACCCCCCCTCTATCTTTGTGCCACCAGCTAGCAGCAAAGGCAAAACTGATGACAAACATCTGTGTCTACTCTAGAAGGTATTAGCGCAGGACCTGGCATCTGGAGCATGTTCATCTCTAATTCACCCCTCCTTTTGCATCCAAAGCAGCACAGTGTGTAGGAGAAAAGAATTCTTAGTCCTGGCAGCTAAAGTTTATAGCTAAGTCACCTTAATGTGTCTGAGACCTGTGCCCCTTTTTCAGCATGATCCTTCCCTCTCCCTGTTTTTTATTCACTATATTGCTCTTCACCCTTGATTATGTCAGCATATGGAGGCACAGCTTATGGCCCTGACAGATGTGATGCAGCACACCAGATAGGTGACTGCAGGTCAGCTCACGCAAATGTGCTTATCTCTGCCAGCACTAAGTGAGCTGCTTCCGCAGGCAGGGCAGCAGCGCCCGTGCTGCTTGGAGAAAGTGGTGCAGTCATACATGGGTAACTCATAGCTAAATTATGATGGGACCTTAAGTCCAGAGCAAATATTATAACCCACGACCGACCCACAGCTCCCTAGCTGCCTCCAGGCAGATGAACCTGAGCACATACAGCACATACAGCAAGCTGCCTGGCTGTGACTGTCTTACCTTCTTTCTTCATGTGCTGAATTATCCCATAGTAGGAGTGGGTCCAGCTACAGCCCTGTAGTCTGACCTGAACCATGTTCTCCCATGTCTGTATCCCAGCAGTAATGCAGCATCTCTCATTAAAATGTGAATTCGAAAGGCTCCCCCATGTCTCTATCCCATAGATGATGCAGCATCTCTCATTAAAATGTGAATTCGAAAGGCTCCCCCATGTCTCTATCCCATAGATGATGCAGCATCTCTCATTACAACGTGAATTCAAAAGGCCCCCCCATGTCTCTATCCCATAGATGATGCAGCATCTCTGGTTAAAATGTGAATTCAGAAGGCACACACGTGTGGTGGTGTCTGTGGATAAGAGGGAGGTATTGGGACAAGAGGAGGGGAGGCTCTGCTGGGAGGAGGTTTTTCTTCAGGACAGTGTACGGTCCCATACCATGTAATACTCTTCTTTAACCTTCTATTTATTTATTTTTGAAGTATCTGTGTAGCAGAGTTGTTCCCAACTGTAGTAACGCTGTGACCATTGTAACCACTGACCGAGATACCCCAGTTTTGATGTTCACAATACCAAGTTCTGAAATAAACGGCTTCCGGGCCCTATTTCCACAAACTGTGACTCCAGAGCCTTTTTTTTTTTTACCCCTTCCTTTTTTTGTGACTTTCCCCCCTCTGTTACCAGACCCATTATTATCATCACGTGCACAAACGGCTTGGAGCAAGGCAGTAGTGTGAGAGCAAAGACACAGCTGCACTGCTCCATTCCAGTGTGATGTGGCTGCATCCTGCTTTATGGTCCTCTTGATCTCTTCACCTTTTTCATCTGCTTCTCAAAGAAGTTTTGGTTGAGCTCACCATTCTTGGGCATGAAGTGCATTCCCATGAGAGCACCCTGCTTCTTAGCAGCATCTACCCCTCTTGACATGACAGTGGTGGACACTGAAGAGTAGAGTACACAGGACTTTTCACATGGTGCAGGAATTTACTCCCTTCAGAGCAGATCGATATATAAGCCATTCTCTGGTCAGCACTCAATCCCTAAGCCATTAATACGTTATGCTTAAAACTCTTCGGCTGTTCTTTGCTAACCAGGAATAGGCCTTTTCTGGATGGTGCCATCAGCTGCCCAGAGGATCTGGCTGCACGTTGTGAAGTGGGGCTGGTGAGCAGCAGAGCTCGTGGAACTCTGATCCTAAAAAGTTAAAATCCCAGGAAGAAGATAGTGGTTGTAGTGGTAAATGACTGTAATGTCTTCCAGCCCAGTAAGTGAGAAACTCAATGAGCCAGAGAAGGTATTTTCCACTGCAGCAAGGAGCTGTGTGTGGTTTGTCCCTTAGCCCAAAGACACAAAGAGAGCAAAGATAGGAAAAAAGAGTTGTGTTGTCCACAGGCCATGCTCTGCTTTGCCCTTCGCAGACATGCCCCAGTGAGTGGTAGGTATCACTCTTTCTGATACCATTCACATCACAGTCCTGAGCTGCACTTCTCATTTCCTTTCCCATTCATTTCCTCTTACAAAGCTGAGATGCACATGTACCTCTGCTGTTTACATCTGTGTGTGTGGTGGGGCAAATGTGTCTATGTCTGTGCACTAAAGACTTCTGCACGTTTGAGAAGCATGACACCCTTCCCATGGAACCTGAAGAGGTTGGGCAGTTTCTGCTGCAAGACTGAGGAGTTCCTTGCTGCTGTTAAAGGCATATCCTGCTTGCAAGCACCAGGAAGCTGGTTGGCTCAGATGCTGCTCAGCCTGATTAAGCTGGTCGGGATTGTTGATGTCTGCCTCGTACTAGCAGATAAGTAGTTCCATAAGATACTTTAAATGTAATCTTAACTCTAGACTGCTGCTTCTGGATGTGCTAGCACTGCACAATCTCACTGCATCACCTCTTTAAACTCCCAGAGAGAATGGCATGTGCGTAAACCACCTCACAGCTCAAGGCTGAGATATATATATACCTTCACGCTCTCATTTACTGCTGGCTTTCCTCTGACAGAAGAGAAGCCACGTTGCTGCTCTCATCTGTCTCTGTTTTCATCAGCAGTGTCATTAACCCTCCAAATGCTGCAGCTTGATTGTATGCTGCAAAGCCTGATCTATTGTAAATTATATATGCTTCATACTTGGTTAGTACTTCATCATGACTTATTTGACAAGTGTATTGCCTGTTTCTAACTAAACAAAAGCTTACAGGAGATCTCTGAGAGATCTTGTTCATATTCTAGACTTTCCTTGCTGTACTTTGTTCAATTGTGCAAAATAATACAGAATTCCTATATTTTCAGCCTTCTTCAAATGCTCATTTTGATGGTATATGGACACAAGTGAGACTGCAAAGCTGACCCCTCATTTCTGATGCAATGTAGTCAGCTAAACCTTGTGTACAGACTAAGATCAGTACATGATTGCAAGGTGGAATATAAAGAAGGTAAAAATGGGAGTAAGTTTTTGACAGGTTCAGCTTAGGTTGATCTTAAAATCTTAAGCCATTACAAAGGTAGGTGAGGAAGTGGGGTATCAGACATAAGTTGCATAGTTTATTTACGTATAGTAACTGAATGTGAAATACTGTGAGGACTTTCAGATACAAAGTCCTTTCACACAGTGGAATAGAAACCAGTTTGTATCTGTAGCACTTCAAGCTGGCTGGTACAGGTGCCCTTAGTACGTTCTGTCTGTTCTCTCTGGTCCTGTGTTCTCAAGTTGGATGTGCTGTTCTACAGCTCCACTCTGGCACTTGGAAAGAGCCCATTGAAAACAACTCACAGACCTAGAAATACAATGGCCATGATTATTGCTAATTGACATTTTCTCCAGTTATTGTAAATAGAGATTGGGTTTTACTCACTAAAAGCAAGACAATTCCTGTAGTATATGCTACAGGAGCACAGTTCCCTGTGAATGGCTATGCTACTACGTACTTGTGGCTAATTATGATATGAGAAAGGAAAATGTAATGCTCTAGGTATCCATTTAGGGTTGAAAAACCCAGGTTTGTGTCTGTCTTCTACCATAGGAGTTTTATGTGACTCTCAACAAGTCACTTAGCTTCCTTTTGCTTCTCTTTCCTATCTAAAATGAGGGCAGTGAGTCTTCATTACCTCACAGAAGTATAATAAAAGCAAATGTATTGAAGAGGCTTGAATGTTAGTTTTAAAACAGAGCTCTTGTGTCTACAGCTTGATCTAGGTACCCATAAATATACTTTTCTCTAGACTGGCATCAGAGGTAAGATGCTGATTCTGGTTTCTAAAGACAAAAAGGCTTGTAGATAGCCACTTGCTTCCCAGTCATGACATTTCTAAGCATGTTGTTTGCATGTGCACACAACAAAAGGTGTACTCCATCATTAGTCCTGTGTGTAACTGGACTTTGTAAAGCATTCTGGTGGGCTCTGGGTAATTTCCTCATTCAGAGAGAGAACCAAGGTCCTATGTCTGTTTGCACCTGAGTTCTTAAACTCTTCCACCGTTTTTCACACCCTCTCTTGTGGGGCAGGCTGGTGCACAATAACTTCAGTAAGGTTGAGCAGTTCTTCCTTCCCTGGCTTCAGAAGTGTAGGAACATTCCCATAAACACCTGAACAGTCTGCATCTTGCACTCCTGCACTGAAAAATTGGTTCAAACCTGATAATGCAAGAAGTACAACTGAGAGAGGGGTTACTGGAAGGTTCTCATTGCTAAATATCTGTCATGCGTGTCATTTGCAGGTACCTCTCTGGGGATTCCATTACTCTCTTCCCCAGCGGCACTGGGACTGGCTTCACTTCCCCTGCTACATCTCTCTTTGTCCCAACACCACCCAGTATTCTCCAGCTGACAAACCAGCAGCTCTTCAGGTCCCCACGCAGATCTTCTCCTTCCTCTCTTCCTGGTCGTCTCAACAGGGCACTGTCACTGGGTACCATCCCCTCCTTGGCCAGAGCAGGTAAGTGTGTGCCCAATGGTGCAGTGCTTCAGAAGGAAACACCCTGGGAGGTATCCACGTAGAATCATGGAATAGTTTGGGTTGGAAAGGACCTACAAAGGTCTAGTCCAACCGCTTTGCCATGAGCAGGGACATGATGTTACAGTGCTGTTCAGGGATTGCTGCTCCTGTGGCACAGAGCGTTGGTAGTCTGGGTTTTGGCATTAAGAAATTCATGCAGCCTACTCTTACCACCCTGGTGAAACAAAGTCTCAGTGAGCATTTGCCTGTTGTGCGCTTACTGAAACCCAGAGGCTTCTCCAGGCATTTGTGGTTTTACAGCACAAGCTACAGTGTGTGGGAGAGAGAGAGAAGGAGCAGTGAGAAGTGGGAATGGAAAAGAGCAGTGTTAGGAGGTGATTGGGAGCATGAGGATAACTGATCTGGCAAGAGTGATTTCTCCTCCCCTCTCTCCTTTGTGTAGCTTGCTTTTCTTGCTACAGCTGAAGGGAGCAGAGCTAAAGGCAGGCTCTTCATAAAATCTGTGTTTGACATGCATTAGCACAACTATGGAAACTGCTGTAGAGACCCCGTTTCCTCCTGTTTTTAAGGGCTCTCTGATCTAGGAAAGATTCTAGCCTAAGGAAAAACTCTCAGTATCTCAGTAAGCCCTCAGTTTTGCTGTGTTAGAAACTGACAGATGGAAAATAGCATTCAAGTGCTATTCTCCATCCAAGGAAAGCTAAGCTTTCCTGTGTCTGTAGCTGATGCATGGAATCAGACTCTACAACTCAGGGAGAGTTATAAAACAGGTAACTGATTACCAAAAGGTCAGGGGCCAAAATGGGGCAGTTTGTAGGATAGCACTGCAGCAGAGAGCAATCTTGCAGGGACTTTTTACTTCATCTAACATTTCTCTAGCTCATGCTGCTGGCGATTTTGCCAGCTCCTCTAAAAAAGCAAGAGAAAGACCAGCCCAGCAGCACAGCAGCTTTGGGCACAGCCTGCACCCTCCTAGTTCCCAAACTGGCATGGGAAGGGCAGGTGTGAATGCACCAGATGGCTGGGATCCCCCCTGCCTGCAGAGCCACCCTTGTGAGGTCTGTGCTTGCTTTTGCCCACTGCAAAGCCAGACTGGAGAAAGCTGCTGGGGCTGAGTATAGAAGGATACAACCATATCTTCAGGTTCTTCCTTTCAAAGCAGAGGCACGCCAGCTGTGATACAGTCACAGGGTAGATAATGTGAACTTGATGTGGTATTCAGGAGTCATCCAGCAGCTTTGCCAGGAGCAGGTGAAGAAGTTCCCACCTTTGGAAGCTGCCCCATCCTTCTGTTGCTGCTTTCACAGCAACTAAATTGCGTGTATATTTGTCATCTACTCCTGTGCAATGTTAGGTAAATTATTATAAGCCAGTTCTGTGGCAGCTGGGAAAAGTGGATTATTCTGATGCTGGCATGTAGCTTACCCAGGAAAACAGGGATGTTTTTCCTGCCTGCATTTACTACCCATCCCCTTCTGAGACAAGCTGATGCAGTTATATTTTGGGGGGTGGGGGGTAGATCGAGCCAGCTGGGTTCAGACTGTTTCATTTTGCACTTTAGATTCTGGCTACCTGTTCAGTGGAAGTCGCCCAGCCTCACAGTCATCTCAGTCCAAGGAATCTCCTACATCAGGTAATGCACGAGGCCTTCCAGAGCAGCTCTCTTTGCAGGATTTGCAGGGAGTAGGTTGAAACACATGATCCAAGTTTAATTCTTTCCTCCCTGCTCACATCCCAGTGCAAATGTCAGGTTTGCTGTTAGAAATGCTGCAGAGGCGGCTCCAGCTAAGAGTGGGATTGCATTAAAATAAGGTGCTGGGTGTGTTGGAAGTCCTGGGAGAGCTCACACTGAACCCAGTGAGACAAAGCCAGGATCGTTTCCCTGCTCCACAGCTGAGTTGAGACTGCTTTGGCAGGAGACTAAACTGTTCCTAGGGCAGCTCTTCTGTTGCACTTTCCCAGCCAGAGGAGCTGCTGCCCTGTCTGCTCTGCCCTTTTGCTCCCGTGTCCTCCAGTGACCTGTCTGTTGCCCTCCTGACCCCAGATGGATCCTTTGGCTGTTTGTGCTGCCTAAGCATTTGCTGCTGGAATTACAGGCACAGCCTGAGCTAATGCAAACCTTCTCACATCCTGATGCTCTTTCCTAACAGCCTTTAAAGGACATGCCAGAACAGTTCATTTACCTGCAAAACAGGCTCTACTGAGCGGACACAACTGAGCAGAGAGAAAGCTCACTCAGGTCCTGGTAAACCCTTCTCTAGTCTAAGTCATTCTTGAGTTACCAAAGTGCATGTGGAATTTCTCCATGTTTTGCTATGTGGGAATTCAAATGAATAAAGAATTTTAGTGCAAGATATGTTGGACATTTGCAGCTCCATTCCCTTTTCTTATGGAATCATAGAATCCCAGAGTGGTTTGGGTTGGAAGGGACCTTAAAGCTCATCCAGTTCCAACCCCATGCAGGGACACCTTCCACTAGAGCAGGTTGCTCCAAGCCCCATCCAGCGTGCTTTGAACACTGCGAGAGATGGGGCATCTTGTAGAATTGTTAAAGGAAACAGTGCCTGTTGTATGGCATTGTCATCTCATCATTTTCTCTTTGGGCTGTTCCCATTCCAGAGCACTTCTCCCTGCTGTCAGGCAGCTGTGCTCCCTCCCGCATCCCTTCCCCAGCACCATCAGTGGCTGGCTCTGTGACCTCCAGCTCGGGTTCCCTGCGGTACCGCCGGCCGCTCATCAGCCCTGCCCGCCTCAACCTGAAAGGACAGAAGCTGCTGCTCTTCCCATCTCAGAATGAAGCTCAGCTCACTCCATCTAGCTCAGAGGAGCACACCCACTCTGACAGCAACATCTTTGCCACCGAGCTGGCCTCCTTTCCAAAGAAGACCTTCAGTGAGCGGGGAATTCATGGTATGCTGGCAGCTTGCTGCTGTCTCGGAAATGCATTTGTAGGAAGGAGTTGGCTTGCAAGCAGAGCCACACATCATCTAGGTGACACAATAGGTGGGAAACCCTCAGGAGAAACCTAGATGGTGATGACTGCTGGGCTGCCAAAGCTCCCTTAAGAATCCACTGGCCTGGAGAGCCTCAGATGTCCTTCTGTCACTTGGTGCCCCAGGGGTACTACTGCCACTGTCTTCACCCTTGTATAGATAACTCCTTTAACCATAGATGTGGTGATACTGATATGGACAGTGTATGAGACAAACATGCAGGCAGCTTCTGCTGCACAGCAGTGAAAATGCCTTTTGTTTCCAGCCCCTGTCCTCAATCCTTTCATGACTCTTACCAGGCAGCCATTCACTGCTGATGTTCTAGCTTTATTCTGGTAACTTCTGCTGCTTTTGGCTTCCAGTGGTGCCTTCTGAATTTTCACCTTTTTTTCCTTGCAGATGTAAGATCTGCTATGGAAGGAGGGAGCATTTGCAGTGATAATTCCATCAAAAAGGAGGATCATTCATCACACTCATCTGCCTGTGTGGTCGACACAACGACCAAAGGGGAAGATTTGGCAGGCTGGAGAGGTAGGTGCAAGTCATTTGAGTGCTTCATATACGTGTGAGCATTCCTGTGGGGGTAACTGAGGTATTTCCTATGCTGCAGTAGTGATCCGAACTTCAGATCAAATAAACAAGTAGTAGCAAAATGCATTCTTCTGACTGCTATTCTAAGGCCTTAAAAAGGCTATTCCTGCTCTTTGGACTGTCTGAAGAATACTGACAGAGGGCTGAACTGAGACAGAAGGAGAGGGGTGGGGATGCGGGTGTTGAGAAGAGCAATGAGATGAAAATGGAACCAAAAAGAGCAGTGGAATCTGTCCTGACAGAAGTGCTTCAGCAATTTGTGTTCATGGTGAAAATGCTGGGCAAAGAGAGAAAAAGAGCACAAGCAATGTTTGCTGTAATTTGTCTCATCAATTCTTTAATATCTCTTTCTACTATTCCTTTTCTTTGTGTTGTCCTCTTCTACTAAGGTCATTTTGGTAACTCTGCTCTCCGAGGCCTGCTAGCCCTGAGTCTGACTGTCAACGCTATCTTCACATCAGCCTATGTCTACCGGAGCCTGCGTTGATTTGTGCCAACACTCCCCTTCTTTCTGGTTCCACCCGCTTCGGAGGAGACAAGAAGGATTCAACCATGGCTTCATGTCTAATGGCCATGCCACTGGTGCATGCTGGTTTTTAGTGAACTACCGTCTACTCAGCTCTCATGACAAGGAACCCAGTTGCTGCTGCCATCACTTCCAGGTAGAACATATCCCAGGATTGTCCCTGGAGGTGGCAGGATTCCCAGAGAGCTCCAGTTCAAAGTGGGGGGCCAGTCAAATGGCCCTCGTGCTTTCTTTCAAAGGAACTGACCTGAGAGACAAGCCTGAAAATGTGTAAGCTGTGTTTATAGGAACCTATCCCCAGCTCTTCTTTCTGACACACGAACCTCATCCTGATGGTGCTGGTAAAATGAGGAGAATTGGAACAAACGACCTGGAGAAGAGGGGTTGCTTAGTAGCTGGTGCTGGGCTTTGGCTACTGTAGCAGCATTCCCAGCTTCTTTGCCCAATGGTTCCTCTTCTCTCTTCCCCTTGGCACTCTCCTCTAAATTATCAGTGAATTTTCTTCAGTTGCCTTAAGCTTGCCTAAGCACATGGGTGACCTTGGCTGCTGTGGCATATTCTAGCATCTTCTCTGTTCATGTGCTTCCACCTGAGCTGTGCCCTGAGGCCGCTTTTCACCGGTTGCCATTCTGGTCGTGCTGGTTCTCACAAACTGCATCCCTCCAGCCAACACTGTCGCTGTAGGAGTGCACAAACCCCAGGCAGGCATCAGTTTGTGATTTGCATTGGGAGGGGGAAGCCTGTGCTTTGCTTTACCCAGGAGGCATTAATTCTGTTACAGTGAATTCTGTAGTGAGGAAGGATCCTTCTGTGATCTGCACCATGGTCAGAGGGCTTCAGCTCACAGTTCTGCTGGTGCTTTCACTGGAGCAGCGTGTTCTTGCTGTACATCGCACAAATCTGTTCTATTAGAAGATACACGAGGAGCTATCTGATTGTAGACATTTATCCAGAAACCTTCAATCTGATATTGGGATTTGCTAAGTAACCATGGAAGATACTTCTTACTTAGTTAAATGCCAAGGTGCTCTCAGCTGGGAATGCCAAACCTGCTTCTGGACAATCCAGCCTTCTGGATAGATTCTTCTTTCCTAACCCAAAGGAAGTAGCCGTAGATTTGCAAAAGCAATTTGTCATTTGGGCACTTCTCCTTTTGGGTGAGACTTCAGCATTGCTTAGGATTCAGGGGCCATTTAGAGTATAGTGCTGAGTACTCATAATCATATAGTACATCTTAGGAACAAAGAAAGTCTTGATGTTTTGATTCTTAAATCCCAGGTGCAGAGAGCAGATCCATCAATGTGTCAAGGACACATGGTGAAGAGAGAAAGCCAACTGCCATTAGCTGTGTATTTCCTGAAGCAGGGCTGACTCTATTAAGATGGGGTTTTATTGTCCTTTCCTTTGGGCTCCTTTATCTCAAACTCCTGTTTCCTCTCCCTCGCTGTCCTGTGTTTGCATCTTGAATTACAGTGTTACTGTGTCTTTTCCTCCCTTTCAGTACTGCTGCTGTTCCCTCTACTGTACTCTTGCATGTGCACAGAAGCAAAGTGTATCTGCTGGTAATTCTCTGTTCTGAACCCGAAATTCACGCCTCAGAGCGATGATCACCCTTTCTTTCACTTCATTGTTTCTCTTGCATGTTTTGAGTTCCTAACACAGTACATCATGGGAGTGAAAGCCAGACTCTGCTCAGCACACTGTATGACACATTAGATGGGGCTTTACTGCTGGTAAGTCATGCACTGACAAATTAAATCTCCCTGTCTCTTCCATTTCTTCCTACTTTCTTTTAGCAGCCACTTCCAGCTGCAGCTCCCCATCCTCCCTTCCTAGTGAGGCCTGCTTATCTCCTGCTCTGCATCTTACAGGCAGAGGACAGACCTCTGCTCACACGTGCGGATCTGAGACACTGTGGAGGTGTCAGTTCTGACCCTGCACCTTTCTCTTGGCTTCTCTAGGCTGTTGGTAAAGGGCCACGCAGCCACCACCTCCTGTACAAAGGCCTAGATCCAGGATAGAGACCTGCAGCAGAAAGATGTGCTGCAGGCTGATGATGAATTCTTTTGTAACCTGCATGAATTGTTGTAGCTAAACTGGACCCATAACCCTGCAGTTTAGATAATTTTGTCCCCTTATAGACTTCTGGAGGCTCATTTGAGCATGTGTATAGGCAAGATGCTAGCAACCAACTTAGAAGCTTCTATTTAGACTTCTGCTGTTTGAGTTTCATGATGCCCTGGTGCAGCGTGCGACATCCCATTCATGGATCCTTGTCCTGACTTCCAGCATACCAGGGGCCTCCTATGCAGAGACAAGCCTGCCAGAAAATGCTGTGGGCTTGCTTGTCTTTATTATGCCAACGGAAGTGCACTGTGACTTTGTGTATGCAAACTTCCCACCTCCACCTCCCAGTCTGCGCTGAGCCTCACCATCGCACTCGCCTGGAGTCCACATTGGTCTCTGTCTCTACCGGATTGCAATACAAATGTTCTCCTCCTTTCCAGCAACCAAGGAGCTGCAGCCTCGCAACACACCTCTTCTTGCTTGTATTCCAGAACAGGAACACTTTAACCTGTCACTGCGCTTCTGGATCTGCTCACTGAAACTGTTCTTGGAAGGCTGACTTTGTCCAAAGCAGTATAAAGACTTTGGATTTTATTGCTGAATAGGGAAGACAACCAACTATATTTCATTCTGGTGCTAGAACACTCTCCAGTGGTGCTTTCACAGTTGTGAAGCCTTTGCTTGAGCAGCACACACGAGTACACGTGTGTATGTGTGTGTGTGTGGGTGTGTGCACGTGTGCATGCATGTGTATGGAAACATTTGGAGGGTTTCATCATTTCAGAAGATCTGAGCCCATGTTTGTCTTATATTGTTGGCCTTAATCTAGCTCTTAGATACTGTGTCTACCTTGCTGCTGTTTTCTATATGAAGCTGGTTTGGAGGAAACTGAAGTTTATGTGGCCCCCCTGTAAAAGTCTGTGCCTGATGATGCTGATCTTCAGACAGGATTGGTCAGGGGTGAGATTTTATTTTTCTAATGTCTTTCCTACTGTAAAAACTGCTGGAGTGTATGGAATGGAAAAGATCCTGACAAAACGGTCTGATAGATTTGAGCATTACTTAATACCAACAACTAATGAGTGTGTGGGATACAAATATGCTCCATTTCCAGACCTTTTCCATTACCTACCTCCCCTTGAAAACATCCAGGTACTTTGCATAAGAGCTTGTTGGGCATGTTCTGAGACCTTGCAGAGACTATTGATGATTCTGCTCTTTGGAGTAGGAAGAATTTGGATTCTAGAGTCTGGTTCCAGTGCTGCAATGGGGGCAGTTTGGCAGATGCAACAAGTACAATGCACACATCCCTTTGATGGGATAGAGAGGATTGGTAGAACAAGTTGCTGATTTCTGAAGGTTATCATATGCTTTTACATAAATTTTTAACGTGCCATTGGTCAGTGTGGCAGTGTGGAAATCCCTCATTGCTGGCATGTGTAGGCCAGATTCACTGACTTTTCGGCTGTGATTTGGCCTGTGAATGTTTTATTCCCACTCCCTCTTCTTGGGTGCTGGGAACACCTGTAAAACACTGCTGAACTTGACTGGGTTCCTTAAGCAGGGCAGCTGGAATGAAGGGCTTGCGTTGCCTGTGGATGCTGCTATATTTTTTTCTTCCAAGCACCATTCCTGGAAATAACTATGGTCTTAACCTCTCTCACAGACATTTGTTAGAAGATTAGAAAGGGACAATTTGGCCAATCCTACTTTTCTTTAGCAGAGTTTGATTCCAGAAATTGCCATCACTGCGACCTGTGGTGGGACAAAGGGACAGAGTACCTGGGGATGGATTGGGTAGCTAGAGAGGGTGAGGAGGTCAACTCTGAGTCCTAAACCTGATTTCCTGTGAAAGACAGACTGTGTGTCAATGTGTGTATACTTGTCTGGGGAGCTCTGACACTGTACCGTTTAGTTCAATTGTGCTCCAGGGGGGGCGGAACTGTTCCTCGGAGGTTTTTAGTTGATGCTTTGTGTTCAAAGAGGAATATTTTTCTTTAGAAAATAAAACCAGATGAGTTTTCACCTCGGTGTGATTCCGTTTCTGGGGAGCTGAATGGCTGGGGGGGGGGAAGTGAGACATTATTTGTGCTTGTGTGTGTGTGTCTGGTCAAATTAACTTTGATCTCTTCACTCTTCTAAAGCTGGCACGGTCTAAGAGAAAGCACAAAGCTTGGTGAGCTTGGGAGGAGCTCATGACCGTGATTCAGAGATGGAAGGGGAAGTACATGGTTATGCTTTGAGAGCTTTCCATCAATGAAAAGGGAAATCAGCTACTGCCATTAACTGATGTTCTGAACTTCAGACTGTAGGATTTGTGCCCATTTGGCATTTCAGGGATATTTTTCCTCTGGGAAATGGAAAGTCTTTCCAAGATTTTGCTTTTGTGTTGTTTTATGGTCTTTAATTTATGGTTTTATTTTGTAATGTAAATTAAGATGGGTGGCATAAGCTTTTAGACACAGGCTTCAAAGGCTGTTTGCCTCCATTTCTGCTTTTATGACTTAACATTTTACTTTGTTAAAATGTGCTGCTAGTTTGTTTTAGAACCTGGCAGCGTGTTCAGTCTTAAATACAGGGGGAAGTTCTGTGTATTGCTGTGCAGGAGGGGATACGCTTCGCTTCTCCTTTCTCCCCCTGTTCCTTTAGTGTTAGGGACCAGTTTGGCCCTGGATCTTTTTATTTTCAACACAGGTGGTGTATGTAATTCCTTCTCCAATACACAGGGCTAGCAGCAACCCAAACTGTGGGCATGCAGGTGAGTCTTCCTGTGCTCCAGCAACGAGCTTCCTTCTCCTCCTGTTACAACCAGTAGGGATGTTCCATTCTTAATAATTTGTTTCCATCTAGAGTGGAAGTTTTCTATCCAAAGTATTTAATTTAAACCAGGAGACCTGGCAGCGTTGTTGGACCCAGCACTGAGCTACTGGTGGTAGCTTTGGTAATCTGAGAACAGCAGCGTGATAGTCACGGATGTTCTTCTGTACGGCCTTTGGAAAAGAGGAGCTGATTCCTTCCAGACTAGTGAGTCATCGTTTCTTTTCATTAAGGGTTGGTGGTGGGGTTAATTCATTAAGGGTGATCAAAGAAACACTTTTCCAAGGAGGACCTGTGTTTTAATGACATTACTGGTGTCATCGCACTAACAGTTCTTTCCACAAGGATGTATTTTGAACTAGTTTGGGGTAGTTTTTTGAACTATCTGGAGACAAGGTTTTTCTTCTGTGAGTTCACATATCTCTTGCCACAAGTGTTTTTACCAGGGGTATTTACTGACCTGTTAACTATACTGGTACAGGAACAAGGGCGTGTAATGACAGGACAAGGGGGAATGGCTTTAAACTGAGAGAGGAAAGATTGAGATTAGACATTAGGAAGAAGTTCTTATGTCTAGTTAGGAAGAAGCCCCATCCCTGGCAGTGCTCAAGGCCAGGTTGGACACAGGGGCTTGGAGCAAGCTGCTCCAGTGGAAGGGGTCCCTGCCCATGGCAGGGGTTGGAACTGGGTGAGCTTTAAGGTCCGTTCACCCCAAACCGGTCCGGGATTCTATGATTCTATTTGGGGAATCGCAGTGCTCTGCTCCTCTCCTCCCCCTTCCCCTCGGTACCTGCTGGGATGCAGCGCGGGGCCCGTGGGCAGGAGCATCCCGCGTAGGTCGCCGCAGAGCTCCTCGCCCCACGGGAAGGGTAAGCAGCGATCCCCTCGGCCGGGTTTACTGCAGGCGCTGCCCCAGCAGCGCGGAGCGCCGCGGGGATGCCCTCTCCCTGCCCCAGGAGAGGGAGGGGCCGCTGTCCGTGTGCCCCCCCCCGCTCCTCGCTGTTTGGGTTTGCGGAGCCGAAGCGACGCCGTGACCCGGCCGCGACCCCGAGCGGGCCGGGGGGGGGGGGGGGCGGGTGGCAGAGGGTTTATGGGGGCAGCGGCGGGGCCGGGGAGCACCGGCGAGCCCCGGCCATGGGGGAAGCGGAGCGCGGGGAGGCGGCCGGCCAGGACTTCGGGGAGACCCCGCAGAAGCCGCCGTACACGTACGTGGCGCTGATCGCCATGGCCATCCGTGCCAGCCCCGAGCAGCGCCTGCCGCTCAGCGGCATCTACGCCTACATCGCGGGGCGCTTCCCCTACTACCGCGGCTGTCCCAAGGGCTGGAAGAACAGCGTCCGGCACAACCTCAGCCTCAACCCCTGCTTCCGCCGCCTGCCCCGCTGCCCCGGCCCCAACGGCCCCGGCCGCGGCGGCGACTGGGCGCTGGACCCCGCTTTCCACGACATGTTCCCGGACGGCGACTACCGCCGCCGCCGCCGCCGCCGCCTGCCCCCGCGGCCCCCGGCCCCACCGCCGCCGCCGCCCGGCCCCGCCGCCGCGTCCTGGCCGGTGCCTCCGCCGGTGCTGCCGCCGCTCCCCGCCTGCCAGCACGGTCCCTGCGCGGCGCTGGCGCTGCCCCGCGGCTGCCGCTGCCCCGAGCCGCCCGCCTGGAGCCCGCCCGGCTTCCCGGGGCTGCCCGCCTGGGCCATGCCCGGCCCCGCGGAGCCGCAGTGCGGGGCCGTGTGCGAGCGGGGCGCGAAGCCGCGCAGCGCCTTCCATTGAGACCCCCCCGTCCCGTCCCGGCCCGTCCCGGCCCGGCCCGGCAGAGCTGGAGCCCGCACCGCGGCTGTGGGTGAGACCTGGAACCGCTCCGCTGCTGGAAACGCCCGGAGAAGATCCGGGCCGCAGTGGCCGCCTTGTTTCACTCCTCTGTGCTCTGAGGAGGGCGAATCGCGCTCTGCCAGGTGGGGTGCGGGGGGTGTTGTTATGACTGTGATGTTTGAGCTTTGGGGCGAGCCCGACAGGCAGCTGCAGAGCTTGGGCAGGATGCTTCATCCGCGCCTCGGGTGTCCTCGAACCTGCGAGTACCTGAAGGGTCCTGCAGATGCTCAGCCTCAAACGGGTCCTGCAGGGGAGTTGTTTTTCCAAGTGCCCTTAAACTCGTTTTGGGGTTTTTCTTTAAAGGTTTATGAAAAAATATGCTATGGATTTTTTTTTGGGGGGGGGGGGGACGTGGGACAAACACCACCAAACCCTAAACATCGTTGGAGTAATACTGGGAATCTTGTGGGTTCGACGTGAATCTCTCCGGTACTTTTCGTGCAGTAAAGGGGTATTTTGTATTGTTGCTTGTTATATACATTTACATATGTATTCATTGTTAACATGTTTCTTATAAACGATGTTATAATTACTATGTAAGGTCTTTTCCCCTTCTGATTTCAGAGGGAACAGTTTCTATGCTTTTTCCTCAAGGGTTCAGAGGCAAAACAGTGTTCTAATAAGAACCATGTTCTGAGTTTGAGAGAAGAGGCCGAATACTGTTATGCGAAGAGCAGCACTTGCCCTGTGTTCTGTTTTATGATGTGTTTGTTGAATAGAACTCCCTAAGAGCTGTGGCTTCAGAAAATATGCAAACTGTTTTGATGCTTTCTTGATCATCCCTGACAGAAAGTGCAACTTAAAGCCAGTTTTCCAGTTGTTATTTTATACTCACAAAGTGGTTCTGAACGTCATCTTTGAGTCCTAGGGCTATGATGTAAATAGCACTGGAAATGCTGTTAGATTTAACTGCGACGACAACTTTATGGTGGGATGCCAACGTATGAAAGATCCTGTGGGTTTATGATTTTTCAGGTTGCTTTTTGGTCTCTTTGTATCTCATTTTTGATGTAGCTCCTGCTAATCTTGAACGCCAAACCGCTTACTGTGCTTTGAAAAGCTCTCTTTGGACTCCCGTTGTCAAATCAGTTCAGTCCCCAGAGTGGAACATTAGCGCGTAAGAACTGTTGCGTTTCGTGGCTGGTGGTGAGCGTGTAACTGAAACAAATTCTTTGAGGTTTTTGTTGCAAATAAAACCTGTTTCGGTTGTGTTTTGGCACAGTTTTTAAGCCCATGTTAAAGTTTAGAGCGTGGATGAATAGCACATGTGTGAAACTACAGCTGCTGCATTTGGGGTATTAGGGTTGACCTCTGCACTCCCATTAACTCCGCTGTGTGCAGAATTAGGGGAATAGGCACTGTTTCGGAAGGTCTTTCCGTGTGCTTCCCAGGTTGTTTCATCAGCTGAGCGCCGAGTGCAGGTTATTGAGTCTGATGATGTTTCAGCTGGTGTCTGTAAAACAGACCTTGCTCTTTGGAGCTTGGAAGAGCAATAACCGTTTTCTTCTAAAGGACTCCCGTTTTAATCTAAAACAATAGGAAGATCAGATCAGTTTCTTGGATAATTGCTGTGGTTCACATGCCTTCAGGACATGGCATGGCTCGTGTTAGTACAAATAGACCCAGATTTTCTCCTTGTGGTATTTCTTTATCCTACTCCATTGTAGGTGATGTGTAAAGAGTAAGAACCTCCACAGTCACACGCGCACTCCTTGTGCACTCCTGCATTAACTAATCGTGTGTCCAGGTATTAAATGATGTTTTGCACGTGTGTAAACTGACTTTGCCCTCATACGTGAACCAGTTGTGTGGGTGTGCGTGAGCTTTCAGCTCATGCTGGACTCAATATGCCCTCGGGTATAAACTAATGGTGCCATCCTGCTTTCAGAGTGTGGTGTAGTTGGTCTTCGGTGGACCTGGACCCTGATCTTCTACTCTATTGTGTAGATACCTTGTGAATGGGGGAAAGCGTCTTTTTGCGTGTGTGCTCTTTCATGCATGGATCTCTAGAGCTAAAAGTAGAAAGAAACCAAGTCTTGGAGGAGACTTGCTCAGGGTTTTCTCTATGGCTCTGGCTCCATCCCATCCCTATGAAAAATGGGATTTCCTATTTCCCAGATAAAGGTCCAATGCGTGGGTTCTCCTCGGAACCCTGTGGTGGGCCATGGCCCTGGGTGCCAGGCAGCCCTGATGCAGGCAAACCAGTCTTGACTTAGGGAACTTTAACTTATAGCCAGCAACTACAACTTGTGCTTGTGATTTAGGTGCTGGGGAAGGAAGCCCATAAAGACTTAGGGAAATGCCTTTCCTCCCAAGCTCAGTTTAAACTGAACCCTTATGCTACTTCCTAGTCCCGATTTCCCTTGTTGCTAAGAGTTGTGCTCAGTCCATCCCAGTTCCTTTGAGGAAGGACCAAGAGGTGCAGGAGGTTGGTTACGTGCATAGGGATTCCTGGGTGCTTCTTATGGGGTTGATGCCCCGTTGGCCTGCAGGTGCCTGGCTCACTTTCATTGTGCTAATCGTGCCCTCCTGTGCAAATGCAGCTCAAGCTGCAAAGCGAGACCCAAAAGGGAGCTTTTTGGTGGTTTTGAGTTGAAAACCATCTCCAGTGAGGAGCTGCCAAGTGGGGAGCCCCTGAGGGGCCGGTGATGGCTTCTATCCGGTGACCTGCTGTTACCACCGGGTAACACCGCGTGTGGGTGTTCTCTTGTGTGTACCCGCACCAAATGCATGGGTAAAGCTACTTTTATGTGAATTTAGGTGAAGACTGCTCCTGTCCCTGTTATTATCCTTGAAATTAAGGCATTTTTGGTCCAGTTGATACGCTGGAGGGAAGAGATGCCATCCAGAGGGACCTTGACACGCTTGTGAGGTGGGCTGATGCCAACCTTATGAAGTTCAACCACGACAAGTGCAAGGTCCTACACCTGAGTCAGAGCAATCCCAGGCACAGCGGCCCTGCAGAGATGGACTTGGGGGTGCTGGTCGATGAGAAAATGAACATGAGCCGGCAGTGTGCGCTCGCAGCCCAGAAACCAACCGTATCCTGGGCTGCATCAAAAGGAGCATGACCAGCAGGGCGAAGGAGGTGATCCTGCCCCTCTGCTCTGCTCTTGTGAGACCTCACCTGGAGCATTGTGTGCAGTTCTGGTGTCCTCAACATAAAAAGGACATGGAACTGCTGGAACAAGTCCAGAGGAGGCCACGAGGATGATCAGGGACTGGAGCACCTCCCGTATGAAGACAGGCTGAGGAAGCTGGGGCTGCTCAGCCTGGAGAAGAGAAGGCTGCGTGGAGACCTCAGAGCAGCCTTCCAGTACCTGAACGGGGCCTATAGGGATGCTGGGGAGGGACTCTTCATCAGGGACTGCAGTGACAGGACAAGGGGTAACGGGTTCAAACTGAAACAGGGGAAGTTTAGATTGGATCTAAGGAGGAAATTCTTTCCTGTGAGGGTGCTGAGGCACTGGAATGGGTTGCCCAGGGAGGTTGTGAGTGCTCCATCCCTGGCAGTGTTCAAGGCCAGGTTGGATGAAGCCTTGGGTGGGATGGTTTAGTGTGAGGTGTCCCTGCCCATGGCAGGGGGTTGGAACTGGATGATCTTGAGGTCCTTTCAAACCCTAACTACTCTATGATTCTATGTTAGCAGCCTGTTGAAATTGGTATGAGGGATTTATTTGCCAGCACTTTCTTGGTTCCACGGCTTTTCCCTTTGTGACTGCCACTAGATGGTGTGTTTGTACCAGCGTACCAGCGGTAGGGACCGTTATTAATGAGGCTGAAATGGATCTCGAAAGACCTTGGCATCTTCATCTCCTGGGGAAAATGAAACAATAAATACGCGTTAGACCAATGTCAGGGGAATTCTAAAGGTCTGGAAATTGAGATCATAGATTCACAGAGTGCTTTGTATTGGAAGGGACCTTTAAATTCATCCAGTTCCAATCCTCTGCCACACACAGGGACACCTTGCACTGGAGCAGCTTGCTCCAAGCCCCTGTGTCCAACCTGGCCTTGAGCACTGCCAGGGATGGGGCAGCCACAGCTTCTCTGGGCACCCTGTGCCAGCGCCTCAGCACTGGGAGTTGGGAATATGAGTTCAATTGCCTTTTCACCTGCTGTGATTTCTCCTACGTGCGCCTTCACAGCATCGTGCTGGGCTTGATTAATTCTTCTTAAGGTGATGGGGACCTATAGGCAGGTCCAGTGAAATACAGGTGGAATTTATTGTAGTCTTTGTAGGAAGAGGATGCACATGGCTGAATGGTTGGATTATCTGTGGTGGAAATGATTGCATTGCAAGACCACGTTGTAAGGGGTCTTGTTCTTTCTCTTATGCTCCTTATTGCAACTGCTTTGTCCTTTTCCTGAGCAGGTTTGGATGATGAGCCATAGTGTCAATAGCAAACAGTTAATGTCTCTGACATGGGTATCTTGATGTGAACGCCACGGAAGTTAATCATCTCTGGAACAAGTCCAGAGGAGGCCACGAGGATGCTCAGGGGCTGGAGCACCTCCCGTATGAAGACAGGCTGAGGAAGTTGGGGCTGTTCAGCCTGGAGAAGAGAAGGCTGCGTGGAGACCTCAGAGCAGCTTCCAGTACCTGAAGGGGGCCTATAGGGATACTGGGGAGGGACTCTTCATCAGGGACTGTAGTGACAGGACAAGGGGTAACGGGTTAAAACTTAAACAGGGGAAGTTTAGATTGGATCTAAGGAGGAAATTCTTTCCTGTTAGGGTGCTGAGGCACTGGAATGGGCTGCCCAGGGAGGTTGTGAGTGCTCCATCCCTGGCAGTGTTCAAGGCCAGGTTGGATGAAGCCTTGTGTGGGATGGTTTAGTGTGAGGTGTCCCTGCCCATGGCAGGGGGGTTGGAACTGGATGATCTTGAGGTCCTGTCCAACCCCAACTATTCTATGATTCTATGATCTCTTCTAGCTGTCTGCCTTCTCCAGAGGCTCTTACAACTGTCTCTTCCAAAGAATGATTCAGAGCATTTAGATGAAGGTCCTGCTCTGAATCACTGCTTGTAGGAGCATTTACCTGTATCAGGTATTTAAAGAGACAAAACAGATAACCTAAAAGCCTGGGAAGCCTCATTGGCCAGCTCTGCCCACCAAGGGAGGTGCTGGAAATCCCTCTCCGTCTCATCCACGCACCCTCACACATGTCCCCTGCTCCCCATCTTCTGTGGCCGGAATAAACTGCAGTATTGGCTCCATTTAAACCAGGGGCATTGCTCATGGTCTCTGTGGCTTTTTTAGCAGTTCAGAAGCACTGGGACCTCTCCTGTGTTTTGCATCCCTCTCACAGCAGAGGGGTTTACTGTAAGCCTATTTCTCTTGGGTTTGGGACTGCATTCGGAAAGCTTGACCTCTGCTTATTTTTCTTCAAGTTATAGCCTTAGGTCAACATTCTTATAGGTTTTATAAATAAACCTCAGCACAGCATCTCCCTCTGCAAGCCGTGCAGAGGCTTTGAAAATGCCTAAGAAAATATTGCACTCCCCTTTCCCACCAGTAGATATCAGACTGTTTAATTCTTTTCTGTTGTTGCCTCGCATCTGTCTGCACTCCTTCCCCCTTTGGTTTTAGCAAGTAAAATAATGGGTTTATGTGTTGTTAACAGTAGAAAAGGCCAGTTTGCCTGTGCATGGTGTGGAGTTGGATGTAAAGGACTTTTGGCAAAATCCAAGCTAAGAATGGTGGAGGGAGCTGGCCTATAACTGATCCTGAGCTGTTACAATGGGATGTGCTAGGTCATTTTGCAGCTTCATGTAGTGCATAGTTACCCACTGTGGCTCAGGTTATGCATGCTTATCCCACCTGCATTCACTTCAAACCTTGAGCCCTGGTCTCCAGAAGCACTAACCGGGTTGTGTTTTGTGTTTGGCTTTTTTCCTTGTTTTCAGCATCACCAGGGTTCCTGTGACACTGCCTCTTTTCCTTTTGTTTTATCCAGTTACTTGGCTGGCGTAAACACGGATGTGGTTACCTGCAGATACAAAGCTGGAGTTACTTTATATGAGATGGAAGCAAGGGTCTTTTCTTGTTTGTCCGTGGTTTGCTGGGACTTTCTGTTTTCTGAGTGTTTTCGCCCTTAACTGTTGTTTCCTTATCTCCAGCCTTTTAATGTCTCAGCCTAATGTAGAAGACTGCAAAGATAAGGGTGAAAGCAGTGAAGACTCCTGCAAAATAGAAACCTTTCTGTCAGAAGTTGCCAACAGGCTGTGAATTGGGAGAGCTGTGAATGCTGAGAGCTGTAGGCAAGCTCTTCAATAGAGACGTGACTCAGAATCCTTATTCCTTAACCAGGTTATATATGGGTGTAAAAATGATGCTAAGAGCTGTTTTGATGCAGGAGGTCACAGATGAAGCTCAAATAGTTCGTAGAATGGTCCTCAGTAGGTATTTGAAGCTGCAAATCTGAACTCAAAGTGGTGGCTAACGGTGGTGGTGGAAGGGCCAGCAAGGGGTTAGTAACGCAGGAGAAGGGGAGGCAAGGAGCAATCCCAGTTCTCGGAGCAAGGCTCTAAGAGGGGAATGTATGGGAAATGATGCTTCAGGCACTGTCTGGAGGGAGGTAAGGAACAGGTCCCATTGCCCCAGAAGTGCGCTGCACCCTTTCCAGTGTGTTTTCCCCTCCCTGATGTCCCTTGGTTGTCATTCTCTGTATTGGAAGGCAGATGCTGGCTGCAGTCGGTTTGGCATCTTTGTGAGCATGGCAGGGAGGCTGCAGACCACACACAGATCTAGAACAGGCCCTTTGCCACTGCGGGGTCCCCGTCAGCACAGCCTTCTGAAGCAGAGATGGTTTAGTGTGAGGTGTCCCTGCCCATGGCAGGGGCGTTGCAACTGGATGATCTTGCGGTCCTTTCCAACCCCAACCATTCTATGATTCTATAATGGGAGCTCTTTGCTCTCAGTCCTGCTTTTTCCACCCCGCACACGCAGGCAGCGTGTGCTAGGACTTGTGCCGGTAGCAGAGTATAGCAGGCACTCCAGGAACCGCTGATACCTGCGGGTTTGGTCTGGCTCTCGTAACATCAACCGCACTCCCACCTCTTCCCCCTCCGCCTCCAAGCCCGGCGGAGCCGGGTGAGGTGCATTTCCCCCCATGCTGCTGGGCTTCCCCTCGCTCGGTGGCTCGCTGGCCATGCAGCTCCCTAAGCGGTTTCCCGTCAGAGCACGGAGAGCGTTTCTCAGCGCGGAGGTGGCCCGCGGTAAGGGGGTTGGAAGGGAAGAGGGCGTGGGGAGCGGCCTCCGTCCGCCTTCTCTCTCTTCTCGCCGTGGCTTCCTGTTTTTTCACGCCGCTGCCCCTCGAAACAGCGAGCTGCAGGGAGGGCAGCGGGTGGAGGGCAGTGGGCTGGAAGAAGCCGCTGCCAACGCTTGGTACAGGTCCGGGTGCAGGCTCTGGGAAAGATGCTTGCCTGTTTCTGCGCTGTGATCCTGCCTTTGTGCACTACCGAAGTGGCTCTGAGGAGGGGCTGCTGTGGTGTGCGTGTGCTCCTTGCTGCAGGCTTGCAGCAGGGCTGTCCTGCAGTTTTCCTGTTTGGCAGTTGTCTCCCCCAGCTGCTCTTGAGTTTCTCCTGTCCTTAGACATGTTGTGATAATCAGTCAGAGGCAGTCAGTGCCAGGATGATGCTGAAGGATGAAGCACCAGTGCTGCCTGCTGCAGACGGCTGAACTGCTCGGGGATGGGATTCCCAAACTCTCAGCCAAGAGCTAACAGCTCGCAAAGGACTGAGGAATCTTGAGATGTGACTTCTGTTTTTCAGATGCCTGACAGCAGTCATAGAAAACAAAGAAATTGCATTAGGAACTCTGCTGTCAGTGTAATTCCGGTATTTACTGCTGGCTTTCTCCCCTCCGTATTGAGAGGGGGAAATGGTCTCTTTGCTCGCCAGTAAAAGGCAGAATGTGAAGAAAGCGATGTCTGGGGTATCTGCACCATGAGGCGTCCTGCTTGAGTCAAACCTGCAGCAGAGCCCTCTCCTGAACAGGACTTGCTAACGCTGCTGTTTGAAGACATTTTTCCAGTCTCCCACAGACTTGCCATGAGTGAGTCTACTCAGGTTAAATCTGTAACTCGCCTTTGGCGGATCAGTAACTTGCAGGGTTGAGGAAGCTGTTCTGCCGGGTAGGACCAGTATCGTGTTCACTTCAGTATCTGATCTGTGTCCTTGTTCAACAACACGTGCTTTAGAAAGAGGCAGAAGTCCTGTGCTCCACTCAGCACGATTGCTGCAGGATGGGAGATGATTTTTAAACAGAAATCACTCTTGCTGCCTTCTCTGCCAGTAAGATGCATTCTCTCAAAGCAAATATTTGAGGAATGGAGCTGGATGGATATAGATAACTGTGGCTCAAGGCACGAGACAAATGGGTGTTTCTGAGATGCTGTTTTTGTTGGTGACATCAGAGCCTTGGTTTGCTGAATAACTTCAAAAGCTGCTCCTCTGGGTAACAGTGGCAGGGTCCAGAGGAAGGTAAATAGAGGATTAGGTTGCAATGTCTTGTTCTGGCAATGGTCCCTCTCTGCAGGAGGCGGATGGGCAGCCAACTGAGCACAGCTGCTCCTGGAAGCTCCTTCTTGCCAGACAGTGCTGTAGGAAGGAGATGAAAAATGGGAAAGATTGCATCAATTATTAAGCCTTGTAAAAATAATTAGCAAGACAACAGCAGGCAAATGGGCAGGGAGGAGAAGCAAAACAGCTGCCAAAGCGTGGATGGGTAAGGCTTCACTAGAGACAGGAAAGGAAGGGGAATTGGGTAAAGCACCCCTTTATTCAGTGGCTGGGGAGAGAGATGAAAAATTAATGTATGAGCTTTGCATATGCACATTAGGGCAAGGAGGGAGGGGACATCTCCTCATTGAAGTTGCCCACTCTTGGCTTCCACCAAGGGCTCCTATAGTTTAAATGCCGTTTTTGTGCCTTTTCCACAGACGTTCCCAGTGGTACCAGCTATGACCAGTGATACAAGGAGAGGCAAGAACAGCCTCTGCAAATGGTTATGGAGAAGGATTGCCTGGGGTTTTTTCCGGTATATGGATCGGTACCAGGGCTGTAAATCGGTACCAGCTGGAATGCTGCTCAATCCAGGTCCCCAGATGGCAGGAACAGGCTTCCATTAGGATTCAGGTTTCTCCTTCATTTTACAGTTCCCATCCAGAGCCACCAGCAAGCACATGAATGATTTTTGCACTGTAACGCTGTGGTCTCTGATCTGTGGGCAGAGCTGTCTGCTGCGATGCAAGGATGTAGTGAAAAAGGTTTAACAGCGAGGCTCTGCCGTGTGCCCAGTGTAACTCTGTCATTGGTGATTTCACAGTGATGCCTGTTCCTGCCTTCTGGATCAGTTCCTAGGGCCATTATTCTCCCGGATTTGTTTCCCATGACAAGTCTGCGGGCACCTCTATCTAGAATATAGCAGATGCTCTGTCCTCACTGAAGGCAACCAGCTGAAAAGGGGAGGAAAGCACTGCAGGGAGGAGCCAGATGACTTCTGAGCACTTGCAAGCTGTAGAACTGCTGATGTGCTCCTTTCCTTCAGGGAGAGTCAGCTACACATATGTAGTAGAGGGTGATTCAGTCACCCGTGATAAGATCTAACAGATCTGAATCGAAGTAAATAAACAAGTATCAGCATAAGCCTCTAATGGGTGTCTTTACTAGAGCTCAGTTGCCTGTGTGTAGTGGAAAATTGCAGGGAAACTTTGGGGGAATTTGCACACGAGCAATCAGAGCTGCTGACTCCTCATTCAGAGCAAAGGAAAACGCTGTTTTCAGCATCGCTTACTGCTGCCTCTTTTTATGGCCTCTTCCTCTATTTGTCGCAGCATAAGAGAAGCAGTGTGACTGCTTTCAATTTTCTGCCCCAAGCCTGATGCCGAGGGAGTAAGTGGGGAGTACCGCTGGGCAATTCACACTTGGTGTCTTCTCCTGGTGCTGCCAGCATGGAGGAAGATGACTTTCCCCTGGACCCAGCTGGTGGGAGCACTGTTCACTGGGCTCATTCAGTCCAGGACATGCCAGCTTGTAGCCGCAAGGTCTCTGAAGCACAGCCAAGTAGCAGGCACAACCATCTGGCCATGAGGTGGGAACAGTGGTCGTAGGAAGGGGATACAAAATTAATCAAGGTTTGATTGTCCTGTGGCTGGTCATTTGCTATCTGAAGTGCCTGGAGGGGATGACTTTGCTCTGTGAGCTATTCCCAGTGCCAGGTGAACTGTTACCACCAAACATGCTGGGGGGTCCTTACCAGGGATAAAGGTTCAGTAGAGATAGCAGCCATAGGGGACAGGAGCTCCTCATTTTGGGAATGAGGTCAGATGTATGTACTTGTGCATCTCCCTTGGCAAAATCTCTGTGGGCTCTTGCTGGTGCCGTTCAGCAGCGAAGAAAGATGAGGTGTGGGTTTTGAGGGGTTGGTTGGTTTGGGTCTTTATCATTTGCTAAAGAGGGAGCAACTCCAATCCTCACGCTTGCTGTGCGGGTCTTTATGTGGCCACAGGGAAAAGACTCTGGTGGTTTAGGAAGCAGTTGCTAACCTCCATTCCCCTGCTGCTGCAGCTGACCTCCCGACACAGGGAGTGCGCAAGCAGGGTTCAAGAGAGCAAGCAGCAGCAATCAATAAGGCATTGAAGGAAGAGAAGAATGGTAAATAAATAATGTGCATGGAGGAATAGTCGGGGCATGACCTGCTAGCACTGAATGGCCTGTAAGTGGGTGCTGTGGCTGGGGTTGTAATGGCATGACATTAAAAGCCCATATGGCATCATCAGGAGCTCAGTGTTGTGAGAGGGCATTCGCCTGGTTTCAGCGTGTGAGTTAGCAAAAGAGACCAGTGTGACAGGCTGGGAAATGGCACAGAAGGAGAAATGATTCTGTTAAAGGAGAAGTCTGAGGAAGAAGGATATATTTTTAGGGCCAAAGGGCTTGTGAATTGCTTTTGCCACCGAAGGGATCACACGTGCAGTAGATAGCTATGTTTTTGTTGAGGGCTTTTGGGATTGGGGAGGAAATGTCTTTAGAGGCCCCTTTTCTTCAGAGAGTTGAGCGAGCATCTCTGCTCCCCAGAGGGTCCCAAAGGAGCCTGCCACAAGCAGGTGGGTGGTGGGTGGTGGCCACAGAAGCAGGCAGGAAATGCTGCCATTAGGTGCTCACTGGGGTGAACCTGTTGGGCACCTCACTGGTGAGCCACACATCTGGCGAGCAGATAACCACAACAAAGGCACTGTCGGTCCTGCTGTGCTTTTGCTCCCCGTTTCTCCAGCCTGCACAGCTCAGAACAGTCACTGATGCAGTCTGCAGTTGTGTGAGCCATGTGCATCTGCACCCTAGCGATGGCGCTGGGACTGCCCGGCTGCAGAGCAGAGCCCTCTCCGTGCTGCAGACAGCTCTGTGCTGTAAGCTGTTTGGACAGTGTTGAGGTCGGTGCTTCCCAGCAAAACACCTACCACAAGCATCTCACATCTCTTGAGCTCTCAGAGCAAAGCAAGCAATGGTTCCTGCTGCTCTCTGTCATGGCAGAGCTGCTCTTTGGCTCCGCGTTTGAAATGGGGTGGTAAAGAGCGACTCTTTGCTGACACTAATGGAATAGTTCCCTTTTCTGGTCCCTTGTTTCTTGTTGCTAATTCTTTCAAACCTTCTCTTTCTAGAAGCAGGGTTTTATGGTCAGGTCATTGGAAACAAGCTACATGCCCTCATGTGGTGCTCCAGCAAATGGCTGTATTCAGTTTATGTTTTCAAGTGGTTTCTGTGTTTCTTGGTATCTCCAATGGGAACTCCAGATCATTTTGTTCTCTAACTTGTGCGAAGCAGCGTGGCTTGGCAGCGTGCTTTGGCAATATTACTGTACATCACGGCACGTCCAGTGAAGCTGGTGCTTATGGAAGGAGGCTGCACAGGTTTCACTCAGTTTTTCCATTACATTTCCAAGCCTAATTCTGAAAGCATCACCCTTGCCAAAGTTGTGTGTGAGCTCTGTGGCACAATCAGTCTCCTTTTGACAGCAGTGGGTACTTGGTTTCTTCCTGAAGGCATCCAGGAATCATGCTTCTTGCTGCCTGGGAGCCCTGCTAACTTTGTGTCTGTTACTGTCCTCGCCTCATCCCTGCCATTTTATCCAGGGGACTTTGCTCAGTGTCTTTCTGCCCATGGCCTTTAGAAGACCAGGTAGAAAATCTGGCTCCTGACTGTAGCTAATTTAGATCAGTCACTCAGAACACTGAACAGAAAGTGGGTAGGAGGAAGGAAATGAGCGGTTGAGTTTTTTCCTGTTGCAGGTAGCATGGAGATAAAATAGGAAATTCAATGCAAAGCTGTTATCTTGCTGAGCCCCCGGCAGCACCACGAGCAGCAGGTGCCTTAGGGCTGCTTTTGATGGTTTATTCCTGTTAGTGTCAGGTTAAGGCTGGACTTAAGGTCTTTGTGAGGGTGCAGAACAGGTTTATAGCATATAGCAAAGGAACTTCCAGGCAGTCTGGAGGAGAGTGAAATGTTCCTTGTGTAGAAGAGATAGGGCTGTGAGTTGCTGTGTGCTTTTCGTTAATACAGAACCTGGCTATTGAGGACCAAGTGGAAATAAAGTTGCATCAGATTCAGGCTAAAATCCTCACAGCTCTCCATCTGAGTGAGCGAGCAGTCGCACATGCAGAGGTGTGTGAGGGGTAATTCATGTCCTTTCGCTCTCCTTCTGTTAAAATGGAAAAATCACTTTGGTGAAGCCTCATTACTCAGGGCTGTAAAATGTACAATGTGAAGATAGACTGCAAACTCTTAGAATCATGGAATCATAGAATAGTAAGGGTTGGAAAGGGCCTCAAGATCATCCAGTTCCAACCCCCTGCTATAGGCAGGGACACCTCTCACTAAACCATCCCACCCAAGGCTTCATCCAACCTGGCCTTGAACACTGCCAGGGATGGAGCACTCACAACCTCCCTGGGCAACCCATCCCAGTGCCTCAGCACCCTAACAGGAAAGAATTTCCTCCTTAGATCCAATCTAAACTTCCCCTGTTTCAGTTTTAACCCGTTACCCCTTGTCCTGTCACTACAGTCCCTGATGAAGAGTCCCTCCCCAGCATCCCTATAGGCCCCTTTCAGGTACTGGAAGGCTGCTCTGAGGTCCCCACGCAGCCTTCTCTTCTCCAGGCTGAACAGCCCCAACTTCCTCAGCCTGTCTTCATACGGGAGGTGCTCCAGCCCCTGAGCATCCTCGTGGCCTCCTCTGGACTTGTTCCAGCAGTTCCATGTCCTTTTTATGTTGAGGACACCAGAACTGCACACAATGCTCCAGGTGAGGTCTCACAAGAGCAGAGCAGAGGGGCAGGATCACCTCCTTCGCCCTGCTGGTCACGCTCCTTTTGATGCAGCCCAGGATACGGTTGGTTTCTGGGCTACGAGCGCACACTGCCGGCCCATGTTCATTTTCTCATCGACCAGCACCCCCAAGTCCTTCTCTGCAGGGCCGCTCTGAATCTCTTCTTTGCCCAATAATCTCTTCTTTGCCCAATAATCTCTTCTTTTGCTTCTGGTAAGCAACCGAGACTGCACGTGGAAACTGCTGTCATTTGGTTTAATAATTGAATCGATATTCAGTGTTGCTTACCAGTGTGGACAGGTTTATCTGTGCAGCAGCAGGTGACTTGTTTCAGTGCTAGACTCAGGTAAACTGCCAGTTATACGAGTGATTCTGTGATTCTGTTTTCCTTGCAATAAGCCTGACAAATGAGCAGAGTGGTCTTCTTGGAAACCTGACGGAAAAAAGATGTTTCACTTTTCCATGGGTGTCGAGGGAAAGTGAGTTACCAGGAATGCCGTGCTTCGGCTTCGAAAGGCAGCCACTGGGATGAGGACCTGGATGTGCTCAGAGAAAAGCGTCATGTCCTGTATGTGCAGACTCCAGGCTGCAAATCGTGATGGCATCCAATCTGTGAGGAAGAAAAGCAGCAGACCCTGCAACGATGGATAAAGATCCCAGATGACCCAAAAGGACATGGTACATGATACACACATGGGAGTGAGCTGGGGTTTCTGTCAATAGCTCACTGTTATAATATCATATTTATATCTCTGTATGTATATATTATATGTATATTATATATATAATATATATAGACATATAACATCTTAAATATGCCTTCTGTGTGTCTTGCTTTGCTGTTTTGCATGTAGTTCACCTCTTGTTTTGTATGTGCATGTAAGGTGTCATGTGCTCATAGGCAGCACCTCTCCACTGTGTGCGACAGCGTCAGGCTGATGGCTGGCCACCATCGGAAGTGTCCCATTCAGCCAAGTCAGAGAGTGGATGTGGAGGGTGATGCCACTGCTAAGCATTCTAATGGGAAGAAGGTTTATTCCTAGGGGTGTATCTGCACTCAGCTGGGCTTGCAGAGCTCCTGTGCTTTGCTGGAGGTATCCATTCCTGCCCTTGTAAAACCTATTGGGCTACTGGACGCCAGCTTGGCTCTGATCAGCTCTTCTCAACCAAACCATGTGCTAGGGGACCTGTCCCAAGGACTGGCTTGAAATTATCCCTCAGGCTGTGTTTTACTGCCAATATCCACTGTGGGATGGTTTTGGGCTGGTGGAGAACTTTCCGGAAGGCTCGTCCCCACCAGAGTCCCCTGTATCTCTGGGTTTAGGTGACTGACTTGAAAGACTTTGCTAGTTTGTGGTACTCTGGTTTTCCCCTTTTTGATAAGAGAAAAAACAGCAATGAAGACAGGGAGGAACAAAAGCTGCTCATCTCTGAAGCGACCCAATGCTAAACATCACTGTTCCACTGTCCCGAAAGGGAATCTAAGGCAGGGAGTTTGTAGCATGGAAAGGGGCAGGGGGAGACCTGCAAAACTCCGTTGAGGCAGCAAATGTAGCTGCTTAAGTGCATCCTGCTGATGTGAGGGGGGACCTGACCTTGCTCGAATCCTGGCTGGTGCCACATTAGAAACGATGCTGCTGCAATAATAAACAGTGAAGCCTTTTGTTTTGTTCCGAGAGGCACGCTCACCCTTGCAGCATGTAGCGTAAGCGCTTAGCGGAGTTAATACTTGTCTGGTACAGATTCCCAGCCCTAGTTCTGTTTAGGCTGGCTGGACTGTTTGCTTCTGTGAAATACATCTTGCTCATCTTTGTAAGAACTTCCCAAGACTTAATGAAAACAAACATTATCTATTTCTGGCCCCAGATTTGAGGACAAAAACTTTGCACTTTGCTGCTACCGAAAAGAGTTTGTTTTTCCTTCAGTGCTGTTCCCAGGGTAGAGGCTGTAGCTTCACCTCCTGCTATGTAAATGAATGTGCATTGCTCTGCCTCAGGTGGAAATTCCCCTGGTCACAGATGGAAATTTTACCCTGCTGACAGTAAAACCAATCGTTTTCTTTTCAGCCCAAAGCCCGCTCTCATTTGAGTACCAAAGAAACAAACGCTTCGCATTCCTTTTCTCCTTGTTGTCACTGACTCACCGCGGCCTCTGCTGCTTATTTCTGACTCTTAAGTGATTTTTCAGGTGGCCGCTGAAGCATTCTTCAGACATTTGTCACGGGCATCTGCCTCATTTTGTAACGTGACCCATTCTGGGGGGGGGGGTTTATGTGTATTTGGGTTCTGGATGTTGTTTAGTTTGGAATATCCACTTCGAACATCAAACACAGCAAAACAAACAAAACCCACCCAAATACAACAAACCCATGAGGCTGTGCTGAATGCTTAGCGGAGGAAGGCACCTGCATCTGGCCGGGTCTTCAGGGTGCAGGCAGCCACCCACACTGCAGTTGGTGAGATCCGGGCTTACTGGAAGCAGTCAATAGGGACCCCCCCAAAATTCTCAGCTTGGATGCGGGGCTTTGTTTTACTGCTCTGACTTTGCCTCTGAGCAATGGGGTTTTATTTCTTGGGAGCCCAGCACTCGTGAACTTGAACAGTGCTTCTCGGTGTGGGAAAACTGGTGCTGCTCTTCTGGTAGCAAAGGGAAGGATCCAGAATCCCCTAATAGTAATTTCAAGATGAAACAGGGTGTTTTGGTTAAACAGGCACTTACAGCTCATAATGGGAGTCTGTGGGCTTGTAGATCACTCGGTTTCTGCAGAAAGGACTCCTAAGAAATGGTTTTGTGACGCAACAGAGGAAAGTTGTTTGTCCCTCCTGAAGAACCAAGAGGAAAGGGATGCAGCTTCTGTCCATTTGTGTCTGACATTCTTTGCTCTTGTATCCAAACCCCATCCTCAAGAGAAGTGAGGTTCTGAGAGGCGCTCCTTGTGTGCGTAGAAATGCTGTGTGTATGTGTGCAATTATATTTTGGGGTGATAAGTCAATGATATTCTGTGTTGAGACACGGATGCTTTGAACCCGTGTAGCACCACCAAAGACTTGCACAAACAGCAAAGCTCCACAAAATGCCCTGTAGAACACACAGAGAAGCAGGTGAAACAGCTTACTAAGGGCTGTGGCATCAGTGCCAGTACGAGCAGTTTAACACGAGTACCTTACTCCAGGTCCGGTCCTTGAAAGCATCTGGTTTTCAAAGCAGGATGTGTAATTTTGGTGGGGATTTTTATTGGTGTTGGTTTGGTTTTCCCCAAACCATTTTATCTTGCGTTTTTGCAGTCAGTATCTCAAAGTGTATCCCTGATACAGCTGTGGGCTCACGTATCTCACAGAACTGGGTCAGTAGCATCTCCTCCTATCAAGCATTTGACTCTGTGCTCTGGGATGTGGTGCTGCATGCAACACCAACAAGTAAAGAGAACTTGCTTTTTCCTTAACACGATACTTTGGCACAGGCAGAGGTTGTAACGTTGAAAATCCAATGGAGAAACATCCAAGGAGGTATCAAATGAAGGCTCCTTGTTCATTTTGATAGCCTCTGACAGAGAGCTGCCTCCAGGGATTTTTCTCCTTCAGAAATCCTTTGGTGTTGCTGCTGATCAAGACAGGAATCTGAGCTGCTTGCTTCAGCTAACTCGGGGCAGTTCTTGTTGCTTGTTTTGACCCTGCAAACATTGATGAGGAAGTCATAGATGAATTCCTTGTTCTCAAGTCTGCAATATTCTTCCTTTAAATGCGTACTCGCACAAATAAACAGGTATTTTTGTGTGGGCAAGGACACCAAATGATGCCATTCCGGCCTTCAGCAAGAGAGCAGAGTATCTTTGTCATCATTTTTCCTTCTCCCTGTCATTGAAGCTATTTCAGAAGCTCTTTGAACAAACAGGCTGCTTGGGTCCTTGAATCCCACCGGAATCATTGGGTGATGAATAATTCACCGTCACCTCCCATACAGTTCATGGGGTTTCACTTGGGGAGTTTTTTGCTTGAACGCATGTCCATCAAGCAAAGAGAAAAACGTGCTGGGGCTTTGTCATGGTTTTCTTCCTTGGAATCTCTCTTGTGGCACTGTCAACCAGCAAACCGTGGCCTTGTTCTTGAAGGAAAACCATTATGTTCTCAGCACTGAGCATTCAGCCGTCCCCAGGTCCAAGCTATGGAATTACTGCTGCATTTTTCTTTGGAGAGAGATCCTTCTCCCTGGAAGGCTGCTTGAGCATAGATGAAAACAGGAGAAAACCAGCATCTGTTCCAGAGTCGGTTACAGATGTGTGCTTCAGGATGTCACAAGTTAGCAGTGCATGGAGATGGGATTCGCTTCCTCAACCCTGGCAGGAGCCAGCATTACCATAGGAACTGTGGGATCAACTTCCTTGCAGCTCTTCCCTGTATGGTCGTTGTCCATCATCTCTTTACATTTCCACCAGACATGGGTCCCACTGCACTTGATGGCCTTTGCTCAGTCCCCTCTCGAACTGCTCGAGCAGAGGGAGATTGAGCTGAGCCTTTAGAAATGGCTGCAGGGATTTGTCCACCTGATCCCTATTTATTTTAATAGGGCAGTTAGTTCTCCAGAGCTGCCTCTCAGACCTAATCCTGTGGCTCCACAACCAAGGGGTGTAAGCTTTTGACCCTCATTGGGTTAAGTCTTATTTTGGCTGTTTATCCATCCATGTATCCATGCGAACCGGGTGTTTGTGCTGGTTTTGCCTCTGCAGAGACTGCATGATGGAGTTCCAGTGATGTTGTGCTGTACTTTGACATTTGTATTCTGCTTTTGTTTTGAGGTGGAGTGAGGGAAATCCAGAGAAACTGTTTAAATCCACCTGAAGGAGTTTGCATTCACCTCCTTACACAGGGGCTTTCCTTGGCAAGACCTGTTGTTGAGCTGTGTTTGCAGTAGGGATCCCAGTACCATCCCAGTACCAGCCCAGCACAGTAGGTAGACTGCAACTGTGCCCTGTATCCTTGTTTTCTTTAGTGGTGGACTTGGCAGTGCTGGGGAATGGCTGGACTTCATGATCTTAAAGGTCTTTTGAACCTCTTGGATTCTATGACTCTGATTCTATGACTCTGATTCTGAACCTAATTGCTTTTTGAAGTCCCCATTTCTTCCACTTTTCTTCTTCTTTCTCCTTCCCCTCACCAAATATTTAGATGTTCAACAAGTAAATTCACATTATCCTAATAAAACAAGTCCTTTAACAAGGACACCAGAGATTTAACCTGGTTTTTCCATTATTCTCCCATTCAACTTTTGGCCAATCAATCTGAACAAGCAGTCTGCTTGGATCCTTGAATCCCACCCCCTAATAATTCACCATCACCTCCTATACGGCTCATACACTATGTAATACTTCTGGCTAGTTGAGAAGTTTGTGTTCTCTAACATCCTACCACACTGCGGACATAGTGTGAATAATCATATGGGGCTTGACATTAAAACTGGAATTCATATCTTAATTTCCCCGGGGAAATTTAGGAGGTTTGGGATCTGCAGCTGGTTTGGGTTAATCAATACTTTCCTTAGAGCACTAGCACTGATTTTCTAAGTGATGAAGCTCTTCCCCTCATCTTTTATGTTGTGTCCTGCTTGAATAAACATCTATAAAATAGAGCAATATTCAACTGTTCATGAAGTTCATTGTAATTGATAAGGCTGCTGTAGCTCTGCCTGTTTGAAGATGGAGAATTAGAAAGTTCAAACTAGGAAAACGAACGTGGGCAGCAATTGGAGGCTGTAAGGTGCAGTTCAGACACTTCATACAGTTTATCCTCACATCCTAACTTCCCTTCAGTGTGCACACTTGCTTTGCAAGAGAGCTTGGGTTCCCCAAGTGTGTATGTATGTGTATGTATATATGTATGTATGTGTGTGTGTGTGTTTAAAGCAATCCCAACGGAGAATGAAAAGCCTGTAGCAGTGCAGCATTATGCTGTAGCACAAAGGCCCTTTGTGTAAGATGCAAAAAGAGACCGTGATCTTCAAATCTTGAGGCAGTGTTTGGTTTGGCCACAGGCATTTCTCAGCAAGGGATGTATCCTGTAGCTGTGCTTGCATGGGTGAGCTCTACTGCTCACCTCTGTGGTACCCGGTGCACATCAGGGTTATACACTTCATGCAGCTATTTCAGAGCTTGTTGCCAAAAAAGCCCTCTTTTGACTTTAAAAGAAGAGCAAGTTACCGGCTGTAACTGCATAGCTGAAGCAGAAACGTGGTTTCCCACCTGCTGGGGAGTGTTAACCGCATGGAGCAAATAGTTTCAACTCTCCTGAAACTGCTCTGGCTTCCTGTTTGTTTTGTGGTGCAATTCGATGGGGTGAGTTCGGTGGGGTTTTGTTTGCTTGTTTACCCCATCCCCCTGGAAGTGCAGGGTAAGAGAGGCTGCTTCTAGCCTTGTCTGTACAAGATACAGCTTCGTAAGCGCTACTATTTACCAAGGTTGCCCACCTCTATGTGGCTTAGGACCCAGAGGTCCTGAGGTATGGTGGTTTGCTCTCCAGGTGCTCCACTGGCAGTTGAAAACGTTCTTGCTGGGCAGTCCTGTAAATACCAAGGCACTGTGGTTGCGTTTGCTTGTTGTCATCCTCCTCTTTCTTCCCCTGTACCTTCCTCCTCCAAGAGCTGGCCAGATGTCTCATTGAGGCTAGGAACGTTGGCTGCATTTCTCATGCAGGAAACTGGTATAGAGAAGGGCTTTGGAAGGGAGATGGCTAGGAGCTGTACTGCCAATGTTTCCAGCCGTGCCCACTGTGTACATGGATGCTGAGGTGGCGAGCGGATGTACCAGAATGGTGTACCTGGAGCAGTGAGGATCGGAAACAACCTGAAAAAAGAGGTGAGGATAAATGCTAAGGGGTGGAGCTATGAAAGACTCATAATTAAGAAAAAGGGCTCAAAAGTGGCTTTTGTTGAAGAAAAGGGGTGTGAAAAGGAAGTTTTATGTGAGTAGTCGTTGAGACTGGGTGCAGCCGTAAGATGGGAAGAAAATTGCACTTTAGATTTGGCTTTAAGAAATATATAATGGACAGCAGCCCTTAGCCCCAGCCAAGCCCTGCAGGGTATGTATCCCCATCCCTAGGGATTTCTCCCTCCTTCCCCTGAGCTCTGGGCACTCCTTATCCTGCAAGGACTCGTACCCTGAGCAGGCAGTTGTGTGATGCAGAATGTTTGAAAACTCGTCCTCCCTTTCCTCCTGTCCATTTGTCTTTGTGCTCTCTCTGCAGCTTTATGTTAACCTGGGTAGTCCACAGCGCAGTAATGCACTACACAGGGTAGTGATGCAGTCTGAGAGGACATCTCTTCTTGCTTTCAAGTGCATTCATTTATGCATGGCAAAAGCTAACTTTTAAAATGAAAGTCAACTTGTGTTATCCAGCAGCTATGCCCATATCTGTTTTACGTACTCAGTTGTCTTTGCCTGGTGCTTACTTGGAGTCAAGCTGTAGTTGTTGCACTTTGCCTTATCATTTGTTATTGGAGGGCTCTGAACGGGGGACAGAGCTGCCATGTCCCTGTGGCAGAGATCAGAGACAGTCATAGAATCATAGAATAGTTGGGGTTGGAAAGGACCTCAAGCTCATCCAGTTCCACCCCCCCTGCCATGGGCAGGGACACCTCACACTGAACCATCCCACCCAAGGCTCTGTCCAACCTGGCCTTGAACACTGCCGGGGATGGAGCACTCACAACCCCCCTGGTCCCTATTGCCCATCAATTGCGCAAGAGGTGGCCATTCTTTGCTCCTTTGAGCTGTCCTAATAACCGAGTTCTGCATAAAACTCGGATCATGGTGCAGCACTTGGGAGCGCTACGTTGGGCTCTGCATCATTTGCCAAGCAGGACAAGCCTGATCCCCGGCTCAGCAGGAGCATGGAATCGCATTTCCGGCAAATTCACTGGGATGAGTGACATGGAGCCCATGCCACGGCCGGAGAACTCAAGAGCTGAGAATGCAAAATTAACCTTACAGAGTCTTTTATGAACGACTGGGGGTAAATTTATACCTGTTTGGCATGGTGCGGTGAGGGTCCCTTTGAACTGGCATGCCCAGCCTAATGTTGGATGCACTTGGAAAAACACCACATGGATGCCACTGGCCGCCTTAGCAGCGTTTTCTTCAGACGCATCGGCACTGTTTTGTTGTCAATAGGAGAGGAAAACCAACTGACTGAGCCCTCCTTCTGCTCCTCCTGGAGGTCTCGGATCTTTAACCTAGCAGGTAGCGACTCTCTTTCTGACTCCTCGTTCCTTTTTCCCTTCCTTATGGTTTCAATTTCTCACAGGCCGGGTGGGCAAATGTCCTGTCTGTTCGGTACAGCCCTGTTTGTGAAACGCGGAGATGAGCAGAAAAGCTGTTGAAAAGGAGAAAAAAGAAATAGCAGAACAGAAACCAGAATTCCTGTAAACAGTCTGTTTAAAAATATCATCAGCACATGTCAGGGCTGATGAAGTAAAATAGACAGTTTGAGCTTTGAAAGGTCACATTAAGACATGATAGTAGAATCAAACGGAGTTGAAGAATGAATGTTTCAATAGTCACACTTTGTACTGAAGGCAAGATGTCTGTGTTGCCAAGTAGTAATGTTCAGGGACAAAAAAGTGAGTCAGATTGCAAGAATGAGCTTTTCTTTGGATTATAACATGGAAAAAAAAAAATGGAGTTTGTACCTTAATCTCTTGCTTTCAGCAGGAGAAACTTTAGGGGAAATGATGATGTGGGGGGGACCAGTCGGGGCAATGTGCTAACATTAACCATGTCCTGTTCCAAGGTCAGTTGTTTGCATGTGCAGGAGTGAAACACCTAAAAGCACAAACCCAGGTTCACAGTCTCTAATTGTTTGAGACCCAAAGTACAGTGGGCACTTCTCAAGTGCCAGAGGAGGTGTGTGAAAAGAGAGATCTTTTCAAGTGAGCTTTCAGATGCTCTTCGGGTACCTAATTGCTGCTGAAAATTTAATGAGACAGAGGAGAGGCTGCCTTTGAACACTGGAAACGTTTCTTATCCCCATCTGCTGCTGCTTTGGGGAATCGCCGCTGATTCCCCGTGACGAGTCAGAGGGATGCTCTGTGCAGAAGGGTGACAGCAGCCCCACTGAGAAGTGGCTGACCCTTGGTGCACTGGTGGGATGGAGCCCTCTGCCATGGGTTGGTGCCTGCGTGCTGGGTTTGGGGGTTCCCTGCAGACAAGGAGCCTGTACGTCAGGGTGGAGGAGGAAAAGATAAGGTTCAATTGCCTGTGTGTCCTGTGTGTGCCAGCAGGTGAAGCTGTGCTGGGTTCCCCTCTCCTATGGTGCTAGTGAGAACACCAGGAGTGTTACAACCTAGTGCTTCTGCCTTAGGCCCTGCGGGCACCTCGCCTGCCTTGGAGGTGTTTCTCCTTGTCCCCCAGATTACTTGCCTCTCATTGATTTGGGATCTTGTCATAGAATGGTTTGGGTTGAAGGGACCTTAAAGCTCCTCCAGCTCCAGCCCCTGCCACGGGCAGGGACCCCTTCCACTGCAGCAGCTTGCTCCAAGCCCCTGTGTCCAACCTGGCCTTGAGCACTGCCAGGGATGGGGCAGCCACAGCTTCTCTGGGCACCCTGTGCCAGCGCCTCAGCACCCTCACAGGGAAGAGCTTCTGCCTAAGAGCTCAGCTCAGCCTCCCCTCGGGCAGGTTAAAGAGGGTATTTATTGCACAGAACTTCCCAGATGAATTAAAAACAAGTGCATGGTCGAGGTTGTCAAAGGAGCCCTTTCCAGGGAAGGAGTGAATCCCAAACCTTTTAAAATCCCCTCTGTGTTTGCGTTTATACATATGTATGTATTTAGGGCCTGTCTTCAACACGGTGTCCTATAGCTAGACCTGCGACTGTGGTAATAATGGAGCTGTTGTCTGGTGCTGCCAGCAGAGTGTCCCTGATACATCCACAACGTCAGCTGCATCAGGATGGTGGCAGCTTTGGCCATTTTCTGTGCTTGACTGCCAGGCAAATTCTCCTGGGGGCTGTTGCATTGCTCTGGGCTGCTTAAACCAGTGCTGCGCAGGTTGCTGGTGTGCAGCGCATAGCTGGAGTGACCTGTGTGTGACAATGACAGAGGGTGCCTGCTGTGCAGTGCTGCAGTGCTGGAGCACAGGGTTACTGTGTGTTACCGTTACGGTTACCAGGGCCCAGGACAGAAGGACCGGTGCGGGGCCAGCACTGCGCGGTGCGCAGGGTCAGTGGTGCACGATGCGGGGCCGGTGCTGAGCCGGCGGTGCGCGGTCGGGGCAGGGGCTCCACGTGTGCAGTGCGGGGCTGATGCGGGCTCAGCGGGGCGCAGTGCGGGGCCGCTGGTGCGGGCTCTGTGTGCGCAGTGCGGGGTACCCGGTGCGCGGGTACCGGCGGGCCGGGCGCGCTCGCCGGGTGGCGGCGGGGGGGGGGGGCGCGGTGCGCGCTCCCGCGGCCCATTGCAGACGGTGCCGGGGCGGTGCCGGCAGCGGGGCCGGGGCCGGGGAGACGCCGCGGGCGAGCAGGGAGGTGAGCGCCGGGCCGGGGCCGGGGGGGGGAAGCTGGGGCCGGGGGGGGAGCCCTCAGCGGCGGGGAGGAGAAGGAGGAGGAGCGGGGCCCGAAGGGAGCGGCCGCCGGTCCCCACGCCGGGCCGGGGCGCAGCGCACCCCATTGCCGCGGCCCCGGGAGCCGCTGGCCGGCACCGGCGGGGTCCCCGCTGTGCCCCGTGTCTGTGCTGCTCGCGGCGGCGAGCCCCGGTGGCTGCCCCGGCTCCTTTAACAAACTGCGTGCCTCGGGAAGAGCAGCGCGGCTGTGCGAGTGCGGCGCCTTCGGGGACTCGGGGTAGGTGTTAGCCGGTCTGGGGTCAGTCCTTGAAGCCGTGACCCCCCTCCCGCAGGAACAGATGCTTGCAGCAGCGCTCCTCTCCGTTTCCAAGGTGGGTGGATGGCGCTGGTGTGGCTGGTTTTGGCCAGGAATTGGATGGTGACCGCTCTGGCACCCTGCTGACCGACCCCATGGGCTGCTGGGGTCGGGGGGAGGCTTGTCCTGCTGGGCTTCCTGCCTGGCCTTTACCTGAAGGGTTTGGCACTTGGCACCTTGGCACTGCAGTGAGGAGTCACCCAGGGGTTTGGCTTGCCTGGCCACATCTGGCCATCATCGTACCTGCTCTGACATTGCAGTTGTGCTGTGTGGGTCGGTCGCTAACAGAGGTGTATCTGCTGTGGGTTAGGTTTGGATTGTCTGTTTTGGCAGGGCCTGAGGCAGACTTAAGAGCTCCCCAGAGAGAATCTCTAAGTGTGGTGTGTTGTATGCGCTTGAGGTGGGAACCTGGAAGTGAAGTTGAAGTCATTAGAAACAGTTTATTTTCTGTTTTCATCAGCAAGATGCGCTTGGGTTTCTGGTCTTGTCCGCTCATGGGAGCAGTTGAAAGAGACAAATTTCAGTGACCTCTGCAGCTAGAAGCTTTCATTTATCACAGCTTCCTCCAACTGCCAGCCCCTGCCTGTCTTAGCAGTAACAGCAGAAGTGCAGAGATCCCAAGTCACCTTGCCAGAGCTGAAGACTTGCAGCATCCTTTGTGTGATATACTTGTGCATATGAGAAAACAGAAACACAGTTGTTGTTTGAAGTCGTGCATCCAACAGTTGTCAGTGTCAGCAATGGAACCTTGCTAAAGCTCTTGCTCTAACCACTAAATACACTATTTTCACTAGATGTTTCCTCGGCCAATACTGAAAGCAGTTGATTGACTGTTCAACTCGCTTAAAAGCCTGCTTGAAAGTTTCCAGCAAGCAAGGTTCTTTAGGCCTCCCTCCCATCGGATGCTTTTCTTACTCCCTGAGGTTCCTCTGCCCCTCTCTAGTGATACTGTTGTGCTTCCAGAATGAGGTATGGCTTTGCATTTCCATTTCTCTTGAGCTGCTTTTACCTGAGCTCCTCTTTCCCTCTCCCTGGCTATTACTTGTGGTTCCTGCTGAGCTTGGATGATGTTGTATCACTCTGATGCTCTTTCTCTCGTCGCTCTGGAGCCAGGAGCCGCACAGCCTGGTTTTATCACAACGTGTATGTTCTGCTTTCCTATCTCTTCCCTTGCTGACAACCCCTTTCATCATGAGCCCTGCACACAAACAAGGTTAACTCCAGTTCAGATTACATTAGCGTACTTCTGCTTCCCATTACTTTTCTCTGTGAGCCTGTTTTATGGGGTCTGCATGTGTAAGGCAGGCACTGAGCAGCATAAATGTGCAAAGTAAAGGTACCTTTATTTCATAAAGGGAAAAGCACAAGCCAAGGGATTCTTTGGGTCCTGTGGTTGTGCAAAGCCTGATCCTTGTAGTCTCCATATAGCTGGAGCAGTTCCTTAGGAGGTGTTAAAATCCATGGTTCCCCACTGATATCTTGATGCAGGGAAGATGCTCATTTTGGTGTGTAAATGCTGGTTCGTATTAACCCTTCTGGTAGGGCAGAGGATGCTCTGTAGTGCTTTAGAGGCCTGCAGTTGGCCGTGTGTGTTTTCATCCCTCGCCCAGTTATCCTGGGCACATTCCATTGTATGTCTACTTCAGTCTAATGGTGTGTGTAAGCAAAGTAGGGAGTAAAGGTGACTAATGGAGGGCTTAGAAATCTCTATGAAAAGGTATTATCAAAGCAATGTAACTGTGTCTATTATGTAGAGGTGGATAAACATCTGACTACTGTGACTGAATGAACCAGTGTGGCAGGATATGAGAGATCAACATACAGAATAGAAGCTGTTAATATGCAAAAACCTTTATTTGTGCTGTATTTGGTAGAAGTCTTATTATGCTAAACCAAGCAAAGGAGATTATTCTAAACTAGGGCTTGAGGAAATGAAGCCTGAAGATACAAGCTATAGGATCATGGAATAGTTGGGGTTGGAAGGGACCTCAAGATCATCCAGTTCCACCCCCCCTGCCATGGGCAGGGACACCTCGCACTAAACCATGTCCCCCAGTATATTGATTTTGGGGTTGTTCAGTATTCGAAAGCTTCTCCATAGCTTTTCAACAGGTCTTACTCTTTTCCTACCAAGTCTTTATGCTTGTTGTGTATGCCTTGAAGGAGGAACCGGAGACAATCAGAGCTCTGGTGCAACTCGGCCTATGCTGAAGGTGCAGCGCTGTCACAGGAGCTGGACGAGAGCAGTGATGGCCCCGCAGCACAGTTGAGACACTGGTCTGCAGTTTACAGAAGGCTTTCCAGTCTGTTCTTGGGAGTCAGTTTTACAGCCTGTGAGTGCTCCGATGTCTTGCCCCAGCATACAGCGGACCTCTTTTGTGCCGTGAGCAACTTTAAAACCCTTTTAGAACACTCATTGAGGTAGGACTGCACCTGCGAAAGCTGAGGGCTGATCCGGATCGAAATGTGTATCAACTGTGTGCTTCAGACAAGCCAGGCACGTGTACAGCAGAATTCCTGTGGTCTCTTCCCCCGGCTAAGCTGATGCCTGGAAGGAGGGTGACTTCCTGCTGTCTCCCACACAGCACACATCACCTGCGAGCTCCCTGCCCCTCGTTTCGTACCGACTTGAAAGGTATTTTTGTAGTCCTGGGTTTAGTAATTGTGTAACGTGCTTGTGGGTGTCGGAGCTTCCGTGCCTGCCTGATGCTGCAGCCTCGCCGAGGTTCGTGGAGCGCTGCTCCGTGTGAGGTCGCGCTACCTTGCTGCTTAGTTCCGTTCTTGTTCCCCTCGAGAAGTTGCGTGCTGTAAGCACCAGGGCTGTGGTTAATAACTCTGTACGGGGAGAGTTGTGTTGGTGTGGTTTATGTCGACTGCTGGCTTGATAAATACTGACTGGGTAATTTCAAACGTGTCTCTTGCACTCCGCAGAAATTTGCCTTTCTGTGCAATTATTTATTCCTCAGGGTGTGTGAACTCAAAGCATATGGTACGTCCTGTTACTGGTGGTGTGCCTGTATTTGTTACATGGCATCCAGGAGCAGTTTACGTGCTCTCCTGGCAGGCTGGTGCAGGGACTAGTCCCATGTGTATATCAACTCTGCCTTGGCCATCTCTTCCCTTTACTAAAGATGTACATTTAATAACTTCACACTAATTAATGCCAGGGGAAACCTTAGGGAGAGCAAAGCAGTCTGGCTTTCCTGCAGGATAATGTAGTGAGGCAAGGAGGGAGAGGAAGTTGAGGATTTGCCTTCATCTGAAAGCTGGAATTTTGCCTCGTGGTCGTTTTCTTCCACCGCTTTTGCTGCCCTGTGATGAACAGGTCTGGGCGTTGTAAGATGGGTTCATTGTCCATACAGCTCTCAGTAAGGAAGTGATTAGTACCGATGGGCTCATCTTTCCCGATGGTCCCTCTAGGATATGACTCCATATCCCAAAGTTATTGAGGGAGCAGTTGCCCACTACCAGGAGGTTTTGCTGCTGCACCAGAGGCAGGGTCCAGTATAGAATGGGTCCATGTGTATTTTATTCCTAGTTTCCTGAGAAAGTCTGTAGTACACAGATTTTTACTTTCCCCTTACAAAAACATGTGGGAAGGAGAGTACACTTGGATTCTCTGGGAATTGTGGGGAACAGCTTTGTGTTTGGACCCATGGAAACCTATTGTTGGGTGCGTGCTTGATGCTTTGGGACCTGTGTGGTGTGACAGCATGATTTCTCTTCCTCGTGTGCTCAGAGAAGCCCAAAGCAGTACTGTGCTCTGCAGTTGGAGAGCTGGTTTATCTGCAGGCTGAAAGCAGCAGCTGTAGTGGCCCCACACAGACCGCAGTCACAGCCCATGCTGTGCATCAGCCAGTCCACACGCTGCTTGTCCCGCTGCTGGGCTCTCCCACTGGGTTGGGGCTGGTCACTCCTCACATTTGCTTAGCAGGATCTGAGGTCCCCATCACGTGTGCTTGCTGCTTTTGGGAACAGAGCTTCCATTACTGCCTCCCTCTGGGATGGGAAGAGTGGTTCTCCCTTTAGGGCAGCTGGGGCCCTGCCTGTCCAGAGAGACAGAGGAAACTGCATCTTGCGTTCAAGTGCTCAGCTGCGCCAGCAGCACTGCCCACAAGACACTGCCCCTGCAGCTCCTGCCTGGTAATTCCCTTTCCTGGAGTCAGCACGACTGCATGGCTTGTAGACAGCCTTTAGCACATGATGGTGAGCGTCCTGCCCAAGCAAGTACCTACCACGGGGCAGTTTTGGGGTCGGGCTCGTATACAAGCAGGCCCAGAGGAAAACTGCTGCATGAGGTGAATAAGAAGCTCTTTGAGGCTCTGTGGTTTCCTCAAATGTGCTGTGCATGCCTCCAGTTTAGGGCTAAATGAAGTTCACAACATACTTGGCCTTCACAAGGGCCAGGTCTTCAGCTTGGCTGTGCTCATCGTTATGACTTGGGCCACCCAGTCTTGAGGTCCATCTGCCTTGGATGGAGTGTATATGTATGTGCTGCAGAGCAAGAGCTTTGTGTGTTCTCGTTGTCTGTTCTCCTGCTCAGCCCCTGCCACGCTGCCCGGCATCCTTGGAGCTGGAACTCAGCTGTGTTCCTGCCTTGTACTGGGAGTGAGTAGCTGAGGCTTGTGGGGGAAGAAGAAGTCTTATAGGAAGTCATAGGTGGGGGGATGTGGAAGTATCCTAGCACGAATACTTTGTAGTGTGTTGCAGTAGGATGGGTGAGGAGTGGGGGTGTCTTGTAGAGAACGGGTGGCCTGGTGTTGATAAGCAGGGGCCTTTGGTAGCCTGTGTACCTGCTTGAGGTTGGCTCTGTGGGTTTGCATCCCACTGAAACCAAAGCTTCTGTCTCTGCCTTGCTGTGAGAGATCTGCACGTTGTGCAGTAAATGGATTTCTGTTAGTTCGGGGGTTTGATTAACTTGGCCCTCAGGCTGCCAGCCCTACAGGTACCTACCGCAATGTGGGACTTCCAGTATTAATCTATATTCACCAGGATGAAAGGCTGAGAGGATGCTGGGGCCTTTAAACATTGGCAGCATCCTGGATTTAGTAATGGGAGGGGGGAAAGTGTGGTAAACAAAGCATCAGAGACCATGCGAGTCCAGAGCTGTCCTTCCTGTGGCATATTCCCTCCGGGTTCTGTTGGAAAAATCAGGAGATAATCAGTGAGTTTGGAAAAACAAGGTATTGAACAACCTGACCTCGACATTGTAGTGCTGATAGCTTAGATAGGTACTTTATATCTGATGGGGTGTGACAGCAGGTAGAAATGCTCACCAGGAGGAAGCAGTTCAGTCACTGCCATGTGCCCATCTCTGCTGCTCGGTAGCGTCATGGTAGTTTGCTGCTTTTATGCCATCGGGCAAGGCCGAGGGAGCAGATCTCTTGAAACTTGCTGGGTTTGTTATTGAGCAGAAGCAGCTTGTTTTGCTTTATTCAAACTTGTAAACCCTGCCTCCTCCCCCTTTTACTTCCCTCCTTCTTAAGGCCCATGGGTGGTTTTGCGGTCCCTGTATCCGGTCTCTGTGTGATACAGCGTGTGCGCTGAGGAAGCGGGACAGATAAAACACGGCTCAGAGTTCTGGGAATCCTCCGCTCAGTGCTGATGGGGAAGTGCTGCTCTCCCAGGCGCTAGCAGATAAGATGCTGGGCTTCTTGTCGTACCCAAGCATAGGGGCTGGCTCACGAGGGGCTGCCAGCAGGGCTTCATGATTTGGGAGCCCCAAATCTCCAGCAGCATCTTCTTCATTTCTGTCTAAGTTTGTACACGAGCAGCTCTGAAGCCATGTTTTGAATTGTGAATGGGCAAATTTGGTCCTGGTTTCACGGGGCGAGGAGCAGTGACACAGAATTGCCCGGGGCACGTGCAGGGCTGCATTTAGCCCCAGCAGAGGCAGGCTGGCAGGAGGCTGAAGCCTTGCTTTCCTCAACAGCTACCACCATGGCTCTGTGAGCACCCTCCAGGCTGTGTTTCTCTGCTGAGCTGGGGGAAAAGCTGGTAAGTGAGAGGGAATTGGGGTGAGCTGGCTCCTCTGCTGGGGTGGTTGAAGGGAATTAGTTACAGCATTTACCTGTCTCTTGCTAGGGGCTAACAGTGCCAAGCTCTTCCTGCGTATGGGAGCACCACACTCTGCTGCTTGTTATCAGTTAGAGGAGTTTTATACAGGTGTAGTATTTTTCTTGTGGGCAGATGGATGCAGTGTGAGGGTAGCTTTGACTGTGGTGTTACATGTCTGTAAGAAAGCAAATGTACGATGGGTTTCACTTCAATACCTTTTGTTTTAGCCATGCACGCATGCGCTTATCCTGTGTTTGAAACCAAGTCTATACCTGACAGCATTCAGGTTCTTTTCGAGTTCTTTGGATGTGCTAAGGTGAAATTGTAGAGCCCTGCCAAGTGAAAAGGTGCAAATGGAATTAACAAACCTCAGGACCAGCAACATCTCTTTCTCTCCCTTGCAGACTGGAACTGAGCTCTGGAAAAACAAAGTGGAGCTTGGAGCATGTGGCCTGAGGACTGCCCTACCAAGCCAGGGGTAGGGACTTACTGTTTGTGTTGGCTGCTGGGTTGTAGATGAGCTTCTTGGGATGAGTGCCTTTGTACTGAACTGAAAGTACGTCTCACTCTGTCAGATGTGGATGTTAATCCCACTCTGGAAAGGGTTACACTGGGGCAGAAGCCAATGCTATAGCAAGAACACCTCTGTAGCTTAAAGGCACTGGACTGGAAGGTTGACTGAAGGTGCATGTTTTCCTGAGCGGAACCTTCCTTTCTTTGGGTTCTTTTGCGCATTAACTTTCTACAGAGACCAGTCCAGATCTGAGGAGTTATCGTGTAGTCAACAGCTACAGCCCTTGTTCCCTTTTCTTGCAGGTGGTAGCTAAGAAGTAAGCAGGATGCCCCCAGGCATTTACTGCCCTATGGAATTCTGGTCCAAGGGGGAAAACCAAAACATCCAGGTGGACTTTCTGCTGCCCACAGGCATTTATTTAAACCTCTCTGTGTCCTGCAATGCCAGCTTGGGCACCATCAAGCAGGTAACAGCCTTATTTCACAGTCTCATCTGTGGTAGTCTCCAAACAGTCAAATGCAGATGCTGGACTGACTCAAAGTATTCAGGATGCCGGCTCACAGAAAATGAATACTGAAAATTGGGAATGGGAATCATAGGGAGGATTTTACTTAGTGCTTCTTTGAGGAATAAAAAGCTTGTACTGAAAGCATGTGTAAATGAAATGTAGCTGCTTCCTTGTTTCCATGGGCTGTGTTAGGGGAGAGTGAAGGAAAACAGTGGGAAAGGTTTTCTCTGCAGCAGCAGCCTGGCCTGGATGAGTCACAGATCACAAGGGATGGAAGCACAGTGCCAGATTATTCCAGGTTTTCTTGCGCTGCAGTTTTCAGGTAAAAAAACCAAACCAAAACCAGCCTAAAAACCCATAACTGGAGCTGACTGGTTCCAGCTGTGAAGTTACAGGTCTGTGTTTCACAGCCAGAATAGGCACTGGGCCAGAACAGAGGCCGTCTGCTCTGGAGTTCTGTCTCCTATAGCAGGCATTTAGGATGAGAGTGAAGAAATGGAGTGTGTGGTGTGGAAGTGCCATCCCCTGGGAGTGAAGGATGAAGGGTTCTTGGGTCTCGTCGTAGATTTCATGTCACTGGGGGCAAGTTATTTAACTGAGTTTTGCTTCCAGTGGGAGCAGTACCTCTAGTTCACAAGGCCAGCAGTCAGCCAGTGCTTACAGTGAGATATTCAGGTGGGGAATACTTATATACTGAGGTCGAAGGATTTACTTTGCCTGAAACAAATGGCAAGCATGAAAAGAAGTCAGTTAAAGGCACTTGCAAATGAATCTACCCAGCGCTTCAGCATGAGTTGAAGCCACCAGGCTTGGCTGAAAAGCAGCCTGTGATTGCAGCTCCAGGAATGCTGTGGGAAGGTTTGGCTGTGCATTGCCTTCACCAAATGGTGTATCATCTCGAGGGAATGAGGTTGTGGGGTGATCAGAATCATTGAGGTTGGAAAAGACCCTTAGGATGGGGAGGAGGATGGTGATGTTCTGGCAGTGCAGCGGTAGTTTCACCCTGCTGTTGCTCTGGCCCAGGTGGTGTGGAAGCATGCTCAGTATGAGCCGCTGTACCATATGCTCAGTGATCCTGAGGCCTATGTCTTCACGTGCATCAACCAGACAGCAGAGCAGCAGGAGCTGGAGGACGAGCAGCGGCGGCTTTGTGACATCCAACCCTTCCTGCCGGTGCTGCGGCTCGTGGCTCGGGAAGGAGACAGAGTCAAGAAGGTTATTAACTCCCAGATCAGCCTGCTCATTGGGAAAGGTCAGTTCCCCATCACCAGCAGTGTGGCAGGGGTGTTGGAACGTGGTTCTATCCCAGGCACCCTTGCTACCTGTGGAATACTGATGGAGGAGAATAGCGAGTGTGTGCAGGCCCAAGAAGGGTGGCAGAGCCCTGGCCCAGGCTGCCCAGGGAGGTTGTAGTCTCCCTCTCTGGAGCCATCCCAAACCCACCAGGACACGTTCCTGTGTACCCTGCTCTGGGTGGCCCTGCCTTGGCAGGGGGTTGGCCTGGATGATCTCCAGAGGTCCCTTCCAACAGCGGTGATTCTGTGATGTGTCCTGCTGGCAGAGGGCTATACCATTCGGGTGCATTTGTACATAGCAAATAAGCAGTTGCTCATAGCTTGGCTGACTTCTTTTGGCCAAACTTTGAGCATGTGTTCAGGAAGCCTCTTTCACAGACACTTGATTTCCCTTGGGTGCAGATGCTTATTTTGCCTTTCTCTCTGCTCTCCCCATAGGTTTGCATGAGTTTGACTCGGTGCAGGATCCAGAGGTGAATGATTTCCGTGCCAAAATGTGCCAGTTCTGCGAGGAGAGAGCAGCGAAGCGGCAGCAGCTCAGCTGGGCAGCTTGGATGGAGTACAACTTCCCCTTGCAGCTGGAGCCCATGGCCAAAGGCCCTGGCACTGGCCCTCTCCATATCCCCACCAAGAACATTTTTGTCAACGTCAAGTTCCAGTCTGGAGGGGTAAAGCACAGTCTTTTCTATGACCATGTTTAACTGGTTCGTGCCTTCCTTTTGGGCATTTGGAGGCAGAATAATGCGTGCGTGGACATTGTTTCCATGTGGTCAGTGTTCATCTTCATTCTCCTGTGGAGATGGTTGGGAGGGAGACTCTGAGCCTAAAGCCAAGGGAGCTGTTCCTCTTCCTGAGCATGCATTGGGTGTACTGGTTAGCTGGTAGCTGAGGTTGCTGCATGTACTTGTGGTAGAAAGCTTTTAGGGTAGGAAGGGAGCATAGAACCCAATAGATGCCTTTCCTTTTGAACCCAAGAGTCTGCTCAGCTCATGATCAGCATATGCTGCTTGCAGGCATCAGTCTCTGTTCTTGCCTGCTACCCTTGGGTTAGTGTTATCCTTGCATGTTGTGCCTGGGCGTGAAGCAGGAGTCACCCCCAAGGGCGAAGGGCTTCCCAGAGCGGTGTGTTTGAGCATGGTGAGCTTAGCCACCCTCTGCCTTTGCTGGTGGAGTGGCAGTGGGATGACTTTTAATGACTGGCAACCACATGAACCGGTGATGCTGCTTAAACTGGACTTGAAGCTCCTGATTTCCAGTCTTGGGGTTGCGCTGCTGACAGATGGTCCTGCCCAGTCTGACAAATATCCCTACTTACTTGCTGATTGTGTGTGGGTAATTCTGCCTTCCTGTCCTTCTCCTTATTGTCAGTAACAGGAATGTTGTTACCTGCTTGCGGAGCTACTGCTGCTCCTTGGGCTGGTTTCAGCCCGTTGTTTGACAGTGTATGCTGTGCTGTTGGCATTGCAGGAGAGCTTCACTTTCCAGATCTCCCCAAATGAGTTCCCCATCACGTTAATGAGCTACGCTATCAAGAAGCAGGCTACTGTCTTCCGCCATGAGACAGTGGAGAAGCCAGAGGACTACACCCTGCAGGTGAACGGGAAATGTGAATACCTCTACGGGAACTACCCCCTGTACCAGTTCCAGGTGAGCCTCGTGCCTTGCTGTGTCAATGAGTCTGTTCCTATTGCTGGGGGGGTGGATTGAGACCTGGTGTCCTCCAGCCCAAGGAGGTAGTGCTGTTTACAGGAGTGCAGCACAATGGCAGGACTTGGATGCTACTTCAGGCAAGGGATACTTCTAACAGCTTAACAGATCCTTATGCTTTCGGGGGCTAACGATCTAATCCTGTCCCTGCGTACCAAGTGCTGTGTAAATGCATTTATAGACTGTGGTTCTAGAAACGTCTGTTTGCTTGCATGGTGGGCTGGGGGTTCTCTTTCTGAAAGCTGGGCAAGTAATGCTGTATCCTGTATTCCCCTGGCAAGGCAAACTGCTGTTGGGAGTGCTGAATCCTCCTCAGTGTTTCCCCTTAATGCAGCCATTTGAGTCAGTTGATGAAATGCCAGCTATAAAAGGCACTTCATATTCTCGGTTCTGGCAGCGGGAGTCCAGTGAGTTGCAGGTTGATGAAGCCAAGAGGAGATAAATTAAAACTGATTTTTGGTTATTGCTGTGTCCTTTCCTTACTCCTTCCACCTGCTTTGTGCTGCAGCCAGTTCTGACTTGCTGCCTGCTCTTGCCTGGCTCCGTTTCATCCCTGCTGACTCTGTCCTCTCTTTGCAGTACATTCGCAGCTGCCTGCACCGAGGCCTGACGCCCCATCTGACCATGGTGCACTCCTCCACTATCATTGCCATGAGAGATGAGCAAACCAACTGTATCACCAGCCCCCCCAAGACTGCTGCCAAGCCCCCCCCGCTCCCCAAGAAAAAGGTAAAAGGGGGCATCCTCAACTCGTCCCCTGATGGAGATGCTGATCTTGTGTGGGAGCAGCAGCTGGTTCTCCCTGCCCTCCTCAGGACGGGTTCCTAACTAGGGTCTAAGAGCCAGGGATTCCCAATCATGCTTCCACCTCCCCCTGCAGCTTCCCTGGGTGCCACAGACCCCATGCTGCCTGCCTGCAATGCAGTGCTGTCTTCTGTTGGAGCAAAGAGCACGTGATGAGAGATGAGGTCTGGTGCTGGCTTGAGGAGTCTTTATTGCACTTATTCCTGACTGGAGGAACCCTTTTCTCTTCCCAGCCAAACTATGGTTCTCTGTGGTCCTTGGAGCAGTCTTTCTACATCCAGCTGGTGCAAGGCAGCAAGGTCAATGCGGATGAGGGGATGAAGGTAGGTACCCGCTCACCTCGGAGGTTTGGTTTTGTGTCCTTCGGCTTTCCCAGCTGCACCCCTTGTTCGAGTGGTGAGGGAAGCAGGGGCCCGCAGCTCGGTCTCACGTGATCCTCCCTTGTGCTTCATTCAGCCTTTGGGCAGTTTCTGAACTGCCGCACAACAGGAAGGGGAAGGGAGGTTGCGAGCCAGCAGCCCAGCAGTGCCTTCTTCCAACGCTCCCCTGCCTAAAGGGGAGCAGCAAACAGAGCCGCTGGCCTGTGGGAGCCTTGCTTGCCAGTGGCGTGGAGGGGCAGGGGGGCCTGCAAGGGGCAGGGGAGGGGAAGTTCGGCTCTGAGAGAATGATGGGAGAGGTTCTCCCAGGGGAGGCTGAGGCAGTAAAGCGCTGGGATTTGAGGATGTCTGCCCTGAAGGGGAAGCGGGTGAATGAGGAGGAGAGGAAGGGAAAGGCTGCCCATAGGGAAAGGAAGGAAACGGGGCAAGAATGTTTCACATGTGCAGGGCAAGGCTTTACAAAGAAACAGGCAATCAAATAGTTATTTCTTCTGCCCAGTGCCCCATGTTTTGCAGCTCTTCTGATCATGTGTCTGCAGCAAAGTCCGGTCCCTGTGGATTCATGGCGTTCTCCTCTTTCTCCTTCCCTCAGCTGGTGGTGCAAGCAGGGCTCTTTCATGGCAATGAGATGCTGTGCAAGACGGTGTCAAGCTCTGAAGTGAACGTGTGCTCAGAGCCTGTGTGGCAGCAGAGGCTGGATTTTGACATCAACATCTGTGACCTTCCCCGCATGGCGCGGCTCTGCTTTGCCCTCTATGCTGTCATTGAGAAGGCAAAGAAGGCGCGTTCCACCAAGAAGAAGTCCAAGAAAGCAGTAAGTAAAAGCCAGCGTGGGGCTGAGCCAGGTTTGCCGGTGCTGGAGGGCACCATTCTGAACCAAATGCCTTCTGCTTTCAGAATAAGACTTCATTAATAAAAGGCCTTACTCAGTGATTGCCAGTAACTTCTTAGAATCACAGAATCATAGAATAGTTGGGGTTGGACAGGACCTCAGGATCATCCAGTTCCAACCCCCCTGCCATGGGCAGGGACACCTCACACTAAACCATCCCACCCAAGGCTTCATCCAACCTGGCCTTGAACACTGCCAGGGATGAAGCACTCACAACCTCCCTGGGCAACCCATTCCAGTGCCTCAGCACCCTCACAGGAAAGAATTTCCTCCTTATATCCAATCTAAACTTCCCCTGTTTCAGTTTGAACCCGTTACCCCTTGTCCTGTCACTGCAGTCCCTGACGAAGAGTCCCTCCCCAGCATCCCTATAGGCCCCCTTCAGGTACTGGAAGGCTGCTCTGAGGTCTCCACGCAGCCTTCTCTTCTCCAGGCTGAGCAGCCCCAACTTCCTCAGCCTGTCTTCATACAGGAGGTGCTCCAGTCCCCGAGCATCCTCGTGGCCTCCTCTGGACTTGTTCCAGCAGTTCCATGTCCTTGTTATGTTGAGGACACCAGAACTGCACACAATGCTCCAGGTGAGGTCTCACAAGAGCAGAGCCGAGGGGCAGGATCACAGGATCAGGAAACTGAGGAGTGACTGCTTGTAGGAAGGATTGTTTAAATGTAGTTTCTTGTCCAGAAAGACCATTAAGAAACATACCCAGCATCTGAATGCACATAAAGAGGAATCACTTGTGTTAGTGTCTCTGTTACTGCTCCGCAGCTTCCTAGTTTTTGTAGTTAGCTTAAACCGCCTTCTGTGTTGCATCTTCTTTCTAGGAAGGTCTTTCAGCCACATCCCCCATGGAGTAAGTTAACAGATAAGAAAGAGGAAGAAAATGAGGAATGTGGAAACTGGTTACAGCACAGCTTTTAGGAGAGGTAGAAGGAAAGTGCATCTAACCTTGAATTTTCAAGGTTACAGCAGCAAGATGCTGCATACCGAGGACAGAAAGTGTTAAATCACTTCGGAAGCTCTTGTTTTGAGCTTCTGAACCAGAGATGTAGTGATACTTCTCACTTTCCTCGGCTCTCTTCTGAAAGTTGTCGTTCATTAATAATTCAGTAACGAAAAGTAGACCTAAGTGTAGCCTGTAACTGAGTCACTGGTTTCCCAGTGTTAAGCGTGATGCCTTGAAGAGCTTTCTCCAAGAGCAATAAATCCATTTGTCCCTCTGAAAATTATTGGTTTTGCAGCCGCAAAAGCACTGTTTCCATGCTTTAAAGAGGGGGTTAGTCATGCCATCCTTCCTAGAGTGCAGAGAAATGGGGCACTGACAAATGCGAGCACGGCTTTTCAGTCTCGGTTCTGCTAGCTCCTTTTCTCTGCTGAAGGGTTCACTGAGCTTTGTTGTGCTCACATCAATAGGGTTCTCAGGGTTACAGTGCATTAATGTCTGGGGAGCAACAGGCAACCCACGAGGCCTGCTTGTGTGAACCGATTGCTGCGTTGGAGACTTCAGACTGGGAAACATTCTGAGGCCAGCACCAGGATCAACCCTTTTGCTGTTGTTTTCTCCCTTCAGAATAGCAGAGCTCCAGCTCCTGCTGGCGGCTTTTGTTGAGCAGAATATCTGATTCATCCGCAGCCTGCGTTTCTGTGGTCACACTGGAACCAGTTCCAGGTTCGAAGCAGTCAGAAGGAAATCTTGCTGTTCTGACTGACAAAACACAGCCAGCCTGGTTAGCTGGGCTGTTACGAGGGTTTTGTTCGCGTGGGTCCTGGTACCGGGGAAAGATGGGTGAATGCTAGTGAGCTCTTCATATAGAATCACAGTGTTTGCTGTGATTTTTCCACGGGCGCAGCTGCAGCAATGAGTGAGGTGCCAGATCCCGTTTGGAACGGTTGGTGCGATGGTGCAGCCGGAGCACAGCCTGATTTTTGTGTGTGGTGAAGAACCTGCTTGCTCGCTTTGCTTACAGAACTCAGGGTTAGTTACGTGCACGTTGCGTGTGGAGCAGATAGGTGGGACGAAATCATTCACTAGCACAACAACAGGCCCACTTGCAGGCTGGCTGGGGTGAGTCAGAGGGTTAATGTCACCCAGAGGGTTGGCTCGGTGTTTCTGTAAGTCATGCAGGGGATATTTCTGTCCTTACAGTGCTGAATCGTTGCTTTGCTGGACTTTATCCACCAGAAATCTTGCCTTGTGTTTTGGCAGGCTCTGTGCTGTGGTTCGATGTCACTCGCTCTGAGAGAAAAGGTTATTGCTGGTGGGGTTTTGTTTGGCTTTTCCCTGCGATCTGGCGCTGATATGTCAAATGGGATTTCACTATCGCATCAGCTCAGAGGTTTGCGGGAGGCTGCGTGGAAGTGATTAATTCTGTTGCATTAGAGGGAAGTGCTGACTTTGCTACCTCCACCGAGCCCTTTGGTGAGCCTCTGGGGCAAGCACGATGTAGAATGTCTCAGTGGAACAAAAGGATGTGTCGCTGGGGTTCCCTTCAAATATTCCCCTCTTTGGGGGTGCCTCTCACTACAGTTTCGCCTCACAAGCTCTTTGCAAGCCAGTTGCTGTGCTCAGGTCTGCTCAAGCCTTGGTGTTTTCTGAGCAACTGAGGGAATCGCTGCTGTTGTTGAAACTTCCATGAAGTAAACCGTTAGATGAAGTAAACTGCTCCACTTGGGGAGCCTGGCTGCAGGAGACCTGAGGTCATTTGTGGAACATATCTGTCTGCCCTGATGGCAGGGAGACAGGCTCTTCTCAGCCATGTCCTAGTCACTTGCTGGAGCCTTTGGGCTGTATAGATGGTGTTTATTACTGTACAGAGTAGCCAAGGCTGTTCTTCCCATTATCAGATGTATCTGGTGTTCCTTGCCTAGTGTTCTGAAGTCATGCTAACACTGTGTTCCCTGCTTCAAAATGAAGGTTATTCTCCCTTCAAACTGTGAAATACATTAAGAATATGCCATAGCTCCTTCAAATATCATGGAGAGTAGAGCTGCAAGGCCTTACAGGCAACTCAGATACTCTTCAGCTACACAAATGAGCTTCTTTCTTCGCCGTGCAGGACTGCCCTATTGCCTGGGTGAATGTCATGCTCTTTGACTACAAGGACCAGCTGAAAACAGGGGAGTGCTGCTTGCACATGTGGTCCTCTTTTCCAGGTATGTCAAGAGCTAGAGCTACTGTTATTTTATGTCTTTAGCTTCCATCACAAGATCGGGAGATGCCCCGTATCCTGTATTGCTGTCCAGTTGTAGGAGGGCCCGTAACGGTTTGCACTACCAGACCCAGTACAATTGCCGCTCTATATTGTGGTGACATCTACAGCCCTGCCAAGTTAAAGGCCTTGTTTGCTTGGTATTGCATGTATAAGAGGTTGCTCCTGTCCTAAAGATGCCACGTACACTTCACTTGTGAGAGGTCAAGTGGGCTGCTCAGGGCCAGGCAGTGCCCATGACAGAGCTGGGAGCAGTCTGTGCTCTACCTCCTCGACCAGAGCTTCGGAAGATTTGGGCTCATGGGTTTATGCACTTTGCTTTCCAGATGAGAAAGGAGAACTTCTGAACCCCATGGGCACGGTACAATGCAACCCCAACACGGAAAGTGCAGCAGCCTTGGTCATCTGCTTCCCCAGCGTTGCATCGCATCCTGTGTATTACCCATCATTTGAGCAGGTAAGGAGCATGGGCTTTTGGGAGGCACAGATGAGCATCACGGATGAGCATTTCTTCAAAAAATGCCCTTAACTGCGCTGCCTTCACACTGCAGACAGCACTAGGCTCTGCAGGAAGGAAGGGGGATAAAGGGGGAAAGAGTGAAAGCAGAGAGCTCCCTCCCTTTCAGCACAGGGTGATAACACGCTGCGTGCCTATGGGGATTTTCCATCTGTCACTGCCACTGGCCAGACACTTAAAGTGGAAGAAGAAATTTGCTTGTTACAGGAAAGGAAGGAGATTTGCTGTGCCAAGGACATAGATGCTTCCCTGTGGTGCGTGTTCTGGCTCAGATGCTTTAATAGATTGTGCCCGTGTGCAGGGTGGCTTGGGCTGTGCTGGCTGCTTGGCAAACACACGCGTGTTCTAGGAATGTGGAACAGCTCCTGTTAGCCTGGAGCTCAGTGACCCAGAGCCCCTGTGCACAAGCCCTATGGGTGTGCAGGTCTGCCCCTGTTGGGAAAAGGACTCATCCCTTCCTCCTCGTTACTACCAGGGAGGGGGGTCAATGGGCAGCGAGGTTACACATCAGAGCAGAGGGGTCCTGCTGAGTACATCACCTGCACTTGGGCCGTGAGGTGCAGTTCCCTTCTCCAGAGGTGGCAAGTGGCTGATCTCTAATACACCATCGATGCTTGCAGTGATGGTGAGCTAAAAGTACAGAGGAAATGGGGAGCCTTTCTCAGACTCTTTGTTTGTGTCCCAGCTGCTGGAGTTGGGGAGGAATGGAGAACAACCCCGTGGTGCTGCAGCAGAAGATCCTGAGGAGGTGAGTCTTGTGGCATCAGGTTCTCAGCCATGTGCGGGTTATGTGCAAGCCTGGGTTCACAGATCAACTTATGCATTTCCACCTTACCCACAGCCAGGGTTTTTTTCACCAAACTGGGTCATGCCCCAGTCCTGTAGGGGTCTGTAGGCTGAGCAAGTCCTATGGGTTGAGACTGAGCCCCATGTAAGCTCTTTCCTATGATTCTCATGAGCAGAAGCTGCAACTGAAGGAGATCCTGGAGCGGAGGAGCCACACTGAACTCTATGAGCATGAGAAAGACCTGGTGTGGAAGATGAGGTACGATATCCGCGACCAGTACCCACAAGCTTTGGCAAAGCTGCTCATCATCACCAAATGGAACAAGCATGAAGATGTTGCCCAGGTGAGGATGCTGGGGTTGGCAGCCTTTTTGGTCCATCTTTCAGTGTCTGCATTGCTCTGTTGTGTCTGGAGGCCACCTTAGCAGGGGATGTTTTGCAGTGCCCCGTGCAGGTAGGTTTGGCATCACTGAGGATGAGGAAGAGGAACGTTTTCTGTTCTCAACCACTGTGAACGTATGCTGAGTGGTACCCAGCTGAGTTGAGGGCTGGCTCTGCTTGGCTCTGTACCAGCCCCTCTAGAAACTGGAGGCAAGAAAAGATCTGCTTAATTCAGGGCAGAAATAGAATCTGGATTAGACATTCTTAACTGACAGTGAGAGACCAGCACTGGCTACCTCAGGGGGTCTGTGAATCTCTTCCACCGAGAGCATCAGACATCAGCTGGGGACGGTGTCTGTGCTGCTCATCCCTCCTTGCTTTCACGGGGCCTTCTAAAGAGCCTTTTCTGGTCGACATTATTATGCTGCAGAAAAGTGCTTTTTCCCAAAGAGCTTATTCCACCAACTGCCCCAGCGAATGTAACCCTGCTGGGGACTTTGATGGCTCTTCCTGTCAGCCTTGCTTAAGAAGTTTGGAGGGTTCTGACCTGGTGTCTGCAAACTTGCTCTGGGGCATCTATAAATGGTGACCCCCCTGCAAAGGCGCTGCTCTTCCATCGGTAGAATCTTAGATTTCTGCCTATCATCATAAAAACCTTGTTCCTTTTCTGCTATTTTTCCCCTTGCAGATGATATCCCTGCTTCAGACCTGGCCAGAGCTGCCTGTCCTGAATGCCTTGGAGCTGCTGGATTTCAGCTTTCCTGACCGTTACGTTGGCTCCTTTGCTGTCAACTCATTAAAGAAGCTGACGTAAGCGTTATCCACAAGGGATATGCAGAGCCCTTTCTATTTCTGTGCAGGGCTGCTGAGGGGGACTGTGAACAAGGCTGACAGCCGTGTCTTTACAGTTCTTGCAAGTACACGTGTTGGTAAGGTTCTTTTCCCTTTCTCCCCACAGAGATCACGATGTGTTCCAATACCTGCTGCAGCTCGTCCAGGTGCTCAAGTACGAATCCTACCTAGACTGTGAATTAACCAAGTTCCTGCTGGACAGGGCGTTATCCAACCGCAAGATCGGCCACTTCCTCTTCTGGCATCTGAGGTAAAGAGCAAATGATGTAGGCTTTTCCTCAGGAATCAGGTGAAACCAGCATTTACTGGTTTGCTCATGGCTCTGGGAAGCGGGACAGCAAGCAGGGCTGGATGTATAGATGAAAACATACTTATTTAAAGGCTGTTGGCTATCCTTCAGCTGTTGTCTTTCACCAAAGCACTGGTGGGAGCTCCTTGCTGTCATTACCAAAATGTGTGTGTGTATATATGTGTGTGTATGTATTTGTGATATATACACACATACATATGTGCATACAGGTGCCTGTGTGTTGAAATTCACTGTGGATATCTGTGGCCACCTGCCAGTTCTGAGCCATATGCTCCAAACTGTCCTTGAGTAGTGCTCTCAAAGGAGGGGTTAGCAATGTAGTCACCCAGAAGGATGTCTCATCACTTCGAGCAATGGTTTTTCTACTGGGGTGGCTGCATTCTTTTCTCTCCCCAGTACACAGAATCTAAACAGCAGCTAACGCTCTGCACCCTTCTCTCCCCCTGCTCTTTGTGCTGGCATGAATGGAAGAATTAGTCACTCACTGCAGTGAGTCAGAATTGCTCTGCTCTCTTTCTCTAGGTCAGAAATGCATGTTCCTGCAGTTGCCTTGAGGTTTGGCCTGATCCTGGAAGCATACTGCAGAGGCAGCACCCACCACATGAAAATCCTGATGAAACAGGTAAAACCTGCTTTTAGCCACGAGGCTGACTTCCCTTTTCCAGTTCAATGGTATCAGCAATGCTAAAACAGCCTTACAACTGCTGTATTGGGTTTGAGCCTGGTGCTCCCCATCGCATGTGACTTCACTCAGCTCTTGGCTGCATGTGTCCCAAACTACACTATGTGTCTAGAATGGTTTGAAATGGCACTTTTGCATAACCGAAACTACCCAGAAGCACTGAAGGGCAGGGACTCATCCTCCCTTTTCTAGCCAGTGCTAGTCCTTTGGTGCTTGATAATGTCCATTTTCCCTGGTGCAGTCATTGCCTTGCAATGCATTTATGCCCAGAAGAGTATTAATCAAACCATTATTGATTACGGACTATCAAGCAGATACTACTAAATCCGATTTGTTGCAACGTGTGAAATTGCCCCAAGTTGAAGAGGAGGAAAGAGATAGACCCAAGGCTTGTATTTCACAATAGACTTTAATAGTTTTTAAGCTTTCTCCAGGAACTTGCTCTTTGCTACCCCTGTTCCTTCCCTCCCTTGTTTCAGGGGGAAGCCCTCAACAAGATGAAAGCTCTGAATGACTTTGTTAAAGCGAGTTCTCTGAAGGCCACCAAGCCTCAAACCAAGGAGATGATGCACGTGTGCATGAAGCAGGAAACTTACCTTGAAGCACTCTCCCACCTCCAGTCCCCCCTGAACCCCAACATTATCCTCGCTGAAGTTTGGTAAGGAAGTTACTGCATCTCTTCATTTGTGCTGCAGGCTTTGTTCAGCAGCAGCGCTGGGCTTCTGCTCCCCCCAGGTCCCCCTCTCTCATGGAAGGAGACTGTGAGCATTTGCTGTTGCATCTGCAGCTTGGATGGCTGCTTGTTTAATAGAGGGAAGGTCCAGCGGTGATGTTTCTCTTTGCTCTAGTGTGGATCAGTGCACCTTTATGGACTCCAAAATGAAGCCTTTATGGATTGTGTTTAATAACGAAGAGACAGGTGGAGGTGGAGTGGGAATTATATTCAAAAATGGAGATGGTGAGTCTGTGTTCCTGATAGCCCCAAATATTTATTGGGGTGGGTGGGCCTAGCTAGGGACCATTATGATGTTGTGTGAATGAGGACCATCAGCATCTTTGAATGGTGACAGTAAGTTGGAGAGATAAAAACTCCCCTGTACGCTTCATTTGCTGCCCTTCTCTTTAAGATTTTAGCCCAGCTGCAGCTGGATACCCTTGCACAGTAAAAGGAAACCTGATGCAGGATCTGAAAGAGCTCCTGCATGGCAAGCTGTGTAGGGTTGGAGTATCTGCTGCTCCCTGTTGTGTCCAGACAGATGTTTTCTGAAGTGGTACACTGACTATGGGAAGAGCTTTGGCAAAGTGAAGTAGTGTTTACCTGCATTAGTAGAATCATGTCTGAGTTAAGGCATCTAGAATGGTGGCTTTATGCTATTACTGCAGTAGTAGACATTGCTGGCTGCTGCTGTTCTTTCATAGCCAGACCTAGCAAGTGACAAATGCAGCACACACCTCCAGCAGCCTGCTTCAGGGGCAGAACAAGTGCTGCTTAATGGAGCACAAGAGGAGGGGATAACAGGAGGTGCTCATGACCCTTTTGTCCCCTGTAATGCTGCACAGATCTTCGACAGGACATGCTGACTCTGCAGATGATCCAGTTGATGGACATCCTGTGGAAGCAGGAGGGCCTGGATCTGAGGTGAGTGATGTGCACGCAGTTGTCCTACTGCAATGATATATCATATGTGGTAAGGCCATTTGGTCTGCAAACTCTTTTGTCCCTGATGAGTCTGTTTAGCATTCTGGGAGTAGCTGGTCAGGTTCTGTGTGAGGGGCAGAGATGTAGGGTAGGTATGGCAGGGAAGGGAAAGCTTATACAAGACAACACAACCCCATTCTGGGCAAGATTTCAGTGGAAGGGTTTCTTTCATCTCTGCAGGATGACCCCTTATGGCTGCCTCTCCACAGGAGACAAGACTGGGCTGATAGAAGTAGTCATGCAGTCAGACACCATCGCCAACATCCAGCTGAACAAGAGCAATATGGTGGCCACGGCAGCCTTCAACAAGGACGCACTGCTGAACTGGCTGAAATCCAAGAACCCGGGGTAGGTGGGCTTACCTCGCACTCAGGGCTGCTTCACTGCTTCCTTCCAGCTGGAGGCACTTCCTGCTTTGCTCAGTTTTCTCTGTCACTTACGTATATTTCCAAGCTGCCCTACAGTATCCAGCTGCTGCACTGCCTGGCATATCAGAAGGCATCATGTAGGAGCAGATATGGAGGCAATTGGGTTACTGTTCGCAAGCTTTTTTGGCCTTTGATAGCTTAAGGTAGAAGTGTCCCGAGGCTGATCCAAATCCAGATGTTGATCATGGCATTGGTCCTGTGACTTTATCCAGAAACAGTCAATGTGGTGACAGCTGGAAAAGGGGCAGAAGGAGTAATGCCAAAACCGGGAAGTGACAAAAGCAGGCAGCACAAGAGCTGTGTAGCTTGGGGGTTTACTTAGAGACAGACATAGGCAGTAGCAATACCTCAGTGCTATTCCCAGGTAACAAGGCACCAACAGGAATCATTCTGGGAGCCCACTTTGTCTTTTGGATCTGTAGAGATCTAGAAAGGAGTTAACCGAGTTGAAACAAAGCCATTTTTTGTTGAGGATTTGGATACAACCTTATCTGGACCCCTCCAATTAGACATTGCTAGCGCAGCTCTTGTAAAGCAGGGATGGGAGTTGTGCCTCTGGAGAGCCCTATGGAAATTCAGACATGATTCCTGTTGCAGGTTTGCATGGGGGAAGCTGTACAAACTGTGTTCCCAGGGGTGAAGCACTGGTGTTCAAAGTACAGTGCCTATTCAGCCTTTTTGTCCTCTTTAGCGATGCGCTGGAACAAGCCATAGAGGAGTTCACTCTGTCCTGCGCTGGGTACTGCGTGGCAACGTACGTGCTGGGGATCGGCGACCGGCACAGTGACAACATCATGATCCGGGAAACGGGACAGGTATGGGGGCTGGATGCTGCTGTGGAAGTACTGGAAGAGGGGCAGGGATGCTGCTTAGCAATGGACAGATAGATCCCAGTGCAATCCTAATGCTAAGGGAATGCTTCACCTTCCAGCCAAGAGGCAGACAGGAGGAATGCTCTCAGTAGAGGGTAAATACAGCTTTATAGTTTGGATTCCAATTCTGTAAGCACTGCTGCCACCAGCTGCTGCTGTTAACACCCACTCTGAAACCACATTGAGACCCGTGTGCAGATGGAGGCTCAAGCACTGCACTTTCCAATCTGAAGACTTACTTGGCTCCAGCTGAGTCACATATTGCTTGTAGCTGCTAGGTAAAATCCTCAGTTACTTACCTGAGCTGATATAGTTGTAGTCTTCCTCCTAGGAAAATACTACTTTGTTTTTTAAATGAATGCAAGTGATCAGCATGGGTTCAGTTTCACACTGACACCTGCACTGGTTCCTTCTCTATTCTACACAATAGCTACCAGTTTGTATTTTCTTGTAGTCTGGAAGACAAAGGGCAAAACCAGGAAAAAGAAAACGAGGACGCCTTTGTTAAAGGGACATGTACTAAACTGTATCACTGATAGTCTGGTAAAGGGGGAAGTCTAAGCCATCTTTCTTGCTTAACTGGGAATTACACAACGCCTAAAGGACTGCCTCTTCTTAGATTGGATATAAGGAGGAAGTTCTTTCCTGTTAGGGTGCTGAGGCACTGGAATGGGTTGCCCAGTGAGGTTGTGAGTGCTCCATCCCTGGCAGTGTTCAAGGCCAGGTTGGATGAAGCCCTGGGTGGGATGGTTTAGTGTGAGGTGTCCCTGCCCATGGCAGGGGGGTTGGAACTGGATGATGCTGAGGTCCTTTCCAACCCCAACTATTCTGTGATTCTATGATTCTCTCCGTTCAAACATGCTCGGCAGGGCAGTTACAGACTCACTTATTATCCACTTGGGGGAGCTGATGCCCTGCAGTGCTCAGCTTTGGGTTTTGTTACCTACAGCTTACAGCTGCTCCCCAAAATTGCCTTAATGTGCAGCGTTCTGCAGTGGCTCCTCCTTCCCATCACTGCACTGGTGCTGCAATGGCTTCACTGTGCTTGGTATTTAAAGGATGAAAAGAGGGGAAGAAGCCTTACGTGAGCAAGTGCTATTTTGTAGTAAGTTCAAAACTGGACATCTTTTCCAGCATGCTGTGCTGCCTGTTTCAGTTCTTATTTTGCTTCTACTTGTGACACAGTAAGGCTTTAGAAAACCCAGACATCTCTTCAAATGTACCAAAGTATTGAAGAAATAAGTAGCTTTTCTGTCCTATCCAACATCTAATTACACTAGAAAACAGCTTGGCAAGTAAATACTGCATCGTTTCCCAAAGGAATGCCATGGGAGAGGTCATTTTTCTGCCTCCCCAAATCCCGTGGTATCTTTTGAATACAGTAACCGTGAAGAGAGCTCAACCCTGATCATCTAAACCAGATGCTATTCTGAAAACAGTTCTTTTCTTCCTTCCTTATAGCTGTTCCACATTGATTTTGGTCACTTTTTGGGGAACTTCAAGACTAAATTTGGTATTAACAGAGAACGAGTTCCTTTCATCTTAACCTACGACTTTGTGCATGTCATCCAGCAAGGCAAAACTAACAACAATGAGAAGTTTGAGAGGTAAGTGGTAGCAGTTAAACCTCAGCTTTTGAAGCCCTCAGGTTTCTGAATTTACTTCCACCAGTTCTGTGTACCCCATAGCTGTCTGTACACATGGAAGGACATAAATTACTTACCCACTAGAGAGGGTGGAAGGGCTTGGCAGCCACCAGTGCAGACAGCAGGGTTCATACTAACACGCAGTCTTGCTTTATGAAATGGTAGAGCTTGCAGTGTTCATCCCCTTCCCTCGCCTTCCTTTCTGAACAGGTTTAGGGGTTATTGTGAAAAAGCCTACATGATTCTGAGGCGCCATGGGCTTCTCTTCCTGCACTTGTTTGCGCTGATGAAAGCTGCTGGCCTGCCAGAACTCAGCTGCTCTAAAGACATTCAGTATCTAAAGGTAAGAGAAGCAGAGCCCCGGTACAGTTAAAACTGAACACCTGATGCTGTAGCTCAGCGAGGAGTTCAGTGTGGAAGGACATACCCTGAGAAGCAAATGAGCTCCAGAAATGGTGAGTAGACATCCACCATCCCTGTGCAGCCCATCAGAAATGTCAGATACTGGCGCTGAGGATGTAACCTCAGATTCCACAGCACAAAGGCAGTGGGTACCCTGTAGAACCAGCTTGCAGGGAAGGAGGCAGAGCATTTTGGTTGTGTACCATTTTCTGTTCCCAGCTTGCCTCTTAAAATGATAACATCCTAGCTCTGGCCAGCTGAGACAGGAGCTCTGTACAATGTGCTAAGTGTAGGATGCCTGTATTTATTTACCATGTTACTACAGTAACTATTAAAAACAATTAACAGCCACTCATTTCCTACACAGTGCTCCTTTCAATGGAGTAATTTCTTAGTGCGTAAGCGTTTTAGTAGTTAACTGTTCAGCTGCGCTTCCAAGTGAGGCCACGCTGATTTCTGCCTCTTCCCTTCAGGATTCCCTAGCTCTTGGGAAAACGGACGAGGAGGCACTGAAGCACTTCAGACTAAAGTTCAACGAAGCCCTGCGGGAGAGCTGGAAAACCAAAGTGAACTGGCTGGCACACAACGTGTCCAAAAATAACAGACAGTAGAGCAGCAGTGTCAGCCTGCACCCATGCTCCAAGAGAATGTAATCCCTGCACTGAGGCCAGCAATTGCAGGCAGGTTTCTTAAAGACTGATGGATGCTGAAGATCCCGGACCTGCGCGCCCCAACATCAGCCATTGCTGCATGACTGAAAACGTGTTGGACTTTCACCAGCCACATCATCGTGTCTGCTGTAGGGCTTTGGGGAGAAGGGAGAAACATGAGGCAATAAAATCACTGCATACAGTGAAAGGTAGGTAGAGGTACTGTACACTTCAGAACTCATTAAGCTTCAAATACATCTTCTAATGGAAGAGTTCAGGCACTTGTAACATCCTTCCACCGTGTTAATGTGTATATTTGTTTCCTAAAAAAATTAGCTGAACACTGAGAATCTACTATCCCTGTAGCTCTTAAACTATAGCCCCTCTTTTCAGAGGCATTAACTTTCAGTGTACACCAAGGTAGGTCAGCTTAAATCATCCCTGATGCTGACTGGGAGCAATTGATTTATTCTGCGTTGTGACAGTGTAAAAATGTCCATGTTGTTATTGCCTTCTCTCTGCTACAGAGGCCAAAGTGTTCTGAAATTGAACTGGAACTCACCTACTGCTGTCAAAAAGCTGATGCCACCAGCACAGGCTTGTGCTGGCCAAGGGGTTGGGTATTTTTGTTTGCTTTCCTACGTTGAGCCTCAGTTCCAGGGTTTCTGCACTGATTCTGGTTAAGATGGAATTAACAAATTGGAATGTAGTATTGGTTGCCGCATATACCTCCTGTTGGGGTATATTAGAGCTAGTTTGCCATCTGGTTTCCCAGTAATACAGGCCTTCACCTCTAGGATCCCTGGGATATAATGCTGTAATTCCAGTGTCAGCTGGGCCAGATGCTACCACTCTGTTCCCAAGTTACTTGGCCAGTCTGCCCTCCTGCGTCGGGACAGAGGGTGCCAGATGAGTGGGTTTAACACTGAGCACTTACAGAAAGTTCCATCGCAACAAATGTTCTCATCTTCTTACAAATGTATTCCCTATTCTTTCCACACTCTCCCTTCCTTTCAACCACAGTTCACAATTCCTTTTATTAGACTGGCTCTGGGTTCATCCAGAGAGCATCCTGTGCTGGTATGTAGATCAGGACAGGCCATCTACACCAGCCTCCTCCTGTTCTGCCTCTGTCTCCTTCCCAAGCAGAGTCTGTCCCATCTCCCACAAGGTGCTGTAATCAATAATGTATTTCTACTCGTGTGTCGTGTTTGTCTCCAGCTACTGTCCTCACCTGAGCAGTTCTGAGCGCTGGTGTTACGCAGGGACAGATGAAAGGAGCCACTGCTGCCTCACATGAGTACAGCGAGGGGTATCAAGCAGGCTGCAGCCTACAGGTCATGCTGGAAGATAGGTGGAGTAGCTGGTTAGTACCTGCTTCCTTCCGCAGCACCCGGGGGGCTTCCTTCCCTCTCCCCATTTCCCCAACATCAGGTTCCAATGGAGGTGCTCCATTCCTCTTTTAAGGAATAGTCTCATTTTCAGGGAAAGCTGAAGCCTCTGTTTTATTTGTACTCCTTTAACCAGGCTGAGCAATTTCCTTTTACTCACACAACTGTTTAACTCTTATATAGGGAGAAAAACCACCAGGCACTTCAGAGCCTGTTTCTCAAGTGCGCAGAGGTGCATGTACTGTCTAATGATGGACTGACTACTCCCTCCTGTAAATCTAGCTTCATGTCTGGCTTAAAATTCCCGTAATACCAGCAAGTTTAGGGCAGAGACTGAACAGGTCTGTTCCCTGCTGTGGGAGAAATCTGATTTGATGGTGTTTCCACATCCAGCACACAGCTGTAACTCATTCCTGACTTTCAGCTCTTCTTAATACTTCAAATTAGGTACCCCTGTACTGTAAAAGCCAAGGTCAAGTACCTGAGCTATGCAGCTGATGAAGAGCAAGTGAACACTGCCTTAAAGTAACTTCTACCTTAAGTAGAAACAAACAGTAGTAATGCTAGATTTGGTCAGTGAATGGAATATGAAACACCTTTAGCAAACCCTTCCTTCATTACCTTTACGTACGGGTAGATACCCACATAACCAGCAGATTCCCACAGTGCCATTTAAATCCTGATTTCAATTGCTTACAGTTTCTTTCCATAACAAACTAATGCTATGAAGTCTATTCTGTACTGGTCTGTGCACCTTAAAGCATCCCTTACACACAGCTCATTTGAACTCTCTAACCCTTGGAGCTCCTGTTTTTCTACACCTTTCACATGATGCCATTTGTCACAGGGACGTGGCCAGGACGTTTCAACACCCAACAGTACGTACCCTTCCAAGTGATCTAAGTTACTTACAGCCACATTCTGTAACAGTTCTTAGCATACTGTTTAACAGTAAGTACTGAGGTACGGCTGCAGTAAATAATTGGGTTTGCTGCACTTGTGGTTCAGACCCCACTTTGTTAGCTAGAACCAAGGTAGCTTCATGTCTCCCTGTGACTATGCATTTGAGCCTAACACTAGGAAACCAGCAGTGGGTAAATGTGTACCGACTGTCTTGGCAGGAAACACAGCATTTACTTAAAGTACGTAGTACGAAACTGAACTGGCAACAAATTATGAGAGGAAACTATCAGATCTACTATTTGTTTGTAGCTGTTTTCAAGTATTCTCATTTTCTTTCCCTGTGCCAGATTATACAGGCTCAGAGGGTGCTGGGTGACGTAAGTTAAATTAGGAGTAGGAAGATATTCCTATCTCTTAAAGACAACCCATTATCAAATGTAGAAGTTGCCATCCATCCAACAGAGAGTCTGGTGCTGTTTTGCACACTGGGCTTTTTAAAAGCCAGATTTGTGGAGACCCAAACTTAACGGAATAGATAGAAAATTACAAATCGCCACAATTATGGACTAAAGGCAGGTTTGTGGGATCCTCCTGAAATACCAAACAGGAAATGGAAAAAGGTAAAAAACAAGCCCAAACACTCAGGCCCTAACAGGAGTTTTGATACTAGAAAATGCTGCAGGATTTAGAGCTCTTGTCTTGCTGAGCCATGAGAGAACAGCACAGTGCCTGCCTGAATCACTGCTCCCTCAGCAGGGAGGTGACCTCCTCCTCATGTTCCCCCCTGGGGGAGGTGTGCCCAGACTCTCTGCTCTCAGACTTCTGTCACCACACAACTTTGCTCCATCTTAGACAATATGTAAGTATTGCCATTTCCTTCCTTACTAACTTGATTTACAGAGCAATGCACCAATACCAGGCCCCATGCAAGCTGAGATGCACGAAATCACCACCACCTCATCAGTGGTTGGTCAATGCTTGTGGAAGGGAAGAAACAATTGCATAAATGTGGCAACCTAAGAGAATTGCTTTTACAAATGAGCACAAGGCTCCTGCCTGTGGCAGTGCAGCAAGGCAGTCCCACCCAGCAGGCTCCTTGGTTATGCTTGGTACAGCTGCTGTTCTGGTCCTGTTTCCAGCCACCTCAGGCCCTTGCATAGTTCTGCAGCAGTACAAAGCAGCAGTGGCTCTTGGCATCTGCCCTTCCAGTTTAGAAGTGCAATAAACCAACGTTCTAGCAGTGTAAATGGCAAAACTCGAGCAATTCTGAAGGTGTTTCTCAATCCAGCACAGTAAGTGCATGGACTTACCTGCAAGAAGCGAACACACGGCAAGTTGTCAGGAGGCCCTTCCTCATCCACCACTGGAGCAGCTCCTGCCTGATGCGGTGATGGCTATGCTGGGTCAGCAGAGAGCCTCTGACTCCAAAGGTACAAAGCAGCAGCTCCCCTGATAGTTGAATTGTACTGAGGATTAAAACTTCAATCACTTTCCAAACTACAACATGTCACTATGAATAAGTAGCTTCTGGTTTTATAAACCTGCTCCCAAGGACACCCTTTCCAGTTCTATTTATTTAGAGATGGTTCCGTGTTATTTTTGTTAACTCTGTACAAACTGATTGTGCTCATTCTGTTGCCTTTGACAAAAAGAAGTATTTTTTTAAGCCAACCTGTGGTTCTGTCAAAGAGAAAGTTTACACGTTCAGCCTTCAGTTGCTTTAGGTACATGTTTTGTAAGTCAAGAAATAAAAGAGATGATTGATAAATTGTACACACGTGGCCAGAGTCTTTCTATGCTTGAGAGCTCAACCACAGAACTCTTCTACTGCCACCAGGGAAGCAAATTACCACACGCTTGATGTGACTTGATACAACTTTGTTCCATTCAGCGAGAAATAAATGCAAACAACCTTTAGAACCAGAAATTTATTGTAGCTTATAGACTTTCCAAACTGACCTGTTACCAATATACACATCTGAAAAGTTATACCCACAGTGGCTACAAACTGCATCAGGACCTTTACAACCTTTCAGCATTACCATTAAGTCATGATCAGTTTTGGTCTAAAATACAGCAGCTACAGCAACAGTATATGGAAGGATAAGTCTTCTACACATTAACACAGGACAACTGTCAGACATAAGTTAAAAGTTTCCCAGGTTACTTCAAACTAGCAGTTATTTACCACAGAAGGAGTCAAAACCATTTCCCCATTTTAGAAATCTAAAATTTTACATTAAAAAAACCCAAACAAAACAAAACCAACCCCCAAACCCAGTAAGCTCCTGGTGTGGGTTCATCCTCCCTGCTTCCAGGTCCACCTACTATCGGAAAAGGCACTCCGCAGTCAAGCGTTACCCCAGCTAAAACCCGCCGGTAGATCCCATCGCACAGCGCTAGGTGAGAGTAGGTCTGCTCTGAACATCCAAACTATGGATCTGGATCCATTATTACGACCCTCTGTACCCCACCCCTTGGCTTCCTGTTGCTCCTCCAGCACAATGAATGGCCCTGCCTGGCCTGCTGAGACACACACGGGCTGTGCACCACGGACAAAGGCAGACTACAGACAAGAGCAAGAACTGGAATGTTGCTTACCGTGCTGAGGAGCGAGTGGAGTCCTAGTCCTCTGTCACAAGCAAAACAAGTTACTCTTTTTAATCCACCTCCAAATGTAAAACTCAAATAAGCAGATATTTGTTATTCAAGGCTCTGCGTAAAACCTAATGAAGTTAAAGAAACAAGCCCTGCCTTGCAGAAACCACCAGCACTCTCCACCATGGGGCCACAACCTCCTTTTCGTACCTTTCAGCTATGTAGAAAAGTCCTTTGCAATTCCAAGTTTGAACTTTGATCAGAAACAACCAAAATCATCTGCACTTGGAATAATATTAACATGATTCCCAAGGTTTTCTGGTTGGATAATTTATGCTATAGTTTTTCACCAGCAGGAAAACACAATTACTAAGTGTAAACAAAGGCTTAACACACCAACAGTCCCAGTTACTGTACAAGGGGCTACAGGGAATGAGCAGGAGTGTGTTTAATCAGCTGGTATCAGCTATGCCCCAAAGCAGGCAGCTGAGCAGGCAGCCAGCACACCGAGCTGCGCAGACACAGCCATGGTGCACAGGTCTCAAGCTTCCCACCTTCAGGTACCAACATCTCCATAATTTAACAACTAACCTCCCTGCCCACAGTACAAGCAGACCATCTTGGTACTGCAGGCAGCCTTACTGTAACCACAGCAACCACACGCTGCTTTGCCCACCATCCAAGTAGTGTTTTTACCCCAATAACTTAAACACCCTCGTGCCAGGAGTTAACTGGAGAAGAAAGAAAAGAAAAACCAAACTGTATTGCACAGGGCAGCTGAACCTCTGCAGAGGATGCTGAAGCCTTTACAGTTCCTCACCAGCTTCTGTTCCCTCTGCAAAAATAAAGATTAAAGAAAAGGAAAGAAAAACTAAAGAAAGAACAGAGCGGGGCATGAGCGAACATGGCAGTCAAGGCCAATGACACTGTGTTACTGAAACATCTACACTAGATCACGGTGCCCGTGCTCCTGCTGCAGTAGTACAAGACTTGTAATATTTCATGCTGCATGATTGCTTTACTTGAGCATGTTTGAAACCCCAAATCCCTGTTTTCACTACCACAAATGACATAATTACATAATTCCAAGATATTTACAAAATATTAAAAAGTCTGTTAATCTTCTACATATTATCCTCATTCTGCCACTTTACACATGCACTAATTTGGGGGAAAGAAAACAAATCAACAGGCTGAAAGGAGCAGCTTTACCCTTTGTCGACAAGCAATCTTTGCATCTTTTAGAAAGAGAAAATAAGGAAACAAAGCCAAGTTCGTTTCACTGAGCAAAAAAAAGACAGTTCAGAAATTCATGTGCAATGGCTACAGACCTGTCGAGTCAGCCAGCTGAGATGACATGAAGAGAAAAGTGCAAGGTGGTTCCTCACATAGCGGAAAAACAAATCCAGTCACTGAGGCATGGCTGAAGGAGGAGAGGGGCTAACTACAGCTCTAGGAACAGCATCAGGAACTAGCTGACAGAACACAAACACGGGGATGTGTGGGGCTCGAATCTACTGGCCAGAATGAATTTTGCTTTGTTTAAACACCATGAATCCTTGGTAACAATGGAGTGTGTTACAGTGGAGTCTTCTAGAGCAGAAACATAAAGACAAAGGGAACAGCTAGAATCAGTAACTGAGGGTAGAGTCATCCCATTCCAGCTGTTGCTGTCTATTAACATTCTGTTGGTCCTCCTCCTGCTCTCCCTCTTCCTCCTCGCTGCTTTCAGACTCTGCACTAGTGATGTCATCTTCTTCTCCATCTTCACTTTCTTCTTCCTCTTCCTCCTCCTCCTCTTCACTGCTGTGTTGATCCTCGTAAGTCTGTTAAGACAGAAATTACTTGATTTAATGGCTAAAATTCTTTTTATTCTTCTGAACTCAGGCACAAGGCACCATATTGAGAAAGAGCTGCTACAGATTCATTACTGGGTTTAGAGTTCAGCAGCAATTAGAGGCAATCAGGAAAGAAAAAGGAAGTAGAGCTCTTTAAAACAGCTTTGTAACACTGCTATCAACCCTGTCACACTGAACAAACTAATTCTGAAGTGCAAGCCAGTCGTTCAAATGCTATTGGAAAAGATCTTCCAGTAGGGTCACACACAGAGCAGAGGCTGCACATCTTGTTCCTGATTTCCTAAATTCAAATACCAACCGCAGGAGAAATAAACATCATAAACACGGATATTTCAACAATAAAGCCTTGCAGCTGGAGAAAAGCAGAGTGTGGTTAATGCAGCACAATGAACACCAGAGTTGGACACTGGCCTGTAAACCCAATTAGGCATCATGAAGCTGTAAACCCTGCAAGATCCCAAACACTGCTCCTGGTACTTGTCACTTCATTGAAAACTCACAGTTCATGTCTCTACTCTGGGTTCAGCGCTTGGTTTCGCTCCACTGTGTCCATCAACACCCAATACAGCTGCAAAAGAGCATTTTTTGTTAGGTGCTGAGATGCCAGTGTTACCTCCATGGGGTTCACAGTGATGGTCAATGCAGAGTCATCCCAGTCCATCTCGTTTTCCTTTCCAGTGTCCTGGTCACGCATCGTTCTCTGATGTGCAGCTCGGATTCGGAACACTCCCAGAATAATCATGAAAACCAAGAAGCTGACACAAACTACAATCACAACAGTGGCTGTGCTTGGAACGACTGCAACGAGAAAATAAAAGGAGTTTCTTAGCTGATGTTGATAAGTAACTCTTACACAATGCTAGTAACTAGTCCTCTGCTCCTGCAAGAGGGAAATGGCATTATACAAATAGATGTAGCTGCACAGAGGCAGTTTGGCTGAGGCCTCTTAAAAAGGCAGCTGGAGCCTTAAGAACTAAAACCTAGTTCCTTAAGTATAATTACATCAATCTGAAGGACTGACAACACATGGAAAGCAGATGCCACCACACACACACAGACTCCTCTCTAAAATGCCTGGTTTTCCTCCTCTCATATCCCATACCCATGCCAAATTAACATAATTAAGCCAGAAAGGACAGGTACCATCAAGGGAATAGCACTGCACGTCTTCACTCGTGCTATTCAGAAGAAATACTGCTGCAGGTCTTACAGTGCCCTCGAGACTGGTACATCTCCCCTTTGCCAAGGAAGAAACTGTATTTCAGAGACCTCTACTAATCCCCCTCCCTACCTGGGCAACAGCAGAACAGGACTGAGTAGCTGGCTTGGATTATTAGTGCAGCACAGTGGTTTAAACTCAGGGTAAACACCTCTCTGCAGCCAGAAGCCTCTGTACCATTTTAACACCAGAAAACCACAGCTGAACTGCAGAGACTGAGAATTCTTACCTGAAAATGGGTGAGGATTAGCCAAGTTGTGACCAGAGAGATCAACAAATGTGTGGTGCACCGGATGCACGAACTGTGGCTGTGCAGCTATGTGATTGGCGTGTTCAACCGGGTTAGCGGTGTGGATGACGTTTACCTAGGAACAGAAAGCAAACATTAAGCTCCAGAAAGAATAAATAGAATATGATATATTTAATATAAATAAATATCTATTTCCCAGAGCAGGCATCCAATTCTCCTTCAACACAACAACAGCTTGTCTCAGGGGACAACCATCCCTAGCAGTAGCTCCTCATGTTACAATTCCTTGGCACAAACCCCTCCAGTTTCACAGCTCTCAAATCTGTTTTACTTTGTGTACAGACACCAGTACTTCAGCATAAAACAGATAAAGCCATTTTATAATCAAATTTGATAGCCAGCCATTTTAATCCTGAACTAACAGCATCTAGAAAGACCTGTAACACGTTGATTACATTTTCTTCACTCCCATCTTATTTGCTGTGTATCTTCCGCTAACAGCGAAGCAAATACCCTTACTACAGTCAAAGGGTTAAGAAGAATAAAACCATTCTTTCCAGTTTAACCCACGCTGGCTTTTAGGAACAACTGCAAGCTCATCATATGCACCACACATTTCACGTTTCCTTTCCAAACAAGCAGAGCTAAATATACCCTCTCTTGCAGTGGAACGCTGTGATACCGGGTACCTGACCAGCTGCACAACAGGAAGAGAGCACATTTAGTACAGGACAAGGAAAGCATTTGCAGTTCAACAGTTTGCTAAGATCCCAACTGGAGCTTGCAGAATTTCCTCAGGAAACAAACCCACATTACTTAACGCAAAGATTTCCATTCTGCAGCACAGGAGGCTCCCTAGCCCACCACAACCACCTAACTAGCAGTAAATACTATTAACTTCACTGCCATCCCTTTGGTCAGCCTCAAGGTGTAGAAATTCAAGCTCATAGCTGAAAGATGCAGAGATATGTGACAGGTCCTCTCCATATAAGTAACTACATTCCAGCACCTGAAATTTTGGTGCCCTTTATATGTTATCTTCTGCTGGACTTCGATATATTTGATATAAGCATATTAAGTACAATTAGCCTGTACTTTACTGCAGAGGAAATGCAATGTTAGCCTGTGTCCTTACATAAACCCTTATTATCAGTAATTTAAGCATCCCACAGATGCTTAAACAGTGAAGGGCCTAGCAATTCCATTTGCAGAATCCCAGAAGTTACACATGAAGGCCACACAAGTCTCTGATAGCACCACTCTTACTCTGTTTGCTAGTTCTTTGCTAAATTATTGCCCTGTGTTTCTTTTACACCTTCACACTTCCATTAGCCATACCAGCCAAACCCCTGTTTAGGCAGCCTTATTTAAAGCTGAAACGTAGGATTAAGAACATGGTTATATAAAAGAAGCAGCCTGAAACGCAATCATTGGTTAATATTTATTTACAGGGCAAAAATCCAAGTCAATAATTGATCAATTATCCATCAGTTGAGGCAACAACTTCCCTCTTAGCCATCCACACTCTACAACTTCTCAGTGATCACTTAGCTCACATACCTCCACTTTAAACTCGTTGCTGACATAGCGACCATTAAGCTCAGAACACACTAACTTGAACTTTCTGTCGAAGAGGGAAGCAGTGTGCCAGTTTCTGTAGTGTATCAAGTGCAAAACCTCTTCATAACTAGCCATAGTATCAACCCCTGTGGAGAGAGACAAACAAGCACAACAGTTACTTTGCAAAAGACCAGCACAACATCCTATACTCCACAAATATTACTCCCTTTCTTTAAGTCAGTTTTCTTGGCTGACATGTATGTCAGCTCCACTGGAATCCTATGGATTAATTTTGGGATAAAATCCTAGACCTACTTAGACTTTGAAGGTATTTTGGGAACCTTTCTTTTGAGTACATCAGCATATTCTGAATATAAAATAGGAAGGAATAATGCATACTCCTAAGCCCTGGACTATTTGTGCAAGGAAAAAGCATTTTCTGGGGCCAAATGCACTTCATTTCTACAGTCCAGAGGTAACCTTCAGTTTGGGACATGAGAGAAGAACAGAACGGAGGGTCTAGAATTATGTATTTTCTAGAATCACAGCTTTCCACGCAATAGTTGTAACATATCTGAGCTTGAAACTGGTCAAAACCGAAGCATTTTGAGTAAGGTGTTATAAATCACCTCTAGCACATCGTTCCCATTATCACTGTCTTCAGATCCTTCCTAGAAACAGACCAGAAGCAGTAACCCCTACCTGTGATTATCATGCCCAGGTTGGAACTACTCATCTCGATGCCCTTCTGCTGTAATCGTGTCATATCAATCTCCAGGCTTTCCTGTTCCTGATTCAGCTCCTCTCCTAGCACTGTCACCTCACACGTATCCAGGTTATGCATGATCTCTTCAGATACCAATGACTCTTGTACTGAAAAGCACAGAAAAAAACAGAGGTAAGAGAAACAAAGGTGAAGCAAAGAAGAGCCCAGGGGCTACCAAAACTCAATCCTCCTTCCAGAACAAATATTAAGATCAGGGCCTCAAGTTAGGAGAGCATGTATTCATTAAATAATGATTTAAAAAATTATACCAAATACAAAAGATATATGTACAAATATATACACAAATACAGGATATTTACATGAAGATAATGGCCTGGGCTTACTATTTCCAGGAAGACTTTTGTCAGCCTAAACCTTCTCACAAGAGACCTACAGCTTCTTTTCCCCTACTAGACTCTGTATTAAAAGAGAAACCCACGCCTCTTTGCAAGAGGAAGATCCCCCAACATGATCACTGAATGGGGTGAGAGTAGGCAACAGTCCTAAACAGAAAAGGATGTTACCTGTAGGATCTTCATCTCCATCTCCCTCTGGCTCCACCTCCCGTGTAATGGTGCTTATTATGCGAAGCTCAGGAAAGAGGGCAACACCCTCGGAACTCTCAAACTCTGAAGCAGAGCGGGCAAAATGGTTGATGCCACTAAGGCTGATTTTTGGTTCCTCTGGTTGCAAGACCATTACGTATCCCTCCACAGAAGGAATGGAGACACAGGCATCTTCGTTGAAACATCTATGAGACAGGGGAGCAGTTTTGCACAGTTAAGGAGGCTATTTCAGAGGGAGGCACAATTATGCAGAGTAATTGCTTTATGAATTTTTGAAGAGCTCTGTCTCAGACCCAAGAGTCTGAGATAAATTCATCAACTGTGTTGGAAAGCAGGAATTCCCCACCAAGGGAGCAATCTTTCAATTACCTTTTACTTACAGTTAACATTTGGCCCATTTTCTAATGCTGTGACTAACAGCCACAGATAATACCTTTAACGAAGACTCTGATACTTGAGACATACTCACAGCATACCATTGCTTAAGTTCCTCCTTATGTTACACACTCCTTACTACATTCTCAGGAAGAAAACAAGGGTGCTGGTGCAGACAACATTCATTGTATTCAAATGTGTGACAGCTACATACACGACTCCCTTTATTTACCTCAACTGACATACATGAACATCGTACAGGCTTCAGTTATCATTGTACAGTGATACGTTATTTCAGCACTAGGACATACTTGACAACACTGGTGATTTTAAGCCTCCGAATCCCAGGTGTTGGGAACTGGCGGGAATTCAGATAGGAAATGTGCTGCATGGCCTTGTCAACTCTGTCAATGTCATCGCCTTCCACAGTCAATGTTGACTGACTCGGGTTCATGTGGATCTGAAATAACAGAGAAAGAATCTAAGAGAATGCCCCAACAGTAACATGATCTAACAATTAAAAGTGGAAGTTCAGCACTGCTTAGCCTGGCAAACACTAGGATAATTACACCTATATTCAAAGCAGTAAGGCCATTACTTACTGGCCCTGCAGTACAGTTTAACCTCCCTATTCACTTCCTTATTTCAGTGGAATATATTTAGTGCTTCATTCTTTAATATCTAGACACTTAGCAGAGTTCTGACATGGAGATTATAGTAATAGTAATATGAAGAGAGACAGCTAATATAATAGAGAAATTCAGCTCTGTTCACACATCCCTGCTACCAAAAAAGGCACGCAAGGTAACTCATTCTACTAAGCTGCTTGTTAAGAATATCTTTTATTAGTCAAACTCGTATAGCTGCTGAAACAGAGAGGCTTACAAATACAGATTTTCTCTTCAAGACTTGAAGAAAAGACAGTAACTTCCATCCTGAAACTCCACTAAGACCATGTCTATACAAGAAAGATTTCCTTGTTTTCATGTGATTTTACTGCAGAATGTCACAATGGGTTAGCTTGTTTTATTTGGGACACCCCTATCAGCTCTGCCAGCAAAAACTCGTAACTATTACCAGCAAAGCAACACACACACTCCTTTATTCACATGCAATTTTACCTTCACGCCTTTGCCAACACCATCAGCCATCTGCAAATCCAGTCCCTCCTTGCATGTGTACAGGCAATCTATCACCTTCTTGTTCTCCAGTTTACCAGAACGTATCATCAAACCTGCCAGGTTGCCTCGGAAAAACTGAGCCATGCGGAGTTCACCACCTTCATAGAGGGAGGAAGGAAAAATCCTTACACGGTCTGATTCTTTCAGTTTCTTCTTTTGCAACAACAAAAACGCCTTCTGGTACCACAGAAGCATTATACACATGCAGGTTAGTTTTTATCCATACTGGGTGTTAACCTTGTGATTAAGTTCAAGCATAAAGAAAGAATTCAACAGTTCCCCATGCATATGGCCTTCAAAACATGTGGGGCCATCTCGAACTGTGAAACTCAGGCTAGTAATTCTGTAACAAACACTTCAAATGACATCGCCCATACAGCGAGGTGGTGCTCTTCTGAAAGGACAGACAACCAATGAGATGAACCATGAAACCTGGATCTTCATGTTGAGGTAATGCTTCCTGCTAGTTGATTCTCCAAGAAGGGCAATGCTCATCAGGATAAAAAACAAGAGCATCCTTCCTCTACATGTTATCTACATCTAAACTGACCAACACAGACTCTCTTTAGACTCAAAGGATAGAAATATACTTCACAAAGTGACCCAGCTCATTCTCTAAAAGGTGTCTAAGAGTTAACTGCTCCCCTCTAAAGGTGCCACCTTCTCTCTATGGACTTAGAGCAAGCAGTTTAAGCTCAGATAACTCATTTTTAGATATTTAAGTCTAAATGAACTGCAACCCAATAAGCTCCTCACTGCTTAAGACTTTTTGAGGATGACATCCTGATGGTCACTGACTCCATCTTGCTAAACAATGGGGGCCACAGAACACCACCCAGGAACTGGATTTCAAGGTCATCACTTGCTAAGCTACCAGAGTTTTAGAAAGATGTCTGAGCTCCTTTTAAGATTCTAAGTGATAGAAGATCCCTGGCATAACTCAATACAATTTTCAGTAGTGAACTGTCCTGTTACAAATGATGAATTTTCCAGTTTAGATTTACAGAGCTCCAGCTTCTGTTCTCTGGCTTCTGCTGCCTCCTTGCCAAATTAAAATGTGATGCACAGCTAGAAACTTCTGTGACCATTCAACTTCACAGACCACGTAGGATTTCGAATACACTTTGAGAAACACACACTAATTTTAAGTGTCTGAACTCAAGGCACAAAATCCACTGAACTATCAGTAAAACTTTCTAAGAAAATACAATTCTGTAGCCAACCTGTAACACCTGGGAGCCAAAGCTTTTATGTCCATTCACTGTCATTAGAACTTTATATTGATTTCTGATCAAATGAGTATCCACTTTAAATTCTAGGCCTTTTGAGTTATATATGAGCAATCTGATCTAAATATGAAATTGATCTTGCTTTGAGTGGGGAGCAGTTACCTGACTTCCACAGGGTTTTCCCAACCTCCTGAATAATTCTATGATCACACACATACCTACATGTATCTGTATCTATATAGGATGAGATACAGGTATGTTTTAACAGAACTGGCTGAAAGACATCATAACTGCTATTTTACATCAATGACTTCTTTTTACACCACTTCACTGCAATCACAATGGCTGCAGATTTGGACATGGATGTGCATTTGGGTGCAACCAAAAAAACCAACCAAAACCATCAAAAGAATAAGAAGAAAGCAAAATAAAAATAAAAATCAGCTGATGAAGCTCTGGAAATAGAAGCACAATGAAGAAACAAGCCTAGGAGAGGATTATGTGAAGGTCAATGGCCCAAATGCAATGCCTGCATTTCATGCTGTGTGCGAGATGAAGCAATGTCTTGGCTTAAAAATGAAACAAAACAGTAGGGAAAAAACTCCAGCAACCTGCAGAGGTCTCAGGCACAGTTTCATTGTCATTTTCATTTCCTGTATATTCTGTAGAAAAGCAAGACAAAGAATAGGACAACAGGGAAAAGTCCAAGTAGTTACAATTCGGCAAATTCTCTTATCACAGAAATACAAAGCAGCACTTCCCCCCCAAAGTCTGCTCATACTTGACCCAGCTTCTCAAGGATTACAAGTTGTTTGCAACATGAATAGCTGCAATGCAGGGAAGAAACGTTACTATGTCATTACAAGAATGTAACATTCATGACAAGACAACCTGAAGAGCCCAATACACAAGCTGCAGGAAAACCAGTCCCATTGGAGAACACTTTACCCACAGATACCCAATCTCACAGAAACCACTGTTAGTGATGAGATAGAGGCCAATCGACTGGCTCAATTGATTTTCTTCTCTCCCAGATACTAAAGGGGAATGTAAGGTGAAATCCAGCCTGTATCAGCAAGTCACCACAAGGTATTAAATGCTGATTAAAACCAGCCATTACCAACACAGAATTTTTATCATAATAATAGTATTATCTGTATTAAGCAGTCAATTTGTCAGATGAAAGTGTCTCAGGGGAGAAACACTGAAAGCGAAAAACAGCTTTTAATCTTTTAAAAGAAATGTCAAAAGAACTTTTTCAAAAGCATAAAATCTCTCTCTCCTTAGAGGTGAGCTGTGTTTGTAACTCAGAGCAGCCCGAGTTATTTTCGGATCTTGGTAAGACAAAGAGGATGGCCTTAAGCAGTAACTTCACTCCTTTGGCATACTTTTTCCCACCCCTTTGTGTTCTAATCCCCTAAAAATCAGACTTTTAGTGGAATTTTTAAAAGGTAGCACCTCAAGTTCTTGTATTCCAGAATTTTAATGCTCCTACTTCAGTCTGCTGTCATTAAAGAGAAAATTCATGTCAGAAGAAATTCAAGAATCATATTAATTGTGCCAATATGAAAGCACAGGTTTTAAAGTAAATGTATATGCTTTTGTTAGGATGCAGAACATATACGAAAGCCATTACACAATCCACGCACTTAGCTGAAGCAGAGATTTCAAGCTCCAGTTTCTTGAAAACCAGCCACTATAGCTTCCCTTTGAGTTAGAAGAGAGAGTTGGAAAGTCACAAACAGAATGAGATGAATGATGGGGAAAATAATTGACTCAAAGGAAGGGACAACAGAATGAGTTTAGCACCGAGATAACATCAATACTGAAAGATAGCGAACTTGTCAAAAACCAGCAAATTTGATGGAGAGATTATTTTGGTAATTTAACCTTCATTCACCCTTGAAAGGATTAAAACTCTTAAAAGAGAAAACAGACATTATAATACCAAAGACTTAATTAGATTAAAATATCACAAAGCTTTCCATTTCCCATTCATTCACAAGCTACTTCTATGCATTACTGCACACTGCAACTACAGCCTATATTCTGAACTACAGTAAATCATGAATGATTTAACACTGCTTTATCTCTGACCAAAAAGATCAGCTTTATACCAGCTAGGATGTAATTTAATCAGTAAGCAAACACTTCAGTTCAGGACTGTGACACAAGACCTTTGTTAAAAAGATCTCTGATTATCAGCATCCAAGTCCAGATCATTCTTCTCCTTTTTCTCAAGCTTTGAAGAGGAGGTTTCACAAGGATCGGGGCACATGAGTCGGGGTTCTACAGTTTGCAGAATACTGTGTTTTAAGCTATAGTCTGCATACAATAAAGCAGATGCTTTTTATGTTTGTTTTTATAAGCAGAAATGGCAAAATATCCAAGAGACAGCATCACTGTGCTCTCAGCTGAATTGTCTGCAGGTCATGCCTCCATTTAAGAGAACATTTTCTACCGTATGCTTTTCAACCTACTTGAAATCAAGTGTTCTGCTTAGCAATCTGAAGTAGTATGATGTACTTTTACAACTGTTATTAAAAATAAGCCATTTCTATTCCCATGGTTACCACAAAAATCACTTTGATGGGATGTGCTTGGTGAATAGCTTCCTATTTCACATGCACCTGTGGCCAACGAGCAAGAACACACTTAGGGAAAAAATGACTAAAAGAGGAAATATATCATAATAACTGGTCGGAAAAATAATCTGCAAAAGACCAAACAAGTAATCCCAGGCTGACCACAAAGACTGCATTTTTAAAAAGCTAAAAGTATTAACACTTGTGAATAGTTACCTTGCCAACATGCTCCAACTACTAGCTGTGTCTCTATCTTTGAGGGATGAAGTGGGTAATCCTCAGTCACTGGGAAAGGATCATAGGAAACCCCGTCCACATAGAGAGTTACCACTGGGAATTCCACACTGACAACGTAATGATGCCACTCCTTGTCACACACCTGAGTGAAGACAATTTAAAACATTCTACTTTAATTTTGGTTTTTAATCACAGTTGAGTAACTGATCTGATACTCATTTTGCGTATACACCAATGACCTCTAAGCCTGCACAGACACACTTTGTCTCACACACATGGCATTCATCTGACAAGCAAACCAGCTGTCAAGTATCTATAAATTATTTCTTTTCTTCTATTGCCAGTATTGGAAGCTGTGTGTAGTTCTGTTCCTTTAATTATCATAATACCTAATAACAGCATATCTCAATGTAAAAATATATATTTACATGCAAGAACCTTCTGGAATAGTTATAATAGAACTTTGCTTGATAAAGGATCTGTGTTGGCTATGAGGGACTGTTTAGAGAAAAATGTGACTGTTTTGAATAGAAAAAAAGCCTTCCATAATAGAATTACAGTGAGAGCTGATTAGTTTTGGAAAGTAACGATCTTCCGGTAAGGGCATATATGGGCATTTTACCATTGAAACAGTAAACATTGCCCTGCACAGAAAATAGAAGAGCCTTAAATATGGTAGAAAGTAACTCATCACTTAGGTAACTTGCAAAACTGACCTGTAACAGTAACCTACAGCAATTACAAGAGCCTTTATCAATTTACAGATATACAGTGATATTTTATCACTCAGATCCAGAGGACTAGAAAAGCACACAGCTCCTTCTGTCTCATTCTTCATGATCATAAACATAATGAATTCATACAACTAAGTTCTGTAGCATTTAACAGGACCAAAGTGAAGATTAGTTATTAGACCCTTCATACGCACATCTAAAATGATTAGGTATATATATGACTGAAAGAAAACAGACAGACAACCTCTTTCTGAAGAGGAAGCAGAAAGTACCTGCATCCTTCAGAGGCGTATTAACTCTTTGCCGAGTAAAACCTAATTAAGAAGCCTGATTTGTAGCTACTGCTCACAATCTGTAGAGTCACAAATTTTACTTCAGTGTGTAAAAGGATTAAGAAGGTAAGTTCTTCTGTTATCCTATTTTAATGCTATAAACTGGAATGCTTCCTGCTTTCCTGCACACTACGTTATAGTGTATTTGGCGAAGATAACTGCCATCACAGCTTAGAGACTAATAACACTGTATTTTCACATATAAACCCACATTTTCCTACCTTTCAAGACAAGGACTTGCACTTTGATTCGTGAGTTTCACTGGGTTTAGTAAAACCACTAAAGCAGTGTTTTATATTCAAGATGAAAAGGTGAAGCTGAATCTCTGACACCTGATCACCAATAAAATAAGTATTGGTGTGTCTTATAAAACATGACATCAGGAGTCTGGAGCTGCTAAAAGCATTTAGTATAATTATACTATCAGGTAGTTTAGTCTCCAATGGCTTTCACTGCATTCTAACATCCTACCAAGTCTTCTTCCAAACTTACTTGGTTTAGTTTCCAGTGAAATTCAGCAGGTTTATATGTTTTTCCCTCTGAAGGATCTTGGCGGAAGAGGAAAACAAGTCGGCAGTTGTGCACATAGAGCGTGTAATGGTGCCGGTTCATATCTGCATGAGAGTTTCAATTAAACATTATTATTTTCTGTAAAGCTTAAAGACTCCACAAAATTCACCTGTTCTGCGATTTCATACATAAATTCCCAAGTAGTTGATTGGAAGAAACTAATGTAGAAGTAACTCAGTCATTTTAAAAGGAACACAAAACATCTGTAATGGTAGTTAGGGGGAGCGTCTTTAAAGAACCTATGAGTAATCCACTGTACAACAAACAGACATGTCACAGATGAGCCTGTCAGCAGGAGAAAAAGAGAAATAGCTCTGTTTGCAAACAGAAGAGCTTTTTTGTTACAAGTGAGTAGCTCCTATCACATCTAGTTACTGTTTTGAAACATGTACACATGATGGCAGGTAGACATGCTTTCCTAAGAGAAAACTATGTAACTGTAAAGGATTGATCATTTTAAGTAAATACAATGGTGAAATGCTAGAGAAACAGGTAAGAAAAAGGAAAATAAACATTTTAGCTACACCATCCATTCCATGGCATGGAGGAGTCAAGAAAGGAGGGAATGAAAAAAACCCACCAAAATCATGTCAATCTTTCAGCCTGACCGCATTAAATCTGACTGTACTGTTCAGTGCAATTTAGTCAAAACTGCCTCCCTGTAACAAACCTAGTTCCAGTCTTTCAATATGACATCATATACCATTGAAACAAAGGCAAATATCTGTACTACCAGAAACTACCTGTTACCAAAATTATATGGTAAGGTCAATCTAAGGAATAGAAAAGGAAGACTTGTTTTGAAGGTCTGCTTCCCGCGTACTTTGAAACAGGAAAAGCTGTATTTACATTTGCCTTTTTTCTCCAGTTCATTCACTTCCATGAATTCAGAGGTATGGGTTTTGGTTAACAAGAACAGGTGAAGGCAGGGAGAAGAGGAGACTACCTATACCTAGTTCTGCATGACAGTCACTTTTCTCCTGTTCAAAGAAATGCTTTTAGGATATTACAAATACTGTTAAATCTTTCTTATTTTCAAATAAAATTTAAAATCTATTCAATGTCATTTCCTTTGAAAAACCTAGCAGCATTTTAAATGAAGTATTTTTCTAATACACTGAACAAATCCACTGCTCCAGCTAACAAAACCAAGAATTCTTTTACCCCTATTAGACAGCAATTAGGGAAACAGGGGTATCAAGATTTGCTTCTTACTAATAGCATCTCTAAAATGATTGTGTCTGCAGCATTCACAGAGACTGAGATTATGCACAGGGTGAAAAATTTCATCACTGGAGGGAGAGAAATTATCTCCTCTTAGACAAAAAAGACACAGCAACAAATGCTGTCACTAAACCTGAAATATGTATTTCAATGATTTTAGGCAGTATCAAGAAAAAGGCTATTTTTGGAGATGCAAATCAAGACGGTACTGCAAGGATAAGTCATCTACCACAGCAAAGAAATGCATGATGTAAACTGAAATAGAACTAGAAAAACAAGTCTGCCTAATCTGAAGCTAGACAATCTAAGGCCATGACTATAGGTAAGCACAAGAAAAAGTGACCTTCACAATCCATTTCACTTCCAAGAAAAATCTAATCTAGAGAAAAAAATAAAGGATCTCACAGATGCTGCCACAGCATATAAATCCAAGCAAACCCAACAGTGAGATCACTTATAGTTGAAGTATTGACAAACCTGTCTTGTCTGAATTGCACAGAATTGTTTCTTTCTCTTTGGTTCCAGGCCCATGCCTCATCCATACTGAAATCATGAAGGGCTCTTTTAGATTGACTGTGACAACACCATCTGGAATCTTCACAGCTTGCGTGCCATTGAATTCAAAGACTTGGTCACTGTCATGACCATTATCTGTAGGAAGTCCTATTGTCCAGTTAGCAGCACTACTTGGAGGTGGAAGTAGCTCAGCTGTGCCAGAAGCAGCACCTACAATAAAAACACTCAAATGAAAAAAAGGTAGAAACTAAAGTAGTCACTGCTGGTTTCAAACCAAACTGGTTTTCTGAGCACTAATTGTTCAGCACCATCAGGATTATGCACTACCACCGCCCATCAGGCAATTCTCCCTTTAAATAGTGTGGCATTAATAAGAAACATGTAATAATCACAATGACTTCTATAAATTTAACTTTGGGGTAGACAACGCATCTCATTAGAATTGTTTTGCTTACTATCTCTGCAGCTGTAGAGCCTTATTTTGCCTCTCTCACAAGAACCATTACATGAACACCACTTGTCCCTCAAGCCCATGTACATGCTGCCTTTCTCTTAACAGTGCACTAGCTGTAAGACTAATAACCATCCAGTTGAAGAAAGCTGCATAAGCATCCCAGCCCAGATCACTGTCCAATAATATCACAGGCAGGAGCAACGATACCCAGCAGGTACTCAGACTGCTGGTTTTTCAAGCCTAAATCATTAATGTCACAGTGACATCATTAGGAAATAGCCTGGGTCTCTAGGGTTACATCATATTCATACTTTCAACTAACTTAATTGAATTTGAAGACACAAATCATTAATGATAATTCATCTTATCTCAAATCTTCCATATTGGCTACAAAGGATGCATAAACTTTTCACAGGATCTTTAACTGCAGGGTGTGTGGATACCAAGGTGCCCTTAATTCTCAGAAGAAGCACAGTACGGATGTAACTGATGCAAGTAAACTCTTCTTTCCAAAACACGCTTTCCTGGTTTTCCATCTGCTTTTTCACCATGTATTTCTTAACTGCCTCCTTCACAACCATTGTCCCTGCCCATGCCAGGGGGGCTGGAACTAGATAATCTTTAAGGTCCCTTCTGACTCAAACCCTTGTAAGATTCCATCATCATGTCCCAGGAAAAACAGAGAGGTTTTATGGGCTAAACCCTTCCTTATACATAAAATTATTTCAGCTCTTGGAACATGAATCTCAAGTGAGGGAAATTATTAGTCTATATAAGCTAGCGGAGAGGCAGAAGAAAGTGATTCTTTACTGCATCTGAGAATTACTTTGTGACCTCCAGCCAATTTCATGCTTTTTACTGCATGCTAGAAAACTACATGCCAATGAAGACCATATCTACTCAACTGATTTGTGGTCAAACAGAATAGTCAAAGAAAAACTCCTAAAACAGAGAGGTGACTTGATCTGAACAAAAGCATTCTTACCACAAAGTCTGTGAATGGATTTCTCAGAGTAGGTGTCTCTGTCACAGCCTTTACCAATATGGTTAGTTTCTAGTTCAACCGTTGCTTGAATTGAGGTTACTGGCTCATCACATGTCTCCAAATGCATACCAGGGAAGAGAGCTAATGCACCAGTACCAGGCTCGTATTCTATTCTTTTGCTCCAGCCTGCATATTTATACAAAGAACAATATTAACAGTCTCTCATGTTTAACTGAATGTACCAGCAAATGCTAAAAGCAGACAGGGAGAAGATGAAACTAACCTTGCCAGCCAGGCTTGCATGTAGGCTTAATGCTAATTTTAACCAACACATCCTCAGCAGCTCTCTTCTTCCCACAGTCATATGCTGTTACTGTCAGTTTATACTGATGTTCTTTACCATAGTTTAACTTTTCTGTGTTTTTTATATAACCTGATGCAAGAAAAAAAAAAAGAGCAATAATCAAGACATCAATTTCTATTCATTTCTCAAGGTCACTGCCACATTAAATACACCCAGATACCACCTCTGTACTTCATACAGGTCCCAAGACTTTAACAGACACAACTGGAGTGAATTAGCCCTTCACTATTTGACTTCTCAATGCCTGACATCAGGCGCAGATCCTTAAAAACTTCGTAAATCCAGAGATGAGCACACATACACAGAACAGCAGGCAGATACTTATCAGACTCTTAATAGCATGTTACCCACAATGAAACTGTTCAGAGGTGGTAACTGATACATAAATTACCAAGCTGCACACCCATGACAATTACCCATTGGCAGTTCCCCAAAATTATCCACTGGATTCCCAAAATACTCAAAGCCCACTAAAAACTGGTTTGCTGTGATTAACCAGCTTGCTTGAACACCCAGAAGTAGTTCTATAGATCTCGAAGGGTCCACAGATCACCAGTGGAAAAGAACAACCTAAACTAATCACTGCACCTCCATACCAGCAACCACGACACTAATCTCCAGAGCCACATCATGAGCATCTCAAATGAGAAAAGCACACACATGGAATCCTGTTTTTAAAAGCTATACTAAAACGGAACTATAGGGCTGGGGGAAAAAAAAAAAAAAGCCTATTAGGAGCTAGTTTGAAACATAATACAGCTACCTTTATTTTGAGAACCATTTTACAAGAAACAACGAATATGCAACACACCATCTGCTCCTGACATCAGCAGACAGCAGCACATAGTGTTGGCACCGAATGACGTCTCGTTTCTCATTATCAAAGTGCGGAACACCTCCATTTAACTATGTTGTAGGAAAGGGTTAAGCCAGGGCTGCTGTAGTTTTAAGCTGAACTGTTTGAAGTCCTATTCTTAGAGTGGCAAATTATAGTAATTTCCACTCCATTTCACATGATTTTCTTACCGTCTTTGTCAATAGCAAAAGGTACATCCGGAGTTACGATCTCGTAACTGCAAATCTGGCTGAACTGAGGTGAGCAGTCTGCATCCACTGCTTCCACTTTGAGGATGTTGTCATACCTCTTCCCTTCAATAACTGTTGCCTTGTATGACTTCTCTTTGAACACAGGGGCATACTCATTAACATCATTAACCTGAATATGTACTGTTGCTCTGGAAATAAAACAGAAAGGTCAGTTCCTATATATCATAAACTCCTATTCATGCAAGGAATCTGACAGAACTTTACAATCTGCACAAGCTCCCTCTTGTATAGATGAAGCTGTCCTTCATGATTTCAGTTCCCAGAACAAACTGACCAATTACCAATAGAACTACCAGTCTCAACCACTCTAACTAGGAAAGCAGTGGATGCTTTCCTAGTGTGTTGCTATAGAATCCAGTGTAGCTCCAGATTATTGCTTACTATTGTTTATTTGCAAATAAAATTCATAACTTTGTATTGCAACCATTAAATTGTCACCATCTTACAGAAATACAACAAAACACAGCTGAGACAAAACAGGCTCTTACTTCTGTTAAAACACTACAATCTTTCTAGTTCTTTCTTGCTGTCTGAGTACTTGATATAAACACCCCAGTTCTTATTTCATGTGAACAAGAATGACAGTTAAGACTGGTCTTAGACTAAGAGCTCAGTCAAGTGCATTTAATTAGCTTGCTTTGGCTAATGAAGTACTGAGCTGGCTAAGTCAGTGAAAACTGGCTTATTTCTTGGGTGTAGGAATGAAATTTAAATGTAAGAATCACATAAGTGGAAGAAACACTTTAACACATCATATAGCCAAGCCAGATTATCCTAAACACATTGCAGCTTGAATTACATCATTTCACACTTGTCATTGATTGCTGGTATATATAGAATAGGAAAATAATGCGGTTTCTGCCAATGCCCAAGAAGAAAAGGTGAATGATGGAATGTAAACTAATACAGAATTTGATCACTACAGCCCTTCCATTAAATCAAAAGTCTTTAAGGTTTTATTTTATCCTATGTGCTCAATAAATGTCACAAAAAAACCCCGCCTTCTGTACAAAACAGCTTTAAACTCCTGACTTGAAAAGCTAAATTCAAGCTAAACTTTCAAGGCCAGGCTGGATGGGGCTTGGAACTGGATGAGCTTTAAGGTCCCCTCCAACTCAAACCAGTCTGTGATCCTATGAACCCCAAGATGGTTAAAAGCCACAAAAAAAACCCACACAGACAGCACTGGGCAAGGGAAATTTCCACAGTGGTTTGTAGGTGCAGGTCTCAGAAACCCAGCATTCCTACTGTGGGTAATGAAGAGTTGCAGAGCATGCTGCCAGATCTGCACTGCTTCATTATGCAGCCATGAATTTGGATAACCATCTCAACCAGCACAGGCAGAAAAATACAGGTTAACTTCTACAGTGCAGAGAAGGAACTGTATGCTATCAAATCGAAGAATATAATTCCAGCCAACCCAACAAAACATGTGTTGCCTTATTTCTCTTTGAAATCTTTCTTCAAAAGTCCAATTGAATATCACATATTTTTCTGTAAGTGTAATTCTTAAGGAGATAACTTTCTGCTATTTGAAGCATACAGCTATAGAGTAACAAGGTCATATTTGTCACCAAGATGACTGCTGCTGTCTATTCCTCATCTTATTTATGCCCTTCTTTTCTTCACACAGATGGTAATCTTCCACATGCTTTGCAGATGTTTACACCAGGGTGTTAAAACTGTTATTGTCAAGTGGATTTTCTAAAGAGCATTTTACATTGTGGTTTTTTCTTTAGATAAAGACTAGCTGAAGATTGCTTTGTTCTCATTCTTTAATCTAGGCAGAGATGAAACTTATGCTATTGATCCGGCTTTTTTCAGCAAGGCTCTCTAGAAATGACAGCAACATGTTTTCATTTCCATTTTGGTTAAGTTTAATACAGATTGACCTCTCAAATCAGTTTTTTGTTTTAGAAGCTGAATTCTGGAACAATGGCTTGGAATCCCATGCGAACTCTTTATATCAACTCTAGATTGAGTTTAACTATATCAGCAATTTTCCTGCTTCTATCCCCACACTACTTTCCAGTGCAAATTCAGAGACATCAAAGGATAAAGCAGTTATCAGGAGCCAAATGAGCTTTATGGTCCAACCCTAACCATTCTGTATGATCATTGAGAACACAGCTAAAGAGGTGTCAAAACAACTCATGTTCATTTTGCTGCAATTTGTATTACCCTTAAAGCCTTCCAGTAGTAACACTTGGGTTACATTTACTCTAAATACACAGACCATAAATCACCATGAGCAGGAGACCACTTGAAACCAAACTTCCCCTCAGCCTACCACAGATTTACTTACTTGTGGGATTTCTTTGCATTTGCTCCATCTGGTCCCTTGCCACAGTCATAGGCCTGTATGGTGAATGTGTAGTCCTTCTGTAGCTCACAGTCAAGCTTTTCTTTAGAGCGTATTATTCCCTCCCCAGTGGATTTATCCACTACCACTGCTTCAAAGGGAACATTCTGCCCGTGAATTTTAAATCCACAAATCTCACCTACAGATTCAAAGTAAGAGAGGTTAGAACTGGTCGAAACTATTACACTTCCATTTTGATTTTTAAATAAATGACCAAATATTTTGCAGCCAAGGGTTTGTGAGGGTCTGTGGACAAAGCAAGAGCACTGTGCTTTAAAATGGGTGATATCTGGGAACTTTAGTAAAAAGAAGCATACGTCTGCCTTCCAAGCAACTGGTTTACTTTGCATCCATTCATGCAGGAATACAAAAGAGAAAAAGAGAAATGTAGACAGGCATTTCACAGGAGTACTTGATATAGCTCTAGGGTAAGAGATCTTATGAGAGCATACAGCCAAGGCCACTGGTAATATCATCTATGCCAAGCTACTGGGAATAGCTGGGCAGCTTGTTCATTTTGACCAGAGCAAAAGGTTAAAATGCACAGTTACAAGTCAAGGGATGAAAAAGCTTCAAGTACAGGTTCAGCACCAAAATTACAGAAATTCTGTCAACAGATCAAGGAACAAAGTCTTCCTGTGCAATGTACCTGGCTAAAATTAGGGAATCAAAATAAACTACTGAATGAGAAAGGTAGAAATACCAACTTCTCAGGCATCCATTTCAACAGCTATCTACTAACACAGACAATATCTGTTAGTCAATGAAGCTCTCACATGGAATGATTTAGTAGGCTTTCCCTTCTATTCAGACTCTTCATCCTAACAAACTTGCAAGAGAAGTCCCTAATACATCATTTTAAACCATATCTAAACCTAATATGACACTACAAAACCTCTTGCTGGCACCACTAGGTCCATCTGTCAGCCCATTATGGGGAGTGAGCTTAGCACACCTAGCTGTGCTGATAAAAGGCACTCAACAAACATTTTTATCACCTATACTTTGTTTTTACCTGCGTAACTTCTGTCTTGAAGGTGATTTTCTTACACCAACATAAAACACTATTTTGCTATTCCACTTGCAGTGGTATCTCAGTACCAAGGATACAAACATGGCTAGAGGTATTCAATAAAATGTATTTGATTTCATATTTTAAGCTACTGAAGTACACTGCAGGGAAGGTGTTACAATGCTTCAGCAGTTATATATTACTTTCCAAAGCATATGAAAAAAAATGTCCCAAAGTAGTAAGCTATCAGTGGAAATATCAGAAAACACTAATTTGCCCCAAACCAACTTCTTCAGTGTCCATATAGTGTTCAATAATCCCAAGTGGTTCAAATGGATGTCTGATTTACAGATATTTCTAACCAAGGGTTTGGTTACATACAGATTTTATCAATATATTTGAAAATAGAAAAAAACTGGGAGAATAAATGGGACAAAAGAGCATGACAGGATCTTCTGTTTAAGTGCTGATTCCCCATTTCATAACCAAAGTTAGTAGGTTAATATTCATAAAAGGCATAGAAAGAACCCTTCATCACCTTCTTTGGTGACTGTCACCTCAAAACTCTCTAAAGGGAGAAAAGATAAACCCAAGTCAGTCACAGGAAAAGTTGAAAGGGAGCAAATAAGGAAAAGGCAAAGATGCACACATTACACAGAAAAGCTTTGGAAAAATTGTCTTTTCAAATTCCAGTGGAGATTTGCTGTAACTGTTACAATTTTAGAGTTTTAGTTTTGTTAAATAAGATTCAATCTTTTAACTCCAGGTTGCCATTTGTACAATTTTGAAGGATGTAAGTTTACCAAAAGGCTTTTTTCTTTTTCCCTTTTTTTCTTAAAATACCAACTGCTAAAGATATTTTCAAAATTCCACGTTGATGAAGAACTAGAAAGCAGAATTTATCAGAATGTATTATACTATTTCTATGTAAAGACGACACATTAAGTAACTTAAACAAGTTTTTATCTATTACACTGAAACCACCACGTTTCTACAATTAAAACCTTTACATCCCCCTTTTGAGCTCCAGGAAAAATACTAATAAATTAAATAGTCGTGAGATTTTTGTGTTTCCACATACATTTTTAGCAGTTTAGGTTGTATAACACTTCACATTTGCCAACTGTAAATTCTACACCAAACATGACAGTATTGACATAATTCATGATTTAAAAATATACACACTAAATTGTGAGCCTGCTGAACATAAAAGCTTTAATGTAAGAAATGGGGAGTTGGAGAGGGAAGCTATATATTTTCCTAGCAGCATGTCACTACTCCGGGTTAAACAAGCAACCCAAGCTTCTATCATTTTATTCTACTGCTGAAATAGTGCAATGCTGGACAGAAGAGATTCAGGTACTCAAATGTACTCAACTATTAGTACTGAGGATGCCCCAAAGTAGTCTGCTTTGCCCTTCCAGCCATTCCAGGAAAGTACAGCTTTGCAGTGTCCTGGATCTTCCACACTTATGAGGAGATCTCAGATGTAACTGAGTTTTACAACAGTATTAGATGACTGACAGGCCCTGGAATGGTTTCACAGATTTAATGAACAGTTATCACTGTTCTTCACTCCTCTACAAATCGTAATTTGTTAAACCCCCGAACTACCACCTTTTATGTATCACTCAGCATATCAAATATCATCATCATCTTTGACCTGAATTCCAGTACAACAGAGCAGACCTGTACCCTTAAAATCTCTTCTCCCGTATCTCCTGGTAATTCTTTCACCTTTCAACTTGCGGTAACACAGTTAATTCAAGTCTCCATTCTAGAGAGGCCTTAGGAAAGAGACGAGGCACTAGAATTACAGCTAAGCATTTTTCTTAGAAAGGCAAATTTACAGCTTAAAAGTGAAGCAGAAACATAATTAAGGCAAATTACCTTACAATGTATGATGGCCCTCATATTTTAAAAGGGGCCAGTTTCTAAACAGCTCTCAGAAGGTTCTCCCTGAAACTCCCTTCAGGTAATCCCTAGATTTATAATCAGCTCTTGATTTTAAAGCATTCTTGTGGCACCTACATAATTTATTTCAATCTATTCTTACTCAGGATATAAACATAATCCCAGATTTTAATGTGTTTTGGCAATAGGATCACCCAAGTAAGTTTTACACTGTTTAAATTCACGGCTGACACCACTGATTAGCCAGAAGTGACATTCCAACTGCAGGCTTTTAAATATTGCACATCTCTGACTCCTCTACACCCACCTCCTTGCTCCCTTCCAGTAACTCTGGGAGTCAAACACTGTGTGTGAACATGAAGATTGCAAGAAGAAAAATAATGTAAGGGAACATTAAAGCGGAAAGCCTGATAATGGGGGGAAGAGGGAGAAGTAGATGAATGCAGCAATTACCTATTTGAAGAAGGGAAGGCTGTTAAAAACTGGTCAGTTCTTTATCATCTGAAGTGACCTTTAACTCTGGCATCAGCCCCAGTGTGGCTGCTAGGAAGTTCAGGCATTACAGTTTTGGCTTCTAAGCATAAGACATAAAGAAGCTCTCTGGTAAGGATCTGTCTCCAGATGCTTTATAAGGGGTAAAGCTTTGGCTTGCCCTGTACTGTATAGCTCAACTCCTGCCAGATGTTTCTCAGAATAATAACTGATCCAACACAATCATATTCTCTACTTCATACACAAGCAAGATTAATAAAAAGCCCTTTTACGACTACACTAACAAGGTTCTTGTGACCGGAAAAGTTAGCATGCATGAAAACTTTGGTGTTACTTATAAGTGCTCCAAATAAGCTCCCAACCTAACAGGCTTTTTGAGCTCCCTTCTTCAAAGTGTCTCCGCAATGAAAAGAAGCAAAAAGGAATAATTCTCTGAAGTACAAAATATTTCCAGAATTAAAGCTCCCTTCCTTTCTCAAAAATACATTACAGACTGTTAGAGAGCTCTTTCAAGACAAAGATGACAATCTACAGACTAATATTGCCATACATGGATATTCATTTTCATCTCACTTATGAAATGCATATTTTGATACAGTACAGGTAAGGCTCTTCTGCGACTACAGAATTCTTGGCAGTGAACTTTTACTGCCATTAAATAAGCTAAGTCCCATACCATGCTCCCTAAGGTTTCACGCTATGTCGTATGCGCTTAATGCTTTTCCTCATTTCATTCTGAACTTGATATATTACTGAAATAAATTTTTATCTGTCCTGCTCTTAGAGCAGAATAATGATCTATAAATTATTTTATGTTTGATATATTGGGAACAGTTCAGCTGAATATACTGTGACTAGGACAGCACTTTACAGTGCTTCACTCAGCTGTAATTGCGGTTGAAAAACACATTTCATTTTATAGGTAATACAGGTTTGTGGAACTTACATTAGCCAGAAAACATACAGTAATCCTCTGTCCTAAAGATATTCTGTATTTCTCCTTTCTAGTGTAGCACAGTCAAATGACAGTGAAGATTTGGTACAATTTTAAGGTTTTAATCTCTTCTACTGTTTTATCTCTCTCTGTACTGTTACAATAAAATGATGTAAAATCCTGAATTGTATTATATAGTTATAAAGAAGGTACATAAGCTATTAAACTGGACATACAGTATTTGACTAGATACTCTTTAAACTCGAGTCAGCTACATTGCTGCATCTCCATGCCACAGAAGGAGAGGAAGGGTATTCTGCCAGCCCTAACCAAGCAGCAGTCTGCATGAGGGTCATGGAAAGCCTTCAGGAAAGCCTCCTGTTCCAGTATGTGTAGAACATCTCCTAAAAAACTATTTTTCTTAGTACCATACAAAATTGTTAAAAAGCAAAGCAATTTCAGATCTCACAGTTAGTGGTAACTCCATTTCAGTCTATGTACCACGAGAGGTACAAAACAAAATGCCACTTCATGCATGCCTTCAATTTGGTGCAAAAAAGGCTGAAATACTATTGCAACAAACTTCCTCTGAGGTTTGCCAACCAGCTGTGCAACTGAATCCCTCACTAGATGGGATGAGATCAAAATCTGTATCTGATAACACAGTCTCATTCACCCTCTCTACATATCATTTCTTCACAGCCACCACCCAGCTGAGCGCTGCATTACACAGAGGCTGACTGCAGACAGGACATGAGCACAGCCCCTGCCCTCAGCAAACAGGGGCTGGTGGTACAGCAGAGGCACAGCGTCAGTGCTTGCCCACTACACATGAGAACCCCACATGCCTCTGGGTGGATTTTGGGGGCTCGTTTTAAAGAATGGAGATTCTGCAAGATCACTTGCAAAGCTTTATGCATATTCATGCCCTAAGTCAAAAAATTCCTAACCCCCACAAAAATACTTCTTGCATCCCAGATTCATAAGTGAAAAAGAAAGTATTGTGGCTGAGAAGTGGTTTTTGCTAGGGGTGAGCTGGGGGAAGAGGGATTCAAACCCTATTACAGGCACATCAAACCAACAGGGAAACATTTCGAACACCTTGCTAGCGAGACCCTGCGTTACGCTCTTGTAACATTCTTTTATGGGAAGGCATCCAGAATGCGATACAAATTCAGTTCCTTTTTGCATAGTGAAAGGGAAATCCATACTGAGAGCTTCAGACATCAAACTGATTTTAGATATGAACTACTCTAACATACAATAGGAAATGTATAGCTGTCCTTTATGTTTTCAGCAAAACCATTTAGGATCAAATTCCAACATGACTCAATTTGTAATGTAGAAAAGTTTCACTGAGGAATGAGAACAGACATTGTCTTCTCGAGCAGATCTGTAACATTGATGGTACAAAAGACTGACTCCATAGGGTCTCTACATGTTGGGCAGTATGGTGAGGCATCCTGCCATGACTATATTCAAACTCCATTTTCAGAAGTGTCATTCCACATTTAAACCCATCCATATTACCCTAGAAATGTCTTTATAACCCTACTTATCTTTGTATGCCTGAATTTTAGGATCCTACCCACAGCTCAGTGAGCAAAGCAATAAAATACTACTTTTGCTTGCCCCACAGTTCATCTACTACAAAGCATTTAAATGGACTAGTTTCAAGATGTTTTAATATCTCAAAACTGAAATAAAGCAAAAAGCTCTATTTAAAGTATTTGAAACCTCCAGACAGCTCAGAAGCTTCACAGCTCAGCTGGGGGGTACAGTTAATTAAATACCAACCTTTTGAAGCCTGAATAAATTTGATTTATAAGTAGGAATATACCAGTTAGGGCTGAAACAGCCACTTAATCCCGAAACTGCTTTGTTTTGCTGTGAAAACATGTCACTGATCTAATGGGCTTCTCACACTTCCACACCCACATAGATGCTGCTGGACAAGAACAATGCTATTCTCCGCTCCAGGCCATGACTACAGCACCACCAGCTAGAACTGATAACGCTGATTCAACACATCTCCCACATCTGGTCTCCTTAAAGACAGATTCAAGTATTGTTCCATTTAATGGGAGACAAACACTTTTACAGATTCCCACAGCACAGTCATTCAAAACTGATGCAATTCAAATCCAACAGTCGTATCGAGAAAACTTCTTCACAAAGTTACAGTTCTGGACTTAGAATTTCACTGTCTAAAAGCCATTGTTCTGCTGCTGCCTAAGAACTGTTACTTCTTGAAAGCCAAACCACATAATCTTTATACAAACGTTTAACAAAAACAACTGCCAGTTGGTAAAAGTATTCTTTTTTATGTTCATCATTAAATATGCGTCCATCATTAAATAAAGCAGGTTTATATAATTTACATCAACACAATGGAAAACCATCTCTCATTTGAAGGGATGTTTTGATATTGGATTTTCCTCTGCAAATTTGATAGCATATTTGGGGATAGTCTGCCAGTACTTTCTCAAAGTTTCCCAATATCCAGCACTCAATAAGTCTTTGCTATCCACCAAGAGGTATAAAACTGCCGGTTTCAAAATCTGATCCATGCTGCCAAACTCACAGCGCCTACATTTAAAGCACTTGGGAACTGTGAGCGATGATTCACATTCCCCTAATCTCCAAGGATGCAAGTCAACCTTCTTAGACCTCTTTTTACAAACACATTTCCCAGCACAAGCTTCTTCATTTTGAAACTTCTCATTTCCTAGAGAGCAGTTTTATTTCTAGCTAGGATTACTTAACCTCTGCTTTGTGTACCCAACACCTGAGAAAGTCTGATTTTCAGGTTTACCATTAGCTTTCTGAATTTGTAAAGCAGCCTTGGAGATAATTACAGCCTCAAAACTGTTACTTTAAGTACCACTTTAACAACTTGTGACTGAGCTGCCATAATACTGTAGCACACCATGCAGTCAGCATGCTGAACATGTTAAATGGCTCTTCACTCAATCATCCTCTTGTTCTATCACTTCCTCCTTGAAGCCAGGCTAAGCAATGTTCCCCAAAACAGCTACTGTCACATCCTCTAAGTATTTTATTCTTAACTCTAAAACTCTACTTAACCAAGTAAGCTTCTGCAAGTATCTAACCTAAGCTTGTGTTGTCCAGTACCACTAACACATGCAGATGCCCAATGATATTTTTTAGAGTTTTCTAATACTTTGTCAAACCAAAAGAGTGCCTTCCATAATATTGCATTTTTAATACAGTTTCCAGAAGACAAAACTACTACATAAGTCTGTAAGAAAACTCTCATTTGTCAGTCTTATGTTGAAACAGAAGAATCACCCTACATTTTGCAAATCTCTCATGTATCATTCTCTATATTCTTTGCTAGAGGAGAAATAAACCCCTTTTCTTCAGTAGAAGAGGCTGTCTCACATGTAAAAATACTCCAAACTGCTAACGCAACTGACAACAGAAATGCAACCTTAATTCTGTTCATTATTGTCTTCAATCTATTAAGACACAAATCAAAACCACTAAGAAAAGCAAAACTCTCTTCAGAATGGTAAGAAAATAATTGTTTCAGAACTCCTAGACTGAATGCTGTGAAATGTGGAATCCAGACGACGGAGGAAAAGACACTAATGCAAAAAAAGCCTGAAAACCAAAACCCCAAAACAACATAACTCCCCCAAAAGCAGAATTCACACAAGCACATGACATTGAAAGAAACATGGAATACCTGCAATATAGAACGCTCTCTGGTTTGGATATTTAGCTACAGCTGTAAATATGAAACAAGACTCTGGTCCATGCACAAACATTTCCTAGGGTTTAAAAGCTTTGAAGCATTATGCTGCTGTTAGGGAAAACACAGTAAGTAACACACAGCATTTGTCCTCAAGAAAGCATTTCCAATTCTTAGGAAAGAAATGCAGATGAATTCTTTACCTGCAAAACGCAGAGGTGCATCTTTGTCCAGGGCTATCAAAGGGGGGTCCAGGAGCACTGTGTTGTCATTTTCTGTAACTATACCATGATAGGTTGTTTCAATCCATGGCTTATGCTTGTTAACTGAAAGGAAAACAAAGTACAAAGTCAAAACGTTTGAAACTGAAAACTTCTTTAGAAAATGTTTTATAATACTGATTTCAGTATTTTCCTCTTTCATTTTCTAAATCTGAATTTGCATTTTACTAAATTAAAAACTGTGAAACAAAATCCTGGCCAAGTATGTTCAGAAGAGTTCGGTGTCCCTGCAGGCCTCCCAAAAGTAACTCAAGAGAATCTAAATTAGTCTCTTAACTATGCTGGGATTTAAGATGTCCCTGAAATGCAACTCAAAAACCTTCTAACAGTGATGGGGAGCCACTGCCATCAGTGCCAAGTGCAACACCAGGAAAACCTATACTCAGCACCAGATGAAAAACGACTGGCCAACATGAAACACAAGGTCTTGTTTACTGCTCTCCAACAAGGAAAACCTGGGATGCAGCTGGTGGACTGTTCTTCAGGGAGTTAAACTAAACGGTGACAAAAGGACACTTAAGCAAATGATTAAAAATGATAGAACTCTCACAGGAAACCATAATACTCTCCAATACGCTTTCATCTGCAATCTTTTACTTGTTACTAGCAACAAACTGCTAGACAGGATATAGTATCTTCATACATAATAATGCAGCAAGAGAGAACTCACAACAAACTATTTTAATGCAAATAGTGCTTAATTACCACCGTGTGGTTTTACTCAGTATGGCAACACTATCTTTATTGCCTCAATTGCCTCACATGGGCATGCTTTCAATATTCAGCATACCAAATAGCCAGCTCAATGTCAACCACATGGTTCTATTTACCCAGAGAAGTACACTGCTGCAGCACCCTCCAAGGAACAGTGGTGTTTTAAAAGGAACTCTGTCATGCTCAGAGGGTCTAACACATCGTTCCTCCCTCAGAAGGAAGGCACAGATAACTGTTAACATTTGAGTCGCTGATGGAAACAACATCTCTCAATTCAAATCTGGTCTAAACACAAGCGATTCACTAATACAGCTACGGTTGTTAGGAGCATAAGGAGGATACAGTTGGGTACTTGTTTGTCAGTGCATCTGGGGTGATTACACCTCAATCAAACAGCTCAGACCCCCTTCATCCATTCATCTTAAGTCTTTGCAAGGACCTAGTATAAAATACTAAAAAAGATCTCTGCCAAACCCCTCTCCATCTCCATTCTAATGCTTCTAAATGCAGACGACAAATTAATTGGTTTTAAGCATTGAGAAACCTTCTCCTGATTTAGCAACCCACAGTAAATCCCACTACTGAAGGGTAAGGAAGTTCTATAAAAGCTTGAAGGACTGCAACCACATATGAACAGAATTATGAGTATGTTAAGCATCTGCAGAGTCTAGTGAACCTTCAAACAACAGGCTCAGTTAAAAGCAAAGTCATGTCCTTTTATTGTGCTGCAGACAATAAAATCATAAAGCTTAAACCCCTTTGTGTTTAGGAAGGCTAAAACATCACCAGATTTTAAAACATAAAGCTTAAATCCCTTTGTGTTTATGAAGGCTAAACATCACCGGATTTGAGAACACCAAACTTACTGCTGAATATCCAGGAAAGGCCCGTTATCCATATTTGCGATCTCCTGACTCCAGTGTAACTGTAAGAAATTCTCCAGCTAGCATTTGAAATATGAGGCACAGCTTATGAGCGACACATTACCACTGCCCCTGAACCAACCACGAAATTGAACCAAATATTATTCTGATCTCAGCTGGCTTAAATATTGCTAAATGTTGAACTGAAAACCATTCTTTCACATTTTTTACCTCTTTAATCGTCACAAATCTCCTGAAATCTAGAGGAAGTTGTTCAAATAAACTGTTCACACTATTAATTTCAAACCAAAAGTCCGCCCATTCCAAGCTTGACACTAACAAAGTGCCCTGAGCTGTTAATCTCTTGCCATTTAACTGGGATAAACTACACTGGTTTCCTTGAAACACAATATTCACACTATTTGTAAGCGCCTCAACTGGAATCTGTTGTAAATCCCAACTAGCATTTAATCTAGTCAAGTGGGGGAAGCTACCCTGGCACAACACAGCAAGCTGACTTCGACATAGCTTTTAGTGGCCAAAAAATACTTTAAAGCCAGCTGAGCATCCCTCTTTTTCCAGGTTGCCACTGAATTGTAACAGCTCTTGCTAGAGCCTTTACTGCTGCCAAGCAATGGCTGAACACATCTGCAAGGTGAGCACAAGCAGGGTTATCTGAAGATAACTGCTGCTAAACTATAGGAGGAAAGGAAACTGGTACCTGATGCGATGTGTGCCTTGAACACAGCTTTTTAAAGTACTCTTTACTTTAGGTAAATGCGTTCAGTTTCCTATGAATGAACAGACCGGCTTTTACTAACAATGACTGGAACTGCAGAAAAAGGCAAGTACCTCAGGGAAAGGATGCTTTACTAAAAGTAACACAAAATACACATCAGATCAACCAGCAGCAACTTTCCCTTGCTGCTTAAAACAATTCATAAATGTAAATGAATATATAGGCAGAGCAGGGGGTTTTAGGACTGGTATGGAAATGTTAATCAAAAGCTATGATCTTAAAACAAATCAGAATTAATCCTGTTCTATTATTTGAATGTGAGCATACTAAAGTTAAATGTACTTATCAGAGTCCTATCCAAGGACTTCTTTTATCTTCTTACAAGTGGTCAGAACACTAATTTGACTTAAATGAGATCTGGCACCTACATAAGTGAAGATTTAGACACACCTCAACCAGAAAGGGCTGTAACGGAATATACTTTTTCTTCTGGGTAACTACTTTAATATACAGCATTGTTTAGCCATGCTATCTTTAGAAACAGATGAAGATGATGTAGTAAGTACTACAGTTTGAAAGCTAGGTGTTCAACCCAGTGACAATTAAGACACTCATTTGTAAAATCCACCTTTGAGACTTCAAGAAAAACACAGAGACTGCATACAAAGAATTATATTCCCTGTCAATTCAAATGAACTGCGCTCAATAAACTAAGTGAAGCAGTTCTTTAGTCCTGTTCTGAAGGTCTGACAATAATTGATCACTGTACATCCTTTTAATTGTGTTTCTCTTGATGTAAAAGAGGCACGCGTGCCTTTCAAAGAGACAATAAAAACTTATAAAATGTCTTACCCTGACTATCCATAGTTTAGTTCTGTTCTGATGAAATTCCATGCAATATCATTAAAGCAACAAGTTTGAGTAGCATAGAACCACAGAAAAATATAGCTCAGCCAAGGATCTACACAATAAAATAATGCCTTCTCCACCCTGAAAGTAAAGTTTAATAAGAAAGGGTGTAGCACAGCCTGATTATAATGTGTGTTCTGTTCCTGGCCTAGGCTCAGCCAGCCTGCAATTCAGCTGTGCCTCTTGTGAGGAAAGGGTGAGGATTAACTGTGTATATAAACAACTTGAACTATCTCAGTGGTTCTGAAAAGATCTACTGTATTTGTTTATTAAATGGGGTCTTCTCATACCTCAGATTTTACCAAAAACCATTGTCTTACAACCAGGTACAAACAATGGGATAAAACTGAACACAAGTTTTGCACAAACGCAGTTTCTTGACAGCACGGCACTTTTCTCCAGTATGGGTTTCCAAGACAAACTGTAATTCCCATTACTGGGACATGAAAGCTGTAGGCAGTAATAGATTACACAGAGATGAATCTGCACAAGGAAAGGGATTAGGTATGGGCATAGGCAACCACAACATTAACCTCTACAGTTCCTAGTTGAAGGAAAATCAGGTGGTTGAAATTCATCCCACAATTTCAGATCTCTATCTTGGATTCTTTGACACCAGATAAGGAGCACTTGCAATGTCTGCTCTGGAAGTTCAACTGTCATACACTGGGAGCACAAGGTAATGCTTATAAATTGCCAGTTTCAGCCGGCACAGTTAACAGTAATTCTCCATCCACCATATTCAAACTAATGGCTGTAGAAATTTAACAGGTTTTATTAAATCATAGTTTGCCTAAGGAACAATCTCTGGTTTATCACCACTTACAGAGAGTTTCCTGTTGTACACTGAACGAGTGGCCTAAATCTGATTTTATTTCTACAAAGATACATGGAAGTTTTGCCATGAGCCTGAAACTAAGCTACATGCAAACAACACGCAAACTAGTCACAGCTTTTAGCATCCGCAGCTGCAGCGGAGAAATGCTCAGAGCACCAAAGATCACAGATAGAGGACCTACTAATCAAATTTCTACTGGGATAAAAGCCTGGCAGGGAAAACAGCAAACCAGAAATATTCCAGCACAGAACAGCCTAAACAGGATTAGGGCATCGAAGCCCTATTTTTTTTTTTTAAGTGAAATTTAACATGTTTTAAGGCTAAACTAGAACACTGAAATAGAAAACTGTGAACATTTAATAAATCCTCTTTTAAATGTGGCTAATTCTAGTGCAAGAATGGAAATCACTTTCTAACTGCTCTCATATTTACAAACTCCACTCCTTGAAAGGGAATCTTATTTACGAGTACAGCAACCATCATCTCAGTCTAGCTGGCACTTCTGGCTCTATTTGTTGATCCCATTTAAAAACAAGGAAACCAACTGGGAGCTGCAACTTGTTTTCAGCCTGAATACAAAGCAAGCGAGATGAGACCTAACACTATAAACAAAAGACAGACAGACAGTTCTTCAAAGGCGCTCAGGTTTCTAATAATCCTTTCTAAAGGCTCCTAAGGAGGTTTAGTCCCTGCTGAAGCCACCGTGAGTCAATCAGTATGAATCAAATGAATTAGAGTGCAAAATAAGATTTTAGACCAAGGCTTCTGACTTCTTGAATGCTCCCATGTTCTGAGGTATCACTATGCCCCTTAATACCACAGAGAGACATCCTCTGAATGCAACTAAAGACAATGAGATATGGCTCAGGAAAATGGTAAAGTACTTTTGTTCAGAGAACATCAACGACTACACAACCTTTTTCTCCTCTGCAGAACAGTTTCATAGCCACGAAGCTACCAGATACATGGATTTTTCACAGTGGAAAATGCTGCTTTACCAAAATTCTAATTTAATCTGTTTGAGATAAAGTGTTGACATTATGGTGCCTGGGTTTAACTCCAAGCCATGAGAAATGGAAATCCATGAGCCCAGCTTCTGCCCTGCTCCTAAAAAATACCCAATCGTCTTTGCAATCTGAAACTGGCGATTTCAAATACGCAGAAACATTATCTATCTGCAAGTCCAGAAATGTTTCTGTTGATACGTTTCCCTGATAACTTGGCACAGACAGCTCAACCTGCAGTCTAATAACATGGGAGAAGTCAACTGGCACAAGAGTATTCCAAACACACAAAGTAAACCATGCTTGCCCTCCATTTCCTCAGCAGAGTATTATTTTATATAATACGTACAGGAAAAGAGATTAAAATAGTTTCCCTAAACAGATGGCTGTATATTATGCTTTTCCATGCATTATGCATCATAGAAAGGTCTAGCACTAGTTAATTCTGTCTTTTCTCAGTGCTCTCTTACTTTTATAAATCCTTAGAGGGGAAAAAATCCACCAGAAATAGCCAAATTATCTTTTAGGTAGTCTTAAATTGCCTTGCATCTAGAAAGGAGATACAAACTAACCACCAGCCCCATATAATGAAGGTTGCTCCTGTGTCAAAGAAACATCTGCAGTAAGACCGTGGTAGTGAGAAAGCGGTTTGTGGTTTAGATTTAAAACATGCATAGCACCACATAACTTCCTGAAATAATCACGGATCAGCAAAGCTTCATCAAGATAGCATTATTTTGATCAATATCCTTCCCTAAATGACCATAGTTTGGAAGGGACTCAAGGCAACAGAGGTATATCCCTCTACCTGGTCACTAACCACAGAAGCAGCAGCCATTAACTGCACTGCCTTCTTGTCAGAAAAGTCATTCCATTCCACTCCCCGTTCAGCTCTGTCGATAAACATCCAATTGCTTCACTCTGACAAGCACTATGTGAATGCACCACTAGCTACTGCTTTTCTACTGCAACGTTAGGCCAGCACGCTTAGAAATACTGAGGTCAAACTGACCAATCACAAGATAAATCCAGTGAAATTGAGAGTTCTACATCAGCTGAACAGGAATTCACCTCTTTAGAACCTGAAACCAACAAGCTTGAAAGTCACAGGTGAAAAAAATCTCAGGTGAACTTGAAAGAAAAACGGCACTGAAACCACAGCCCAAACCTGGAAGTTTACCACAAATGCCTCCAAACAATTGTTTCTCCTAACAACAGGGAAATGAGTTAGTTACCTGAGCAGCTTTCCAGGTGTTCTCCAGAGCCTACTTGTTAAATGCATCCTCATGTAACACTATTAACAGGCCTACCTGGAGTAGCCAAAGCGCCTTGAGCACTACTGCACACACTAAGCCAAAGCAGATCTTGCGCTGTAACTCGGTTATGTGTGATGAAGTTTAACAGATCAGGACCTGCAGTCCAACAGCTCTATAGATTAGACCAGAGACAAGCACAGCCTTTCACAAACTGCACAAGAGCTGACAGAGCTGCCTATATTTGCCGTTTGTTTCCAAGTACATGTTAGCTGCTTTGAAAGTGGGTTTTGGTCTTAGTTTTATTCATGACTTAGAATGAGGGAAAAGCCATCATACTGTGTTGGTGGGTTGAGCATTAAATGTCACGGTTCCAAGAATGCTAGTGAATAGGTTGAACTTAAAGAGATCTCACCCAGGTAAATCATAGCCGCTATCTAAACAGCTGGCTGCTGACTTACAGCAGCAGCTTCTTGGTCCTATGTAGGGAAATTGCAGCAGGATGCGCCCTTAATGACTTGTTTCTGTTCAAGATCAAGAACATCCCTTCAATGTATCTGCAAGCCATTTTACAGCCACACTTCTAATCTACGTTCAAATTGAATACAGGATCTCAAATCCCATCATACGATCAAGTAAATCTTGCAGAAACGGCCTTCTCGATTCGAGGGGTAACCTTCAGGTAAGGAAGCGTTTGCAAGCGTCTTACGGAAATCTGCTCAGGAGGAGACCTGCAATGCGTATACTTTTACTCCACGAGATCAATCAATAGCCACCAGGCCAACGTTTCGAACCGCCGTACCGCTCCGTGCTCCGCAAGGCTCGCTCTCCTCTCGCTCACCACACACGGGTGCTCCCCACCTCAGCCCGGAGGCTCGGCTCCCCCGGGGCTCCCAGAGGTGGTTTTATTCCCCCTTCCCACCCCGCCGCCTCTCCCCCAAGCCCAAGCCCGTCACGGCTCTGCCGCGGCGCCGTTCCAAGCGCTGCCGCCCGGATTCCAGCGGCCGGGCCGCTCCGCACCGGGAAGCAGCAGCGGCGGCTCCCGGGGCCCTTCGCCACCGGAGCCCCCCCCCCCCCCTCCGCCCTCAACAAGTGCGGACCCCGCCTGAGGGAGCCGTTATGTAACAGGCGGCCAGCGCCGCCGCGCATCCCGCAGCGGCCGGGCCGGGCCCCGCGGCCGAGGCCTGCCCTTCGCGGTCGGAAGGGGCCCGGGGGCGCAGGTGAGCACCCCCCGCATCCCCCCTTCCCTCGCCGCGGCGCCGCAGGTGCCACAGCCGCGGGTCCCCAGCGAGCCCCGGGGAAGGGCGGCCAGCGCCCTCCTTCCCCCCCGCCCGCCCCGCCGCGATGTCCTCCTCCGCGCTCCCCCCCCGTTCTCAAAGGGCGAACGGAGCCAAGGGCACCGGCCCCCAGCCCGGCGGGTCCGCCTGCGGCAACAGCCCCACAGGGCGCCCGGGGAGCGGAGGCGCAAGCCGGTGAGGGTGAGCCCGACCTGCCACCCCCCCCCCCCACACTCCTCCCTGCCGGTGCCGAGCATCCTCCCACAGCCGCCCCGGCTCCGTTTACCTCGAGCGGCCGCCGCTCCTCCGCAGAGCAGCGCGGCGAGCAGCAGGCAGGCGGCGGGGGCCGGCGGCAGCGAGCGCGGCATGCCCGGGCGGCGCGGCGGCATGGCAGCGCGGAGCGGGGCAGGGCAGCGCGCACCCCCGGCTGCCGGGGCGGCTGTGGCGCCCCCGCTGGTCCGCGCTCCGCTCTGCGGAGGGCACGGCTCGGCCCCGAGGAGGAGGAGGAGGAAGAGGAGGGAGGAGAAGCGCGGCCCCGCTCCGCTCACCGGTCCTCCCCTCCCTCCCCCGCCAGCCGCACCTAAAATGGCGGCGGCGAGCGCGGCCGGGCCCCCCGCGCCCGTACCCAGGCGGGGGAGGGAGCGAACCAACGCGCGCGGGGGATGCGGGAGAGCCCATGTGCGCGGCGGGGAGGGACGGCGTCCGGCCCCGCAGCCGGCGCCTCCGGCCCGCGGTTTGGGGGGGTTCGGTGGGGTTCGGTGGGGTTCGGTGGGGTTCTGGGTTTGCGTGCAGCTGCGGGCACTTGGGTATCAGGGCTGAGGTGCTGCCCGCTGGAACCGGACCCGGCTGCTTAGTCAAAGGTTGGTTGAACCCCCAACGTTCTCATGGAGCTGTTCCAGCGCTTTCACCTCAACATTCACAGATCTCTTCTGCAAACAGCTGGGTTTTGACCCAGTCCAACACTGATGCCAAGTCCACCATATGCCAGCCCTGCACGGAGAGTGGGATGCACAGCCTCGGGTTGTCTGCTGGGTGCTGACCCACTCCAGGACAGGTCAAACTGCCAACACCTGCCTGCAGCAAGCGCTATGAAACACATCAGTGCTTTCTTGCACTGTTTTCAAAGCTCTAAAATGGTAATGCTGTGCAGATACAGAATCATAGAATAGTTGGGGTTGGAAAGGACCAAACCAGGTTCCAACCCCCCTGCCATGGGCAGGGACACCTCACACTAAACCATCCCACCCAAGGCTTCATCCAACCTGGCCTTGAACACTGCCAGGGATGGAGCACTCACAACCTCCCTGGGCAACCCATTCCAGTGCCTCAGCACCCTAACAGGAAAGAATTTCCTCCTTAGATCCAATCTAAACTTCCCCTGTTACAGTTTTAACCCGTTACCCCTTGTCCTGTCACTGCAGTCCCTGATGAAGAGTCCCTCCCCAGCATCCCTATATGTCTGCTTCAAAGATGCATGCACCTTAAAGCACCCTCATGGCTCTCCCAGCTGGTGCTTGTAGACCCAAAGAGCTTCCTTGGTGCTCATGCTGCAGAGAAAGTCTTGGGATGCAGCATTAACCCTGCCCAAAAGGAGGAATAGCAGTGCTCACAGTTCAGGCAAATATTCTGCAGAGTGAGAAACCTTTTTCAGTGTAGTTTTACTGACTTTTACCAGGGCAAAAGTCTATTAGTTCTGCTGGGAAAAATCTCACAAGTCCTACCTAAATCAGTAAGTTTCATATGAATAATTAAGTTGCGCAGAACCTATCCTATAGCAAAAACTTAACTCGCTCTTTGGTCAAAAACTGACATTAGAAAATGCTTCGATAGAAGATGATCAGAGTTTTGACAACTAAAATGCAAGCAACTTGTTTTATAATTAGATATGACTACTCATGCTTTGTACCTATTAGCCATTCCCCTCCCACAGGGAAATAAAAATAAAGTCCAGAATGTTCAAGATCCCGGAGCTGTGTTACTTCTTTATTTTAAAACACTAGGCAATTTAAATGCCAAGATGGATCTGTTCTGGAAAAGCCTCCTCCTCCCTCCTGCCCAAGGCAAGCCCAATGCTGTTACCTGACTTTGCCTGCTCACTACCTGTTTGCCCCTACCCAAGGCCAGTATATATATATACACCTATGTATTCACTGCCCTCAATGAGGCACTGAGGTCTCAGTTGGCAGAAACTGGTCTATGGCATTAGGATATCCACAGGCAAGCTGTTCTGCCCACCCATCCTCAAGCCCAACCAGCTTTACTTGCTGTTTCTTAAGCACATTTGTTAATATGAGTGTGTGCAGAGCAAAGGAATTTGAAGAGAACCAATGCAGTGAACAACACTGCAGTTGTTATCCTGTGCTGTGGATAACCTTAACCAAGTTACTCCACATTTACTCCTCTGACTGTGCTGTAGGCCACCTCTATCAAAAGCTAAGACGTATTTCTTTTTTTAAACAAAGCCTCAGTCTAAACCCCCTTGATTTTTCAGGCTGTCTAACATATGCTGGATGGCAGATCATGTCAGAAGAAGCCTGTAGCCCATCTGTTGCCAGCTAGCTGAGTCTTTACATTCTGCCAACTTAGCTTCAGCTGACAGTATGCTACATTAGGTATTTTTCTTTTGTATGGAGAGTAGTAGGGCTGTCCAGCTCAGTATGACTCTCAAACTAACTTAATACATGAGTAAGAACCAGCCCGTTAATAAGGATTTACAAGGCAATATATCGTCGGTTGAAAGAAGATTGCCCATTGATGAATACATGATGTAATACAAACTTATTTGCCCAAATACTGGATTTTGATTAGGAATATAACTATGTACAGAGCTTGAATGTAATATAAAAGCATCTGAAGAGGGCTTGTAAGCCAGTGGCCAGCTCACATGCAAATATATTCATGTATACTCTAAAACACTATCTGCAAAATAAATTATTACCTTTAAACTGAAGAATAATCTGGGTACATGAAGTGTTGCTGAAAAGACAGTTTAAAGAACAAAACCTGCTCTGCAGTCCACTTGGGCTGTGTCATGCATTGCAGCAGGGGAAAGCACGCTACCATCGACTCATTAAGAAGGGGTCTTCAGTGATACCCTCACGACTCCTTTAAATGATTCAGAATCTGCAGAATTAGGAAGAAGAGACATTTTGAAATGAAGAAGTGCTACGTCCAGGTAAACCTTATTTATTGCACAATCACACTACCAGCTCAGATGAACTAATCAGCTGAATCAGTCATGATGAAACCGAGAAATTTCCAAGGAAGGAAAAAGCACTGATTGCATTTCACTCTCTAAGCAAAACTCCTCCGACTCAGTTGTGACTAAGGCACTGATTCAGTAAAGCCAAGAATTAGCCTGTATTTTAGGATCAGTTGGATGATTTTGTTTAGCTAGATGACTAAGTGGTTTGAACGGGCAGTTTCGTAGTTGAGGATACAGATATTATGGGTACTCCACCTGTGGTGGAGATATCAAAATACAGTTCTGATCCGTATCACACTGATGCTCCATTGGCATTTACTCTAAAAGTACGGCAAATACAACATCCTCTCAAATACCTTTTGTTTCACAAAGCTAAATCCAATTTAAACAGCCCAGTGTGAGACCTTCTATGCACCAGTGCTGTTTGCTGTTAAACAATAGCTATCCTGTTTGCCAAAGGTAACTGTATTTCACAGGTTGACAGAGATACTCGCTTTATATGAAATGCCACATGCCATTATTGCAGAGAAACTCAGAGAACCAACTTCAGCACCTTCATTTTTCCCACTTATCTCCCTCCTACACTCTGACCTGCTTCTTGAGCACAAAAAAATCCCAACAAAAAAAAAACAACAACCCACCATTGATTTGTATTTTATTGGTAAGCAACAAAACTGGAACAAATGGCTCCTGGCAGAACATGTTTTCCGTTACAGCTGAAAACCTATTGGACTGATGTCCTTGAAATGCACAGTGTGACTAATGCCCAGCTTGCAAGGACCCAGGAGAACACATTTATTGCACTTGTCAGAATGGAGCTGAGCAGCCAGAAATTAAAAGATAAGGTGATAGGTAAAAATGAATGCCTTTGCTTGCTACTTAAAGGAAGCCAGTGCATACCATAAATACAGAGGGAAACGAGACGTGCTCAGTTCAGTCACAGCAGATCTGGACCTGATCGTTAGAGCTCAGGATCATAAGAGATTCTGGATATATGTGGAATATGCACCATTCCTTCTAGATATTAGATTTTGGCCCTTGTTCAAAAGGGGAATCATGGGGAAAGGGTCTAGAACTCAGTCTAGAATTAGGTTGAGAAAATGACCCAGTCTTTAAATAAAGAGGCTAGAACTGGCTGTTGGCTTATTTTCATCTCAGTACAATTAATGGCTGCATACTAGTTTGTTCCCAGATTATGACTGCTTTTAACGGGAAGATAGAACTCAGAACCTAGCTTTATCTCCTCCACTGAGCATTTGGTTTATCACAGCTGCCCTGAAACCACTTCTGAAAGGAAACCAATTGCCATAGAGACTATGCAGTAATTAAGCTCATGAGAGAGCTGCATGCACAGCCAAGCAAAATATTAGATGAAGGCAACAACAGACCAGTTTCTGAGGAGCTGTATTACAGCCACACTCCAGCTCCTCCCCTTTCCACTCGAGAAAGCAATAGGAGAATCCCCAAGTATTTGGGAATTTGAATTGCAGTATTTTTTGCTTCTGATATGGCTTTATCTGTCTAAGCCAAGCAGGAAGAACGAACAATAATGACACTAAGAAGTAGATAATTCAAGGTGAAGATAAAAAGTTAATCCTGCACAATGAGGTCTATGAAACCACAGGGTACTCTTGTAAGGCAACAGGCAGAATTGGCATCTTTTGGGTCATTCAAAAGAAAACTCCACAACAAAACGCTACAGCAATGTGAGAGCTTGAAGAGAAAACGTACATAGATGGCCTGTTACATCTTTTCTAGCCTTGCTGTCCTTAATAGACACAGTTGCAATCCTTTGAATGCAAAGAGGCATAAAATTCATGTGTTTTTAGATTCAGTGGATGAAGATTTTTGTTTTTAATGCTTTGGAACCTGACTGCATATATTAAGAGGAGAAGGAATTAGAGGACTGGTTTTCCCCACACTTGAAAATTTCCAGAACTGCTTTGATCATGTGTGAGAATTGATTTAGGGGATGCAAATGAAGGCCTTGGCAATCTGAAGAAGAAAATCTTCTCCCTTGACATTTCTGAGTGTTCAGAGAATTCTGAACAAGCTATTGAAGTACGGGTTCATCGGAGAGACAATAAGAAATGAGAAATAAGCGAAGTAGTGCATAAAAACAACTAGGTATCTCACAAGAAAACTGGCAGCATTAGCAATCTACCTTGTTTAATCCCTTTTTCCCCACCTTTTTAGACTTACCTCCTATTGCAAAATATGCTTCTAGAAGCATGAAAGCAATGAAGGAAAGATGCAAGGTTTGCCTTACAAAGAGCCTGAATATTCTGCAGCATCATTATAATATTTTACAACTCATTAGCACCTTCCATCCGAGGATCTCCAAGAATGTCACAAGCTTTAATGAATGCACTCTCACAATAGCTCTGTAAAGGAGAAAGGCAGGTGTCTCGATATTGTGATGACAGGTACACGACAATTGAATAAGACAGAATTTCTAGGCTTTTCATTTGCATACTTAGGAAAGCAGGGCACAAAAGGTTGGAAAAATCAAGTACTGCAATACCCTGAAATACCTTGAATTAAAAAAATACTGTAATGCTTTGAAATACCATCAAGAGACGGGCTTTCAAATGCTTAGTTAACAAGTAATACTTGACTTAAGGACCTCAGTAAAAGTTAGGCTTTATTAATGCAAGTGTTTGCATCTAATACCGCAATGGCTATTTTAAGATGTGTTTTATAAATAGAAGTGGAGTCTGAATGAACCTGGAACTGTGCCTTAAAAAATTATTTCCTTATTTGCAGGAGTACCGAGGTCTCCTTGAAACCACTGAGCCTCTGGAAAGCATTTAATAAATTACTTGGAAAGCATGGTAAGAGACCACTAAAGACAAAGAGGGGAGAGTACAGAAAGTGAAACAGCATCAGGTGTTCCTTCACTAAGCTCAATAAAATGAGAATTGCAGTCAAGTGCTCTGGGAGGGCCTTTCTACAATGTGTGTCCACAAAAATTAAAACCAAGGACTCCAGTGGTTCTACCTTGTTTCTTCATCTTTTGTACTAACCTATTCTCAAGAGCCAGCATGGTGGGCCTTGCCCACACATTAGGAATTGCTTTAACTCCCTAATTAATACAGAAAACTGAACTAGTGATTTATGCTGGGGATGAGAGAGGGGAGAAAAAGAAAGGTGAAGAATTATGGATTATTCTTTCCACTTCTGTCACAGATGCTCCTTTGGGTCAGTGACTAGCCCCTACCCTACCTATTTCCCTATCCAACACCATAAGACCATAACATACCATGTATAAAAGAATGGATAAACCAACTCAAATATCCAGCGAACATCTGGTCATACAATGAAGTTTTCCTCTTCTCTCTGCCTGCCTTCCTGCAAGGGAGAAGAGAAGAATCACATGCATGAGTATTCCCCTCCCTAAGAGCCATATGGGAATGTAAAGGCATTCTCTGAATTCATTACCCTGCCCCACAATATGATTCCCTCTTTGTATGGGCAAGAAAATGGATGTTAATTTATTCCTTACTGCTAATTTGAAAAGGAGCACACACACAACAGTTCCATTGCAGAGACTTCTACCAAGGGTGTAGTTTAAGTCCAATTATGTGCTATTAGTACATTTGCTCTTTGTTCCTGTGGCATATTAATTACATGTCTGGTATTCTGGTAATTAACACAATTATAATCTTTATTTTCCCCTTTCGTTAGACAAATTCTTACATTTTATTCAGATAAGTCATTTTCCGTAGGTAAAAGGAGCCAAATTTTTACATATTAATAAAACCAAGAAATGGGGTTTTAAGTAAGCTTAGACAGAGAAATTCCAGCGGTGTTCTTCAGCAATAAAAAAAGCAGATGCTCTCCTGTTGGACTGCAGCGTATCTCAGAGATGTCCAACAGGAAAACAAATTACAAGGTTCCAGTTGTGTATCCAGCATTACAATCACTGGCTGCAGCAGCAGGGCCATAAGGACTGTACGAGTACCGCTGCACACAGCTCTTCCAGCAATGTCATTGCTGCTGTTCAGAGGCTCACTGTTAACAAGAGCTTTCCTCTCCCGCTGACATCTGTGAAACTCAATGGCATTTAACCCAAGTAAGTTACAAAGGGTCAAGCAAGATGGTTTGCAATTGCACAGATCATCCTCAAATGAACACTTGCCAGTATTCAGCAGCAAGACAGAACAAAACAAGTACAGTAAGGTGGATGGATTTGACTAAATGAAGCAGGTATAGATGTACTCCACAATAGAATTTTGAATGGTTGACTAGTACATTAAAATTACCTAAGGGCTCCATGAAGACTGGGGTTTTTTACATCATTACTATTTCCCATACAGTCCAAAACCCACAACAACCCCCAGAACTGATCCCGGAGCCCAATTGTACTGACCCTGTTCAGACAGCCCAGAGCTCTTGTCCTAAGTATTTGCAAAGGTAAGATGTTGAGTCAGGACAAGGCTGCTGTGTTCTCTTCCTGACAACACCACTGACATTCTACCCACAGACAAGTCCTGTAATCTCTCTATGCCTCATTTATCCTCTCAATTAAATGCAACTTGCCTGTTCCACAAGGATGTAGTAAGATTTCATTAACTGTTTCTAAAGTACTTTAAGATCCTGGGATGAAAGCCTCTCTAAAAACACAGAGTATTATTTTCAATTAAAAGGCAGCGTTTATAAATTCCCCGTTATTAAATGATCATTTATATCATAAACAGGCAGGGCCAAATTTCCAAACAAATCTTAAGAAGCAGAAAGTCTGATACTGTTTGAAACACACTATGCAGTAAGAAGTATTCAGAACCAAGAGTATTATGCAAGAGCACAAAAACGTTACCATGATCCCTATTTGTATTTTCTAGAGAACTCATTTTAAGTGAAGATTGTAAACTCTTCACACTAGAGCCTAGAAGAAAGCTATTGTGTTGAACTTCTTTGGCATTTATGGCCTCATTATTAAACTGTATTAAAAACATTATAAAGATGCAGCAAAGCTGCTTTTGTTTTTCCAGCCTTTTTTTTTTTTTCCTGGAAGTGGGCAACGCTTGTCAGAGCAATCACCCATCTGCACGGAATGTTTAGCCTTCAGACTTGTGCTAGAGTACCTTTAGAACCTATGTAGGATATGAAGAACTCTGAACGGTGGAATGAAAAGCAGATAATTCAATATCTGATTCTTTCTTCAGTACTACTCCTTTCAGTCCTTGTAACCAGTCTAGGAAGCTGAAGTTATACCACTATGCTGCCATATTCACATGAGAGAAGACTTGCATCTCCTCTTTTCCTTTGAGTGCTATTAGCAGACCAAATCTAATCATGACTAAGGCAGGTAGACACAGCACCACTACAGAAGACAACCAGTACTGGTGTTTCCACTGTCAAAACTCATTCTACTGACATTCTCATGAAGGACACTGGAAGAAAGGTCAGCACAGAAAATACATTATGAAAGACACTGGAGAGAAGCCTGTTTGGGTTAATTGTAGGCTGTTCATAGGTTAATGAAATAGAACTATCCTGCAGCAACTGGGAGACTCGGAGCCAAATGGCTCAAAAGACAGAGGGTCTGAACTCATTTCACATTCCCCAATATACTCTAGGCCTCAGCCTTTTTAAAACAAGGCATTTTTAAACATTTGCCCACCTCTCTCTTTTAATAACAGCCTTAAATAAAGGTCACTATGTTCATTAACTGTCTATACAGAAAGCTTTTAGAGTAAAGGCTCTTTACTGCCCATGCAATTCTATTAACCAGATTGACACTAAGATCCTGCTGTGCAATGCATGCCATGCAGTAGGCCTGTAAAAAGCATCATGTTCTGTCTCTCTGAGGTTGGCTTGCTGAGTCAGAGTTCCAGGCAGAGGGACTGATATAAAGGCATAAGAATCTAGGTTCAAATTCCCAACCCACTGGAAACAGTTCTGAATTCTTTGTTGTTTATCCTTCTCTAATGTACAACTATGAGGCTACTGAAGTGCTGTGGTTTAACCCCAGTTAATTCATAGGTTGCTCGGCTTGTATATGCTGTAACTATTGAAGTCCTTTTGGTTGTGATTAGACTCCAAAAACAACTTCTCTCCCATAATTGTGCAGTGTGCTCAATGGATGCTCAGTGACAGTGAACAATAGGTGCCAATGCTGCAGAGTCCATGGAACAAGTCTCCCTGTCTGCACAGCCTGTTAAATTAGTTGCTATCAGTGAACTGATTTCCAGGATCTGGACCATGGATTGTAAGTTTCTCTTATCTCCTTGGATCTGGAGGGTATAATTTGAATTTTCATCATGCAATATTAGATTTCATATCATTACATCCAAGTGCCTCCTACTCCTGAGAAAGCACTGAGCTGCTTGGTGCTGTAAGTGGGCCCAATCATGCAGTCTCTGAAGCTAATGTGAACACTACTATTTATATGTGGAAAAAAGGGATCAATTTTACTAAACTGTTCCTCCGAGACAGAGTTCTAGTTGCCTTATTTTCCACATCACATAGGGTTTTTTAAAGACAACAAAAATAAGCTAAAAATGCATGCCCTTGTTTGCCTTGCAATTGACTTCAAGCAAACTGCTGTTCTTCCTCTACATGTAATATTGGACATGAACTCCACTCCTGGCCTGCTCAAATTCATCACATCTGGCAACAGGCTGCAGCTTTGCTAGACATTTCCCACATATCCTCAAAGCATTTCACATGTTGATACGCCAAAAGCTTCACAAACCTCTGCAATGCACGGTCAGTGCCTTCACTGTCTGCTGCAGAGAATGATGAAGTTCCTGTGTATCGGTCACGGAAAGGGTCTGGGACTAAATTTAGAGTCCCAGTTTCTGAGGCCGTGTTTTAGCTACAGAAACCATGTGTAGTGCTTTAAAAAGCCCTTTTCAAAATTACCTGGTCCAGGAGGAAACCTCCCTTTTACATTGCGGTTGTGGTTTTGGGGTTGCTTGGCTTGGTTTATACTTTCTCTAGAATTCCAGTGCTCCTAGCTTCTTCCCAGCACTTCCTTGGCTGCTGAAGTTAGTCTCATCAGGCAAGAGTGCAGCGAAACCCTTTGTCATTTCAAGTATTTATTCCTATTGTGAGAGACAGTGGTTGTGACCCTCCCTTGCGGCAAGCCCCTGCCCTCCTGCCCTTCACTCTAACTGCAGATTTGCAAATCACGTTTTGACCACCCACCCGTCTCATCGCTGCAAGCCACAGAGCCGGCCCCATTTCCAGCGAAGAGCAGCATGACATGCAAATAGGACGCTTGTGGTCTCCTCCGTATGGAAGGGATCAGAGGATTAAGAGGAACAGTCAGCCCTGATTAATGCTGCTGAGAGGGCTCCTTGCCAACAGCAGGGGCCAGTTGCCGCCCCGTGGGGAGCTCCAAGGCAGACAGTCTCCCTACAAGGACACGTCTGTCTTGTGTTTTTAAAGCTAGATGCTGCTTTCCATTGCTACTCTGCAATAGAGAGGAGGTTAAATGCTGAGAGCAGGCTGTCCTGGGGTGGGATGGTTGTGTTAAAGAAGTGGAATGCTGTTCTGGGGACAAGCGGGAGATAAACAGGTTTGTTTCTATCACTGACTCAGCCACTGACCTGCCACCAGTAGGAAAGCAGCAGAATCCTATTCAGAGGCTTTTGTACAGGCTGAATAGGTGTTATTATGAACATAGAAACCTTAAAAGGGAGCCAGTGAAGAGCTGTATTGTCTTAAAGCAGGACAGAAATACGCACTCAGAGCTCAGGCTCACATACTCAGCAGAACCAACCTCACCACAGTTTGTACCTAGCACAAAGGATGTCCCCCTCACGCCCAGCCAACCTAGTATATGTAAGTGAATCTGAGTGATTTAGAATAATTACCCCATCCCAAAATGTACTGCTTTAATGTATTTATTAGATTGTTAACTCCATCTTTTCCTCTACTTGGTGAAGGAAGATAAAACATTTATTTTTCTAGAGATTATGTGCCCACTTCTTCCACAGGATCAACTTCTATTGGACCCAACATGATCTCAAGGACCATCCGAGCACCTTAACGTTCAGCAGCCTTGAATTGCCACTCCACCTGTACCTTTTAACATCTCAGCTTTTCCCTTGTTTATAATGAATTTCTGATGTAAGACTTCTTATCTTTCCTCCTTCTGGTCTATCCACTATTCTTCTGTGTCAAAGTGGACCAGCTGAATAAGTGTCAGGACACAGTGTCTTCTGCAAAGGAAGCAGGGGGGGCTTCATATCCCATGTTGTGCTAAATGACTTAAGCACAGTGCTTGCACTGCATTCTAACAGCACCCATTTCTCCGTGTTTACTGCTGCTTCAACGAAACATTGCCCACCGAGTGTAAGTAAAAAGATTATGAGACGAGACAGGCATATCATCCTGTCTGAAGCCCAGCTTACACTGACAGCTTCGTGCAGCACGAGGAAGAGCCTGTGGGAATGCTGGTGTCTGTGTAATGTTACATTAAAATACAGCCCGTGACAGGTCAAGTATTTATTCACCTGATCTAAATGAGTCCAAGGGCCCAGTTTTCACCAGTGTAAATAGGAGGTATATGCTCACAGCTAAAATTCCAGAGGATCTGCAGTGACTGATTCCTCCTCAAACTGAACAAGATGCACAGGAGCTGGACTTGCTGCCACAGAGTCAACAGGATAAATGGAACAATGTGACACCTTCTCCATTTGTTAAAGCCATGATTTATGTATAAGATCATTCTAATGCCATTCTACAGTCCTAACCCTAGCCCCTGAAGTAACAGCACAGATTAGTGGTTTTGACCGTTTTCTGAAGTAATGTCACTGGTAACCAGTGCAACATCTCAGACGGAGAAGATATTTGATCAGCGAAGGGGAAAAAAAACCCTAAGTATGTGTAGAATAGCCATTTTCTTCAGTGAAAGGCATACAAAGCCACACATCATACGCTAGATATGCACCAGAGAGTTCGGCATTAGAACGCCTTTATACCCTTTTCCCTCAAGCATCTCGGCTCCCTTTGCTGCCCGGCTCTCATTCTGCCTGACAGCTCCTTAATCACAGTATCTCTGTCAAATGCATAAAATATTATTTAACCTCCAGCACAGAGGAAAATGCATTTATAACCTACTGGGTTTTCCCCTTTAATTTCTCTCTTTCCGCCCTTACTGCTCCCCCTCTCTTTTTAGCAGCTCTGAGCAAGAATGGTGCTAACAACCTTCATATTCAGGTCCAGACAGGAATCAGCTCTGTTCACTCAGTCAAGACAGGAGACTGAAGAAAGAACACACATGGCCTCTTCCTTCTACCCAGGTGCAGAACGCACTATCCCTCAGACCACAACAGCAGCGTGGCCTTTCCTGCAAAGACGTAAGTATTTGTCATTTTGGAGTTACAGAACTAATGTAATTGTGGCTGAAGCTCAACTAGTCTAAGTCAGTACCCAGTCCCGCAGCCTGAACATTGCTGATGATCCCTAAGTCGTATCTCATAGTACTTGTGTTTCAGAGTTATTTTTGTGGCTTTTGTGGGAACCTGACGCAGTTCCTTCTGACTGAGCTGAATTCAAGATGGTGACTTTAAGCTACTGCCAGGTCTAGGATCTTTCTATGTGGAAAACCTAATTCTCTGTGATCCATCTCACATGGTGCTATTCCTGACAAATTCGCTATTTAAACCTCTAAGGACAGAAGGAAGGATGTTCCCTGTAGAAGGATAGGAGCTGTGGATCTTTGCACACATAGCACTGGTACCATGCTAGTCAACTATTTACTAGAGCAGGTTCCTATCTAAGCTCTGCTGGTTTTGGTGTCTGCAAAACCCTTAGGAACCTGTTCCTGTTTGTTACTGGTATGTAGTTAACCTAAACACTTCTCAGCTACCACAGTCCTGCCTTCTCCTTTTGACAACGGCACCGAAAGTGAAAAGACTGCATCCAGTTCCCTGCCCCAACCCTCTGACATTCAGACCTTGCTACATTTAGAGAGAAGAGGAAAAAAAAAAAATCAAGTCAAAATGATCACGTAGCTATACTTCGCTCCAAATGTCCCATTTAGTTTCAGAAGACTGTGACCTGAAGGTCAAGGTCAGACTAAAACAAAAGGCTCTACTGAACGCCCATATGGTACGAGCAGCTAAGCATGCTACAGAGCCAGCATGCAGCACAGTTCCTTTTAGAGGGAGGCTCTGAAGTCTGGTGCTGCTGGCGAGGCAAGTCAAAAGCTTAAGATTCTGTCTAGTTTAATTATCATCTTCCTCCAGGCTCAAAGAAGCTTATGAGAATACAACAGCGAGGCAGAATCTGCCTCTTCTGCTTCCACCTACAGGAATTCATCCCTTCCTGACCTGCCCCTATCTTCCTCCTCACACACCCCCCAGAGATTCAACAGCATCTATCCATTAAAAAAATTAAACACCACAATAGAGTACAGACTATGCTGTGGACTGTTGCACTTGCACAAGAGAACTCCATGCCTAGCTGTGAGCAGTGCCAGGCGCACACTTGAGGCATTAACTGCAGACATCGATCAGGCAACACGTAGTTAATGTCTGTCTGCTCCTGGCACTTGAAGTACATGACAAAAGACTGAAGGAAAATACTTGGCTACCACTGTCCATTCCAATCACATTCAACGCAATTTACACTGTGCCCTCTGGTTAAGAGGTCACGAGTAAAGCTGAAAAAGGATTACAGTGCATCCTCCAGCTGCAACACGGGCTTCTACATCATTCCACGATCAAGTAACCTCATGCATTCCCCTACTCCATGGGACAAATGTATGTTAATAATAAATAACATTCAAAGCTGCTCTCTCCTGAAGCAGCATCCTTCCTCTGAAATGATGGAAACTTTCCATCCCTTCACACAGTTAAAAACCATCAGTAACAAAGTAGGGAGACCATCACCATCTTACCCTAACACTATAATGACAGCAACAAGTTCCAGTGCCATCCTCCCTTGCTCCTGTTGGCAAACTGGACATGATTAAGCTGTTCCAGTTCCAGCCTCAAGCTGCCCTGCAGTTCTGAACCACAATTATGTATTATGCTTCTCTAAGGAACAGATTAAGGGGCAGAGGAAAAAAGCAACTTGTGCAGTTTAAAACAAAAGCCATGGGTAGGACAGCTAGAGAGCAAGGTTTTGGAGCCACGTTCTTGTTCTGGTGTATTTCTAAATCAAGCCTTGATGTAAACTTACATTTATCCATGCTCATGTCACAAAATTTCCCCCATTTGGGGAAAGATATTTTTAGAACAATCACCCTTGTTTCTTCCATTAATTGGAACTCTGCACGCATCAGGAGAGCACTGAGTTATGCCAAATCCAAGAAGAGCAGTAAAATTACTTTCACCCCACTGCAAGATGGGAATGTGTTTTATGTGACAACATGTGGGCTACAGCGTCAGCAGCAAACCCTGCATGCTTGCATAACTTCATTATGATTCCTGTCTTCCAAATTTTAAATTAGCTATACAAAATTGGTGTAGAGTGCAAATAAAATGCAGGGAATTAACTCTTTGCTTGTGGCTACAACCCACAGCTAAGCCAAGAACACTACTGAATACCTATTCGGACATAAATCTAGCTAAATGGGTCCCTAAATATCTTCAGAGTCTCAGCTCAGAATGCAGATGTAACCTTAGGATTCAGCTCAACCAACGTAAACGTGATAAGGCTACTTTAAGTAAAAAACGAGGTATTAGCCAGCTGTATTTACTTACAGTGGGTAAAAGGCCTTTTACTTTGGGGGGGTCCAAAGAGCTGATGTGTGGCCACGACAAGCACAACACAGGGAGAAAGCTTCTTGCCATGCATTGAGTTTCATGTCTCCAGCTGCTCCCATCACAGGTACAGACAGGATCATGTTCTGACCCTGTAGGGATTGCTGAATTGAAACTGCATCAGAAAAGAGCAGCAATAATCATGTCAGTTGAAAACTAAACTACAGCTGCCTCAGTCCACACCTGGGTTGGAGTTAGTACTGTGATTGTTAAACAAAGGCTGAAAGTCTATTTTCTGAGTTTTACAGGCCTCTGGTCACAGATCAGCATTTAGTAGCAAGGAGAATTAACCTGGAACACATCAAGACAGCAAAAGGCTCTGTGCACATTAACTACTTCATGCTGATACACGAGGCAGCTTGTAAGCGGGCCAGATTATAAAGCTTCAAATAATTTCTTTTTTCCCTCTTTTCCAGAATAAACAATCCCCCAAATTGAAGTGCTTCAGGCTACAAAGGAAACTAGCCAGGTTGTTGATAACAAACTGCAGGAATTCTGCTTAGGGCAAACCAGCTGCAGAGAAAATGAAAGCAGAGCACAGAAGACAGTAGGTGATTTCTGTTCTTTATATGGGAACCTACTATAGCCTGAAAGGGAATGGATCCAAGCTCCTCTCTTAACTTGTAATAACAATAACAATACTCCTCCCTGTTATACAGCACTTCTAGATTTGTCAAACTGTGAAGAGTATCAGCAACAAGGTGGTTTAAGGGAAGCTGTAGTGCAAAGGGTCTGTATAGACTTGATCTATTTGCACAGCAGGTCTAAGGCAGATCTGGAAGCACCACAGTAATCCAGTGACCTATTTACTGCAGCTGAACCCAGGACAAAGTCACAGATACAAAACCTGCAGGATGCACTATAGCAAGCTGATCATGGTAAAATCTGACACATTTTAACACCTTTAAAAGCCATATTTGTGCAAGACCATTCATATTGCCTAAGCTTACTGAAATAACTCACCCGGGCCCAACTGACAGGATTCTTAATGCTACTCTCTGGCTGAAGGTGAAATAAAACAAATGGAAACATGCCGCCTAAAAGAAATTAAGCAATCAATTGTATTTCCCATTGATGCTGTGAACAGGGAAGGATTTGCCCTGCATACATGTCCTGGGTTCACACACCTCCGGCTGAAGCACTGAGTAACCAAGAGGTCCAGTTTCATTCCAGTGCTGAACAGGTCGATGCTGAGGCTAGATGTAGACAAGATTGCTGTCAGCTGAGCTAAAAACTGTCTGTGCCCAGCAAATATCCCACCAGGCAGCAGCACTTCAGTGCTTCTGTTACACCTAAACCTGCAGCTTTAACAAAGCTTCTTAAAAGCTATTTATTAACAATTAAGCTTTGGAACACTCTGATACTGATGAATAACAGTGGGGAAGAGATGCTCACTCACTATGGGCTCTTTCTTTTGTTGAGACTGAATACAATTGAAGATTTCTCAAATCTCCAGAAATTGTTCTTACTGCACTGCTGGTTTCTGCTGGTTCCTGTGCCCTGCAGCCCTTTTTGCTGTCAGCTCTGCCACAGTCCTTTAAGAGGCAAGAGAGCAAAAAGAAAGCTGAAGGACTGATCTTTTAAGTAATCCCAAATCATACATTCCCCTCGTTGCCCAGGCATTCAGTATGTCTTTCATAAAGTAATTTCTATCAGACATTAAATATATTTGATTCAAACCTTTCACCTTTTGGCCTTTTTTCCCCTCTTGCTTTACAAACCACTGATAACTTCAGAATTCTTGTAACAGATTCTCAATAGCTATAGAAATTTATACCGTGTATGACCCTGAAGTCTTATTCAGGATGATCTCTTCTATAGGTGACAGGGTCTTTGAATTTCATCAGCCATTTAATCTTTAGCCTTCACCAGAACTACTTAGGCTGCTGGAGAAATGGAAATACAGACCTTATGGAACTGAAACAAATTTAATGGTACAGCATTATAAACTTCCACACAGGCCACTGAGCAGTCAAGAAGAGACAACTTACAGTAACTACTTACCTTAGATAGGAATAGGAACAAAAACCAGAAGAGTCAATTTTATTTTATTAGTGGTCCAGCTTCTTTAAGGCAACAGCTCCTTCCAAAGCGTCCATCTGTAACTCCAGGGTTTATTTTAGAACCTGGGAGAATCAGTCTGAAGACCTATGTGAATGGTGGAGTCTCTTTTCATTTACCACAGGCGATGCGGTTACACAATGACTCACCAATAACTACAGCAATTGCTACTCATCCTGAGAGAGATGAGAGGAGTATTTGACTCAGCTCTAAATCTTCTTCCCAAGCTCTGGCAAACAAACACTCTGTGTTAGATGATAAGCTTGGGGACAAAAGTACAAGAGCCCATTTTGAGTATCTAAAGGAACATGACTCCCCAAAAGACTACCTATAGGATACGTGCTGGTTTTGGAAGACGCATCCAAAGCTTTTATACATCCTTAATGAATGCCTTAAGCACTATTTGGTTGGTAGTTGAACTACACAGCCTTTTCTATTTACAAAGGTATTTCAGTTTTAATATTTCTGTACTCACCTCTGACCTTTAAAACATTGGATTTCTTATTCTTCTTAGTCATGGTTTGCTTGAAAAGGCAAAAGCACAAAGGTAAAGCTAGAGAAATTTCTATGTACAGTAAACAAGGCCACCATTGCTGATGGACTCTGTGCAAGTTTCTCTACCTCCCAACTAATCCAGGCTCCACACTGGTCATAGGGGTACAGTTTTCATACCAAGAAGATAAATCCTTAGCAATATAATTCAAGGGGAATATTGGAAAGCCTCTTTCCCACTACTTCCTCCCTGATTTATATATGGATTCTTTATTATAAATCTTCCAGCCCTGGTTTCAAGTTAAGAAACCACCAGTGAGGAAGGCAGAGCACACAGGTAACAACCCAAGCACAGGTATTCTCAAGAGACTACTTCTCCTCCAGCTTCTGAATCTCATATCATCATATAACACCCTTTCTGAATAGATCCTTCTCAACATACTACTCAAAACCCCATGTCCGGAGTCTCCACTGAAGTCTTCCACAAAGGTGAAACAAGTATTTTCCATTTGGCAGCTTAACAGTGTAATAAATCAATAAGAAACAAGAGTAGCTATTAAAAACTGTATTATCCCGCCCCAACAGTTACATTTTTTAGTGGAAAGATTAAACCACATAAACACTTCACTTTTCTCCTTGAAAAGATTTAACAGCTCAGAAATGCCATAGATACACATGGAGGATGCATGTTAGCTTGACAATGACAGGCCACCACAATCCAGCCCATTCATTCCAGCCAGCAGCCAGAAACACACATATCCCCTTAAATTAACCCTTTAAGGGCTGCCCCCCTTTGCACCAGAGTTAAAAATTAAAGTGCCTTTTAGGCAACCAGGTCAAACTTTTGGGCTCATTCCTGGTTTAATGAAGAAATTTATTATCTGGCCCCAACAAACTGGGGTAAAAGATTGACTATCACACTGAACAAAGCTGCAACTGAATCACAAGGACCTTTTCCATAAACAATGTACAGTTGTTCTCATTACACATTTGCTCAAGATCACTTCCCTCCGTGTGCTCACAAGTCCATTCTTCCTTCTGCATATATTCCGTGGTTTCTCCCAAGTATCCTCCCCATTTTGAGACCGTAACAGCATCATGTTGTTAATTCTTCCCATGAAAATAGTCATATTGTCACAGTCAGATTCGCAATTGTCACTTCCAATAATTAACAACCATACAAAAGGAACAAGGAACCAGGAGTTCTGCTTTAATAGGTTTTGAAACATCTTAAAGTCAGTGCAACCCACAGGAACATACAGAAGTGTTGTAAAAATGACCTGCACATAGGAGAGCAAATGAAGTGCTAGGCTTCAGGCAGCAGTGCTAGAGATTTCATGTGCGGTTCCTGAACAGTCAGTGCACTTTGGGAATTCCGCTGCAGGGTGTTCAGTTTGTAGGTGTGTATGTGTGTGTGTTTTAAGGCCCTGCAACTACCAGGAGAGTAAACCTGAGAGTGTCACTTGTACACTCACTATTGGGACAGCTTAATGCAGCGCTATAGCCTCTTCGAACGGTGCCTAAAGAGAATGGTATTACCTTAGGATCCAGATGATTTCCACATCACTGAACAGTTGCAAGGAGCCAAACCAATACAGTTTTTCAAGTGACTAGAAACTTAAGTTTATTAAAGCCCAGTGCAAGCTGGATTTAAGTTAATGACCATTAATTTTACTTTACGTGAGAGCTACTCTCGTGCAGCAGTTAAAGGGTTAAAGTGGAACCATATGTAGTATTTTTAAACAAGTTCACATATTCTCTATACAAATTTGGCAAATTCATGTCACAGCCATAGATCTCATTCTTGCAATTCCTGCAAAATATCTACAGCTCCTCTGTCAGAAGCAAAGAGAGAAGCCACCTGAAGCCAGGAGTTCACGGCCCAGCCCACACAGCAGCACAGAATGGCTGGTGATCTCCGTGTTCCAGCTTCAACAGGTAGACTTATTGAACTAAATGCGCTTTCGACACATGCTCCCAAAGAGCTCGAGGCCACAGAGCAGACGAGTATGGAAAAACTGATTGCATCGGAAACACTGCAGCCAACAGGAAATCAAAACCATGATTTCAAAGCCCATCAAAGTAAAAACAAAACAAACCCCCAAAAGCAAGCATTTATATATGTGTAGATGTAATAAATATTGCAAAGCACATTTGTCTTTTTTCCCCCAAGTCAGTAAGTATAAGGAAATAACCAATGCACCAAAACATCAGCTTTCTGCAATGAAAATGTTGAAGTCAGTGAAATACCTGCAAGCCAACTGAAGAGAAAACATTTGCATTGTCAACCAACCACAAGTTGCTTCCAGTTCTATGCAGCCAAATCAAACCCTCTTCAAATTCACAAGTTTGACCTAAATAAGCACCACAGCATGAAAAGCTTCTTTAGAAGTAGGATGTCAAGAGACTTTCTTTAAAATGTAAAGTAAAACTCAAGATAAAAGGTTTTCATTGGTCAAGTTTGAAAAACCATCTTCCTTTAGGTAACCACAGCCTGTCCCTTTGAGCCAATCAAAAATACACCTTTAAGTTTGTCCTTAATTAACACAGCCCAGCTGAGTAGCAGAAACTTACAGGAATAGATGGCTGTGAGATGCATTCTGAGGGCTGGGCAAAGGGAAACAGAATTACAAAGGAGAAGGAATACCAAGGAACAATTAGGGTGGGCAAAGGAACTTATTAATGCTCAGCCATCCTCCTCTATCTTCAGGAATCTCACTGTCCTCTCCAGTTCTGTGTTGTTCAGGTGTCCTGTGGTTACTGTCTTCTGTCTTCTGTCTCTGATCTGGAAAATGCCATCACAACATCCTCAGCACCTGTAGTAATAACAGATACAGGAAAACATGTGCCATAATTACTTCTTTTAAAGAACAGCGGAAAGATGCAGTACCCAAACTGTCATTCTACACATCCGTAACAAAAATAAGACAGCAGAAAGAGAACAGAAAGAAGAGAAAGTTGTGTTTTCTTGTTTTTCGGGGACTGGAACTTGAAGTGGTCTAAACATTTCAACAGCAGATTTGAAACGTTCCTCTGCAAGGCTAAGGAAATCAGTTTCTTTGTAAAGACAACCAAGAATTCCTTGCTGTCACATATTTCTAAGAAGCAAGACTTGAAAAATCCCAAGCAAACATGGGATTGTCACCACAGGCATGCAGAGATTAATTATTTTCTGCCCCTGTAGACTCTGGCACAGCCTTGGAGACTGAGCCTCTCTGAAGTATGAGGAACTTCACCATTCAATAAAACTTGTACTGCCCTATGCATCACAATGCCCTTTTTAAGTGATATTTAGATATTCTTTGTATCTCGATATTCATTACTCTCTGCTTTTAAGAACAAAAGTTATTTAATAGGCAGGCTGAAAGGTTTTTGATCCCTCTCCCCCCAAACACCCTTTATAAACCAACAGGTCTCGAACACGTTCCATTCTCTAATGAAGTGCAGGATCTTCTTTTAAACTGAAGGCTTCCATTCGCCCATGGAACAGATACAGCTTTGGTAAGTAATGCTGTTATCCCTAGCCTGAAGAATATCTTTTCCAGAAGAATTCAGTGTGTGGACTCTTAATTATTGGATTTTTTTTTTCCAACCGAGGCTCTCAACTGTGTGTAATTACCATCAAAACTCATGTACCTGAAGCACAGAGACATGTTCACTACATCTCAATAACCTTCTCCAAACTTGTGCTGTCTTTTGAGTGGGCATTTTATAGTACAAAGACCCGAGTGGCTTGAGATACGTGTGTGATAAAGGTTTCTAAAGAGCACTCCGTGCTAAGCTCTCATCCTTCAGAGATACCTTGAGGTCTTCATTAAAGAAAAATCCACTCTCTGCACTTCCTAACCACAGAGCATGGCCTAACAAGAACAACAAGAGAAATGTCTTCAGGACAATATGGAAGTAAATACCATACACTAGTGTCAAAGCAATCGATAGCGCCAGTCTAGACAAGAGGTGGAAAACAACCCTGAAGGGCTGAGGGCAGTAATCTTAATTTCTTGTAAAAATGTTATCCCCAAGAAAGTCAGATAAAAGTAAATGCCTTCTTTCATCCGCACATCCTCCAACAGCATTTATCTGATTGGAAAATATGATGAATCCTCCAGTCACTGCTATATAATGTCAAAAAATTATCTCCTCCATTCAAATGCTGGTGTTTAAGTGCAACAGATGACTCACAATGAACATTTTGACCTTCATTCATGATTTCGGTCTGCCTGGGATCATTTTGCTTAACAAGCTTTGCTTCAAAGCTTTTATTAAAGGATTAGACCACAAAGTTGGAAATGCCAAAAGCAACACCGACTGCCTGTCCCATGCAGGTAACTGATCAGCTCTATAGGATTCTCCTCCTGGGGTTTGGAAAGTTCAAATTCAACTTGGATGGAGCATCAGCATGTTAAAAATTCTCCATCTTGCACTTGAAGCATATTATGAAGAAGACTGCAGCTTAGTGCCCCAAGCAACTTCTGCTTATGCACCTGCATACAAAAAGAGGGCTAATAAAAATGCCTCATCTGTTCTAATTATATGAATTCCATTTCTCAGTTATCTAATTTGCTCATTGCAATACAGAAGGGAAAGGGGCCAAAAAATGGGGGAGAAGAGAAGGTTGAAAATTCCCCTTACTAATACTCTGAAAAGTATTAAATCAATTTAAATCAATGCTTTGGAAATGCAACTTCATTTCTTTGTATACACTGCATAGGTTATTTGTTATATACACTCAAAGGAGGAAAAATTAAGGACCAAGCAGCAGTTGGTTTTTCATATACAGGACTCCTGTCTTCTAGAACAACATCAAAACCGGCTCTGATGCACCCTCCTGCCAACACTCAGAAGCCCTGCAGTCATCTCCCTTTTCATTTCTTCCACAAGCTGTTTCTTCCCTGATCAAAACATACATGATATATAGCACTAGGATCCAGCTCTGAATTAACAAGTTGCCATGTTGAGTTTTTTGTTTTTAAATGCATAAGAATTACGAGCCTCTATAAAAAGAAGGATTTGATTTGCAAAGATTCTGTGCTAAAAAGAGGAGGGAGAAATGACACTTGGAAGCGTTAAAGCAAGTGCACATATAGCACAACCTATGTCACTGTGTTTTACGTGCATCCCCCTTTAAAGAGTGGAGGCTTTGCTATGCAATTCCAGCTGGAGTAGCCTGGCAACCACAAAATCACAGATGACGTCGCATTAGCACAAGGGATGAGCTGGATTACTTAACAGATGTTGACTGTTTTCCAGGAATCTCCCCGTTCTCCAGGCTAAACATGAAACATTTCTTATAAGCATCCTTACACGTTTCGCATCGAAAAGGAAATTTCATTCCAGATCATCATGCAAACACACGTCAGTGTTTCTGCCTCCTGTACTCAGCACCCAGGCACTTAAAACACAGGATGAGCAGAAATAGCTTTGGGCACAAAGGATGTTGGGAAATCTGCAGTTCGTTTTGGCTTTCACAATCACAGCAGCTATCGCCAAAGAGCAGGTTCATACTCAGACGGCTCCTGTTCTAATTTATAGGCCCACCTGGCACTGCTTCAATACCAGTGTCACTGTCAGTATGAACTGATAACTTGCTATTTGCCTGGACTTGGAATAGGAAAAGGGGAGGGAGAACAAGAAATAAATACAGCTTGTCGATACGACCAGAAAACAGAAAAAGCCAGTTTAAAACAGTGTTTCATCTGGAGGGAAAAGCAAGAGTACAATAAAGAATACAGTGTAAATGTGTGGAAAATGCTTGAATACACATAGTATTACTGAAATATTATGTTCATCCTAAAGGAAGAAGCAGAACAGCAGATGGAAAATGTGTTTAGGATTCTGTTAAGAATTCTAACTTAACTGTTAAGGACATGCAGTGACAGGACAAGGGGAATGGCTTTAAGCTGAAAGAGGGGTTAGATATAGTGAAGAAGCTCTTCCCTGTGAGGGTGCCCAGAGAAGCTGTGGTTGCCCCATCCCTGGCAGTGCTCAAGGCCAGGTTGGACACAGGGGCTTGGAGCAAGCTGCTCCAGTGGAAGGGGTCCCTGCCCATGGCAGGGGTTGGAGCTGGAGGAGCTTTAAGGTCCCTTCAACCCAAACCATTCTAGGACTTCATGATTCAGGTTTCAGCCCTTCACAGCCAGAGCTAACTGCACAGTCAGTGTGCAGTAACCTTGTTTTACCACCAATGTAATGACAATATACTACGGTTTTAAAGTTACCTGAATCCATGAACAAAGTGTGTATTTCCAACCCTAACTATTCTATATGATTCTATGTTTTTTTTTAATCTTACAACAAAAAGCATGCTCCCTCCCTGATGTTCTTTAGCTCTTTATAATACATAATTTCCGATATGGTACTTTTTAATTAAGATGGACAATCAGTGCAAGAACCAAGATGGGTAAACAACTGGTTAAGATGATGAATTGTGTTTGAAAGGATAGTAATCATTGGGCTGAAAAGGAGATTACAACTGTGCTTGCTCAACAGTTGGCCTTTGCACCAATTTTACTTAATACTTCCATAAATGATACTGGAAATGTAATCATACTTATGAAATGTGATGGCAATGCAAAGTTAGAAAGTTCTGCCAAAACACCAGGGAGCAGCAAAACAACGAACAGGAATGAACAAGAGAGCAGTGGAGAGCAAAGGTGCCAAAAGGGCTCTAGTTTTTCCTTTTAGAAATGAAAGAAGGAGATAAATATTGGAAGTGATACATTTCTATGTCTCAAGGTAGAGTTTTAAACAAGATTAGCAAAGGATAGATTTTATACATAGTTCTGAACAGGTTTATTTCCTGCTCCCTCAGTTCCTTTTGCTATTTGGTAGAACCACTGATGTTTTCACTTGCAGGAATTACATGCAACCCAGCATTTGCAGAAGCCTCAGGCAACTGCCTTTAAAAAGACAATTTGATCTATCGGAGATAATAATACATTCCAGGTAGACAAGTGGGTGGGTAACCTGAAGGCACAACACCCAACAGAACAGCATCTTGCAGTAAAGTCTCAAGCCTCTGCTGATTTCTTTCACTCCCACATTAAAGATCCCATTTTACCCTTAGTGAAGTGATACCCTATTACAAAGTGGAGTCATCCTGTGTCCAAACAACAGCAGCCACATCAAAAGCTCTTGCTGGCTATCAAATCTGGTGCTAGCACAAACAGGACCTTCTACTTGACATCAAAACCAATGGTTCCAAGACAGTATCGGCCCAATCACTTTCAAAACATGTATCATGTGCGTACTGCACCTCCTGGTGCTTGTGTTCACTAACAAAAGAGACAGTTCATTATTCAGCACTTCTCTGTTCTTCATGAGCATCATGGCTCTCGACTGGGATATAAAAGCCTATTGTATTTCCCAGATCAGAACCAGTTTGCTCAGGGAACTTGCAAAAAGGGAAGAAACCTTCACATCCATAAGCCGAGTAGTTAGCTATAACAACCTCTTGAAGAGCAGTAAGTCCCACCACTTTTAGCTTAGCATGTCAATGACCTGAATGGAAAACTTCTTCGCTGAACTGGGGTAAAGGTAAGAGCAGAGTAGGCAAATGGAAGAGATACACTCATCAGTGCTCTCAACCTTCCAGAAGCCACTTATGGAGCATGATTATTTCTGATTATGTCCTAATAAATAAGGCTAATATTCATCCAGAAGAAGGTTATTCAGATCCACATTTCTCAGCAGAAAAGCAAGTTTTGTTCAAGTCCAGTCCTACAACCCAAACTATTCAGAGCTAAATGAAGTCAACCTAACAAGTCTGCTCCTTAAGCAATTCTACAGCTGCTTATGCTCCTGTCCAAACACAAACACGTCCAGAGAATAGCACAGGGGTTTTTATGTGGTCAAAGGAAAACAGGGATTAAAGTACTAGTGAACAGAGCTTCTGCTATAGTCCCACTTGGCTCCTCCAGCGGATGTTTTCTTTCTGAGCAAGTAAAAATAAAACTGCAAAAAGCAGAGCACAGGGTGTAAAGTTAATCCGCACATTGCCAAAAGCCAGCACCTGAGACAATAGGATGGTGAACCAAGTTTACTTTTAGCACATCCTTCACTGAGCTTTGCACTTCCAGTAATTAATGTATAGAACAATGAAAAAGGCACACTTATAGCTCACCTTCATTCTATACATACAAGTTCTCTCTCCAAAGCTGTCCCTTTTCTGGGCATGCACTGCAGCACTGATACAGAGACTTAAATATACCCAATAAAATAGTCCCCAACACCTTTCCTGAGGAAAGCATTAATTGCCACCAACTTTCAGACATGCAAATATATCTTCCACTTCTGCTTTACACTTTACCACCCTCACCCTTCCTAGAAATACACAAGAATTAACTGGTAGGCCTATGATCTATCTTAAAAAGCAATAGTGACAGTCTTACCCTGTTAACTTCTGAAACAATTTTGCTGCCATTGTATTCTAGTGGCAGTTGTTTGGATTGCTGTATGTAGTAGCTCTTCTACAGCACTTCCACTTCAGCCTTAGCAAGCCAAGATGATCTGAAGGTCAAATGACTTTACAGCACAGCAGTACAGGCTGTAGGCAGCCACTGAGCTCACCACATGCAACTGCTCATCGGTTCACCTGAGAATCAGAGAATTTCACCTACATGACTGAAGCTAATGCTTTCCACAGCAAGTACTCAGCTACCGTGACATCAAGCCAGGAGGGTACAAGCTGAATTAAAACCACACTACCTCAGCACAAAGGAAGATGCTGACACATACAACAGATGCTATTTCCAAGTGCTCTTTGAATGATGAATACATACACCTGATTTGTTTGCAGTTACCTGCAAAATTAAACCCAAAAAGCCTTTCTAGATCAGAAGGTTAAGCCTGTCATGAATTTCAGAAGGCTGCCTCAGGACCTTTGCATACACACACTTCATCAATCACCTCCCAGCAACTATCTTCTAAACATCAACTTTTCTCTGCAATTCCCAGTGTCAGTATCCTAGTCTGGCATTCTAAAAATACAACATAGCCTGCTGAGGGGAGGAGCACATTAAAACAAGCACTGTGTTCAACAGAACAAAACCACACTGAGAAGAGCTCCATCTCCATTTCTCCATCATTATCTGATTATTTCATAAGCGTGGTGCCCTTCTAACTCCACAAGCAGCCCAGGTTCATTTTTAACGCCCTACCACCCAGAGAATGTGTCTAACCCAGCCAAGGCATGTGTCTGCATCGCAGCTTTGCCCTCCCCAAGAGACCAGCTTGCTTCAAGAACCAGCACGACACCCCTGTTGCTATAGGAACAACAGAGCAGTAATCACCAAGGTCTTAGTATAATTCACATATCATCCTTACTAGCTGCACAGCTTCCATTTGCAGATTTGCCAGAGCAGCGACTTCAGAAAGCCAAGTGCTAGCCTACCATTTAAAAATGTAAGTAACTGGGACACAGGAAACAGGGGTTTTTATGCAGGAGATGCTTCAGTGTATTTAACTTCCTGAGAGGCATTTTGCTTGTATTAAAAATAAGTGAGAAAGCCTTAATTCCATCCTTTTAAGCTCAAGAAACCTAATGAGCCCGAGCTGTGTTAGTGCTTTCTGCAATGCAGGGCACACAAGTAATATGTTGGTATCTCAAAACAGCTCATGATTACATCCACTCACCAGCATTATACACTGGTTGAACAGAGATGCCTTTGGGTTCTTCAGCTATTCTTGGAGCCATAGAAACAAAGCAACAAGCAACCCACAGATGTTAGCTAAAAAGCTCCTTGAGTAAACAAAACTGCCCTGTATTTTGCACTTTCATCTAGGTGTTACCAACATTATAGCAATGATGGAAACAGAAAATGGATATAAAAAATGTGAGCATGACATTAAGGTTTATTCTCTTAATACTAAATGTACGTATTAAATACTTCAGCTTAGAGGTTTATAACTGTTATTCATGCTTTCCTGGGATACTGAGATCTCAGGTCCTTTGCTGGCAGCCCACCTTTCAATGGATAAGAAAGTATTCTTAATGCATCGGATAAGCCTCATAACTGTCATGGATGCAACACGACTGTCTGGATCTGCTGAGGAAGAGAACTGGTAACAGACCAAAGTATTAACAAAACCAGCTAAAATATCAAACTATGAATGGAATCCAAATATTGGAACTGCCTGAATGTTCCCTCCTCTTCCTGTCTTGGATCCTTTACAGACCTGTTGCTCTAATTTTTTAGTGTGAGGTGTCCCTGCCTATGGCAGGGGTGTTGGAACTAGATGATCTTGAGGTCCTTTCCAACCCTAACTATTCTATGACTATTCTATTCTAATATATGCTGTAGGCTATGAATGTTAAGACTTTAGAACACATACTAGAAAGATCTGCACTGATTTCAATTTGGTATTTGCTAGAGCACATTAGAGAGCCCTGGACACATGTCATTACTACCTGATTTACACAAAGATACTCAGTAATGCAATCACAGTAAGTTTGAGTTTCCTTTTACAATGCAGATACTTCAAAGGTGATGGTGTTCCAAATGCATGTTTCAAATATAAAAGGACATCTATCAACAATCCTAAAAACATAGTGATTTTGTATGGCTGAACTGAAAACAAGATGGGAAATAAGAAGATAAAGAGTTGAAATTTCTCCTTTTACTGTAACGATATGCATAGACTAAAGAGGAGTCTTGGATGTCAGGCTTGCTTGAAAATTACAGAGCTATTCCAACATACTTCTTGCTCACAATGAACTTCTATTGCTGATCCCTAAGCCAGTAAGTGGATTATCAGGGAGAAACTTTAAATGTCAGAGATATTGTTATGAATATTGGCTCACTGAAGGTTTATGGCACAAGCACTTGAATTCACTAGGGACAAGCGTAAACTTCTTTCTTCAATGCACTGTCACAAGGCTGCATATGTTATCTTGGACACATAGGTAGCAGTGACTCCCTGTGGTCAAACAGACTCAACAAGGAAGCTGACAGATCTTTACGAGAAGCTCCAGGAGGGAGCACCCTACAGTGCTAAACCCTGCAGTCCTACCTCAGGTCAGTACTGTGAGGCCACCAGACAGCTCTTCTAAGGCAGTATTTTATTGATGTACAACAAAACAGAAGCATAACAATGGTAATAGAGGCTGCGATACCTGGAAAATTCTGGACCATCTATTCTCTGTATTTCTCTCAAAATACACCAGAAAAAGAAACAAAATGACCTTTCTGTAATTCTGGAGTCAGGCTACAGCATTTTTAAGTGACTCACAAAAATCTGCAGGTCTCTAACAAAGCTTTTGGAGTGCTGAGGCCAAGAATGTCATTCCCTTTTTTGGAATGAAATGGGGGCATGAAATCAGCTTTCTGTCTTCTGCATGCCTGCTGGTGGAAAATGACTCTAAAGATAGGTCGGGGACAAGTTAGGCTGAAAGCAACCTGTCCCACTACTGCAAGAGAAGTTTGTGAAATCCACTAACATACTAATAGCTTTTTGTAAGTTACCCCTTAAATAACACACCTTTTGGTTGCTGTGCAAGGCAAGTTGCATAAAGGAGAATAAAAAAAATCCTCCAGAGGAGATGAAATGAAAACAACATAAAAGCAGGGAAGAAAATTCCTTTAAGCAACCTTGAAGGACACAGAACATTTAAGTACTTTAGTGTGTGGAGTTGGTTCAGCGCAAGATAATGCCATCTAGTGGCAATGAATCTCCCTTTCGATGGAAAACTTGACACCTGTCCAGTTTGTATTCTCTACTCGCAATACTTTCTTGATCCGATCCTACAGGAAGGTACAGACAGCAATGACCACTGCTGCATGAGCCACCACACCTGAGGGCAGAATTACGGTATCTGACTGTTAGAAAGCAGGAGAGATTTCTAAGGAAATCAAAGTCCTGAGCAATAAATTATAGTTGCTTATGTCTACGCAAAGCTCCACCTTTCTCCAAAAGAAAAGCTACCCGGCTGGGTTTCCTCATTTCCATTTGTTCTTCATGTTATTCACTACTTCATTTGGAGATATGGCGTATCTGAATATGAAAAGAACCAACAACCCTTTCCCTTTCTCTAAATAGTTATCTATTGTCTTTCTTCGGTCTTTATTCCCCTACCAAGAAAAACCTTAATGGTCAGGCCACCAGATTAAGGTAGATTGTGGATTCAAATCCAGGCAATACAGCAGTGTCAAATTAGATCACAGCAGGCATCAGCAGGACGGACTTCATCGCCCTGAGGACACAGGTTGAAGAATCTTCAAGGAGTTTAAGAAAACAATGACAGACAAATCAGCATCTCTTCAAACATGGGTCAAAGACAACTTTCTGAACAATATATAAGCCCTTACATTTCCTGTACTGCATGGTTAGTGAGTATACAAGCAGACCAAGTAACTGCTGGGCTCCCTTTTGATTACATTTTAAAGTTATGTCAAAATTCATTTTTTTAGCTCTCCAAAGCCCTCAGCAAAGTGGGAAAATCTAATTTTACAGACAATAAAAGCAGACAGTTTAGACAAGAAAGATCAAGCTGTGCAGGAGCACAGCTGTGCAAAGCATATGTGTCCCCTGGCTGGACTTCTGCTTTTATTATCTCTTCTTTGCCAAGGTGCAGGTAATTCAGCGTGTACTTTCATTGTGAGAAATGGAACTATGTTAGGGACAACGCTAAAAATGCCAACTGCAAGGCAGTCAGTCTGTCTTCACTGAACATATCTACATGTTCGTGATGAGAAACAGGCAAATCTTCACTTTAGACTGGCAGAAAAGAATTCTGAGCCAAAATATACAAGTATCTCTATCTCCATCAATCCCCCAGCTATGTGAGGAATGAACACAGGCTTAAAACTGAAAAGCAAGTTTGTGCAAGTTGTGTTTCTAATGGGTTTTTTTAATGTCTTAGATGTATATTAAATTTCTGCTCAACCCAGTTCTTTCTGGCATACAAGTCTTACAATTTCCCTTGAATTCTACATAATGTATGTGATCTGGCACAAGGCCTGTGAAGGGGAGAAAAAGAATTCAGATAGAAACATTCGGGTTCAGAAGATTCAGAGCAGCACCACACAATTGTTTACCAAGACCTCTGCAAAGAATTCACAAAAGCAGCATGTACTTCATCCTCCTAATGAGCATCTAAACAAACCAAAGCAGATTTGTAAACTTATGTCTACTACCCCTGTCCTGGAATGAATTACCTTGTGCAAACTGAAGAAATGCAAAAGGAAACAAATTCTTCCCATTGCTAAACTTTCCCTCTTTCTCTACTGAAATAGTAACATTGGACTTTACATTCATGGAAACATGAAGAACAAAAGCTTTTGTCAGATGATTCCATTTTCTGTTGTGAGAAAAGTGTTATCAAGCAACTAGAGTCACAGGAACTAAATCATCACACACGTAAAACTGCTTTTGCACCTTAGCAATCTGTATCTACTTTACATTTTGTTTTGTTCTAGAACTCCCAGTTTGAAGCCTACAAAGAATATGTTTGCCACCCCCAGTCTTGTTTCTTTCTAAGCACAGATGTCCAATTTAAGAATAAAACACGAAATTTAGATGAAAGTCATCTTATGCAAAGGATCCACACTGAATACAGCAAGACACATGTAGAACTAGAGGACCTACGTATACCTGAATTTAACTTCACCTACAGCAATAGTCAATCAGGTTAAACATTATTTCTATTTACTGTATTACATTGAGTAGGGAGCTATATACATGCATTAAGCTCACAGGACTTTGGCCATCAATGTTAGGAGTTATCATAGAGAATGACATGTTTTAACAATGTTTTTCATCCCAATGAAATCTTAGGTACAGCTAAGAGTGACTTTACCTGCTGAACAGTACACTGTAGTTCTCTTCCAAAGATTATAGCAGGCAATACCCCAGATCACAGGATGGGTTTAAGTATGTGGCATATCATTGCAGAAATACAGGAACCTCAATTTGGTATTTTCTGAGACTGTTCTCACAGATCAAGTAAACGCAAGGCAAACAAATCCAGTACTCACCCTGATCAATTGAGTGTTGAGGAAGCTGGCTAAGTTGGCTATTCACTACACCCGCATATGTGCGCAAGAACTCCTCTTCACTAGCAGTGAGCTGGAAAGGTACAGAGAGTCAATCAGCAAAAAGGAGAATGACAAAAGACTTAAGATAGCTCCCACTTCCCAATAAGAAATGTCACAATTGCCTCTATTCTATTCTTCAACAGTTTAACCAACTGCTATTTGTGCAAGCTATATCATCAGCAACGACACAGCAGCAAAGCGGTACATCATGCGTTCATGGAGAGATTCACAGTTGCCTTACAACAGTTGCCTTATTTTGCTGGTTTTCCAATAATGAAAAGCTCTGCTGTATATAGAGAAATGACTGGAAGCTCAGATTTAGTTTATGGCATCACAAGCCTCATGATATTTAAGCAAAATGAAATTTAACTGCAGATAATGGTTAAATCAATGATGGCTTAAACAATTCAACGATAAAACCAGACCATCACCTGCTCTTCTCAGTAAGAACTATGAAAGTTACTACAAAATTGTCTGGAAAGGTACAAAATATGAATGGCTGTGAAGGTGCATCTTACATTTGATCCCATCTTCCTCAGCATGAGTAGGACTCGCACTTTCTGCTGAATATACATCTCCTCCGGACTCTTTCCGGGGACGCCCTCACGGTTCATTCCCCTCCTGCCAGCTCCTGGATTTCCTGAAGAGAAAAGATCAGAAAAGGACAAACTACAGTAGTTAATGGGGCATAACAGGAATAAGAGGCAAAGCTTAATTGGCAAAGTACCTATTTTTCACCATTGGGCAGAGCACTTAATAGCCTGGAGAATTAAGGAATCACATGCTTCATCAGAGGAACCCTTAAAATTGTTAACAGCTAAACTGGGCCTTACATATGCAACTCAAAGAGGCCAATATTCGCACCCCTATGAGCTCATTGTCTGTTGTTACATCTACTCTGTGAGAGCAGAAGAAGATAATTCTAACAACTAGATGAAAGAAGCACCCTGAGAGGAGCCTGTGGTTTTGGGGTTTTCCCATAAATAAGCACAACCAGCATGAGAAGAGGATGGCTGAATGCCCAGCCATCAAGACTGCAATGGCTAAATAAATGCTGATAGAATCAAATATGTCTTTCTCCTCTTTTTTCTTTTCTCCTTTTTATATCATATAAAAAAGGTCACTGCACTTTTGTAGAAGTTACTAAAATGTATTAAGTGGTTTTGGAGAGAAAGAAGAGCTGAGAGGAGCAGGGATGGAGTAGAGTTAATCATCCTTCTTGTATCACTGAAAGGCTGAAGTTTTGGTTTTCATTTTAATAGAAAGTGATTACATTATGGCATAAACAGACTATGCTATCTAAATTCTATAGCACAGAATATGATTATACTTTGCTGTCTGAGCATCTGGTAATTAGTTAAGTTCTACAATAAGGTGTTTACCATGACAAAAAATTCAGGCATTCTCTTCAGCTATTACTGAAAAGCAGTTTGGAACAGGTTTATTTAAGTTAACAACAGTAAAAAACCTAGCTTCAAATTCAGGAAATAATGGTGCTTCAAATGATCCATTAGTACAGCAGTGTAACGAACTGAATTAACCTCTTAGAAGTAATGTGTGTTGGGAGAAATGTGACCCCGCTGAGGAATCTTCTGATGGAGGTATAAGCCAGCCACCCTTCCACCATGCACAGCTCAGAGAAGCGGCTCCAGAACAGGTCTCCCATTAGTTTTCATTCACAGACCTGGTCCTGTATTAAGCTATAAATCTGCTTTCCTGAACCTCAGTAAGGTAAACAAGGGAATACACTACATGAGGCATGCTTAGTGAAGACTATCACAGCAGGCTCAAACGCACTCATGTCTCCCATGTAATGTTTTCCTGCAGTCATTACCAGCCTCTCCCCTCACTTGATTTTCATTATTACTTTTAAAGGAAAGTCATCTGGGTGTGGAAACAGTTTAAAATTACACATAGGCCCTCCTGAGTGAGTCACAAGTAATGCACACTTCAGTAGCAGCTGCTGGGATAGGCTTTGCCACCCACATTACTTAGCATGAAGATAACAGAAGCAAAAAGTGGAGAAAGATATATCACCAGTCCTCCTCAAGTAAGTTTCTAGTGGGAAGATCTGAATTATGCTGATTTGCTACAGATGGCTCTGCTTGGAAACTTGCAGCCTGTAAATGTGCAAGGTGGTCATATTTTTTTTTTTGCTACGATCAGCAAACTGCTTTCTGAAGGGGGAATAAAACGATCCCATATTTTTGTGCAGTGTCAACTCAACTAAGCGGACAGGATTGTGTTACTAAGCATATCCTCTGCGGTGCAATTTACTGAGTGCTATTGACAAGTGATGTCAATAGTTAAGAACAAAATAAGACAGCAAGCAAGAGATTAAAGTTATGTGTATCCGGGGAGTGATAAAGCAATAAATGTTTATCAAGACACCAAGTTAAGTCTGAATGGTTTGACAGGTTCTTAATATTATACATACTTTTTTCCTTAATTTAATTTCTCTATATAGTGCCTTGAAGAGAGTAAGTGCTGCACTAGTAGCCAAAGAAACCAATTTAGACAAGAAAAAGCACAACAGCAAAAACCATGAACTGCGATAATTCACCTATTATTCAAAAATGGAACAAATTCTATGTGCTATCTATCAATAGGTGGCACCAAACACAAGCACCAAGAAAATGCCATGGCTGCCCCATGGCAGCACTCCTGTACACATCAGGTATTACAAGAGATTTGCAGTTTATACATGTCATTATTCATTGTTTTCCATCAGAATAGTCTTCCTGTTTATTAATCCTATTAATAATCCTATCTAGCCTGGTTATTCTAAAGCAGCTGAGATGGATTTATCATTATTTAACAGGAAGGCTAAAAATACTAAAGCCTGCCCATTCAGCAAATGCTTCACAAAGTGAGTAAGCAACTAACTTTGGAGAGAAAAAGTCCTCAATATGGCTCAAGAGCTATCCAAATATATGTGTAAAGAGGTTAATTTAAGATTACAGAGCAACAGCACTACACAATTCCTACACTGCACAATTATTTTGGGCAATAGCCTCAGCTACCACAGCTTTCCTACTTGAAGACATTAAAGTAGAAAGACAAAATTCTTAAGACAGTATAGAGACCCCAGCATGAAAAGCTTTAACGTATCTCTGCTCCTTTCACATAAAACCCGGTTTAGGATGACACCACCACCCATCACTAACTTTCCAAAGCTACTCTATGCCCAGGAGACAGCACAGTCCAGCTTGACAAATGAAGGACTGAGAAATCTTATCAAAGTCCTTATCAATTTTGCCTTCTCAAGAAAGCAACACGTATATGCTATAGGTGATGAAACGTGAATTAAGCAGTATTTCCCTAACCCTACAATTCTTTCTGGCACATAGATAAAATCATTCTTTCCCCCACCCCCAACCAATAAAACATCCATTTCCCTGCCAACATACCTGCTTCTAAAAACCACAGATCAGATAAGCCCCGTGTTCAGTCCTGATTAATGATCCCAGCTGGAAAAAACGAGGAAACTGCCCTGTGAAAACAAATGAGCAAAGCATTACAGAAATACACAAAGCTGCAACCCAGAAAGACCCTTCTTCATTCAACCCGCTTTGAGTCACAGTCTCCTTTAGAGCAGGGTCTAGCCACAATTCATTACCCTGTAGGCTTGTCTGGACTTCGCAGACCCTTTTTGCTTTTAAATAATAAGTTTTTTAAAGGTTAAGTCATTCTTCATCTGCAAGATTTACACCCTGACCATACCAATGACATTCCCAATCGCTTGAGAACTCAATGCAGTCAAGCTTTGCATTCTTTACAAAGCTTTGAGCATAAAACCCCACTCCCTGGAAAAAGCAGTAAACGTTGGGACATGCAATGTCTTCTAGTACAAAATAATTTAAAAGATAGGCGCAGCTCACCAAAGATTTGAGGCAAACGAGGCAGAAATGTAAAGCATGCTGAGTTTGACCAAAATTGCTGGTTTCAACTATGCATATGTTATCTGAAGACAGCAATTACCAGCCTGGCACTTGAAAGCTGGGTTGGAAAACCCTTTGTGCAGAATCTTTCAGACCAATCTCACTGTTCAGTCCCCAACAGCTAAAGGTTATAGACTTTATTTGATTCAGGCTCATTTCAGAACATACTTCACAACTGACACTGGGTATCAGGGCATGGTAAGAATTCCTAACTCTTCCTATCCATCACATGAGCCTCTAAGACAAGCAGCTCAATCTCACAAATGAAGTAACAGTTCCAACCCTCTGGAATGTGCAATGAAATGCCAAGTGACTGCCACTCAGGACAGCATCACAGCTAGAACCATATCATTAATAGTCTAAGTTGCTGTACTTAATTGCTCCTGATTAGGGAAGAAATATATATATACACACATACACCTGGCACCACTTGTTAATGAAGTCCAGCTTAAATTTACTAAACATCCTCTTGAGTGGGTTTTCTGTGGTCAACAAGAGGAGGCAGATCCAGACGAACACCATTTCTTTCATGGCTGTTTATCACCCTGTGCAGATGTCATTACTAGCAGGGAAACAAGACAGGAGTAGCTGGAGCTACTCAACTGCTCTGTACACAGGCTCATCAGAGAAATGCTCAATCCAAAATACCTGCTGGCTTCACCCATAGGCACTCTACAGTGTCTCTTACTAACAAGAGCTGGAAGCAGCTGAGCTTTATCAATGGCTTAAAGGCATCATTTCACCTCCCCAAGGGGGGGGAAATTGCCTACTCTGGAAGGAATTATTTAAGCCCTACCCCACTAATTGGTTCCCACTGTTCTTGCCCTCTAAATATGTCATGTAGTCCCAAGAAAAATCATCTACAGCACTGACATCAGGACCGTCTGCAGTAACTAACTGCTGTTCTCATCTCTATGGACTTCAAAGACACCAACCACCACCACCACTGTACAAATACCACACAACTGCGTGAGCTCCTTCCTAACCAAAAGGACTAGGGCATGGGAAGTATCCTCTCCTGAGATGCATTTCTGTCCTACTGACAGATAGTTAAAAGTCCCCATGCATACCCCAAATTGCAAATAACAGCAATCTATGCAGTTATTATATTTAACAGCAAATACAAAGGAAAACAGGACGATCAAATGTTTTCCTAACGCTGTAAATTCAGAGGAATCCAGCTGAGAACTGAAACAGCCACCACAAGCCATTTTCCAGCCAGAAGGCTTCTATCGGGGACAATTCCACTTCCAAGCAAAGCCTAGTGCCTCTACAAGGCAGCAGCAGCACTGGGAACACTCTCTGTCCCACACTGTGGTTGCCTCCATAAGGGGTGCTCAGCCCACCTCACCACTGCTAGAGCAAATACATGGGTAGAACATCAAGCTTGCACACCAGAACTTCTCTGCTTAACCACAGGGCCCATCCTCTGAGTCACAAGTGCCTTTACTGCTAAAAGCTTCAAAAATGGCTGGAGTAAATACATAAATAATCAGGTTTCATTACTTTTCCTTAAAAGTGTAAGAGCAAAATCAGAGCTGGTGACCAGACCAAAGCCACACAAAGGTTCTCCTACCAACTTGGTCCTATCTAAACAGCAGGTTCACACTTCCCACATTTTCAACTACACATCGACATTTCCACATCCATCTCTAACAAATCCCAAGAAATAAGATCTAAAAATATTTTGCAACTGTGTATTTTGGGGGTGGGAGGGAAGAGGTGCAAAATATGAGAAACAGTTCAGCAAGACAGCTGATGAGCAGCTGAATCACAACTAGCACAAGCTCTGCTCAGTCTTAGTTAGACTTAAACTGCTCAACCACAGTCAGTTCTGCGGCTGCCCCATCCCTGGCAGTGCTCAAGGCCAGGTTGGACAGGGCTTGGAGCAAGCTGCTCTAATGGAAGGTGTCCCTGCCCATGGTAGGGGGTTGGAACTGGATGAGCTTTAAGGCCCCTTCCAACACAAGAATCCCAATCGACCCGTGACACAATGATCCATCCTTAAAGCATTTTCCGGGTTAGGTAACTGTTTGCCTCACTTGCAATTCCCAGCTCTGAATTCTGCTTCTTTCCTTACCTGTATCCAGATTCCTGCAAGGTCACAATGCTGTTTATCTTGCTTATGTTCAGATCCAGTTCTTTGTCTCAGTCTTAACCAGTAGTGACCGCTTTGTTTAGTCTATAAACGCTGCAGGACTCAGTTAGGTCACTTCAGTTATCACTTCATCCTCACACAAGCCTCACCACACCAACCAGCACTTCCACCATGGAAGGCAACATTCAGATCTTCCCCTGGTCATGAGGTCCTGTCACTGCCTAACTCATACCATGTGCTCGCAGGAGGAGGGTAAAAAATAACTAAAGACTTTTCAACTTAGGTGCCACTAAAATACAACAACACAAAAACATTTCTTAAACTTACAATCAAAACTCTTGTCGTCCCAATGGGCTTGAATTCCCAGCCAGGATTTAAAACAGATAAAACCATGCAAGGTCCTTTACCTTGGAACTGAAATGAGAACTAGTCTAAGCACAAAGTCTGCAGTTTCAAATCCATCCGTAACCTTCTTTCCTAAGTAATTCTACTTCTTTATAAGGGTTTATATTTAGGTCAGAGATTGCTACAAAGATTATTTTTTAACATACAGAAAAACCTAAAGTAGTGAAGTAATATTAATAAGGTCAGAGATGTCCACATTTGAGATGGAAAAGCCTTAGCTTTAGGACCTATCACTTAAAAGATCACACTGCTTCCCCAAACATGTCTCTGTTAAAGCAGTTTTAAAGCTAAAATGTAAGGCACACTAATTGAAAAGAAACATTTAAACTGAAAGAGAGTAGATTTAGGTCGGATATAAAGCAGAAGCTCTTCCCTGTGAGGGTACTGAGGAGCTGGCACAGGGTGCCCAGAGAAGCTGTGGCTGCCCCATCCCTGGCAGTGCTCAAGGCCAGGTTGGACAAGGGCTTGGAGCACCCTGCTCTAGCGGAAGGTGCCCCGGCCCGTGGCAGGGGTTGGAACTGGATAAGCTTTGTGGTCCCTCCCAACACAAACCAGGCTGGGACTCTGTGACATGTTTTTAAAGTGTAACTGGATTACAACAGCATAAGGAAACTGAATCAGCCTCAGGATGCAACACACCAAGTGCAGGATGCTGCAGTTGATGTCAGCTGATGAGCAAAGATAAAAACAAAGTTTGCACATCCCAAACAAACTTTTACCAACAGCACTAATGAACCCCACTGTTTCTAGTTAAAACACAATTAACGCACCTATTCTTGCCAGATGTATTATACTGCATATGAGAAAAAACATTCTCCGAAGGGGCACATTTCAACTTGTATTTTTTGGCACAAAAAGCCACACAGGGAGATAGAAAACTAAGAACCACCATGTACTGGACTGAAGGGATCCCCACAGCTTTAACAGACCTAACTGGAAAGCTGTTCATCCAGAAGTAGCAAAAGCTACTCAAAAGCCCAGTTACACCTTCACTAAGCAAAGAAATACTTGAGTCTCAGTTGAATTTCTGGTAATCATTACCAGCACTAAAGGAAGAGATGCCAAAGGCTGATGAAACCATACAGAATGCCCTGTTCTCTCAGGTCTGGAACTGGTCTCTCCAGGTAAGGATGAGGCAGATGTGCAAAGCCAACAGGAAAGTTTGGGCTGCCAACACCTTATCTATTTGGTAGCTCAGGATGGTTCTATTCTGCAATGCCATTATTCAACTCCTTTCTCATGAAAAAGACTAATCTGTGCATCTCAAAAGCTGTGCTTTTTGCCTGAAATGATTACGTTCTTCACTAAACTGTATTAAAAGACTAAATCCTGCCAGCTTGTCCTGCTGCATCCCACACGCTGCAAATGGACATAACTGGGTCACCTAATTTTCCCTGTTTGGCAGGAATAAGGAATGAAATTTAGTTCTCATTAATTTTTAATATGATTCACAAGACAGAATAATAAATGAGAAAGATCTCTATATTACAGCCAAAACAGCCAGCCCAGCCTTACTAAAGCAGTAAATTTGAGTTTAAAAACATTCCCTCCCTTTCCCAAGCAGTAAACTTGGGAAGCTGGTCAGTAAACAAATGGGAAAGCTGTCCTGTCCTGCAGCACTTGGTGCCCTTGCGGCTGCAGAAGGGCTGGTGAGGATCACAGGAATGCCTTCTGCTTTGCAAGGCCCAACATGTGGACTGGGCAGAGCCAAGCATGCCTCACATTCCCATCCCCATCCCTGTTTGTCTGCTTACCAACCCATCTCCTTAGCTGCGGAAAGAGTAAGTGCAATCCTGTCCTCTTGGAAAAGAAAATGGAAGTACCACCTTCATGCAAAACACTGCAGACTGAAATTACTTTCTAGCAAGGTTTTAAGTTAGATGTATCTACATCTTCTAGTTCCAAAACCACATCAACACTGAGAAACCAATGTAGAAAGGGATGAAGTATTTTTACCTTTTGCACTAGCATTAAGAGATGCTTCCCTACTTCTCCATAGTGTTCCGGTCCTGAAAATTTCATCATGAAAATTCAGTATAATCCTTCCTAAAAAACAATCTAAAAGACCATACCATCATTCTCTTCAATTATTGACCCTGGATACAACAGTATGTAATGAAAAAATATTGGTTTTGCAGTTATCTCCCCTCCCCTTTGTTTTCCTGATTCAATTTAGAACACTGGCTACTGTGTTTTGACATTAAAGAAAACCCAGACAGGACAAATCTCTGCTCAGACTCAGTTTAACTCATCTGTTTCACGTGCAGATGGAAACAGCTCCTAAGGAAACTCAAGTTCACCAGCAAGAACTGTTCTGACTGAATGCTTTCAGCAGAGGAGGGTTACAACACACCACAACTGAAATTACAGATTTGTAACTACATATTTACTTCACTTCCACCTATACTTTTATGCATTCAAAACCTGGAAGGGCTCCTCTGCCGGACAATGCCACAGATGGGTTCGTTATAAGGAGCTTCTAAATTACTCTGACTCCCCCACATCATCCCTTTAAAACAAAGCAACAAAACCCCCCAAACCCTACAAAAATGTCACATCCCAAAAGAATAAAAGACACACTAAAAAAAAATGTATGTTTGTGCATTTGCATCAAGGAAACTACTTAAACATCCCACTGAATGTTAAAGACATGCTTATTTAATGCAACGAGAGAACACCACAAGCTTTTCTTCCTTCAGATTACATATTCCCAACACTCTGTATCAGTGAAATTCCTAACATCCCCATTTTACTGGTATGGGGAAAAAAACCCAAAGGGAAGCTGAGGAATTCACACAGTGTAAATTAAGGGGGGAAGCAGTAAGCTGTCAGTAAATGTAATATTTTACATATTCAATCTTAATAATTTAGGGTATTTCAGGCAGCCATCTGGCAAGCTCTTTAAAATGTAAGTCACAGCTGACTACCTCTTTAATATCTTGTCTCATTTCCAGTTATAGCCAAAAGAAATCCAACAGGAGTTAGTCCAGCTTCCTTTTTTTCCCCCTTTAATCTGCCTAGTTCTGTTTAAGGCAGCTAAAAACCTCAATTAATGGGATAGGATTATAAAAGCTCATATAAGGAGTTATGGTGAATAAAACCAATCGCTGCAGGTTTCCTTTGCACTACACAAATGGAGTTAACAGCCAGCATGAAAATGTCCCTTTGACTCTACGATATCATTATTCAAGGTTAAGCTATTAGCCTCCACAGTTACATTATTGAGTACTTCAGTGGTTAAAGCATGGTCATACTGGGAAGCTTGTAAGTGCAAGGGGAGGCTGCACCTTTAAGCCTTGTTAATTTTCAAATGATACTTTACAGAGACCAGCCAGAGCCCTCAAAACCTTCCAGGCTGGAGCCTGAATCCTGAAGGCAGGAACCAGAGCCTGCAAAATCCTGCTGCAAATTTTCCTCTAATTCAGTCTGACTCACGACCGCCAGTCACAGGCAGCTGGAGACTGGATTAATTCCCATCTCCAGAGAGATATGGTAACAAAGAATTCTTAACAGCTACCTATTTACAGGTGAAGAGTAAGGGCCGAACTATTAAACCACTGATTCTTTCCTTTGTTTCTATGTTCAGTGCTGTCTTTCAGCTGACTTGAGAATGAGAACCTCAGGGTGGGATTTTGGTGCATTTACAGCCGGAATTCCAGTGAAAGGGTCACATCTCTTACATGTTAAGATTTAGATTTTTAACAAAAGGAGTCCAGTCCTTCCTCTTGAGGAGGGTCAGGAAACAGCCCCAAACTTGCCAGTTAGACATAAAAATCTATAAAAACAAAGAAAGGGGTTTTTTTCCCAGTGCTGGATCACCTTTCAGAGCTTCAAAGAGGCCTTAAAAAGCAGTAATGAACTGCATTCAAAAAAGATTTCCAATATATTAAAACAGTTCTTAAGCTACCTGTGAAAAAAACCCCAAATCCTACCATTGTAATCACCATTTTTATGGAACTAATGCTTGCCTTCTGGCCTTCAGGCACATACAAACCAGTTTTGTTTGGGTTTTTTTTTTTGTGCTGTGCCACAGCAGCAGCCTCTCAAAGGAAAGACATCTACCACATCTCAGAGTTAAAAGAGGCAGCAAAGGTTTTCAGGTAGTTCACGTCAGTCAGCTTGAAGCCTCTGAAATTAAATGTAGCAACAGCAATAAAACCTTAAAAAAGGCTTTCATTTCACAAAAGGTACTCACACTTCAAAGCCGAATTTGTCAGAAAACCTTCAAAAAGTGACAATAATGAACTACAGCAGTTTACACACAAATTCTACCCCAGTCAAAGAAACGATTCTAGAAGAGATTACAACAGAATAATGTGACAATACTTTACTCAAGATGGTCTTCAAGAGCTGATTGATGAGTGCTGCTCTTGTCCCAGTCACCAGGATCTTTCAAGGAAGCTCCTGCACCTCTTCCCCTATTTATAATAAAGCTACAAATCTAACCAGGAAAGCAGGCACTAATGATAGATAGCCAATGGTTTTAATACCAGGTATCCCGCACGAAAGAATTACAGCTGTAAAATGAGGTGTTACGCATCCCTCAGCAAAACAAAAGTGTACAGCAATGCTTTCTGCAATATTCTATAAATACTCTATCTTTTCAGAAGCAGACATAAACTTGAGATGCTTTTACTTGTTCTTCAGAAATCAGCTTTACTTTCATAGTTTGATTTTAAGAGTAAACCAGTGAAAAAATGGAGCAATAATAAGGGTTATTTTATCACCAGCTTACAAGAATCAACAAAGCCTTTTCAATATACCTATCCCATTTTATATGGTATGTTACGCACATTGTACAAACATGTACCTATATAACACCTCCACCTATGTAGTATCATATTTTTGGACTATTAATTATTGACATCAATGACAGAGCCTCCTGCAGCACGTCTGTTCTATGATCATTACAGAAACTGAAGCAAGGCCAATGCACAAACATGCAAGAGGAAGATCGAGACCATTAATTGTGGTCACTTTGTCTTCTTGTGATGTCAATCAGCTTTATGACCATGTTTTTTCAAAGAAGCTCTGCAAGAAGTGGTAACGCTGGGTCATAATCCCCTGAAGATTTACAGATTATCAGCTTTAACAGGGTTTTACTGGAGATTGCCATTTATATTACAGAAACTAAACAGGCTAAAAAACAACTTCATACATTGGACATAAACACCCTACGCTCATGAAGCATCAACACTGATAAAAATTAGCTGACTGTAGAAGCAAGAAATTGGCTCAGTTTTCATAATGAACCCAAAATAAGCCTACCATGCCCACACAACAGAGTACAATGTCAAAACTGATGAAAGTATGTGGATATGCCCAAGGTGCAGGATGTTTTTTCTGCTGCCTTCAGTATTTCTCAAGCAGCTTGAAATGGAACAGAAATATGCATGGACAAGCAGACATTCAGAACTACCGGCAGTGCTAATGGAGAAGCACATCAATGTTTGGTATGTTTCCAACTAAATACTTTCATTAATACTATTAATGAAATAGTATTTCATCTGTATTCAGGATTTTGAAGTTAACCTGCCTTGAAATTAAACTACATCTATAGTGCAAAAATGTGATGTTTCAATCAGCTTTAACAGGGCAAGAGACACTATTCACCTACCATAAACCATTACAGAACAGTCTAAAATCCAAACAGGCAGAATTACAGTAAGTATCTGTAAGTTGTTAAGACAACAATAACATTGAATTTCAATTCACAAGCAAGCAGCAAAAGCCTCCAAAACCCCAGCAGCTCCATACTTGGGGCTTGTGGTCTAGTGACCAACTTCTCAGCAGCTCAAGCATGCTGCATTGTTCGATTTATCCAGAAGTGGCAGAGCAATGCCTACCAAAAGGTCTTCTTTCCACTACTCCACTCACTGGAGCACCATGATATATACCTTTACAAGGCTCTCCTTGGTACTCATCAGCACAGTATCTTTCTACAGATGCCTGGCATATTAGACATAGCTTTCAATTTAAAACGTGATCTACGCTGCCCTGTAATTTATCCTGACATCCGAACATCATTAATGTCAGATTACATGCATTTTACACTGGAAATGCCTACAGATCTTTTATAGTTGAGAGATTATGGCTAACTAAGGGTTTTTAAGCAATTAAAACGTGAGCTGTTATTAGGTTGGTGACTACTTAGCATTTTAATGTTTTGCAATACTGTATCAAAGTAGAGTGTTAGGACCAGAGACTCTTAGATTAATAGTTCCTGACGACCAAAATTGCCCAACCACTGGAAAACAACATGAAATATTGTTCTGGCCTATACATCAATAAAATTTGCAGTACAATGTGATACATACATCCCTTGTGACACCTACTTATCTTGCCTCTTTAGGCAAACAGTAATAAGAATTCTCCTGGGACGGTTTGCCCATGGATGCTCTGCATAAGCAAGAATGCAGAGAAGTGGGTTTGGGTTTGAATCAATGTATTTTTTACTTTTCAAACCATTTGAAGAGGTATTTTATTAACCGCTCTTGCTGAAAGTTGAACTAAGAATTACTATTTGTCTGATATGAATATATTCCTTGATCATCTTTTCTGCACTAACCACAATTCAAAACCTTTCTGATCTGTCAGCATCACTAGGTATTACAGTGGCAAGAGGCCCCTGCTCCTAGGACCCTCTCCTACTATCCAAGTAGCATTCAAGGCTACCACTCCTTGGGAACTTTCCTCAACAGTACTTCACAAACTGGTCTTAAATAGCTGTTTTAATCACACGTGCAAAACGATGCCAGCTCCTCTCTTCAATGAAGGACTTACTAAAACCAAAAAGCACAAGGAGTGTTGGTACTTTTTTTAGGTCATCAGCCAAGATGATGCTGCAAAGATATCTGATGGGGACAGGAGGAAAGAAAAAGAAATCCTTGTCAGTTTTAAGAGAAGACCTTTAATGTTCACAAGTTTAAAACAAATTCCTAATTACACACCAGTTTTACCACAGATACTTAGATTTACCAGAGATTTTTGTTAAAGTGGGATTACAAGGAAGGAAATCTTGCCTTCAAGAGGCTTCCTATTTCTCAGGAAAAGGGATGCAATTTCCTTCCTCCCTAACCACAATTCTGAATGTTACCTTAATTATATTAGCCTTGAACTGTGACATAAACCTGTTCGAGGTCATTAGTTTGACAGCAGAAATATCCCCTTAGCACTATTGTACTAACACATACACATGGCCCGGAGATCAAGAAACTACCTACGACAGGGAATTTTTAGGGGTTATATCAAGTCCCATTCAGTGCTCGGACCGATCAATCTCAGAGTACGCTGAAAACTGGAAGAGTCACAGGCAAGACTGAGAGCGCACACACGTTAAAGGCAACCAAGCTGAGCTGCATGGAAAACCATGTGGAACTGTGTGGCAAGTTTGATTTATTCAGAGATCAACACTAACGAAGTTAAATACTTAAATCTGATTGTTTCAAGACCTCCTATATACACAAAATTGGATGCATTTACAGGATAAACAGCAATTACTCCCCTAAGAATGGGAGCATCATGCAGATGAAACAATATGTATTTTGATTAAACAAAGCCCAATATATACCAGTAACAACAAGGGGTGTTAAGCCCAGAGACCATCAAAGCTCAACACAAGGCTGATCCTTCCACAAGTTAGAACTACTGCAGGAGTCCAGACCACTTCAGAAAGTTTCCATAAGCAGGATTGCATGCAGTCACCACCAACTGAAGGCAGAATGGAAAGAGAATTACTGGGGCTGCAGACAGATTTCTGCACTTCCCAAACCATGAGTACATTTACAGTACAACTTTACTGTATTTTGTTTCTCAACAAGAAGGATTTTATAGTACTTAGGTCAAAAAAGTGCAGCTACCAGGAAAAGAGCAATGAAATGGGCATACTAAACACAAGGTGCCAAAACTGTATTTCCCCTCCATGCCTAAGTACACATACAGAAAGTTATTTTATGTTTAAAACATTGTAAGAGGTAGAGAACTACGAATCATGACAGCAAAACGTTAAGAAACCCACTGCAACCAGTTTTATGTGTATAGTGAACGGTTTATTTTGCAGAGCCCCCTGAAGCTGCTGACCAAATTTTCAGTGATAGAAGTTATGTTTAAAAATCCTGATGTTTCCGACCTTTGAAGTTCGGCACCCTTTCACGAATTCCACATAAACCAATGAGTATTATTTGGCATCTACAGACATTCCTGAAAAAGGCAACTAAGCAGATCTGAATGCTCCTATTTTTCTCCATTTGGCATCAACTCTTAAGGTTAACTATATTTTAAGTGTGCTATGGCTGATCATTTTTGCATAAACGTTCAGTTAACTGTGTTTACCTTGAAGTCTGATACTGCCTCCCCTAACCAACCAAGGAAGCTGTCAGTTTTCCATATAAAATCCAGCACACTCGAACTTAGGAAACTGTTAAAATCACATCAGTGTGGCAACAGGCACCAAAGATCACCCCAGTTACACCAACCCCTTCCCATCAGTAGATTACCTTCAACTCTTTCAGTATTTATGTTGCTTCTTTACAGAAACTCTGCTGCCAAAATGTAGGTCGCACTTCCTTTAAGGCAACACGGTTTAGTACATACATACTTATTTAAAGCTCAATGAAATTAATTAAAAGCTCCTCACTGACTTCAATGCGTATTGAATCAGGACCTGGATGAGTTCAGAGGCAAACCAATTACACTTTAATTAAACATCTTCACATTCTTGTGAAGCAGTCAACTAATTTTATAGAAGGATAAACTGAGTCAGAAAGTTTCACAGCTTGGTCATGATCATAAACAGAGTTCTCTAGTGGAAGGTGTCCATGCCTGTGACATGTCTGGAGCTAGATGATCTTTAAGGTGCCTTCCAACCCAAACCATTCCACGATTCTATGATTGATTACATAAGTTGCTTCTGTGTTTGTTATCTACCCTTGTACCACAGAGAAAATAGACTGTCTGAAATTCTTGGTCTGCATATTGCAGCAAATAAAACCAGAGCATCCCAAGACAAATGCAATGGTTGTACAAATCTATGGGCTCTACTTCTGTTCCCCAATCAGCAGCTGATTGAGTCAGTCACAGGAATTCCAATAATGCAAAGAGTTTAAATGTTCAGGGTTTTTTTCATGGTAGTTTATGTCCAGATGAGATTTTTATGCTGGAGGGGGAAGGGGAGTGGAGGTGGGGGGTTGTTTGCTTTTAAAATAGCATTAATAACTATGATATATCTATCTTCTTCTATTTTTAAAGAAAAATAGGCTTGGCAGATTTGATATAAACTTTTGAATAAAATTTTTTTGAATTTGATAAAACCTTGAAAACAAAAAATACCCAAGAAGTCTGATTAGACTTCCTAAATTCAGACTGACATTTAAACCATCCATGAGCACTAGCACATTCTGTCACAGCACCAGTAGGCAGCAGAAACAAGCAATTACCTTTCCTTTTTTCCCTTACATAATGCTTTCCCAACACCAAGTCTGAAAATAAACACCAGAGTCAGGAGTGTTCTCCTTATTCAATTACCAGCTAACGTTTTGGGGTTGTTTTTCTGATCTCTGGTTTCTTCTCACCTATTAACGCTCCGCAGTTTTGCCCATTCTGGTCTATCTGCTCCCTTATGCCAATCGAAGTTCATGGAAGGCCATGACTCTTTAAAGGGGAAAAGAACTGCAAGTCTCATCCATTCTCACAGGTGTAACAGCAGCAGCAACTAAATTAAACCAAGTTTGGTTGTAAAAAGTTTTTAGTAATTTAAAACCTATTTATGTATCATTTCAGTCACATACTCAGAAGGATGTGGAGTAGGTGACAAAATGTTTTCATTGCAAAACCTGACATTTTTAGTGTACATCAGCATCAAAACATAAACATCTTCTGGGACTATTCACATACTTGTAGGCATGCTATAGCTTTAGTGGTATTAAATTAATACATATTATACTGGTGGTTCATTAATAGATACTATACTACACCATACTGGTGGGATATTCTGTAAGTACCATGCTGGTAGTTCAAATGAAGAACATGATTGCCCATCTTCACCATCATGGCTATTAACATGTTTGGGAACATAACAGAAAAAGTAATTTACTCTCACTTTCTGAAAATGGAATTATAACCACCTTCTAGAACATCAACATTTGGTGTATTCATTAGGATTACAATTTTTCCAATAAAAACCCTAACATCAGGTTCAATCCCTTCTGCACTCTGTACCCAGTGCTGTCACAGCTGCATTTCAGCAAGAAATCCTACCTGATGACAGCCTGCAATAAAAAGAAATGTAGTTTTGCATTTGCAAGTATAGAAATATTTCTGAAGATAGCAAATCCTTCTTCTCTGGGAAAAACTCTACTGGAAGTTTCTCCAAGCATATTCTGCAGCAGCCTCCAAAAGCCTCTCCGCATGCACAGCACTTGGACGTATTATTGATGCTCAGAACTAGGTCAGATGCTCAGGAAGGATGCTTTGTAGTCAACAAACTTAGGAATTGAGTACTTACTAAAAATCATAAATGTTTATGTTAGTTACAGATGACAAACATTCTGGAGAAGAAAAAACTCATATTAAACTACTAAAAATAGATCCACCTCACACAAGTTGTTTCCTAGGCAGAGCATCAACTTTTAACATCAGTTTTGCTTACCAGACATATTCAGATGTGTAATAAAGCTTTAATTTGCCCATATGCAACTGCAGGATGCTTTTAGCAATAGATGTCTATCACAGTCAGTGTCTGCAATTACAAAACCTAGGTTTTGCTCCAGTTCACTTTTGGTTCTATTAAAAAAATGACACAAATTGTTCTGGAACCTCTCTCCTCTTGCAAAGTAAATTGCTTTAAAACCCCAGATGGGGAAGGAGGAAAAAGGCAGAGGATGGAAGGGAGCAGAAACATTAGAGCATGTACCAATAGGACGAGGGGGAATGGCTTTAAGCTGACAGAGGTGAGATTGAGACGAGATCTTAGGCAGAAGTTCTTCTCTGTGTGGGTGCTGAGGCTCCGGCACAGGGTGCCCAGAGAAGCTGTGGCTGCCCCATCGCTGGCAGCATTCAAGGCCAGGCTGGAGGAGGCTTGGAGCAACCTGCTCTAGTGGAAGGTGTCCCTGCCCATGGCAGTGGGTTGGAACTGGATGAGTTTAACGGTCCCTTCCAACCCAAACCATTCTATGATTTATGAAACCGATACAACTACAGATTTCCCATAAAACTGGAATTCAGAACATGGTTTCTGTGCAGTCCTAATACTCACCATTACTATGTTGTATTGTCTCGTGAAATGTATGAGTATCAATCGGTTCCTGTTAAGACAACAGGCAGAAGCTTCAATTCTTACCATGAGCAAATCCCCTTCCTTCCCCACACTCCTACAGCGCTTGTGCAGCACATGGAGCTTCTGTATTCAACTGCAACCAGGCATTCAGGCAAAGGACAACCGTGGTCCCTCCAGCACCTATTTATTACAGTGACTTACCAGGCTATGGGAAGATTTTCCTGGTGAAGATTTCAGTATCTTCCCACTTGGATATCAAAGAGTCCTGCACTTTTATGTCCTCTATAACCCGTCATAACTATGGTCACAATGCTTAAAATGAACTAAGAGAACAACTGCTGCTTTGGGCAAGCTGTAAAACTTCGGCCAACCAATTCTCAGTTAACTTGTTCAAAACGGCCTTTGCTCTTGCATTTGTTCAATCCCACGTGCTTCCTTGTAGACTTACACTGTTCTGATGCACGCATCAACTAAGATCATGCAAACCCATTTACCAACCAACAGCTGTAAAACACGCTGAAGCAGCGGGTTATTTCTACCAAGATGCCAGAGGCACAGTAAAAGATGACGCTTATTCAGCTAATGGCACAGAGGAGTAACTCCAATGTACCTGAAGTACATCTGCCACCATCTGCCAGCCAAATCTGTTTGTCAAGGGAAACAGCAGCTTTCGGACTGGTAAGAAAATAGGCCTGCGTTTTAAAATAGTAATGTACTGCTTTCTGTATGCCCCCTCACCTTGAATACCCGCAGGTACAAAATGAACCCCCTGAAATACATCGTCCAGCCTCACTTTTCACTGTTTAGGTAGCATTTCTCCTTCAGCAAGCTATTTCAGATCATACATCAGCTCCAAAAACACTGAGGGCAAAAGACATTGACAGCTTGCGAGATCAGCAGCCAACAAAAACTAACCATAAAATCTTAACTTTGTAAATGTATTTAAATATTATGGTCTTAAAATACTCCATGGACATGCTCACCACCATGCTGTAGCCAACTCGGATCAGAAAACCCAACAAGCATACCTATCTTGCCTCCAATGCCTGTTGTTTTTGGAGTTTGGTGGGTTTTTTCTGAACCACCACATCTGCAGAATGTCTTGCTCTCATCTCACAGAGCATCAAAGCAGATTTTGTTCAATGTGCCAAGATGAAGAACGGTCAAATAAAAGATGATAGACAACAGAGCAAAACATTCTCTTCTTGAGGAGAAAGCAAATGCAAGTCTGAAAGTCAAATGTACCCTGATAAATTACATCTGGATGTTAAGCAGGAACTAGGATCATCTCTCATCTACTTCTGGAGTACCAATGTATTCTGATTTGGAAAATGATGCTGTTCCTCTCTCCTGTATCTTTCCAAGAGAAACCTAACTATAGCATGCCAACAAATGCTGTCCCTCCTTACACTGAATTATGAAGCCCTGCCTCAGAGGCTCTAGAAGCACAGCTTTTAGCCAAGGTGGAGATCGCTTCCCAGTGAAGTCCTCTGCCCAATACCGGCCGAGATGCATTCCTCCCACGCGGCACCGCACACTTTCCGTACTACAACCCGGTGCTGCCCAGAGCAGTGGCGTCCCGATATTGTGTTTTATTGCCTGCGGACGTGACACCTGCCCTCCCGACGGCTCCAGCACACCTTAAGCAGCTTTAACGCGGGGATGACTTCACCTGCCACAAAAATGCAGCCATTGCTGGGGTGGGACACGGCGGCCGTGGAACAGGGTGCCACATGACGTAAGAGATGATGCCAGAAAATTAAACAGGCACCTCCTGTACCTGCGCTGCGAGGCCACGGCCTGCCAGCGACCACGGCCGACGGGCCCGGGGGAGGTCAGGGGCCGCGGCCCCGACCCGCACCGCGGAGGAGACTCGAGAGCCGGCCCCGGCGGGGCGGCGGAGGGGACGCGGGGAGGCCCGGAGCCGGCGGGGGCCAGGGCGAGCGCCTTTGTTCACGGCCGGGTGCCGCGCACAAAGGGCAGCCGCGCTCACCTGCGTGCGGGGCCGCGCCGGCCCCGGCGGTCCTTCGGCACGGGCGGCGGCGGCGGCCGGGCGCGGTGAACGCGGGCGGGCAGAGCGGAGCCGAGCGGAGCGCAGCGGCCGCCTCCTCCGTCGTGACTCACCGCGGCGGCCCGAGGCGGGACGGAGGGCGGGCGGGCAGAGGGAGGGAGGGAGGGAGGCGCCTGGGCGGCTCCGGGGGAGGGACCCGCCGCGTCCCGGCGCCCAGGGCAGCGGCAGCGCCGCAGGCACCACCCGCCGCCGGCCGGGAGGAAGGGGCGGGGCGCCGGCTCCCGGGGGGCGGTAACTCGGGGCCCAAGGGGCGGGGCCAGGCGGGGAAGGGGCGGGGCCAGGCGGGGAAGGGGCGGGGCCAGGCGGGGAAGGGGCGGGGCCAGGCGGGGAAGGGGCGGGGCCGGCGCGCAGCATGTGGGCAGGGACGGGAGCGGAGCCCCAGTGCCCAGGCAGGAGCCCCACGGGGAGCCCGGTGCCATGCAGGGTGCTGGCGCGGGGCACACAGCCCCGTTCCGGTGCTAGCCATGTGCTTACCTGAAGAACCAGCCCTCGGATCGGCTCTGAGTGACGCGGTGCCGAGCGGCGCCGTGAGATCACGCTCCCCACTCCAGCCGTCCTGGTCCACGAGCAAGGCTGGGGAGTGCAACCGCTCCGGTAGTGCCGTGTGTGATAAATGACAGCATCGTTAACACGGGTTACACCTCCACTTTTCAATGATAATATGCTAAGAAAGTTAAAGACACTGCGAAATACAGTGCAGCTTAACTCGGACTAAGTCAGCAAGCACTGAAAATACCATCCTGTGAAGACCTCCAACTAGGTTGAGTGTCCATCTGGGCACTCAAGCACTCTAATCCTTCCCCTAGGTAGCCTGAAGCAGCGTAAAGTCAGAGCAAACACAGAGAGGAATTAAGAAAATGAAGCCACCAAAGGTCCATCACCTCCTGCTCCATCACTCATCTGCATTTTGGTTTCCCAACTAGGCTTAACAGTTAACACTGCTCAGTAACAGTGCATTGGCGGGTGAGCAAGGCAGGTATAAAATTCCTGAAGATAAAAATGCTTTGTGTACTGTTATTTAGTAAAATGCATCTGCTTTCCACTCAGTGTTTTAACTTAATTGCATAAAACAAGTCACAGTAATGCAGTAGGTGGCACTTCCTTTAACAGCTTGCTGCTTAATGACATCAAAGCTGTGTGCCACTGAAATCCACACCCCACTGCCAGCTAATGAGGGTCTTAACATGAAAGCCTCTGCAAAGAGCAAACCCAAGCTGCCAACAGGAACAGGAATGGTGCAAATGTGCTGGGATCCGAGATCACTAGCACATACCCACAGCACAGCAGGCAGTAATGATTATTAATTATTTAAGAAAAGAACATAAGAGCACAAGCAGAAGCTGAAAAAAATATGCAGAAGTGTTGCTCTGGGATCCTCCAGTTGGATTACTGTTAATTAGCACAGTACATGAGTCTGAAGGAAAGATCTAAAAGCATCTTATGCTAGTAGGAACATATAATTAAGCCACCATTTGCATCTTTGCAATAGTATGAGTTTTACTACTGATAACATCATGGGCAAAACACCATTTTATGACTAAATATTGTCTAGTTCTCCTGCTCTGATTTAGCTGACTTCACAGCAGTGTAATGCAATCATACACAGCACCAATTTAACATCCGGCATTTATTTAGAAAGGGGTTTAGCAGAGAGAGATATATTAAAGGCTTCGTTTCTTAAAACGCTGAGTCTAAATCAACTTCTGCCTCAGCACAGTCTGGTACATGAAGTTTACCAAGATGTTTAGCCATCAATCAAGATAACATCTGGCCGTTACAGCAGTCACTTGTACCATTGTAAGACATGATGGATGTGCAAGAGACCTCGTAATTCCTAGTTCCACAACTGATCTAGAATATTGTTCGTGCCTCATGGGATGCACAGACCTTCACAAAGTAAACAGAAGATACAAGTGCACTGCACTTGATTAAATCTACTCTCTTACTAATCCTCACACTACTTGCCTCAACCACAAAATGGGAAGAATACAGCTTATTAGCTGGGGAATGTTAGCAAGTATAATTATCTAAAGGTTAAGTCTTTAAGGTTTTTACAAATATTGCATAAAGATTGGGTATTAGTTTATACAAGTTTAACAGATTAAATGGATTTTTCTTTTCAATCTTCTGTTTAATGAGGCTGCTGGTTGTTCTAGTAAGCCAAAACTTCCAAAACCTCCTCTGAATCCCTGCTTCACTTACAAAAGTTCTCTCAATTCACTTTCTCTGATCCCCAGTTCTTTACCAGCTCTGAAATTCATGTAGGATTCCTCCACAGTACAGCTGCTTCCATTCTCCAAGTCCCTCTCTATATTTGTTGGCATCTCTTTCTCATTAAGGTCTTCCAGCCTCATCTGTACATAGAGGCTCTGCTTTCATTATCCATCTGATTTAACTGCACTCAATGAAAACTCTTTCCCTGGAAGATGTGTTTGGTACCCAACGAGGGAAGTGGTTCTAGTTTGGAATCTTTTATGTTTCAGACTTAGTCTGACAATTCCAATCCATCAAAATGATGCTTTTACGCCAAAACAACACAGCGTTGCCTGAAAATTAAATGCAGTTCAACCAACAGACTCTTTGCATACTTGGCACTACAATAAATGATGGAGGGTTACGAGAGCCAGCTGAAATTTCCATGACTGCTGGTGAGCACAACTTGCAGAAATTACAAAGTATAGTAGAAAAGTAAAGCTGCCTTAGTTATGGCATTTAATGTTTCTACAGACTGTGCAGTGAGGAGGGCAGAGATATTTTAGAGGGATGGACAAAAAAGCTCTTTAGTGTAAAAAAAAGGCTATGGCAATCTCTTTTTTGTTAATCCAAGCTTAGTTGTACAGTAAGAAACCTTCTGAGCTGCAGATTTTATTCAAAACCAGAAGTGCTCCCAGATTAAATTTGGTATTAATGAAGTTGCAAAGCACACACTTTTACAACATTACAAAACTTCATCTCAGTCTCCACCTTACAATGACATTAACTGGACAATCAAAATAAAAGCTATTTACCCAGACATTAATACTTCTGTCCGCAGGATCTGCAGGTGGTTCTGTCTGATGGTTTTCAGTACATCTGCGATTATTACTGACCCAGTTTTGGAAGTATGTTGAGACATGATCCTAAACATTATCAAGCAGCACACTATTCTGATAGCAAGATAAAAAGAGATGTCCAGGATTAGAGCTTGTTATAAAAATAAATGTGCCATTAAGTATATCATTATTAGCACATTAGTGTGTTCAATTACAGCAGTTATTTCAGTGCATGATACCGCAATGCCTTAGTGTTATGCCTGTGTTTCCTCTTTAAAGACCTTATTTTAGAGACAAGTTATGCTGAAACGTTCTTATTTATCCTGTCAGATAGTGTCAGATACTTTAGGCCCCCTTCTCAGATGCTGTGAACATCAGGGCATCATCCACTCCACTGAGATAAGAAGTTTAGATGCTTAAGAGTTATGGGAGAGAAATCTTGGGCAACATAAACCCCAGCAACTCTCCCCACTCCCTCACAGGCATAAAACCCCATTAAAGTTAAAATCCCTACAACCTCACAGCCAGACAAGGTGTCATATTTTCCATGACTCCTAAAGAAAAATTCCACTATGAGCACTTCTGTTCCTCTCTCACGGGTAGCTAAGCAGACAATTGAAGTAAGAGTTTATTTCCCTAATAGAAAAGACTTCTCCAGAACTCAATAATAATTTAAAAATGATGGAAGTTATGAAACTGAAAGATGCCTGCAGGCTGGCTTTGCTTTCTTTACAATGCAAAAAACTCTATTTGTCCTTATATAGGAAGGGAATGGCCCTACTAGAAACAAAACCAAATGGTTCTATTTTAATTTGCCTACCATTTCAGCCGCTAATGATACAGCCTTAATGCCTGGTCCGCAGGGAATCATTAGTAGAGACTTCTGTATCAAAATGAATTTAACAGGCAGGGTAACATGATGAACTAAGGGATCTCTTAAGATACCTTGTATTTTTCCTTTAAGACAGAGATAACTTGCTACTTTCCATTCAAGATCAAAGCAAGGAAATAATACAAGGAGACAAAGACAGAAGAAAGAGAGACAGAGCATTTGAAGCTTCAATTTTCTAACACTTTTTCTTTTAGATCAGTACAGTCATTGGATTCACCCTATAGAGAAGGAAGATTTAAAAAAAGGAAGCTTATATATGGCCGAGAAGAACTCTGGGCAACTTTGCTGACATGTTTAAAGCTACTGTACTTTACAGTTCTTATTTCAGAAGTAAAATGATAAACAAAAAACAAAGCACTTTTAATCTTCAAAGCAATGCATGATCAATAACAACTTCATAGCAGTCGATAGTCAAGTATCATAATCTCTGTTTTACTCCAGGAGAGAAAGATGTGTAGGGAAGTGATCTGCCTGGGTCTAACTGGGGATGGAACTCAAACATCACAAGCTTTTACATTAAATGACAAAACCATGCTTTCGTTAAGGAATTATTCTTTTGTTACCAGTTTTTATTTGAACAAATCATTATTATAATAAAAGAATTATGGACCTTTTTTCCCCAGCCCTGGCCCCTGCAGAAGCATTGGAGATCCTCGTGGAGGTACATCCCAGGATTATTTGGCTAATATTTAGCACAGCACACCAATTATTTACAATGCTTCTGATATTAATCTAACCACTTCAAGTGGGTTACTGAAGTAACTATTTGCTAAGGTCAGTGCATGAATAGCTTCATAGTGGCAACAACTTCCTTTTTAAACTACCTTTACAGTCAGGGCATTGTGCAGGATACATCCAGGCTCTGGGCTGGAGCTTTCTGACCCTTCACAACTTTTGAGAAGGGAATTCTGGCCTGCCATATTGAATCTTGAAATAGTACTGGTCATTGATCTCAATCTCATCTCTGTCCATCTAAATCACAAGAGATCTTTTAAAGAACAGAAGGAGCACAACATTACAAAGATATTCAGTCAAAGATGTATTTAATAGGAATTTTACAACTGCCTGCAGTACAGAAAATGCAAAAATCCTGAAATATTAGCAAATCAATAAAAAGAGTTTCTCCTGGAAATGTACACCTCTCAGACTATAAGGGAAAAGATTTCCATATCACTGTACTGTAAACTTACTGTGATCTGTGGGACTGCTGAGAGATTTCATTTACATACTAATGCCACAAGCAAGCTGGGGGGTGTGGGGAGAGAAGAGTTACTTAGCACCAGTAATGAGCAGAAAGGAAAAGAAGGCAGCTACAGTCCCCAGGGACTGTTTTGTTTTCAGTAATTTTAGACTGTCTAATAATGCCTTTTAATAAGCTGCTCTCAGCTATAAAGCTGCAATCAGCCCTTGTCAAAGAACATAATGCTGCCCCAGACAGCAAAACAGTTTTGATATAATGGACAAAGGACCCCATTTAAATAAAAGCTTCTTAAAAAAGAAATGAGGCAAAAGTTCCATCACTGTTCAGACAAATCATGCTGTCTATACTGTGCATCCTTTCATTTCTAACACTAGATTTCAAGAAGATCTCTATTAAAGCAAAATACATTCTAAACCCCACATTTTTTAGTTTACTCCAGTCCTAGCTTATAAGTAGACCAACTTGCTTATTTACTGGGTGTTTATGCCCCATAATGCAATCTAAATTATGACTGATCCTGTTAATTTTCTGGTTTTAGTGTATTCTACCCACTTAATCTCTACGTGACTCCTATATGACACAGAGTAACACTGCAATAATCTATCCACATTTAAGACTATTTCCACTTCACTCAATTTGAAGCAGTTCTCACTGAAGCTCAAGTCTAGCTATGAGTTAAATATATATATCTGATAGGCAAAACATGGATGCTCTACTCCATTAAACACAGGATTCCTCAAAACAGTGGGTCACCTTCACTGCTGACAAATGCAAATCCAACTCCAGCGTTGCAAAGAGCCATACCACCATAAACTGGAACTGAATCTACCCAAACTTTGGGTTTAGAAGTTGGTTTATAAACCATTACTAATTCAAAAAGAATTCAGTATCATCCATTTAGTACATGTATTTCTCATCATTCAAAGCACTAACAAAATGGGAAGATCACATTTTTCCTCTGGGAATTCTGATCTTTCCAGTATTATCACCATCCTTTTCTTTCCAGGAACAGACTTACTGTCATGGCAGTTAGCACATTTTGCAGCTCAATTCAGAAATGCCTAAAACTTCAAGACACATTGCCAGTAAAATACCCAAAACACCCAAAAATCGCTCAAAGCAGCACAAAATCTGTTTGTTCTGAAGATACACCAATCACCTTAGTGATATAGGTAGAGATCTCTGTTTAACCTCTTTTTAGCGTCAGTTTTGCATGCTGAAGAATCAGCACAAATCGCTGTGGCATTTGGTTATTGCACTTTGTGCTTATTTAAGGAAAAGTATATTTACCACTTAGAAAAAACAAATTAAGCAGCAAAATGGGAGCTTTTTCATCTCAATACATTTCTGCGTCACCTTATGGGAAGGGGAACTGGCTGTACCTGTGCCTGGCAAGTCCCACTTTCTCTAAGGGGTGCCAGATAATAATAGCACGTCAACACAAGCATAGCCAAACCTCCTTTTGCCAATGACATTTCATAATGCTTCCCCCACTTGTGAAGCTCTCCAGAGAAAGGAAGTGCAAACATCCAGCTCTGGTAAAACATCCAGCCCAAAGGACCCAAAACTGTTTAGTGTTTGAATTCCTTTTGCACAGAAATAGAGGGAAATTGCTTTTATTTGGATGAAGTTACTCCTGCATTTTCCCCCCATTTACTTACAGCTAAAAGCTGTGTACTTTTCTCTACCTAGTGGTAAATAAGGGTAACAGGTATGAAATTCAATTAAGCCATCTTTTTTCTTTTGGTTGCCTGTATCATCAGACCAGTGCCTGAATATACACCAAGGGAGATCTGAAATGCCTGTTTCTCAAGCTGAAAAAAATCTCAATGAAATAAAAACTCAAACCAAATGTTAAGTACTAAATTAAAGTGTGAAGCAAACAGTACTTTAAGAACAAGATTCCCAACATCAATTCACAGAACATAGTTTATCAGGAAGTTGAACCACACATTTAGAGTCCCAGGTAGCTTCTCCACACTCAGAGTTAAAGATTCAACAGGAGGGGATTTAAAATCCTCCTACACGTTGAGATTCAGGATTCTAATTGCTCTGTGGAGGCACATTCCCCTCTCCAGAGCACTGCCACCTGATAAACACACTGAGCAAACTTGCACCAATCACATAATTAGAGTTCCCCCCCACACCTATTAAACTTGTTTCTATTGCAAGCTGTTTCATACTATCTCAAAAATACTGGGAAATAACGGTAGCATGTAGTTCTCCACCCTGAGCTGAAGTAAGAGGTCACAGAAAAGGCTTCTCATTGCCATTTCCTAGCAATACACAAGGTTAAATTACTCCAGAAGCCTCCCTACAGGGCTCCCATTGTTTGTCAGTCAAGGCTAGGACACAATGGAGCTCATTCATGTGCTCAGCAAACAAGCAGCTCAGGGCTCACGATCAGCATACAGTCTCATTTTGGTTCTTCTGCAAACAGTTTGTAGAAAGATGGCATTTCAAATAAACTATGTCAATTTTTCCAAGCTTCGATGCATTCCCAGTACAAACTACTTAGTAGTGAGTCTGGGCAAAAAATTAAGACAATTTGAGAGCAATGTGAAGAATCACCCCAAAAACCACTCACTCATTAGGACTGCTCCTGATAAACATCTGCTTGCTACAACCACATGCAAAAAAGATCATGTTTTAATAGTTAGAGAAATACACATTCAGAAAAGGTCACAAGAGCTGATTCTTCCCAAAGACAGTCATACCATGCTTTTGTTTCCAGAGTACCACTAAGTGCTCAGCCTCAGAGCTTGTATGAGTATGGGGTACAGACACCAGAGTTCCAAAGTGCACTTAAGGCTGTTTACTTCATATCTTCTGGTTAAGAACCCAAGAGGTTTACAGTTTGGGGTTTTCTTTTTTTTGCTTTTCTTTTCAACATGTTAGAAATAGAAAAACCAAATGCAATTATGACAGAAGTCCAATGCTGCTGATAACTGGAGAGACACAAGCCTCACACACCTCTTCATTGTTTTGCCTTTTCTACTTCGAAACTTGCTAGAGCAAAGACTTTGTCTCCTGATCCTGTGAGGGGGTGAAAACATTTTCAATCAATATTAGTAGAAATTGTAAATTTCCTTATATACTATTTCAATCAAGCAAAATATGTGAGATCAAAAGAAATCAAACCTGTATTTTGAAAAGTAGAACACTTGAACTAATTTAAAATAAGGAGAAACGTGCTGGCTTGACAGGCCTGAAACCAGCCACGTTAAACTGATGGTTAACTGCGATGGAGTTAACCATCAGTGGGGCTGATAACCCCCCACTGATGCTTTAGCTATTGCTGAGCAGTGCTGGCACAGATCAAGGCAGTCTCACCCCCAAAAGCCAATAGGCTGGGGATGGGCAAGAGAATAGATCTTTTGATTTTCCTTTGCTTCTGTGCACAGTCTTTGCTTTTCTTCACTATCCTGCATTTACATTAACCCATAAGGTTTTATTTCTGGTTTCTCCCCCTCTTCTGCTGACAAGGGGGAATCAGAATGCAGCTTGGTGGACCGCCATGGTGAGCCCACCACACAGAGAGCTTCTAACAAAGCGCCCTGTTGAACAAAAGGGTTCTCACCTTGCTTTACACTGCCAGGAAGAGAAGTACTTAAAGGTAGGTCACAAAGACAGCAATTTTGTACCCTCACCTTGTCTGGCACGTTCTTGTCATTCATCATTCTTTCATCACAGTTCTAACTGCAATGCTAGAATGAACTGTTGTTATGTGCACTAAATAAGCACAACTGAATTTTCGGTCTTGTCAGTATGATTAGGGTTATGGCAATCACAGCAAGAGGAGTAAAACTCTGTTTTGACAATGTGCCTGTAATTCCCGAATTCTCTTTATCAAGCAAAGGAAAATGCTCTCCTGAAGTCATTACTACAACAAAGATCTGTGTAAGAGAGCATCTCTGCTCGAGACGGACCATTCATGCCTTCAGCATTACAGGCAGCACCTGGCATTTTACAGACATTTGGCACTGGATTTATTTGCTGCATTACCTTTTCCGCAGGGATAGCGTATCAGAGTTTCATAGTTAATAAAACAAAAATGGACATCACAATTTAATGGCATGATCTTCTGTTCGTGTTTTCTCTTTCGTTGAGGAATCACAGGTATTGCTATTAATCAGTGTTTCATGAGGCAAAGAAATGGGAGTTATGGGAATAAAAACTTACCAAGGTCAGTGGAGACTTTCTCAAACTGGCTCAGGGCTGCACCAGCATTTGCTGACAAGAATGTCTCATCATCTGGAGTGAGCTAAATCAAAAAAGGCCACAGCTGTGAATTTGGTACCTTAACTGTGCATATTCCCACCGCTGCAAATCCCACCATCTACATGATCATACACATGAACTACCACAGGTTAGAGAAACTGTCAGTTTGCAGGTTTTTAAATGGCAGTGTTATCAAGCATATTAAAAGCCTAAGTAAAAATAGAAACTCCTTCCCCTACCACTGAATGTCTTCTCCACGGTACCTGTCAGCCCAGGAAGGACAGCATATGCAACACCAGACACACCTCTACATGCTCCACTGTTTCAAGATGACCTCCAGTAATAATTTTTGATTAAAAGATCACACTGTAACTCTGCCCCAAAACTACAGAAAGGATGTCAACTACTTTTTTGTCATGTGGTCAATACAGGAATGAGCTAAGATCTTAGTTCACTTCATACCATGTACTGAGGAAAGCCAAACTGCAGCCACAACCAGCTTTGACCGTGTTAAGAGTCCATGACCTAGAAATGGTTCTCTTCCTTTAAAGTGACATTTGCACATGCATATTTTGCTTTTATGTATGTGCTCAATGCCTCGTGACAGATGCCCATAAAATATTTACAATAATGAAGTAGTAACCTACATTTGTCAGGTTCGGATAGTTAAATGAAGGAGTTTTAAGTAGCGTCAGATATATATCCTTCTTCAAGCAAAGGACAAGTGTGTCACTGTTTACAAGTGTGTGTATGTAGGTTTGTTTATGAAAAATATAGAAATCAGGTACAGGCATTCAGAATGACGTTGGAATGAAGAGAAAAGTACCAGTTCCCTGCCTCTGCTGGCCTTTGTAAGCAAGCTTCAAACTACTTAACATTTTCCAGGCTTGTGTAGACAAACATGTAACATTTACCATCATTGTTCACATTCAAACAGATGTGGAACTCCTGTCCTAGCAACTCCTCTGTGAAGTAGGGTACTGATAGTTTCAAAAGATAAACAGGTTGTGTCAAAGTGTGGTGAAGCGGCTTATCTGAAGCAATCCAAGAAACTCATGCCAAGAGGATTAGTTATCTTCACATATTCAGTTCACAATCTTAACTAGCCTTTTAACCTATTTGCTAATATCACCTACTTGGAATACAGCTCCTTTACATACTGCACTTGATCTTTTCCATTACATTCCCCCATTTCCTACAAAAGTTTTAAGTACAGACATATACAGCAACCTATTTTCTTCACATACTGTCAACAAAAACAAGTAACAACAACTCTTCCTCCCTCTAGTGGTAGCAACCAGGGATTGTTCTGCCACCGAGGTACTCACTGCGGAAGCATCAGTTCATCACTCACCTCTCCAATTTATTTACCATACACCAAGAGGTGGGTATAATCACCAACACAAAATTAGGCTCAATGTATGTTGAAAGTCTCATATAGTTCCTCCCAGGTGGATAGGTGGCAGTTAATCAGTAAAACACTTGTTTTGTCTTTTATGAATACCGTCAACTTGTACCAGCTTCCAAGTGATTCACTCATATGACCCACCAAAGAAAGCACTTTTAAGCACAAACAGCCTTATATAAGTGTACAATACTCTGTAATACCTGTTCAGCAGTGAGTGCTTCAAGAAAGCCTAGCATTAAAATGGAAGATTTATATACCACAGAAACTGCATTTTTTCATTTGCTTATGAACAGAAGTCATGTTACTTTAATGACTTCAAATTCCTCTTCAACATACATATAGACATCTCTATTCACCTAACTCATACCACAAGCTTACCTTCTCACCAAGCTTTCTGAGAGCAGTCAGGATTTCCACTTTCTGCTGCGTGTATAGGTCTCGTCCCAACTTTCCAACCATTAAGTCCCGGTCCATCTGTATACCAGGGCGAGGAAATAAGTCAAATTACATGAGTATCCCCTAGTTTCACTCAAGGCAACAGCATGAGAAATGCATCAGCCTGTAAGGTCATCAGTCAGCATGGTACCCACACTGTTGTCCCTGTTACCTCAATAAATATTTAAAACTGAATACATTCTGAAAGAGAAGTTATCTTCTGATGCTGTGACCAAGTTTTCTAACACACTTGGTGCTCTCCATGCAATCAGTATATATTTAAATCAGTTAGTCTAGCTCAAAGAAATAGTAAAACAGAAACATTCACCTCTGCCAACCTTGTCCTCAGTTGCCTTGGTTGTTTCTTTGCGAACATTCTAATTACTTCTGGAGTTTTAAATGCTTGGCTGATGGCTGCTTGTATTGCCTGCAAGGGAAAGAGCAAGACTGATCAGTACTAATAACAGTCACAAGCTACAGTTGCATGATGATGGCAGAAAAGCATCATTAGTATCCTCTGCAACATTTGACACAGAGAGCTTTTTCATAATCATGAAAGTGAGATGAAAAATAAATATATGACCTTTATGCAGGGCTTGAAAAATGCACTAATTAGTGCAACTATACTGAGAAAGAGCTGTGAAACTTTTCATTACAGACCAGGTTCTAATTTCTAATCATTTCAAACATCTTCCTGATATTAGCACATCACAAGAGGATGTGCTATGCTATCTTTAGCAATTTTAATGCTCACACTGATGATTACAGCTCTTCTAAGGGTAAGCAGAATGTAAATGATGAGGCAAATCTCCTACTGTGACTCAAAATCCTCTACAGAGTATCAAAACTATTATGATTAAATCTCACGACAGTTATGTTTGGACAAGTCATGACCTCTCTGGAAACAAAACCCTAAAACACAGAGATCAGAAGGAACAAATAATGCTCTAATTAAACATTCCAAAGGAGAGAAAATAGATCAAAAGTTTGGAAATTGACATAAAAGACGATCAATTCACTGAAAAAAAATAAAGTCACAGTCACTCCTACAACCTTTACATTTGGACTGGAGCAGATATGAAACACAAATAAGCAGTAAAAGCACAGGTAATGCTGTTTCTATGCTTTCTAACAAGCAGGCATGAACTTAGTTTCTCATGATGTAACTTGTCCTGGGCTGTCCCTCACACCTTTAATATTAATTTGCACTATTTTATGTCATTTTCTAATATTAAGGGTTGAATATATTTAGCCCCTGCAATTTCCCAGATTTTTTTCTACAGTTTTATGGTTCTAATTCAACATTTTTTTTCCTTTTAAAATGAAGAGACCTTTCAAAGTTTTAATATGTATGCATATATTAAATAATAAAAACATTAGATACCTAGATCTAGTTGTCATATGTGCCTCTCTAGTAATTATAATGAACCACTTGTATCTAAGTTGTGTTTCACTGAGTCCAGACAGAAGATCATCCTTACCAGTTGCATCCCACTGAGCTCATCCACCAAAGTCATATCTCCAGACATAATCTTCTTCAGGGAGTCATTGATCTCACTCAGCTGTTCCAGAGTTTCTTTTTTGGTCTCTTCATACTCATCTGCATCCAGCTCCTCTCTAAAGAGGATCCAACAAGACACATTTATTCACAGGATTAAACCCGAGATGTAATATGGAGAAAAGGACATCAGGGAATACCAGGAGCTTGCTTCCTCAGACAGCAATGAAAACATTCACATCACTTCAGACCATTCTGCTCCAGCCCTCTTAGGTATTATTTAGCTAATGCATATGTAGTTTTCTTGGCTGTCCACCACCTCCCAGCCACCCATGCACGTGTATTGTTTGCATGAAGTCACTTGTATGAGGAAGGCCCTGACAGCTACAAGATGCTCAACACTTGATGCAGTATTTAAAAGGGTATTTTGGATCTCAACAAAAATATGCAGTGAGACTGTCTTGCTCAAAGCTATAGTGAATGCATCTCCTCACCCCAAGCCCATCAAGTTACTCAGGAATAACTGATCCTTCTGTCTAAACTTTGCCCAAAAGAATGACACTACTAACCCTAAGCAGTTATAATTATCTTGGAAAAAAACAGGTACTGCTTGGACATAAATTACATGAAAATGTTAGACCAAAAAACCCACATAAACCCAGATTGAAACATTCATAATTATAAGACAAAAAAAAAAATAGACACAAGAGCTATTTGTTAACTGCTATTAAAAAAGCCCATATGAAAACTGTGAATTCTGTGAACACCTATTACAAGTTAAAAAGTCACACTGAATCTCAGTGAAAACAGTAATGAGTATTTCTGCCCACACTTCCCTCAAGAAGATGCTAAACAGAATAATCTTAATAAAAAAAGTGTTTTAAACTTATTTTTACTACCCAATACACTTTAAAATGTTTACCTCATTTTAGAACTATAAAGCCACAGCAAAACAGAAAATATCCCACATGCTTTTTTTGAAAGGTACCAATTTTTGCTGCCAACCGCTTAAAGAGAAATATTACCACATAAGAGGAAAGAATCCGTGTTTCTTACCTACATTCATCCAGATCTTGAAGCTGCTGCATTAACCTATCCAACTGCTCTTCCAAGTTTTGTTTGAGCTTACTCGTCTCTGTTGCTCCTCTTGAAGCCATTTTCTGTTTTCAGGTGAAAATTCTAAGCTGTTACATGACACTCCTAGGGGAAAGAACATTCTACTGTTGTGTACCAACAACTCAAACCTTATTTTGATGGAATGTCTAATCAACACACTTGGGAGATTCTTGCAGTGGAAATACAAGGGTGTTAGGCTGGGTCTACAGGACTGTTATCTCAGCAGTAAGAGTCAAATAACCACAGTGCATAAACCCAAACCTGTTTCAAACCAAGCATCAATTACTGAAATGCAGAGGCCCCACTCTATGCTATGGACAACAGCTTTTACTGTTCAGCAGCCTCTTAGGAAACTATTTAAGAGACAACAACCCAGATGCAGGTATCTGAAAAGGGCAAACGCCTTTCAATCATAGGCTGTGGAAAACGAGCGCTCTGGAGAAGATGTGTGTTTCTGATCTATGTTTCTCTGGGTATCAAACAGGAGCAGTCCCCACGGGACACCTGTCGTGGTCTGAGGGTCTGCACCAAGGCCAGCGGCGCCGGCAGCCACACAAGAAACAGGGGAGCGAACAGGGCTGGGCGAGGAGGACCAAGAAGGAGGAATCTCGGCGCTACCCGAGCCCTGCCCGCCTACCCTCAAGGCCAGGCTCTTCCTCTTTCGCGGCTGCGGTGGCGGGGACGAGTCCGCGCCGGACTCGCTCCTGCGGGCAGAGCCACACGCCCCGAAAGGAGGCCGCTACCGGCCACCGGGGAGCCACACAAGCCCTAACCACCGCCCGGGCCCCCCGCGCCTCACCTGGGGCAGGCCGCGGCAGGCGGCACCGACAGCACGGGCGCAACGCAAACCCCGGCGGAGCGGGCCGCGTCTGACAAGCTCCACTTCCGGAGCGGCGGGGCCAATCGGAGCGCGCCGCCGTCGCACTCGAGCCAATCGGAGCGCGCCGCCTCCGCACTGCCCGGTGCGGCCCCTCTGCGCGGAGCTGCCGGCGCGGCCGCGGGCGGTAAGCGGGGACGGCGGGGACGGCGGCGGGGTCGGGGCAGTACCGCGTGTAAGCTGCTGGCGGCGCGGAGCTGTGGGGAGGAGGTTACCGGAACGGACGGAAAGCGGGAGTGGTTGGCGCGGAGAGCTGCCAGCAGCAGCGTGCGCGCTGCTAAGTCAATGTGCTTAAATTCTGCAGCCATGTAAGCATGTTTAATAACGATCTACCTCCGAAACATAAAGGAGATTGACCAAAGCATGCTTGTAATTGGCTGCTTACCCACAAAAGCCAACAGGCTGGGGTTCTGTACCATTCCCAAAACTGCTGCTGGATGGTGTACTTGGATGGTTTTTAGGGCAAATACTTGTTCAGCCCAGTTAAGCACCAGCAGGACTGCAAGCGGTACACACTGAACATTCGTATTATGTATAAGCATGATGAAATGGTATATAAGCACATATGTAAAGGAGTACATCACAGGGCACCTCATTTGTCCGTCTGAAGAAGGGAAAATGACCCGGGATGCCCTGCATGCATGGAGAATCAGCGACGACCACTTTCATTTAGTATTTGGCATAAGATAGTGTTAATCATTTCAAGACTGTTCTCAGCTGTGGCACTAAATGCCTATACAGATCTCTGTATAACAGACACTGGACTGCTAGTTTGAATCTTGGAGTCAAACCGTGATAATTAGATTTGTGTCAGGCAGTGCCAAATTACACTTAATTCATCAAAACTACTCATGTTACTATACAATAGGAAGAGGCATAGCTTCAGGCAGTGGCTGGAACTCAAGTCACTACTGGAACCTTGTCCTTTTCTCCCAGGGAATGTGCAAACTGCATAGCTTTTCCCCAAAAATTAGACCTACATGAAGGTTATTCCACCGAAAGCAGATCCCAGCTCTGATGGAGCTGTGTTGGTTATGAGGATGACATAACATCGTGTACGATAGTGTGAAACCAGTGCTGAACAGAGGAGGTCACTGTGAATGAGGAGACTGAGGCTGTGGGCAAGCTACTAAATCATATTCTTAACTTCTATGTTGATATGAAGCACTACAAGGTGAGTTCATGATATGATAATTGCCTGTTTCTGAAGAATCTGTAGCAGCATCAAAACGGACACCTGGCCAATGCCAGAAAAGGCACTACAGATTTCCAGCTTAAATTTTCTACTCTTTTTGCCCTTTTTTAAGGAAAAAACCAACCCTCTTCAGATTTGCAGCATAAGCCACTTTCTTTAGAAAGTGGGGCTTCAGACAAAGGCAAGTCTCACTCCTTTCCCTGTCTGTTCCCATAGTAACTCTCCTAGCCCGTGCCCCATGAAGGCTGCACTCCAAGGAACGCCAACACTTCAAATGCCAAACTACTCTGCAGTAATAAAGAATATTTCTAAAGTCTGTAAAACTTGAAAGCCCAGAAAAGTACTAACACCTGCAAAACATGAAGCCTTGCAAGCCTCTTTCATGCAAGGGCTGTTTGATGTTGGTTCATAGTAGCTGGTACAAGGTTAGCTGTGATGATATCTTACCACTGTGGTGGCTGCGAACATCACTCAGCCTCTTTGTAAAGGAGACAGAACGTGAGGGTGACCTTGTGGGATTTTTCCAGGCTGTGGTGTTGCTGTAGAAACAACAGCAGACTATTCGTGCTCAACACAGATGTCTTGGACATCTCACGAACAGTCACAGCAGGAGGATGGCCTGTAATATATTCCAGTTTCCATTTGTGCAGGGCCAGGCTAAGGGAAGCTCTCTGGAAAAGCCAGAATATACTCATGAAAGAACACTGAGAAGCAAAAGTCCATGTCGTGTGAGGAGAAAAAGTAGTGAAATTTTCTTATTTTCACCAATTCTTAAGCAGCTTTTTGAAGGCAAAGTTCAAAATTGGATCAGTGCTGTTGTATTTTAAAAAAGGAAAGAAAAGCTGGTATTTAACTGCAGCTTTTACTAAACTTCTTAAAATTCAGTGTTTTTTATCATCTGTTCCGCTGGTACACCTACCACTTATTTCCTGGAACACAAAGTAGATCAGGTGTTTCCATGTTTAGGCCAGAGCACTCTCTCCCCACATACCCTGAGCATGTAGTATCTAAATAAATCCCAAATGAAGACATGCTAACCCTCCTCTCCTCTGGAATTTAATTTAATATAATGTTACATTTACAGATTTTGCTGGAAAGACTCACTGCAGTTTAGAGTAGCAGCACTGGAACTGTCACAGGTTGTTCTTCCCCCTCCTCTTCACCCTAAGCACTAGAAGTAACGAAGTTGATTGGCATTGGCATCTTAAATAACCAGCAAAGTTCTAATCAAGTCTGGCCTGCAATCAGGACAAATTATCCCTACTCATGAAGGTTTTGTGCATGAGCTGCTCTTCTGCTGTCCTCTCTTTAGGCAAGCAGCCTGTTTTCAGTAATTTCAGTTTTAAGATGTTTCCTTTTGCATATAGGAGGGAATTGCAGCTGCAAGTACATATGTCTTCTTCCTAGCACACTCACTTTCCTCTACATTCTTGATTTCTAAAGCCCTGCAGAAGAATTATCCTCCTTTCAGCAACACAGTGCCACTGTTGTCTCAGCTCCTTGCTTTGTACCTCTATCCTGGGATAACCAGAAAGAACTAGAAGCCATGGTTTTAGTCTCAGAAACAGTATCACACAAACAATCACAGGCCAAATATTGATGGAAGGAAAAGACAGTGTTCAATCTGATCTTGAACTTTTATGCCCATTGGAAGCACAAATAAGTACGAATAACTTTCTTAAATCTCATCTCTTCTTGTAGTGGCTGGAGACTACCACTAGCGTTCCCCACTTGACTCTGCAGCTGTGAGAAATAGCTATGGAAGACCCCGAGAAGAAGACTGAAGTAGTACTGCTGGCCTGCGGGTCCTTCAACCCCATTACCAACATGCACCTACGGCTATTTGAGCTGGCTAAAGACTACTTCCATGAAACAGGTAGGATGGTAATTTAGCATTCAGAACAGCTGTAGTAACTAGTTTTGGAAACAATTAGATATTGAAGCTAGTATGTGTGTACATATCATACAAAGTCATGTAGACCAAATACATGAGAGAACAGCTTTATAGATCTGTTGCTTATTAATTTAATGTATTTTATAGTTTTTTATTAAAATATATCTTTCTAATATATTTTACTATATATTGTGCTGCCTTGCACACTAGCAGATGTGTACTGTACTTTTCCACTGGACTAGCTGTCAGAGCTGGCCCTGGTGTTTTTAAGAGGTTGCAGTGAGTAATAGTTTAAATACAATACAGTGGAAGTAACATCTGCTCAACCACTTTTCATGTTCTAGTGTTATGTGTTTTTTCCACAGGAAAATATAAAGTCATCAAAGGAATAATCTCACCAGTCGGTGATGCGTATAAGAAGAAAGGTCTGATAAGTGCAGATCACCGAGTAGCTATGGCAAAACTAGCTACAAAAAACTCTGATTGGGTGGAAGTTGATGATTGGGAAAGCAGCCAGAGTGAGTGGTTGGAAACACTAAAAGTTTTAAGGTATTTTTCAACCAAACCCTAAAAAGTCTCAAGAACCTATAGAAGGAAAAGCAATGGTGTTAGCTCTCAGTTAGAATGATGGCAGGCTAAGCCCAAATCATATGAGTAGACTCAGGAAATCCAGAAGTACTATTTATATGACCACTGTAAATGAAAGATTGCACCATTAGTCCTAAACATACAGAAAATGAACCTGTCGTATTATATATATATATATTTTAAGATATATTGTTTCTTTGGCTTAAATCAGTTTTGGTGCTGAAAAGGTATTCACAAGGAAGGACAAAAGACTAGAATGGGGTAGACACATGCTATGCAAGCCTCCCTTGTTTGATTCTGATTGTGCTCTGCTGCCCATTTCTGTATTTCAGGGCTGGCATGAGAATTGTCTGAAGGAGTATCTTTTTTAAGTTTAAAGTTTTTTACTCTTTCAGTCACCGAGGTTCTTTTGAAAATGAATTGTTATTAAAAAAGGAAATAACCAACCTTGTAGTTGTTGCTTTGAAATCTTTCCAGTTTGACCATCTTATGATCCAGTTCTCACAAGTCCCTGTTCCAGTAGATAGGTTCTTGGATGTGAAAGTTCTGCAGGAGGAAGCAGTGACAGATCATTGAGTACATCATACTCTTGCCTTTCTTTTCCTGCATCTTTAAAATACCTAAAATACATCTGTTTTGCAGGTACCATCAACAAAAGCTTTTACCTCCTGATCCCACAAATAGCCTGCAGAATGCTATACCTGTAACAAAGGCAGGACGGAAGAGGAAGCAAGAACAAAATAGGCATGAGCCCATTAAAAAGAAAAATCAGAGTCCAGATATAAAAAGTTAAGTCTGTTTGGAAATTAAATGCTTAATAATACTTGCTATTTCAAGGGAGTTGTGCTGATGAGTAGCTTTTTTTAATGCTAGTTGTTGGTTCTGATTTCTCTTTGATCCTACAACATAAAGCAGTAAGCTTTGTAGGAAGACAACTTTAATGGTAAAATGTATAGCACTTTTAGAGGCTATTTTCCAGTCCTTTTGGATGAAGGGTCTCCCATAACTTTTTTTCCCCCAGTATTAAGGGGATTTTTTTCCCCTGTATTAAGGCTACTCGTTATAAATTACATACTCAGGAGTCTTTTTATTTCATTCCATTCTCTCGTATTAACCAAAGATTAAAGGTAGCCTGGAAATTAAATGTCCCCATCAAGTTAGCTAAAATCTGGTGGCCTAAACAAAGCCCTATTTCTCACTTATTTTTCTCTTTAAGGTGCCCCACAGCTTAAACTGCTTTGTGGAAGTGACATGCTGGAGTCTTTTGGGATCCCCAATCTGTGGAAGTTGGAGGACATCACTGAAATTGTGGAAAATCATGGCCTTGTATGCATCAGTAGAGCTGGAAACAATGTTCAGAAGTTCATCTATGAGTCTGATATTTTGTGGAGACATAAGAATAACATTCACCTTGTGGAAGAATGGATCACAAATGACATTTCCTCCACCAAGATTAGGAGAGCACTGCGGAGGAGCCAAAGCATTCGTTACCTAGTGCCTGATGCAGTTCAAGCATACATAGAAAAGCATAACCTGTATAGTCCAGAGAGTGAAGACAGGAATGCTGGGGTCGTCTTGGCTCCCTTACAGAAGAATGCAAGGGATTCCAAGAACAACTAATAGGCTCTATACAACTTTCTGCTGTGAAAAAAAAGCTACAGTTTAGTACAGGAAAATATGTTTTTTAAGGGTTAGGTTTTTTGTTTGTGTTTTTTTAAAGTAAAGAGCAGGCTAATTCTGTGGCTTTAGTACATATGTAGTTGCTGTTGAGGTTTGGTGCACTCAATAATTGCACCTACACAATCTTTTTTAAATCTAATAAGATTTTCACATCTAACATGTCACAGTGCAGTGAACTAAATACAAGCATTCACACTTCATTATGAAAACTACAGACTAACAAACAAACCAAAGGAGAATGTTTTGATTGGTTTTAACTCAGACCAATCTGAGTCTAATTTTTAACAATTTCCACTGTCTTAACAGACAAAGCCATTTTATTTCAAAATGTACTACTTACTGCCAGGAAATCTGTTTAATTTTTTAAGACATTGCCAACATGTACACCTCAAAAAAACTATTTAGCTCTATGCTGGAAGGAAAATAATTACTCCTGGCTGAAGTGGTGCTAGATATACCATGCTTCGAGCTGCCTGCCTTTCAGATACACAGCCTGTTTGCTGTTGTGCAATTTGCTCCCAGAAATGCCTTGTGCTTTACGTCATTCATATTTCCAAAGCTGTACTTTAAGCTCAGCAATGTTCTCATGGAAGGACAGACCTACTTGAGAAGTTGGTTTCTGGCCACTGATTTAATGGCTAGAAATTAGCAGTAGTGTCATTGCACTGATTCTCAGACAGTTCTCCATTTATTTCAAGTAATAAATGAGCTTTCACTTTTGAGCCAAATGTATATAGCCAGAATTTCTGTAACTGGAGTTGAAAAAGAAATGATAGGATATTAAGACTGTGAATAAATGAAATGGTTTTCTTTGCTAGAAATCTGGTTTTGAATCTATTGGTATACAGTCTCTATTATGTGAATATAAACTAGAGAAGCACTGTGAATGTCATGGTCATAGAATTCTAACTCCCTTTATTTGCTGCCATCCCTTTTGTGTTTTGATTATGTGTCTTATAAAAAATGTCAAGGTTTCCAAGATGCTCCCTAATAGGTCAACAGCTTTTTCATATGATCTCCACAAGATGACTGTTCACATTTTTCAGATCACCAAATCCAATAGAATGGGAGATTCTCGGGGCAGGAAACCTAGAACCAGGGACATGTTCTAAGAACATAACTGTGACAACCTGTCATCCTCCTCCCCTGGGCAAAGGATCTTCAAGGAACTGAGGGAGCAGTCTAGGCATCTCTAGGAGCTTAGTGGGAATGTGGAAGCCAGAAGCAAAACACAGAACATCACAGGCAGTCCTGGGTCCTGTGAGGCTCTCATAAAACCCAGGAGGGGCGTCAAGACACTGGGAAAACCTGTAACCCCTAGTGGAGCTAGCAGTGGGCACTCAGACCTGGAGCCCCACATGAAATTCTGCACAATTACCATACACTGGAACATCTGAGTTCTAGCTCTGGCCTGCAGAGATGACTGTCTACAGAGAATTAACAGGGAGACTGGTGTAATGTCAGATCACAACTTGGAAGTGCATCTGTAACTGCACTGTGACAGAAAATACCATCAAGGATTATTTTGTTTAGTTTTTTCTTGATGATTTCTGTATCAAATGCACTCAGTCTGCCATTTGTCCCCTAGAGTTGACACAAGCTTACACTGTCCTTTGATAAGGAGGCTGGGTTTGTTTATCAATAGTAATAAAGGTACTGAAAGGTAAATTATGCCCCCTGCAACACCTTAGCAATCAAACTGCCGTAACCGGTTGAAGGTAACTACATTACTGATGGTGTGCAGGAAAGCACGAGATCCACTTTTCTCTCTTGCTTGCTGTCTGTCTTTATGACTGACAAGAATAGAGGCCAAGAAAGATTTATTTTCAGCACTCAAGTCAACCAGTGTGCTTCTGAATAACCTTCTGAATAACTTCAGAGCACATCTTTCTAATAAGAAAGCACCCTATTGATGTGGTCACTTTTCAGAGTAAAACTGCACTTTAAGTCTAGGTTTATTCTCCTAAATAATGATGTTGTTGTGTGTTGGTGCACTTTGTGTAATTCTAGAGAAACTGCAAATTTAGTAGGATGTTTTATAAAGCTTGGGTCTTCAAACAATTACATTTCACTGGGGTTTAATGTAGTTATGTGTGATGGGTCTTTCAATAAAATAAATTGCATGTAATATGCTAATTTTAGTCATGCTGTTATTAACCAAATCTGATGTCTGATGACTACATGATTTTTAAGTAGGTAGAATGGTGACAGTACAGTTTTGTATATACAAAATAGAACATTGTTCAAAAATTACACTGACTGCTAAATGTTGATCTTTTTCTTTACTCGTGGGATCCAGAAACCTGCCTGTTAAGCACTGGAAGTAACCTCACACTGTGTTCAGTTATTAAAATCAGCATCACAGTGATCTGGCATATTCGAAAATGTTAGCTATGACTTTAAAGAGTGGACTAGATCTATAAAAGAATCTATATACTTGCAAACGTCAAGTTTGTGAATAATCCAGTTCACTGAACTTCCTTATAAAAGAGTTATAATGCAAAATATGTTATAAATACTGCGGTAGTATTTATAAATACTTCATCTACTTCTGAAATAAGGGCACAACCTTAATGGAATGTGTTAGATGCTCAGTGCTGCACAGCAATTAAGGTGGAAAAAAATACTTTCCACAAAAAGAAAATTGGGGACTTTAATGGAGAAAGAAATGAACCATCCTGTGACACAACCAGGGCACGTGTCAGTTCTTACGAAACATTCCATGGGCAATTCGCTGGCTGAGCCTTCAAATAGCAACCCTGGTAGCCTTTGTAAGTCTTAGTTTGAGATTAAGTACTATCTCCAGAAAGAAGCACCATATGCCAGACAATCTGCATTATTTTAACTTTCAATTAAAATGTTACATCCAGGCTTTTACACAGGCCTCATTCAAGGACTGACTTCTCTTTACTTGGAAGAGTCATTGCTACAGTGCTTTACTACCATACTACTACTATACGTAGCATTTATAATAACAAATTATGGGTGAAATGTTACTATTTGAGTCCAGGAAAACAGTAATTATCATTTTTCTGTGCTATTCCTAGCTTAGTATAGGATAGAGAACAATGTCCATCTGCAAACAGGAAACAAGCGTTGACGTCCTAATTTCCTACTAGTGTGATCTGTGAGTCATATAGGTCAAACTGTCAGCCCCAGAAATGTAGCTAAAGTTCAGGGAAATTAATTTTCTCTGCAAAATGTTATCTTTTTATTCAGCCTAACATGAATCAGTAAACATATAAATGTTGTAGCTGTAGGTTTTTCTTCATTCAAGATTCAGAATAGCAAATTCCCTTTTACTATGGTAGCAATACAGTTACGATTTCCCTTGCCCATCAATTTTGGGGTTTTATTTTAATGTAGCCTTCATTGTGGTGCTCATTGTTGTTCCATGTGACCACTTAAAACGTGGGATTAAGCTAATGCTCAGAGCATAGGTGTGACTTGAGGAATTATTCTTTTCGCCATCTTACCAATGAGGAAACTGAACTATGAAGTCATCTACCTGTCCTGTACTTGGCAATTCTGGAGTGCCTACTTGTTCAGCATTATGAAATTTGTATCTCTCAGTAGGTTGTAACAATAAGGCATACAGCTTGCAAAATAACTACAGATTATTTGCAGGAGGAACTGCAAGAGATTGGAAAATTATGTATCTTTTTAAGGAAAAAAAATCTCCCCTCCAAATTTCTTATATATCCTTTCTGTTTGAAGTCAAGCATTCTATATTCACTTTTCCAAACACTTTGCTGGGTCATCACTTAGGAGATTTCCTTCACTTCTTTGCTGAAGACAGAAGCCCAACAATGAAGCTTACCTGCTGCATCTTGTGCTCTACTCCCTGTATGCGATAAAGGATCTAATAATGCATCAGTGGGAATAACTTCTGTATCATGTTTCCTTTACTGTGTGTTTCAAGAATAAAAAGCAAACAGGGGGGTACATCTTCGATATACACGAGAGTAACTTTTGAATTTGCTATTGTTATTGGTTATTTTTAGGAGCACAAAGTGGATTGCATGAACAGGTATTTGTCCTCTATCCCATCTAGGAAAACATAAATACAAAGCTGCAGAACTAGAAACAGAGCTCAGGCCTCTGGATCTGCTGTCTCATGCTTAACTTTTACACAAACTTTCTGCCTGGTAAAGCATCTGAGAAAATAAAGAATTTTTAATGTATACATTCAACTAGGATATAACTAACGGCATTAAAGAAATCAGAACACAAATAGGTAAACTGTGGCATAGCACAGCGGTGTTGAGAGTCACATCAGAGAATAACATACGCAAACAGTTTTTGTCTGTCACTTTTCTGTTATAACCACTAAATAGTGATGCTGCCTACTATTCATTCCAGACATAAACCAACAAGATAAAATGCTTGTCTCCATTACTGTGTCAGAGGTACTTCTTTAAAATTTGCTGATACAATACCACCCAGAGCTAAACAGTCCATCCCTGTCTGTTCAAATACAAAACACAGCATTTATTTCAGTGGGTAGACCACCTTTTCAACATGTATGTATATTTTGGATCATAAAGCCTAATATACATACAGGGGCCTTTAGTAATGACAAAATCTGTCCATGATTCCCTTTACAGTATGCAAGAGGGACCAGTTCCTCAAACCAGTTCTTGGTTTGCACTGCAACTCTTGGGCTATTAACATTTGCTCCACAGAACGATTTCAGTAACTGTGAACTTCTCCCTCCAATGCAGCTACAGCTGATGTACACCCTCTTGCCTATTGGCTCAGCAAAAGACCCTTCCCCTCCATCAGTAAGGCTCCAGGATGTAATCCCACCCACAGTGTTCCTTATATAAGGCCTGGTTGGATAACTATTTCTTCATTTTTGATTTTTGGCCAGAGGTTGACTGCATCTTCCTTCCACAGTCTGGCAATGCCTGTGGATTTCAATGGGACCTGGAACCTTGTCAGCAATGACAACTTTGAAGGTTATATGGTGGCCTTAGGTAGGTGCAAATACCTGATTCTATCCTTCCTGTAAGGGTCCTCGTGAATTTTAGTAGCCTGAGTTCTTCTAAAACCTAGATATTGCTGAAGCTTTTTTCTCCGATAACCAATGGAAGGAACATAATATGGAATGATAGACAGTATTAACTATACTTTATAACCTGTCACCCAAGTGTCAGGAATTTCTCAGCCTAATACTTGTTAAAAGTAGAATGTTTTCATAGGTTTCATTAGAGACAGGGAAAAGCTTGCCCTATCCACTCACCTTCTCTTGCCTTGGAGCACAAACTTACAGAACCTATGTCTAGGGTTAATTAAATGTTAAGTAACAAAAAAAAGTTCTTGGGTATTTCCCACTTCCAGGCAGTTGTTTAGCTTAGGGTCATTTACTTTTAAACAGCTTGCAAAATCCTTCTCTCATTACTGTGACTTGTTGATGAGTCTCTCTAACTGTCCCTTTTCTGAAGTGCTTGAAGCTAACCTCTTAGCTTGCTCAGATCTCTTACAGAGAGAGATTAACAGTGCTTTAACAGGGAACTAAAGTTGTTGGTACTTCATTAACTTTCTTGTACAACGCTTATTACAGAGTGACAGCAGGGAACCTTGAGTGCTGCCTTCCCTTTTCCCGGCCTCTCCCACCCCTTTCTGCCTTTTTGACTTGTGTAAACTGATGACCAGCAGTGTTCCTTGTTGGTTATTGTACACACGATTAGAATGAAATCTGTTCTGTGGCTGTATCTACGCTGGATGACATACTTAAGCAGGCTAGTTTATATCTTTAACATGGTGAAAGAAGTACTCTCTGTTTCTAATCCTTCTAATCAACAAGAGCAAGAAAGGTTGCTCTTATAATGAGAATTTATTCCTCAGTTTGAACACTAAATAATATACTCCTTACGTTTTAATGTCTTCAAACGGAATAGGGATTGTCTGTTCCTTGATAATAAGCATTGTTGAGCTAAGTAAAGGGCTTCTTAAAATTAAATGTAACTAGCAATCTTGTGAAAAGTGCAATTTGTTTTCCGGAGGTAATTGAAGGAACTTACTTAAAAGCAAAGGCAAAGAATCCTGTTGATGATTTACAACCTATCTTTAATTACTCCTGCTTGGCTGACAGTATACTGAATAAAACAAGGGCTGAAACCAACATTGTAGAGCTCGAATGAAAAGCTATTCTGAAAGGGTGAGTCAGGAGGCTAATATCAAATCAGCTTTGAAACTAGAAAGTCATGGATATAGACACGGCTATTACAAGCCTAGCCCTACGTTCAATTTAATACCTACCTCTAGCATTTGTTAGAGGTAAGAGTAGATTTGTAAGTAGTTTGTACGTACACGTTCTTACAACAGTGTTAAGGCTTCCTGAGTATGGCTGTTGCTGATATTGAATTCAAACCCCTCTGTGCTAAAAATAAACTGGTAACCATGTAAAAATATGACTGACAGATTCTGGCACTTCTATAATGCATACATACAGTAATCAAGCCCCACTCAAACACAGACTGCATAAGGAGTCATGTGGTTCCACACATGGTAGCTGAACCCATCCTGTCAAGATCACAACCCCATCCTGCATAAAGAAACTTCTAATGGTCCTATAAAACAAAAGTTTTAATCTAGGTGATGAAAAAAACTAAATTAATTAATATACATTTTACCATCCCCTTCCTGAGTAGCTGACTTGGAGCATGCTATTTGGATGCAATGTAATGCACTTGCCTGACAACTAGATGGCTGCTCCTCTAAAGAAATAAACATTCACTGGAGAAATAGAAAGTTCAGAAGCACTGCTTTAAACTCAATATTACCAAGGACATGAGGACCATTACAGATAACCAGGAAATCTTTTGACAAATGTGATGTTTTCTAGTTGCACTTAAAAAGTGTTAGTGGCAAGTAGCATGTTCTGAAAACAAGCCTGAGTAATTAATTTTAGGACTGTCCTTCATTTTACCCTATTTAAGGTACAGGGTGAGAAGATTTCTTGTTAATTTACTTAATGCCTTTCCTCTCTCAAAGAATGGGAATAGGAATTAACTACTCCCTTAACCTAAGCAGGCGGTAAGCATGAGACCAAGCTTAGGGTGACTGTGTGGGAGACTAACTCCCCCCAACTCCTAAAAGGACTCCTCAGATTTGAAGTCCTAGAAATCTTGCATAGGAATTGTGCAACAACCAAGTCAACTGGTTTCCAAAGAGCAAAATGTACAAGAACATGACTCGAACTGTGTTAACGTACAGCTTTAAACAAAAAAAGCTCAAACAAGAAAATCAAACCACAAAACCTTGCATAGCAGTAAGGTAAAACTGTCTAAGAAATGCTTCTAGTATTAATAAAGCCATTTTGACTGGCTGCTGATAAATACAGCTTGATAAATACAGCTCTGACCTTTTTGCCTCCTGCCCAAGGTATCGACTTTGCAACACGCAAGATAGCAAAAATGCTGAAGCCTCAGAAAGTTATCAAACAAGAGGGTGATTCATTTTATATCCATACCACTAGCACATTCAGAGATTATGTGCTTCAGTTCAAAGTCGGTGAAGAGTTTGAAGAAGATAATAAAGGCCTGGATAATAGAAAATGCAAGGTAAGACTGAATATATAAAATCAAGAGGCCATGACAAAATTAAGATGCTATGATCAGTCCAGCTATTTGAGCAGAAATTGTTTCAAGAATACTAATTGTAATGCGGTGCAGAGGTGGGAGCCCGAGTTACATGCATGGAGTTTCACTATCCATTAGGAGTCATATTTAGGTCCAGGAAAAAAAGAACATTGTCTGTGAGTATATTGCAGAAGTGAGACAAAGTAGTACAGAAACACTTTTTTTTTTTTTTTTCTCTTCCACAGACCCTAGTTACTTGGGAAAATGACAAACTTGTCTGTGTCCAGACTGGTGAGAAGAAGAATAGGGGCTGGACTCACTGGCTTGAAGGAGATGACCTCCACCTGGTATTTACTTCGGATTTCTACTGATTCTGTCTCTATATGATAAAAATAAGATCTATAATGTGGCAGGGTGTGCACAAGTCTGCTTCTAACTTTGCAGTATTTGTAATGGATGGCAGGTAGAAAACACATTCTGCTTTGATTTTAATTTAGGTGGAACAACTTCATTGTTCCAGTGTAATGTGAATTCAGAATGCTAATCATAACTTATTAGCATGGCAGCAGAGTGGTGGTCAGTAGTCACGGCAAAGGTTTTATATTCACTTTTAGAATAAGTTCCTTTGATTACTATGTACATCTATAATTTGGGGTTTGTTTGTAGGAGCTTCGTTGTGAGAATCAAGTATGTAGACAGGTCTTCAAGAGAGCTTGAACACACATACTTGTTCCTACATGGAGAAACAGCTGTGTACAGGAGACTGCATCCTTGTGTCCAGCAGTGGTTTTACGGAGAAGAACTGATTCCTTGTACCTATTAAATAAATGTTGTGATGTCTTTGGCTCAGGAAGTAAGTCTGCTGTTGCCAGTGTCTGATTTTTGCTAATAAATGTCTAAAACCAACCTTCAGTACCTGACTTCTGAACATGTTTTTGGAGGAAAAACCAAAACCAGTCCTACACGTAAGTGGTATGGCTTGGGTCTCTAGTTAACTCAAAGTGTAAATCAAAACAAGAAAACCTGTCTATTCTAAAGGTGTGTGCCAGTATCAAACAAAACAGGTGGAATGGTGGTAAAGATGATAACAAAGCAGACAAATGATACAGATTTATTATTCAAAATGTTTATCTTCAAGATTCATAGTAGTTAACTCCACTTGTTTGTATCTTAAATGTGTAATTTAAGGTCCTGTATTGTTCTCTAGCTGCTTTGTTCTCAAAAATAATTAAGTTCACCTTACCAGAGGAAACCAGCCTGTGATGAAATCTCAGAACAATGAAGATAGGTCTGAGTAATCCACGCAGACTCCAGCCTGCAAAATAATTGAACTCTATAAGCACGTACATGCTGTGAAAACAATGCTGCTTTAGTCAAGATTTATCTGCATACATTTGTTCAATTAGGTTAAATGGTTTTCTTTTTGACCTTGTGTAATGCTGCATAGAGGAGCAGGCTTTCTTCTGCCTCATGTAAGCACATTAAGTGGTCAGATCAATGTGGTAGTTACATGTGAAATGAGCTACTGCATATTGTTGCTAACACTAACACTGCAGGGATTTTATCACTAATCGGAAGAAGAGAGTTTGATTTAATCTAGCTTAATTTTAGCTTAATTACTTTCTATTACAAAAACCTCTGAAGTAATCCCTGACATTTAAAAATATAAGTAATACCACCTTTCTGATAATTCTTGTCAGTTCCAAATTCTTAAAGCTACCACCAGAGGCAGACAGCAACGTCTGATGAAGCAAGGAGGCCTTTTGGTTAGAAAGACACCACCCCCCCCGCCCCACCCCCCCATATGATTACTAGAGCCCTATGTAAATTTAATCTAGCTTCCAAAACACAGAGAAAAGAGGTAGTACTCTTCATACAGTTAGGGAAATTTGGGGAACCAGGCATAAAATGCCTGGTGTTTATTCTATAGATCCTAACAGTGTTCCTTCCGAAACTGAGTAGTTTTCATTTATTTGAAAATGAAACTACTGCTCCCATGTTATTCTAATAAATTCATGCAGCAGACCTACTGTGTCACACTACCAGCGATACACAGCACCAGTAACACACACTTGGCTACCCCACTAGATGGCACCTCTGGAACGTACCCAGTCGTTATTTAAATTGTACAGGTTCCTAACAGCAGTATTTTAAGCGTTAAATATTGCAGATCCCCTCAAAGCCCACAGCTTTTAAGACACGCATGAAAAGCTATACAGAAAGGCAACGATGACCTTAGGAACTCTATTAGTACAAAGAGAGACTCCAAGTAAACAGAAGAAAAACGCAACCTTAGAAACCTGTGTGACTGGAAGTGCAATAATTCATTAGTAAGGCTGCTATTAGGAACTCTTTACTGTTAGAAAACCAGAAAAGTTATTATTAGCCGTGGTATTACTTTCCTTCCTACTTTAAACTGCTGATTTTAAGCAGGCAATGCTATGCAGAGCTTGCTTGAGGATGCTTTGGGGATCTTGAGGATGAGAGAAGGTCCTACAGCGACAAAACTGCTTCTCCTGATTTCATTTCTATGCAAACGAATTCACATGCGTTCACAAAATACAAATTAAACACGTTGAAATGCCAGGTGAAAGAAGTTAAGGAGCTATCACATGCTCTGGACATGGAGGAGGAAGGAAAGACACTAAGTTAGCCTTTGCCAAGGTATGCACTTGAGCCATAGAACCGAAGGACAAGAACAAACCTCCCCAGAGGAGCACTTGAAGGGCTCTACTCAAAGATGCTTCACTCCAATTATCTTACAATATTGCCTTCATAGTGAATCTTTTCCATCCACCAAGCTCTGAGGTTTTTCAGTGCCACTGCTGACTATGGGTATTATGATGATTTTAAGGTATGCCAGCCGCATATGAAAGTACTTTATAGAGGTGAACAGAAACGTTGCCTTCTGGATTCTACAATCAAAAGAGATAATGGAAAACCAAAAGCACAGTCTACATGTATTATAATGGATCAGACAAGCAGAGCTGGAAGCTAGTATCCAATTAAAGCCAACGCAGACCCCATTTTGCTCTCTAGAGCAGTTTCATTTCAATGGAGAGAGAAAAGAGAAGGAAAAATTAATGTATTTCACAAAAATACAACCCTGGGTATCATGACAGAAGTAGGCTCGGGAAAGCTTGTGTTTTTACAGAAGAAAAGAAAAAAAATACCTCAGGTTCAGACTACACTTAGAAAAGGCTGCGGCCCACTGGACGCCGAGTGCCTTCGTTAGCGAGTTACACGGGCTGCAGTAACTCGGCAAAAAGGCTGCGCTGCCTCAACCTGTCGTCACCCGGGAGCAGTCTAACGCCTTAAAGCAGCGCAGAACGCACGCACCCGTTACGAACGGCCGAGGCCAGCACCCAAACGCCAGCTCCCAACACCCCGCCCTGCGCATGCGCCTGCGCCCGCCTCCGCCCCGCCCCTTTTCCCCCCTCAGCACCGCCCCCGCGCCCGTTGCCATGGCGCGAGCAGGCCACGCCCCCTCCGGCACGGCCGCCAGCGAGCAGCCGTCGCCCCGCCCTTCCCTCCCTCCGTCCCGCGCGCCGCCCGCCCCCACCCCGCGCTGCCATTGGCCGGCGCCTAGCGCGGGGATCCGGCGTGCCCGGCTCCCTCCGCGGCGCCGCGCAGTCTCACGTGATCCCGCCCCAAGATGGCCGGCGCTGCCCTCTTGTTTTGATGAATAATCCCCGCGCGGGGCAGCGGCCGCGGTGCGGGCGGGGGCCGAGGCCGAGCCCGGGTGGTGCGGACTGGCGGCAGCGGCGGGGCAACGGCTCCGCTGAGGCCGCGGCGGCAGCAGCCGAGGCGCGGCGGGCAGGCAGGGAGCGGGCCGGGGGCGGCTGTCGGTGGGCGAGGCGCGGCGCGGCACGGCTGCCCCGGAGATGCCCTTGTGAGGCTCCCCGGAGGTGCAGAGGCCACAGGAGAGCGCTTCCTCGGAGCTGCCCCGCGGCGGGGCAGAGGAAAGCGCCCTCCCTCCGTTCACCATTAAGAGGAAGGCGATGGAGGAGCTGAGTGCGGATGAGGTGAGTCTGAGGGGCCCGGGGCCTCGGGGGGCTGCCGGGCCCTGCGGGTGAGGGAGATGGGCTGCTCCTGGGCCCAGGGTTGAAGCTGTGTGAGGGGAGGGGTGTTACTGAGGTGTCTCCCATCGCCCGCTGTCTGCGCTCCGTGCTCCCCGTGCCCATCCTTTCTCTGCGCTCCCTGACCTGCGACCGCCGGCTGGTCGATGGGGTTGTATTGCTTCTCCCCGTGTTAATTGTTCCCTTCGTCCATCTGCTGTACCTAGTCTTTGTCTGGAGGATGTCTCCTCTCTGTGGCCCGCACTCAGCGTTTTATATGTTCTTTGTGCGTGACTTAAAAAAATCCCTGCTTTTTAACATAGTGGGTAACTTAAAATCTTGCTTCCTCAGAGTCCTTGCTGAGTGGATGTGTGTGGTCTTATATTTAATATCATTTCTTCTTGAAGCTGTTGTTTGAAACAAGCTTGCCGGTTTTCTGATGCTTCTTTTGGTTCCCTGTGTTCTGTTGTAATTGACAAGGAATTCTGACATGGAATAATGTGCACTGTTCCTTTTTCCCTCTTTTTCAAGGGTGGTGTTTTCCTTTTTAAATACGGACTCTAAGGTCTTATGTTTTGCTCGTGTATTGGAGGACTCTCAAATGAATTCTCTTATGGTACTGATAAGGATATAGGGAGTTCCCCACTCTCCCAATGTAATGCCCAAATCATGTACAATTTGAAAACTTATCCCTTTAAAGTCCTATTTTCATGTCAAAGTGTATTGTATACATATAAGATGTATGATGTTGGACCAGCTGCAACACAGGCTCCTTGCACTTAGACTCCATGAGGATCAAAAGATCTGATTTTTGTCCTATACTGTATCTTATGGTGGGATTATAGGGCAAGGTTGCAGCTATTGTCACTCGGATTTGTATCCTTAAAAGTTAGGATGGTCTTGATTACATTGTGTATGACAATTTAGCAATCCTATTACATTGCAGCAGAAATTAGGATGAAATACTTCATGTTATTTAGTTGATGAAGGTCCTCATGCTCCATGGAAGCATTCAGGAGTATAATTCCCATTGGGGAGAGTGGAACAGGACGCTGCTGTTGTAACTCCTCCTGTGAAAAGGGATCTCTAATTTGACAGGTGTATTTCATGAACACTTTGTTTACATGCAGTTCTGGTTGTTAACCTGCATCTGATTGTGAGGTGTTTTATGATTAATTTCAGAATCATTTAACCTATGTAAGCTTGGTTGTGTCACTGCTTCAGCGAATTACTGACATCATCCAAAACACTGCATCAGGGATCTGAGGCTGCAGAAAACGTGTTCCCCAGTAGGGACCTCATCTACCTTTTCTGGCAAAAGATCTTAAGGTCCTTTCCAACAGTAACCATTCTGCGATTGTATGACTCAAGTTCTTCCTGGTACAGTTCAGTTAGGACCAAAGCTGACCAAGTCTTTTAAGTGATTGCTAGAAACAAACCTCGTCTTGCATCATTTTAAGAGAGTCATGCTGTCACCTTTTATTGTTAATGGACCCATCACTGAAAAGTCAGAGCCAAATCTATTTTAATATTCCTCCACATCTCCACTGTTACTTGGTACAACGGGTGCTGGATCAGAGCTGGACCCTATGGAAAAAATAGCCTTCTAAAATATGTGCTTTCTACCCAATTTAAACTGTCTGTCTTGCAATAGCTAAAGGTGACAAATCACTCATATTGAAAACAATGACAAGCCTCTTTTAGTTTGTATTATCTTATATGCAGTATAATTAAGTATAACATTAACAGATGTAACTTACAAAGAAGAGAGACATACAATCGATAATGGCTTTGGGATTATAGGATGTATTTTAGCTTCAATTTTCACAGTATTTACTGTGTTAAAGCACTAGAAGGTGGCATTCACTAAAGAGCACACTAAAATCCTTAGGAGGGGAGAAAAGAAAATTCCTTTTTAGTGTGTGAATTTAGGCACAAATGGTAGGTCAGGATGAGAGTAGGGACTGCATAGAAAAAGGCAGAATCAAGCCAAATGTGGCATAAAGTTCCAAAGAAAGGTGAATTTAGGATCTTCTAATACTTACATGATTTCTCAGTAGTGTTTCTGAGTATAGAGCTTGACCTGTGTCACCAGAAAATGAAGCATTTCTGAAACCAATTTAACATGCTCTAATGAATACAAGAAAAATAAAGCTATCCATTCAAATTACCCTTTATTGTATAGATTTGGAGCTCTTCAATGATTATGGTAGGATAAAAGATGTCCTTAGTTTCACTAACAGTTGCCAGTAAAGCAGATGAGAACACATGAGCCTGAGGGACCAGTCTTCCTAGTCTGATGCAAAATTATCAGTTAACTGTCTTTATCAGGGTATTGTTTTTACATTGCTTGTTGTAGTGTGTCCACTAACAGCTTTGAAGAAGTCCAGTAAGATCAAAAACGTAGATCTGAAAACTACTATGCAAAGACATAGGCCAAATGTGTCCAGCAATAGTTGTACTGATCAAAACCTGTTCCATTCAACCAATTAGGGTTTTTTTAATGCACCTTTTAAACTGTATATTACGGAGTTGTGCTGTGTAGGGAAGATGGGCATTGTCTGTTCTGTAGCCTAGGTAAGAATTAGTAGCAAATCACTTGTTGCTGTTGGGTAATAAACAATACATAAAAGCTTTGTCATGTCACCATTGCAGGTACTTATTGCTGAAATCGGGGGTTAGGTATTATTGAGGTATCCTAAACCTTCCTAAGAAAATATTTAAAAACCCCCAGTTATGTGTTTCTTCATGGTCATTTGGAGAGTCAGTCTGAAATGAGAACAGGTTGCTTTGAACTCGCACAATTCCAACCCATATTATTTGTGTTATGCGAAGGCAACAGTCTGGGGCCTCGTTTGTGCCTAGTGTTGTGCAAACAAGCTACGTGGTCCGAGTCCCCTTTCAGTGCTGTTTAAATCTGAAGGCACGAGGAGGTTACCTGGACAGAATGTGTGCGCCAGCTTTATACTGTATTCCCAAACTTTTCTTTCAGCTTGCACCTTTGTCTTTCGAGCATGGTATCTTTGTTTCTCCCATTTCCCTTCTCTTACTCAGAACTTTCTCATCTTGAGATCAAATTCCAGATTTCTATGATAATTTTATGTAAACCCAGAGGAATATGATTGAGTATCCAAGAACCAAATCTGGTCTTGTAGCAATTGCTAAATGTACCCTCTGTTGTGAAAGCTGTCTCTTTCAGTGGAAATAGTATTCAGAGTTTATTTATATTCCAAGGTTAATTTGTTCAGCAGTAAGGAAGATAAGTATAATTTGCCTATCATCCTTAAAGGGGCAGGGAAAAAACCTGTGTTAGTTTTAACTGTAATGTCTTACCTAAAGGCAGCTCTGTGCAGATTTCTTTGTTCCATGTCATTTCCAGAATTTTCAGGGCAGGTTTCACTCTAGGGACTGATCCCTAAGAAAGATGGGTGGTTGATGGATTAAGTGACAAACACAAGGCAGAAAGTTTATCTTGGTGCCCTCCCATTTCGACAATGGTAGTTTTGATGTAATTGGACATAGATCTTGCCTAGCACTGCAGGTGAAGAAACACTGAGTGGTACAAGGAGCCTCCATTATCTGGTTGAAACTGGGAGATGATGAAGACAGGTTTTCTGCAAGTCATACCTTGTGAGGGACATGACCTTGTTTGAGTAATCCATGTTTGACTGTATTTGATAAATATATTGATTTTCTATGCATTTTTCCTCTCACGTTTCATTCCCGATATCAGATTTGGAGCTAGCTAGCAAGAATGAATATGAACAGTTGTGGAAAAGCTTCACATCGCCTTTATTTTTCTTGCCTTTTACATAATTAATCTGCATCTTTGTCCCTCAGACACTGCTGCATATATGGGCTGTTTGTATGTGTATTTGTATTTTTTATCCTCTGTTCCTCCCTGCATTCCTTTATCTGAAAAACATGGTCACAGAGCAGTTGAATGGTAAGGAAACAGCTTCTGAAACTTTCATTCAATCCCCCTAATTCAAATGTGCGATTTAACTGGATGGTTTTATTGATAATAGCTTTGGTACAGCTTGGTAAGCTGGGAACACTTCATTTGGGTTCACCCGCAGGGAAAGTGTATACGGAGATGTATAGCTGACATGGTGTTCTTAGGTATGCCTCTGAGGGGTGAGGTAGTTCTGTCATGTTTTCAGATAAACAGCGGAGAAAAATGAAGGTATTTAAAAAGCATCTTAGGGCCCCATATATGTAAATACAGCTTCTGCTTACAGTAAAGCTGAACTATTTATCTATGCAATAAGCTCCCCTATTTTGCTTGACAAGGAGGAGGGATTAAGACACTCTATTCTTTTTATCTTAAGAACACACACACAAGAAGAATTTGTTTTCTTCCTGTGGTGATGCCTGTCATGGAGGGAGATGTGGTTGCAGACAGTGTTTTCCCACTGTTCCTGAAGTCTGATTTCATTTGATCTGGTCTTCTTCCTGGTGGAGTAGGTTTCACCGGCCATTAAATGACTGCAGTGCTGTAGTGCAGACATTGACTTGACACAAATCTTTTGTTCGCTCTTTCCCTTGCTTGGCAGTTCTTTAGGAGCAATGGAAACCGATGCATTGCATACAATGCTTGAGTATCTTAATACAAAGAGGGAATTACAGGAATTGCTTATTTTTGCAGGGAGTGGACACCCTCAAACATGCTACTTATGTTTTGTGCTGGGCCTATTTTGAGCTGAAGATGTAAGCTTTAGGAACAGATCCTCTCAGGCAGCCTGATGATAAATGATTTCTGTTTTTCATTTCTGCTTCAAGTTTCAATTGAAGAACTTAAAATTATGAGTTTATAAGGTTTCTTTAGTCTATTTCTCATGTATGATATTAGTGTTACGCAGTCAAAGGCAGATGCTTCTCTGCCTTACTAGTAATATTAAAAACCCTGTTGTTTTAAACTGTGTGCTGAAATGTCTCTAGGTGATGAGAGGATGTTGTTTACCGTCTGTCTTCTCAAGATGCCTCTGTCCAGCAGATGACTAGCACGGGTGACTAGTATCATGTGGTGTGAAATTAAGGCAAAGGTCATGTTCCGATTGTGCCTTTTATCGGATTAATGCAGTTTGTCAAATGCCAAAATAAATGGGGAGGAGTGTTACAGGGTTGGAAATTGCTGAGCAGTAAATATTACACTTGTCTTACACAACCCTTTGAGGGACAAACACAGTGTTCTCCAGTGCACGTGGTTTTCCAAGGCAGCAAACACATACTTAAAACCTCAACATGAAGGGTGTTGTAGTATTGTCACACAGAGAAACAGCAGTACGAGTCACCTGAGTTCAGCAGGTTATCAAGTAAAGCTTCTATATTTGCAGTTTCATAGGAGTAAATTCCCCACCATGTTGGAGTGCCAAAGGGCAACCTTGCGGTGCATGTGCATGCGTACAATCAAACTTACTTGTTATCATTTCATTTGCCTTGTGCAGATCCGTCGGCGGCGCCTGGCTCGGCTGGCCGGTGGACCATCATCCCAGCCTACTACACCACTTACATCACCGCAGAGAGAGACCCCACCTGGACCTCCTGTAGTAGCGCCAGGCCCAGGACCATCCCATAGCCTAGGCCTAAATGTCCATAGCATGACCCCAGCTACCTCTCCAATTGGGGCATCAGGTAGGCTGGTGACAAATACTACTGTTGTATGTCTACTGAAAGTTGTTGGGCATCTCCTGATGTCTAGAACACAAGCACTACTGTTCATGTTGTTTCTGCTTTGCTAAAAATAATGTTCAGAAAGAAACATTTAAAAAGGGTGAATGAAGGTACTTTTGGTTTCATTTTCTAAATAATACATGGTTAGATACAGTTATTTGCCTGGTATAAGTAAACTAATGGCATTTAATATATGGGTTATGAAAGCTTAAAGTAGATTGTAATACAGTTTAATATTACAGATTATCACAGAAGAGAAAACCAATCTGTCAAGGAGACAGGGGGAAAAACCCTTCTCAGTCTTGCAACACAGTTTTTATTGATCGGTTTCTATGTATGCTTTAGCAATCAGTCCCAAGTTCATTTTTGATCTTTAATTACTAATGTTTGGCACAATTGAAAAATAGTAGGCGCTGACTGTGCATTGTCAATGTAAGAATAAAGTATTTGCTTTCTCCTTTGTATTGCTTTGCCAATTCCACTCTTTACTGGATCGAATACAAGTAGGATATTTACAGAGGGTACTTATTTCAGAAGATAATACCTGATCTGTTAAAATCAGACACAGGCAGAAAGCCGAAGGTTGCACTTTAGCGAGGTAAAGATTATATTCTTGCATATAATACTACTTTTGACCTAAAAAACACCAAGAAAACCTCCCGGAATTTTGATTTCAAAATTTGTCTTGGAAATCAAACCAAATTGACATTGTTTCCAGTATTGTGATCTCTATCTGGAAACTTAAACTGTTTTTCATGTTATGTTACTACGTGAAGAGGCTCACAAAACCGTCTCTAAACAAGTGTCATGATTGTTTTGAGCATGTTTTCAATGTGATTTCCAGTAATTTGATAGAAATGGTATTTTTCCTAATGGTCCTTGATAAACATGCAGAATTCTTTGTCTATTTACCTATTTCCTTTGAAAATTTGTTTTCCTTGTCTTTCCTTTGACAAGTACAGTAATGTAGAAGCCTAAATCCTGTAATTTAATTACAGTGCTGTTCTGAAATACCGAGAAATGACTCCTTCCTGCTTATTTTGTTGACTTGTATCCAAAGCAGGACAGAGAAAAGCTATCAAAAGCATATCCTGAGAGAAGCTCATTGCAGGTGGAATTTAACACTGTGTATTGTCCGCATGATTATAGACAGCAACCCAGAAGCAAAGGTGACTTTGTAAGAACAGTGCAGAGTTCACTTACTGCGTTCACTCAGCCTCATGACTGTTTTAATCCACTTTAGGTCTGACTGTTGCCAAAAGGAGTATTTCTCACTCTCTCCCTCTGCTGTCCATAGCAGCTCTGTGGTGAGGTGGATCATGGGCTTAATCCAGGTGAAAACTAACCCAAGAGAAATAAATAGTTTTCAACTACATGAGGTCATGATCCATCTTCCTGCACAACTCTATGACTGCTAATGCCAACAGAGCAGGAGGTGTGGAAACATCTACCTGAAGGTACAAATGTGTGTGTATTTGCAGGCAGGTTTATCATGGTTTGGAGTGGTCAAATAGCCAACACCTCTGAGACTTCTTGTATAAGAATTCATGTGTCTGCACTGTACTCCACAGACCAGATTGTTTGCCCAGAAACAGAAGTTACCTAGTCAGGATAGTGTTTGCTTCCTACAGTGCCTTTCATTGCAGCAACTGAATAATGCATGTCTCTGACACCAGGGTAAGAGATACGGTTAAACTGGGGAATAGACCAGGAAAAGAAATTTCACGACTCATCATCTGCTGTACTTCCTTAGCATAAATGAAGACTCGGCCAATGCTGTCTGGTTTTCAGGAGTTCCTTTGAGCAGTAGACTGAGGTGATTACAGAGGGTTTTAATTCATTTGGGCATACAGAGAGCAGCCACAGCAGAATAGTGTCCTTGTGAGCATCCATTTTTGTAAGAAGCTGCATGTCATGGTGAGATCACATTTGCACATCAGTTTCATGGAAAATATGATCATTATTTTGTATGTATCTGGAAAATATTTTGGAGAGCCTAAAACCAGTGAAGCAGGGACAGCCACACATACAGGGTGTGTGGTCTTCGTAAGTTTTGTACATCTCTGGTGTTGTCTTTATTTAAGGAAAATGGAACTTTATTGTATATCTGATCCAGGGAAGTAAATGTGGTGAAAAGGTGGCAGGTAGAACAGTTGGTTTCAAGAAGCCTGTTAGTGAGTGCTGCAGTATGACTGCTGAAGTACATTTTCCTGGCAGGGGGAGTAGAACGTAGAGCAGTGCAATTCTTCACCCTTGTAAGCCCTATTTGCTCTGGTCTCTTTATCCACTGATTTAGGTAGCTTTTCCTTTGGGAAGATTGAGAAGGAGAGAGGGAGGACTCAAGGCAGACCATCCCTTTATAACTGATGATGTACTGAAGGAAAACAAGGCTGTAACTGGCGTATCTTAAATCAGCAGCATGCTGGAATACCCTTCTGAAGTCAGTCTTCCCCTGCCATGGACAGCGTATTTCTGCTGGGTGTTATCTTTGTCTGTATCATTGAAGTTCTGCTTTGGAAAGGTTCTTCTATTTAACCTGATTGACTGATCAGCTTTGCTCAGTTCAGTCACTGTATTTGAGGTTTACATATACTTGGTTTTGTGGGGAAACTGTCTTAGGCTTTGGGGTTGCGTCTCTTGCATGCACTGTCAGTGTCAAAGCTGTAATAGGCATCACAAAAATTCTAGGACTGGAGGAAATAGCTATTTAGAACTGAAATAAGAGTTTTTCTTGATATTTTCCTCATTCGTGGGTGAAATCTTATGCAGACATTTAATACTGGCAGATAGGTGTTGAAGTGGAATCTAACTTCTTGGAGGATCTTGGTTCCTGTCTCAATTCTTCTCATACTGAAAACCTAATGGGCTCAGGAACGTTGTCTGAATGTTGTTAATGAATAACATCCAGCTACAGCCCTGAAGGTACTGACCAAAGCACAGAAGCTTGGAAAAAAACTGAGTAAAACTTAGGTTTAGCAAGTATTTTGTGAAACGTGCAGCTTGCATATCCATTCTATGTTCTCCTGCTATACATTAGAGTGCTTTTATATGTCTTTAGTTATAAATATAACTATATGTATTTCTATATATATAAGTTGGACAATCTGCTTGGTAAATTACTTTCTGGATGCCAGTGCAAATTAATTTCACTTCACACATCTTTTCCACTTCTGATTTGAATATCTGAGCATTTTCTGAATACTGACTGATTTCCAATCTAGTTTAAGGAGTCAAACTGAAACTTTTATACCCAGGGAAGTAAAACAGGAGTTGGACAGCAGTAGAATGAAGCAACTTTTCCTACCTCCCATGCTGAACATCTAGCTGTTCTTCAACAAGCTGTCTTCTAAATGGGATCTTTCTGCTTTCTGCAGTTTTGTGCCTGTAAAATGAATTGTTTCAAAACCTTGAGAAGCTTTGGGAAGGGTGTTTGAAAACAAACAGCTTGTGTCAGAGAGCATAGTCATGATTTGCTCTGGTTTGCTACCCCCACTGTAACTTCAGAATGTGTTGCTGCTGTAAATGTGAGAGAACCTTGCACATTTCAGTGGTAACACTACTGGAGTTTAAAAATAGGTTGTCAAGCTGGTTTTACACTGCTCACCTGAAACCTAATACTGTTTGGGGAATGTCTGGTAAGCTGCAGGTGAAAGAACCCAAAGGAGTGAAAGGCACTGCTGCTTTCTCTTTAAACAAACAGATGAATAGTACCTTTTTTTCTCCTCCTTCAAGGGGTTTGCTTGCTAACGTGCAAATACCTGCTATTGATAATGTACAGTTGCAGCTTGCAGTTAATGCTACTTTACTATAAATCCTGACTTCCAACAGTGTAACTCTTCTCTGAAGAAGTCTTAATTGCAAAGTGAATCCTTCTGTTCATACCCTGATATTCATCAGCCCTACACCAAAGCCATCATATTGCTCCCAGTTTGCCGGTGTTTCACCACTGGAATGTTGTTAGAACCTCTTGGATGCCTATTAGGATGTTGTTAGGACCTCTTGGATGCCTGTTTCCTTCTTGCGGAGAAGGAAAGGTACCAATAATTTCCTAGTAAATCGAGCGAGGTTTTGTGGGAAGGCTGTCAGAACCCAGATTAGTTATGTCCTGTCTCCTCACCCAAGTTAAGTCCATTGCAATGACCCAGACTGAAGTCCTAGTCTGATAGGACAGACTTTAGATGGACTTTCACAAGATTTTAAGGTAGTATACAGAGCAATCTGGTAAGCAATCAGATTGCTAGTGCTTGTTTTTTGTATGGAAGTGAATCTCTGAGCAGTTAATGGATGCAAATTTAGTTTTGCTCTCTGTGTTGTAATGCAGGTAAGCATACGTATATTGCTGCTGCAAGGGGAGGTAGAAAATGTGGTTATCTGTAGTCAAATGTGAGTATTATTAACATTTAATTCCGAATGCATTACTAAATGCTTAAGAGCTGGATGGAGAAACAGTATTTCCTCTCCTTTTCCATCCAGATAATTGTGTAGTACCTTCTCTTCTCCCTAGTAGTAATCTTGGTGGTGCCTTTTCTCTAGGAGTAGCCCACCGAAGCCAGAGCAGCGAAGGAGTGAGTTCACTCAGCAGTTCTCCATCTAACAGCCTTGAAACACAATCTCAGTCTCTCTCTCGGTCTCAGAGCATGGATATTGATAGTGTCTCCTGTGAGAAAAGGTAAAAAATGCAGCTTGTCTAAGCCAGAAAATACTATGCAATGCTCATCATCAAAACCACTTAAACAGGAAAATGTTCTGCCATTTCTCACTTCCAGCTGTGTTAATGCTATAGAGTTTAATGCTTAAAAATGGCACGCTGTTTAGACCACTGTAATGCTTTTTCTAGTCTGATTTTAATGGGAATTCCTGACCTAAAGTGGTGAAAGTCAAAGCATTATCTTAAGCAGTGAGTGATGAGCATGTCTGATGGGGATAATTCAGCTACTCTAAGTAAAAAAGAAAAGGTTATGGGATTTCATAGCTGTGTAGCTTGTATTGGCAGCTTTAGAAATGTGCTTCTTGAGCTCAAAATAAATGTAATGTGAGAAGCATTTGTCAACTAGTGATTTTAATTGCTGCTAGTGCGTATGAATGTTCCTGTTGCATGGGTTTTTCTTTGCCACTTCTACTTAAGGTGACACTCCTTCAGTCAGCATTTTACAGAGGACAGTCTGTGGCTTTCTGTGGGTTAATGGGCTTCTCTTATTTCCACTTACAGTATGTCCCAGGTAGATGTGGATTCAGGAATTGAAAACATGGAGGTGGATGAGAATGATCGCAGAGAGAAAAGGAGCCTGACGGATAAGGTTAGTCTGGTTTATGTTGGTTGGATGGAGATGTGATGCAGAGTTTCAGTTTGCAGGGAGTTCACTTACCTCCATATATTTAATATGTGCTTTCGAGAGGATGGAGCTATCCCTCAGATGTCATCTGTCAACAATTTCTTCACTAAAATTTATGGGAAGAAAGAAAAAGTCAAAACTTTCTATATCAAAGCTGCATTTTTGTCTCAGACTGGTTTATGAATGATAGTTGAAAACTCTGAGGAAAATGTATTTATTATATATCCTACAATAAAGTGACCTATTAAGGTTTAGACAAGTGGTAGGCCCCTTCAAAGTAGAAAAAGAAAGCAAGTACAGAACTCAAGTTCACTCCTAAAATTGTCCTCCCTGTCATTTGATTTTAAGGCCCATATGAAATGAAGCCATAAATAAATGGGACATCATTGTAGTGGAGAGAAGTTTCTACAACAGTTCTTGCAGTGCTCATTAGATGTCTGTCTTTATTCCTGCACTGTCAGTAATAAGGTCAGTTGGTAAAAGCCTGGCTTAAAGCCATGTAGCAATAACGCTGCCGCAGAATCCTTTCCAGTCAATTCCTAGCTGCAAATTGGGCAGTTGGACAGCTTGCCTTGTGCTACTGTGAAATAAATAGCTTGGAATCAAGGGCAGTCTTGAAGCATGGGGAGCAGTGGAAAATAAAATAGAGCTTTACAAACTTAACGCAATTCCTCTTATTCATTTGGAGATACCAGAAATTTAAGCGGAAAGGAGATGGTGTAGTCCTTTTTTATGAGCAAAAACCTTGTCTGATTATCAGCATTGGAAATAATGTCAATAATCAAGTATTCTTTGCAGAAATAGGCAGGAGAAGAACTCGAAATGAGTAAAATACCAGTGGAACGATTAAGCCAATACAAATGAATTAATGTGCCGCAATTTACGTTGTACTAAGTAGTTTGAGGGAAAGCTTTTGAAAAGGGTCCAGTGCTGGTAGTTGCTGGAAATCTCAGATAAATCAAGGCTTACCTGGTGACCATTCCGAAGTCTCAAATTGAAAGGGAAAAAGGGAGTTTTTTAGTGGCAACCTTGTTTTTTACAGTCTGTTTTGCTCTTCCTTATGGAATTGTTTGTTTCTAGAAGAAAAGAATACTGCTGTCTCCGGTATGATACACAACAGTACAACGTGTGCTTCTATTACTCCAAGATCATTAGTTTTGTGTTGGGCTAATAAATATCTACAACTCCTGCAGAAAAATAGCCTCCAAACTGAAACTTTTCAGTCTTTAAATCCTGTGTAGCTGAATTGTTTTGTGTATTATGTCGCTTTTACAGTGTTGGTGGAAGAGTGGAGGGAGGACGCATGTTGCTGGTTTGTTACGTATGTTTTGGACATGTTTTAAGTGCTACCTCTCATGACATTGCAGGGATAATGCCTTGGGGTTTGTTTCTTTGTATTCCACCATTTTTCCAGGTGCACATTCAGAGCTGCCTTAGGATTGCAAGAGCCCTCCAATTTAAGCTCTGCTGGTCACTAGATATTACCATTCTCTTTAGAGAAACTAGTTTATCGTTCTGAGCACGCTTTACATGACCTTCCTTTTCTTGGAAGAAAGGGGAAGGAGGCAAACTCTTGAGTCTCTTGTCCTGTCCTGACTTCATTCAAGTGGAAGGTGTCTTTATCTGGGCAAAGATTTGAAAGCGGGAAAGACTTGGAGAACCTTATTCCTTCCTGTGCTGACTTTGTCTTGACTAATACAATTGCAAATAAATTGATGGCTTTTTTTTACTCTCTCAACCAAGGAACCTATGTCTGGGTCTGAAGTGTCTGAGGAACAAGCTTTACAGCTGGTCTGTAAGATCTTCAGAGTCTCTTGGAAGGACCGAGACAGAGACGTTATCTTCCTCAATTCACTCTCTGCCCAGTTTAAGCAGAACCCGAAGGAAGGTGGGTATCTGAACTGCTCTCATTGTTAGGATCGTTTCAGTTGAGTGCCATGTTCTCTGGTCTTCAATTTGAGCTTTTTCTCCCTTGGCTTCAACGCCAAAGCCACCTCCTTGTGGTCTTTGCTTGATTTAGCAGTAGACGTAGCAGGAAATGGAGTCCCCATAAAAGGAACATGGGACCAATTGGACATAGCTCCTGTGTTAGTCAGTTGCTATGCTCTTGTTGGTTAGGTTTTTGCTTGTTAAACTGATGTGCTGATGTTGCAGTGTTGATGGATTCATTTTTTTCCCCCAGAAACCTTTTAGTGAATGAATGGGTTGTCCTGCATTGTAATTAACTTTTAGCAGTTAATTTGCTAAGCTAAGAATTCCTGACTGTTTTCTATATCAAATTATATTTTTTTTCATCAGCTCTAAGATGACCAAATTCCAAATTGTTATTTTATGTGTGGGCATATGGGGTGTGTGTGTATGTGTGTTTATGACATAACTTTCCCAATTCAACAGCAGGGTGGGGAAATCAGAGGGACGGACAAGCCAACTGTAATAATCAACAGTAACAGCATCAGGTCATCTGTGATCTTTTGTGCTTTCCGTAAGAGTTATGTTTTTGTGGAGCTGTAATTCCAGAACCTAGTTAATATAAAGTGGTAGTTGATGCTAACTCTCTTATTCTCAACAGTGTTTTCAGACTTTAAGGACTTGATCGGGCAGATTCTGATGGAAGTGCTGATGATGTCCACACAGTCGAGGGATGAAAACCCATTTGCCAGCCTGACAGCTACATCCCAACCCATCGCCGCAGCTGCCCGCTCTCCTGACAGAAGCCTGATTCTAAACATGGGCTCTAACCCAGGAAGCAGCCCCATGTTCTGTAATGTGGGCTCCTTTGGTTCCAGTTCATTGTCCAGGTGACTTCTGATTGTAACTGAATACCGGTTTCACTTGAATATTGATTGTTAGACTGAAGAAAGAGAAGGGCATAGAAATGTCCTGAGAACAGTAAATAGAACACATTTTTAAAGCTCATCACACTTTTCATGTCAGTGTCCCACCATTTCACTGTTTTTGATTATGTTACCATGGCTAGAAGCGTATTCGATAGGTTAGAGCCACGTAGCTGGTTCCTTCTGAGAAGTATCCCTGACTTGCATCAGTGGAGGCTATGACTCTTAACTTTAAAATTTGTAGATTGTGACATAGTTTTATTCACCAGTAACAAAAAGGGATAATGTGTGTGAGCTGCAGAATTACTGCTGAAGAGTCATCACAAGGGCAAGGGTTTCTCTTGCTCATTTTATCTTTTTCACCCTTTTTCTGCATATCCTAAATCATTGCTTTTTGTTTTTTTCTTCTTCCCTTGTAACTGGTTTAGTCTCTATGGGACTAGTCCAGCTCCTACTACCAATTTCACAAGCTATGTACCAATGACTGGTTCATCTCTTACCCCACCAGCCAGTTCAGTTGCCACTACATCTGTGCCTTCCATTACTGTCAGCTCTCACCTCACAGCAACAAGCCCTTCTTGGATGCAGCCTTCTTCTCCGAGGTACCGGCCGTACACTGTTACCCATCCTGGTGGCTTTTCAGCTTCTTCCATCCCACGTTCCTCGAGCATTTCCATCCCATCTAGTTCACCAGGTCCTCCAGCCATGGCTGCTAGCCCTCCAGCCATGCCAATCACCCCATCCAGACAGAGACCCACAACAATGGGTCCACCTTTGTTTACCGCTTCACCCAGTACCTTGCGCAGGCGTTCTTCTTTACTGAACAGGATTCCTTCTAGGTATTTCACAAGCACAAAAGAGTGTATTTAATGTGTGCTGTGCAGGGTGTGGCATAATCATGCAGTTTGGAAGAACTTAATGTTTGTGCTGAGCTCACCCTACTTACCCCGACTTGATTTCAGTGTTCTGGTTTGTGCTAATACATTGACTTGCTAACAAGCCATCTTTGCCAATGTATTAAACCTGCTTCTGCGAGTGTTTGAGGTGCAATGTAGTTACTTTAAAGGTAGCAATGTTGGTTTAGTTTCCTACTCTTCTTGCATCCATTCCAGTTAAACTCCTAGCTTTCAGTTCAGTTGCTCCTGCTGGATAGCAAACCAAAGAGACCTCCTGATTTGAAATCAGTTTTCTCAGTAGGGCTTTAGTTAACTTGTTGAAAGCTGTTACTTGCTGGAATGTGTTGGATTTGATTCCCTGGTGCATAGATTTAAATTACAGATTAGCCTATTTCAGTATGTCAGGCCAAGTACTACTGCATTTTCTCTGTTGGCTGCTCCTGGAATCCCCAGTCCCTGCAGGAGGGAAAGATGAGCATGCAAGGATTTGAGACCACTGCTGTAAAGATCAGTAGCTTAGAACTGTAATACTGTGTGCTTGGGTTGTGTCTGAACATTCCTACTTAAGATCCAGTTTTTATCAGGTCCCCAAAATCCTGCTGAAGTTTTTGGTTTGTGATTGTGTGGTGGTTTGATATGGGGATAACTTGTAGTAGTGCAATAGAGCATGTTAGTATAGTCTTGGTTTTACTAACAGGAAGTTATCCAGTGTTTGCATGTTTAGAGAAGATTATTTTTGGCAGACTTAAGAAGAAAAGCTGCCATTTACTTCTGGCTTAAAAAATCTGATGGCCTTTTCCATTTTTGTCATGGTAGTATGTACGACAACCCTTTCTCCCTCCTCCTTCTTGCCGTTTCTGATGTGTCTGAGGACAGTAGTGATGAAGAAAATGAAGATGATGATTTTTCTTGTATCCAGTTTGGGTCCAGGTATTGGAGAAAGAGAATGTAACCTGCATGTTTGGTTGATTAGGAACTAACAGTCTGCGTAGGGTCAAGTGGTCTTCAAAGTAACCTGGGAAATGACTAAAGCTAAGGATGTGACTTGGATGGGGTTTTAGGATGGTGTATAAACATGTATAATGAGTGCTAGTGAGTCAGCTCTTTTTGAAGAGATGACTAAGATGAAAGCAATGTTACTCATACGGCCTTTTAGGTTTAATGAGCATAGTTTCTGAAATGATGCTTGAGTGGAACTCCTCATTGACTGTATGAGTAGAAGGAATATTATTCACCCATGGTTGTAATTTTAAAACCAATGGTACATCGTACATATGTCTTCCTATGAAAAACTGGAAAATGAGGACAAAGGTACACATGTAGGAAAAGACACGGTGGCAAATAGCCAACTGATGCAAATGGTGTGATTTCATTGAGGCCTCATTGCTGCTTGACAGCTGAGGGTCACTCCTCTGGCCTGTAAAGAAAATAGACCTGAAAGTTTAAACTGGTGCTTTGACATAGGAGTAGAAGCTGATACAGTTGGAACAACCAAGAATGGAGGGGAAAGAGTGGTACATGTCACTGTTGAACAGACTTAGTAATTAGATAGCAAAGCCCTTTAATTTGTGTGACATGACAATGTACACAACCAAAATGAGAAATGGTATTAGTGAGTTCTGTTTTGAATAGCCAGATAGCTGTACAAAAACCTGCAGAACACTGGATATGCCAAGAAAAAAAAAACCAGCTTTTGGAAATGTAAATGCAGAGTAGGATCTTCTCCTGTCTTACATTGCATTGCAAAGTAATGCTGCAGTGCCTTGGCTGACACAGAAGTAAAATGCCCCATTCTTTTGTATCAGTGCAAGTTGGAGAAAGGAATAAAGCTCACTGCTGCTCAGGTAGAACTGTTAACTAAAAGACTTTCCAACAGCATCTCCTCTTTTCCAGTCTAATTTCAAGATAGTGAAGTGATAACACAGGTTATCAAGTTACCAAGTTAGGGGGTTTTGCATTTGTGGAATTTAGGCTGATTCTTTCCCACTCTTTTATCCTGTTGGCAATTTAATCCAAATGTTGGATTGAGTTGCAAAGCCTTTGGGAAGGATTTCTGATGCTTCTGGGGTCTTAGTTTGCGTATTATGTCCTGGCATCCTGCAGACAGCAGTAAAACGTTAGTTAAATTATGAACATAGTGACTGTACAATTATGCAACAACTTGTATTCTGGAAATACCAAGGCATTCAATATGTGTACGAAGGATGTATGAGCTTTGCATTAGAATAATTTCAGTTACTGCTGCAGTGAAATCATAAACAGAATGAATGACTATAGAAGTAGTAGGGGTTTTAAATAGAAGTCTATGTTCTTAAAAGGGTCATTTTTAACCTGAATGTAGGAAGTGAAAAGGTTTAAAAGGGAGGCTATAGCAAAGACATGATTTTTGATTACTGAGAACTATTTTAATAGAGTTTAGTGTACATGGATTAGGTTTAATTGAATAACTGAAAACAAATTCTCTCTCTGCAAAAAGAGATGGCTGCTATTAGAAGTTCTGTTCCTTAACATGCTGAGCTACCAGATGCTTAGCAGCAATAACCTTTCCCTGATTTATTGGTTGGACTCTAAAGCTTGCACAATAGCTTTGTACAGCTTGATTATTAGAATGCAAATTATTTTACAGTTTAAAGGAAATTCCAGTTCTGATGGTTTGTAGCTTTAAATGTGCTTTTAAAAAAGCTGCATTAAAGGAAACAAATACTCTAATTTTCCAGTTTGAGATCTGGGGCCTATAAATTAGTTCATTTCCATCCACCCTGCCTGTACACAGCCAGTTCTTTGAGGAATAGCCATAGAGCATCCACATAATTGCTTCTTTTCTTAATTCCATTTACATAAGTGGGTATATCTTGTCTTAATTCCCTTCTGTAAGATGAGGCTTTTGGTTTTAATTAGCTTTGCCAAGCTGTTCTGTAGAGCAGAATTCTGTTGAGATAACAAGTCTGAGATGGAGAGTCGCAGGGTGTGTTCTCACTCTTGTGTTTAATTTCTCTCTGGGCTCAAGCATGGTTTTGGGGATATAGTTTTTGTGTTTACAGTATCGGTGTTTTCTTAACCCTATACCTAAGGCCGTGCTATTTAAAGAAATGGCATCTCTTACTGTGAGGGAATTGAACTGAGTTGAAATCAAATGATCTTTAACGTAGGAGTTTTAAAAGGAACAGTTGCTTTGATGTATCTCCTCCTGCTTTGTTTGTTCTCCTTCCTTAGCATATAAAAAGTGATTGTAGCCCTATCTGTTGTCTAAGGTCTCTTCTCTGCAGTGGGAGGATCTTGCCTTCCATGAGCTGCTAGTGTTGACAGAGCTTGTGAGGTCTCTCTCTCCCATTTTGAATGCTATACACAGATATGATGCAAAGGTTGCGTCATGGCATGGAAGCGTTGTGATGTCCTGAGCCTCCCAACGGTTTTGACATTGGGTATAAATTAAAGGCTGCTCATTTTCAGTTTTGCCACATGAAAATAAGATTTCTGGATTCCCATCATGCACCTTATTGCTGTCTTTCAGATACATAATTCATTTAATAGATAATTGATTCTTCAGTCACGTTACAGTAGAGCTGAACTTTGAGAGCTGGACAGGCTGTTCGATGGAGAGCTCCTTATAGATCACAGATATTGTCTTATTTATGGAGCTGTGTGTGATAGGATGGAGTCCTCAGAAATTTCACAGAGCAAGTCAAGAGCTTATGATTACCTGATTGTGCACAAGTGAAGATCGGTGCCTAATGTTTTGTTTCTTCTTTCTGTGTGTTTTGAAGTATTGGAGGCTCTGGCAGCTCAAGTGTTTCCGATTCCTGCAGTGACCACTTCACCATTGAAAACTGTAAGGAGACAGAGATGCTGAACTACCTCATTGAGTGTTTTGACAGAGTTGGAATAGAGGAGAGAAAAGCACCAAAGGTATTTTTCAGATGATTGAAGTTATATCAGTGCTGTCACAGACACGCCTCGTACTCTGCTTTACTGGGAAAATTGGTAGTTCTTTTTTGATGATTTTATTGTAGAAATAGATTGACAGAATTTATAAGGTCCCTTTTGAATCTTATTAATTCATCATATTTGAATTATGTGTATGTTTTCCACCTCTAAAATAAGCACTGTGTTAGAAACTGTTCTTCCCCTTTTCATCTACTGCACTTTAGCTGGGTTTATTCCATGTAAAACATACTTTTGCAAGGCCAGCTCCCTGTCAGTGTTCTATATTCAATCAGTGTTCTATATTCCGCTTTAAGCTCTTGCTTCTTGGGGAAAAAACAAACCACACTTTATATATAGAATCTGAAAGGCTTTTAGCTGGAGTAGCACTACTCTTAGTTTCCCTATTACATTCATATTGCATGAATAAAGAAATTTATCATATTTCCTGTCTGCTGTGTCTCTGAATACGTCTAGTTTGTATTAAAATAACTTTATTTTTATCAGATGTGTAGCCAGCCAACAGTTAGCCAGTTACTGAGCAACATCCGATCCCAGTGCATTTCACATGCTGCTTTGGTGCTACAGGGATCCTTGACACAACCAAGGTAAATAGAGCTGAGGTTAATCATGAACATGGACTGTTCTGGAATGTTTTGTTTTCTTCTGAGGATTAGATAAGAAAACTGAGATCAGTTGTTGGAGCAGGATGCATTTATGTGCCAGAGGAGTAGTTTATTGCTGCACCATTCTAGACTATATTGTTCCCACTAATATGTTGGAGGAGAGCAGCTCAAGTGTTTTCTCACTGTGTTTGGGTAAAATCACTTTTGATTTGAACAGTTTAAGTGGGGGATCTGAGTTAACCAAGGTGTTTTTTTGCCTTACCTCATGCAGGAACTATTTTACTTGCAGATTATAGGGGCACTACTCATGTGAAAGTCAGTAACCAGTCGAGCTACACCTGAGCAACAGTCCTATCAAAATGTATAGCAAAAGCTATGTGCCATAGCACTTGTTCACTTCAGAGAGCTTCCCACAACAGATTTGGTAGTGTAAAGCTGTGTGTAGGCATTCTGCACTAGATCCCAACTCTGAGGTTTCAAGGGCAGTTGTTTCATGTGCACTCTCTTTAGCTGGAACTGTGAAAAGTGTTTTAAAATAGGATTTTGACTAAAATCTGCATGATTCTGTGTTTGTATTTCCAGAAAATACTGGTATAATCTTTAAAGGTGCACCAGTTATCCACTGTGCTTTGAGGTTAGTTTTGTCTCTGTGTGCACCAGTGTTGACATTAGAATGAGTTTTATATATGTAACGAGTCAAAAAACCTCACTTTGTTAATAAATGCTAGGGAGCAGTTTAAAGTAACGACTGTATTAATTCAGAACAGACTAATGTTACACTCTTTTCTCAGTCTGGAAAAGCAAACATCAAGAACTGTTGTTGCTCACTGGCTTAGCTTAGCAAAGGGGGGTTTTCATTATAGAAAAGGTGCTTTTTCATTAAAGAGGAGTAGAAGGGAGACCCAGTTACTACACGGGAGCTGTTGTTTGCATCCAGCCCCCTTAAACTCAAGAGTAATGTTGGCAGCAGCATCTGGTTCAGAATAACCTTTCCACAAGTAACTTGAAAGACAGGGTTAGTTTTGAAAGGAGTAGGTGTGTCTCCATGTTGATAATCTGCTTTCTGGCACATCCTTAGAGGTGATTACTCTGACATTGCTGCAGATACCGCTGCAAATAATCAGTAGTTCTGGCTTTATTTCTTTCTCTTTTATACAAATCAAGGTCATTGCAGCAGCAGTCTTTGCTGGTCCCATATATGCTGTGTAGGAATCTCCCATTTGGCTTCATCCAAGAGCTGGTAAGAACAACTTATCAGGATGAAGAGGTGTTCAAACAGGTAAGGCCATAGGTAAAAGCCAAATAATTACATGATTCTACTATTTGCAATATACAAGAGAGTGGATTTCCAAGGTTTATTCCACATCTCACATTACTTCAGGGGCCAGCAACCAGTTAGGTTTTGTTCATTTTTAACTCATTTAGCATTGTGTGAAGAAGACTGACTTTCAGTATTTACTGGTTCTAATTTTATTTGTTAATAAGCACTGGAGGGCCTAGTAATTAAGACACAAAACTAACAAATTTCTTCTAGCCCATATAATGTTAAAGTATATAGGAAGGTTGTAGTTGTTTCTGCTTAGCACTCCTGTAATATTACGTGACTTAGCTGTAAAGGGGCCTCCAGAATGGCATTTGAGCCTTCCTATCTTGAAGAAAAGATTACGAGAGCTAATTTTTATGTGTTGTGCAAGTACCTTTTAATAACATCTCTCTCTGGACACTTTTAGTAGAGGTTCGTGCAGTTGAAAGTACATTTAAACATCACCTGCCCTGGAGAAGAGAACCATTCCTCCAGCTGAAGCAGACAATAACCCCTTTAAAGTAATTTTCTGTAGTACGATTGAATACTGCTTTTTGTCTAGAAACAGCACAATATAGTTAGATTTTAAATTCAGTGGGACCTCTTGTAATTGTTGCAAAACAAGAGTGTATTTTATGAGGGTATAGATGTCCGAGCTGTGTGATTGGGACTTACTAATGGGGTATAATTACTTTTGATTCATGAGTTCCTGTCAGGTCACTTCCTCTTTCATAACAATCCTTGTCTGCTGCTCATTATCTTTACTCTTAGCACAGCTAAAACTTACCAGCACAAAACCAGCTTGCAAAATTAAAAGCTGTATTGACATGCAGAATTAAAGCTATGTTATTACCCCAAGTGTATAGGCAAATACATTATTACGCATTTGGGCAATCAAGTTGTTGGAGACCTCTAAAGACCTTGTGCTCTTGCTTGTGTGCACAACATACATGCTTGCACACATGCATATGGCATCTGCGGTGATCCTGTATGAAATGTGTGTAGGCTTCCCCATGCAGAGAACTTGATGGAACACCTGATTTTTGGCAGTTTGCTGGTATGACTGTTTGTCAGCTTCAGCTCCTATCTGTTAGCTTTGGGTCCAAATCTAGATGTGCATGATGCTGTTTGGTTTTGTTTGCGAAGTAAATGTTTGGAAACAAGTTAGAACATGATCAGGAAAAATACATACAAGTGCTGGGAAAGTAGTTCTTACGGATAAGTTGTTATGCCCAGGCATTAAGTCGATACCTCATTTGCACTATATGAAGCAAATTGGTTTTTAGCTTTGAATCATCTCTTAAGTGTTCAGGCCTAACTGCTACACATTTAGAGAAGAGATCTTAATTTTCCTTTTGTGTAACTTGCAGTACTGGAGGAATGAGCAGGCATTTCATGCTGTGTGCTGCAACAGTGTCATCTGATTGCTTCCTGTTCCTGAATGAAGTAATCTGCTTCTGCTTTTACAGATCTTTATTCCCATCTTACAAGGCCTGGCTGTAGCTTCCAAAGAGTGCTCCCTTGATAGTGACAATTTCAAATACCCCCTTATGGTAAGGACTGTGCATTTCTTGAAGCACTTTCTTTATGGTTACTGATAACTTATGCAGATTCTATACAACATAATATACCTCAGTATTTTGGGCTAGTGTATTACTGTAAAACTCTGTTGGAAACTGAATGTGGTAGGAGATGTCTTCAAGACCATTAAAATCTAGTAGAGTCTGAGGCCAATAATAAGCTTAATGTACAGCATTTGTACAGTGGGTTATTCAAATGCTTACATGTATTGCTTAATGTAGGATTAATCACATGTACGGATTTCATCACAGATACCAGTTATAATACTGCAAGTCTGGGAAACGAGGCCCGATATCCATACCAGTGCGTGTTTGGACTCACTTTTGTATGTGGGAAACTCAAATCTGTTGTATTAAACACAAAGTTATTTGAATTGGTGACTGTTTAATGTTGGAAAAGGTCATACTAGTCCCTGGCTGCAAAGTTGGGAGGTTTATTTTTAGGTTTCTCTAAGTGCATACTATAGTCCTAGGTCTACCTCCCTCTTACTGCTTTTATTGACAAAGCAGAAAGGTCTTTTGCAAAGCATGCTTGGCCACAAAAGAGCAAGAGGAATTCTTGGCTCAGCTGAGCTTTGTCAGCCAACACCTTCAGTTTTTAGGATCTTCAGTGTATGATACAAAAAAGGCTGTTAGATCTCAGATTTCACTTGTGCTTCGGGGTCTTAGCTGGTCTGGGGTGCTGCAGAACAAATCCACTAAGCAGCTCTGGGACTTTTGCTGGTTCTCTATTATTCCTCCCAGTTTAAATTGCAAACTGTGGCAAATCTGGCTGTTGGCTCCAAGAAAGGGCTGCTTGAAAGTGATATTCCATTTTGATCATACCTAGTTGGGACAGTGCCGCAAAAGGATGGAATAGTAGTTACTAGCTGTAGTACAACTGAAGAATGAGAACATGTAATAGAGGAGAAGCGGGATATGTGCAAGCCTTCAGTATGTTTGTGTTTTCAGAATCATCTGTTATAACTGCTTCTTTTTTCTGTGCTGCAGTTGAAAGTGAGTTAGAGATCTTGGCTAGGATTCTTTGTTTCTGGCTTCTGTGTTCATCTGACATTTTTCCACTCTGATTCAAAAGACAAAGCCCTTGGTGTATGTATAGAACAACTGCTCTATTTATTATTGTTACCGACTCTTCCGTGGCAGTTCAGGAGTCCAGCAGAGGCATTGTTGTGTTCTGAGCAAACAAACAAGTTGCACAGCTAATTTTTGCAGTAAGTGCAATCCTTTATTATCCTGTGAGACATGTTTAGCTTTTTTGGGACAACTTGGAACAGATGTAAAAGCTAAAATGGGAGCAGGGTGCACTCTAGCTCTTTTTGGCCATCTTCAACATCGTAAAGGTGAAAGTTTTTCCACTGGTTGAGGGGGAAAAGGTTTGGCTCTTCACCATGTTAAACTTGTTGCTTGCAGGCAGGTTGCTTAGGAATTACGTATGAAAGGAATTTTTCTTGGCATTTCCTTATAGGCACTATGTGAACTTTGTGAAATCAAGTTTGGGAAAACACACCCTATGTGCAGTCTGGTAAGTGTGTTAACTCTGGGTTTTTTCAAGTTAAAACCCTGGGTTTTTTCAAGTTTTTTCAAGTTTTTCAACCATGTAAGTTACTTTGGTTTCGGTGTTGTACAGTCCACATTGGTAATGTTCTCCTGAACTCTCAAACACGGGCTACATGCTGGATAGTAGTTTAAACTACTAAAGGGAATCCTTTTCCCTAGGGATTTAGAAAAACTAGGACATCAAAAGACCTGCTTTGATTGCTGAAATCCTGAGGAGATGTTTCCATTTAGCTATCAGCATGCCTGAATGTTAAAGCATTGAGGGCATGTGGCAAACACTGAAAGGTGACAGCACAGATAAAGCAGTGTGGCTGACGTGGCACCTTTGATTAACTTGCTGGCTCTCCTGTTTTCTAGGTTGTCTCTTTACCCTTGTGGTTGCCTAAATCTTTAAGCACGGGTGCAGGAAGAGAGCTGCAAAGACTTTCCTATCTCGGAGCCTTCTTCAGTCTCTCTGTCTTTGCTGAAGATGATGTAAGTGTTAGAGAAGGATGCTGATAGTTGCATGGTGGGGCTGCTTTGTTTGGTTTGCCTTCCCCATTGTGTTTGATACATTTCCCAATCTTCATTTTGTTTTCAGAACAAAGTAGTTGAAAAGTACTTCTCAGGGCCTGCCATTACTCTTGAAAACACGCGGGTTGTTAGCCAGTCTTTGCAGCATTACCTGGAATTAGCAAGGGTAAGTCATCTCATGTTTAAAGAATAGGCTAAATATTATGGGGGTTTGGTCTTGACATAGGTGAACAATATAATATTAGAACAATAACTTGTGAAACAACAAATCTGTCAGGATATGACTGGAGGGAATTAGGGTTAAAAATCAGTGCTACAAATACTTCTCCAAGGTTGTAAGCCAATTCAGAAAATAGCAGAACAGTTAGTCATGGGCTGTAGTTCACATTAAAGGATGAGTAAAAACATACACACTGGATTAGTAGTGTGTGTGTTGCACTAGTCTCCTATATATAAATCTTTTCTATAACTAATGGCATAACTAATACGTGCAGGTAAAACTGACAGTAAGACCATAACAGAAGTTGTAGTTAGTTTTGTGGCATCTGTAGAATGTAGGAAGCAGGAATGTGGTGGTGAGAAGTATGTGCAACCTGACAGAATGTTTACTTGACATTGCAGCAAGAGCTGTTCAAGATTCTACACAGTATTTTGCTGAATGGGGAAACTCGAGAAGCAGCTCTCAATTACATGGCAGCTGTTGTCAATGCCAACATGAAAAAGGCACAAATGCAGGTAAATCAAGGGGAGCACTTCATGTGGTTTGTGGGTGTAGTCAATGCACAAATAGCAGTCACTGGCTCATGCACCGGTGGCACTCGAATGGAGGACAAAAGAGTTTTGAGTGCCTACTGCAACAGGCAAGAAGCTCTCTCCTCAGTCTTTTCTCTCTTTCAATACATTTTCATTTCTGAAATAGTACTGTTTTACCTATTTGAGCAGCTTATTTCCTCTCTTAGGACTGACATACAGCTTCATTAACAGAGTTTCTATACGTTTAAACCTTTGAATTCCTCCCCAGCCACATGTATGGGGGCTTCATGCCGATTGGCTATGTTTGAAAGCCTTGTTTCCTAGATAGGAAATGGCTCAGCTTCGTATGGTGTCTGTAAAAGGAGTGATGCAGATAGGAACTGGTGGTGAAACAACAAACGGAGATGTTGTTTTACCATTGTTGAATTAACCCATTGCACACATTTCCTGTGATGAATCCTCAGCAACTGAAGTTTGCATCACTAGTGTCTTCAAGTCCCCTTGTCAAAAGCAAACATTTGGAACCATTACTAGGGAAATTTCAGTGAAAAAGTAATAGAAAATTCAGACTTAAATAAAACTTATAAAACTCAGCAACTATCTGAAACTCTGTATCTGTGGCAAACTGTTCTTGAAAGAGGCCCTTTTAATTTCTTAGGTCATTGTCTATTACTTTTTATATGTTTCATGTTCTGGAGAATGACTACTTGAACCATGAAGTTAATATGTTGGTTAGTAAGTGACCTTCCCATTGTCACAAAGGTCTCCTTACAGATCCACATTCCTCATCATTTCTCCCTTTTCTTGAACATGCATAATTAAATTATATCAAATACTCTTAAAGCAGCAGAAAACACCCTTGTACCTCTAAGCTTGTCTTCATCTATTCACTTTCTTACCCCACAGACAGATGACCGTTTGGTATCTACAGATGGCTTTATGCTCAACTTCCTATGGGTACTACAGCAACTGAGTACAAAGATCAAGCTGGAAACGGTTGATCCCATGTACATATTCCACCCCAGGTGTCGTATTGACCTCCCAACAGATGAGACCAGAGTGAAAGCAACAATGGAGGATGTTGCAGCCTGGATCACTGAACTTTGTGAGTACGCTGACTGAGACACATTAAGCACTTACTTGCCCTCTGGTTTTGATACTGCAAATAATTGCCCTGTTCCTAAATGCTTTTTCTTGATGCTGTCAGCTCTCATTTGCCTTAAAAGGCAAGTTGAGTTCAAGGTCTTGCTCCTGGACAAGTTTATTTTTCAGTTTATTCACCTATACACTTGGTTTGTTTTCCAGACAGGGATCCGTCTCCATTTTCTGAGCCGAAATTCCCAACAGAATGTTTCTTCCTAACCCTGCATGCCCATCATCTCTCAATCCTGCCAAGCTGCCGCCGGTACATACGCAGGCTGCGAGCCATCCGGGAACTCAACAGGTTAGAGCCTGCTAACGCTGGAGTCCCAGCAGCATCTTCTTGCTGTGACAGCAAGTCCTGTAAACTAAATGAAATCAGAACGACAGTTTGGGTAGAACTGTGGCAGAGATCATCTGAACTACTTGTTAATCTGCTGCTTACGGATTTTTGCTTACCTTGAGGGACTGTGGTTTGAATTGGGAATTCAGGTAATAGTGGGATGGGGGATATTGGTTACACAAGGCAGCTCTAATTGGTGAGAAGACCATTCTATTTAAAAGATAATTCAATTCCCTTCAGAGCATTTTACTTAACGCTGTTTATCATAACTTAGTCTATGGTGTGGTTGCTAATGTGTGGACATCAGTGCCTCAGGCTCAGCACAGTGTAGGAGTGCATTTAGTTACCTGTCTGATCATCAAATCACTGTAGATGACTTGTGCTTTCAGAAGCAAGAACTTGTTAGTTATTCCTGAGCTGTTTTGTATGTCCCAGAAGGTAATTCCTTGGCTTCTTTAGGTGGGATAATGTGTCATACTCTCAGGGCAGAGGGAGGGAGGGAACCCTTCAGGAGTGAACTCTTGATGTTGTCAGTGTACAGGTACTTCAGCATGCCATTTACCATTTTCAAGTGAAGTTGTTGACAAGAAGGTCCTGCTGGTTTCTGTTTCTCTTGGCATAAATTCAAATAGACTTTTATAGTTGCTAAACTGGAAGAAAACTCTGTTAAAATTAGAGCACGTTTTTGATCACCACTATTTTCCATTGTTTATGAATGCACTCACTGCATTTTGGTAAATGTCCCTTGGCCCTAATTCCGTGAGTTCATTACAGGATTTTTAGACTGCGCTTGTTATGATTTCATTTTTAGTTTTTAAAGCGCAAGCTGCAGGGACCAGAGCAGGAAAAGTCAGTATAGTCTAAAGAAAACAGGATTTTCATATAAACAGCCTGTGGATTACTTGTAAATAAGCCATACATTTGGTATGAAAAAGGAATTGCTGCTTTGTCCTTATTTAGAATTGTTCCAAAGGAGTTCCTTATGCAGCAATCTCCATCTGATGGGGTGGAGTGAAGAGCTCTTGGCTTTTACTGACATCAGTAGGAGCTCAGTGTTCAGTGTTTTCCATGAATTGCAGCACTGGGCAAGGTAATTAGATGTTAGTAAAAAAGAAATGACACTGGATGTTTTTCTGCTCTAGGCAGAGATCAATGTGGAAAAGAATCTGTGTTTAGAGGAGGAATGAAAAGGGATCATTTTCATATGGTTCAGTATAGTGAGTTTTGTTCTAATCAGCTGCTCTTTCTAAAAAGATTAAGATACAGGCATACGTTGGGGGTTTTTTTAATGTAAATGGTGTGTGTAATGTGCATTTAAGTTCCCTTCTGTGGGGCAGAGTGGGAAGATGGAAAAGGCAGGAGAGGTGATACCAGCCACCTTGATTTACTGGTCCTGATGCTGCCAGGGAGACTACAGACTGTTCATGTACTGTACTGCTCTGCAAACCTGAATGTTACGGGGAGTGGAGCATGACAAGGGTAGAACAAACCTGCAAAGTAGCATTTACAACAGTGAGAAGATACATAGGGTGCAGACTTGGACCTTTGGGAAGGGGAAGGTGTTCCTAACAAGTCCTGTTGTCAGCCACCTTTTTCTTCCTTGGCTGATTTTTGTTTTCCTTTTTTCTTTTCTGATACTAAAAAATAAATGAGACCTCTCTAAATAGCTCATTGGGTTTGGGTTAATTTTCTGTAGTACCTTTTTTGTGTCAGGGTTAATTTTAATGACTTCCTTTAGAGTGACTGTAGACTTCAATGGGGATAGAATTAGGTTTTCAGGCAGGATAAATAGATCCATTCTGTGTTTCATCCCTTTTTTATCTCTTTGCACTGGTCTGATTTGTCTGACAGGGGTGTGTGTTGGAGCTAGTGTATGCAGTGCCTTCAGATGCACTGTGCAGATGTGTAGTCTGCATTTACTAAAGCAAGTTCTTTTTCTTGCTATGATAACAGCTGACTTCTCTGTATTTCCTTGATATTCAGCAGATAAGTAGGTTAAATGCCTTGTAGATGGCAGTACATATCCTCTCTGTCAGGATAACCAATCGCTGCATGTGGTTTTCAGGACTGTTGAAGATTTGAAGAACAATGAAAGTCAATGGAAGGATTCTCCTCTGGCTACCAGGCATCGAGAAATGCTGAAACGTTGCAAGACACAGCTCAAGGTTTGTAAGTGATTCAGTTCTCAGCTAAATGCCTTTGTCAGCCTGTCTGTCTGGTGGGTCCTGGTGTTTAAATGTATCTTGAAATGATGGGTTTGAATCTATGAACCCTGTGAGTACTGCACCAGATGGTGGTCGTGATACAATATCACATTAATGGGGAATTGAAAATTCAAAGTAATAAAAGAGAGAAGAAAATACTATTTTTATTGGAGACAGAGCAAGCAAAGGGACTGTGGCTTGTTCAGGGGGAGTTGTGTGTGCACAGTGCATGCCTGAGATGGAGATGGAACTCTCGAGCCCCTTATCTCATGTAGAATTCTTGCAAAGACTGAGGATGCTGGAGTCCTCTTTTGGAGGTCTGACCCTTTTAGGTCTTTCTGGTTTAAACGGGTGCAAGTTTTCTGAGCTGCATCACCAGAACGACTTTAACTGCACATTTTCCCACTTTGATACTGCTCTTACTTCTTTCATCATTCCCATAAAGCTTGTAAAAGGCTCCTCTGTCCCTGCAACTCTGAATCATGTGCATGGGTTTGATACGTTGGCACTTAATATGCCTTGTTGTCCTCGAATGAGAGCATACTTTACGAAGAGACCATTGTATAATTGTCGCAGCTCGCAGGTACATTGATCAGCTTGGATAGGCTTGACCTTCCTTTTACGTTGTCTTGCCCTGGCTTAGTTTCTGTATGTGTGTTCTGCAGAAACTGGTGAGGTGCAAGGCTTGTGCGGATGCTGGTTTGCTGGATGAAAACTTTCTCAGGAGATGTCTGAATTTCTATGGCATGGTGATTCAGCTGATGCTTCGCATTCTTGACCCTGCCTATCCCAAGTGAGTGTCAGGGTTATCTCTGTGAGTTGTATCCAAGAGACTTCAGATTGTGTCAGATTCTTTACTGGATTCAGCAGTTCTAAAATGTTCCTATTTGGTTTTGCAGTGTCTGCATTAATACGTGACTGTTACTTTATTCATGTCAGCGATACACATTCTTGCATGGGATATACGTCTTATTTATAGTTCAGGGTTCAGCTGGAGGGCTGGGGAGCAACCCTTGGGTATGCTTAGTACCCTTGAAGTACTGACACGGAGTTGTAAAAGTTAATATCCGAACTCCTGTCAAGTGTTCCCATAGGAGAATTCCATAAGAGATCTCGTGACACTTTCTACTTAACCCTGCACTTTTATGTCTTGTTTGTTGTCTCTCTTATTCCACAGCATAAAATTGCCTTTAACTCCTGAAGTTCCGAAGGTATTTGCAGCATTGCCAGAGTTTTACGTGGAAGATGTTGCTGAGTTTTTATTTTTTATTGTACAGTAAGTAAAGTTCTATCTAAAGGGACTTTGTACCCCCATCTACCCCTGACACAGGTGGTGTGCACATAAGTTTAGGGTTTCAAAGTAGTTTTCTAGCTATTTTGTAGTCAATATTGTGGTTTTTAACAACAGCTGTAAGATTATGGCATTGGCTTTGAGGTGAGCTCAGCATCCCCACTCTTAAGAGTGATCTGAACTTGATAACTATAGACAATACAGTGTTGGGGCTTTCCATTTTGTTTTCCTTATCTTCCTCTTTTCAGATATGCTCCTCAGGTGCTTTATGAGCCCTGTACTCAGGACGTAGTGATGTTCCTTGTAGTGATGCTCTGCAACCAGAACTACATCCGAAATCCTTATTTAGTAGCCAAGCTGGTGGAAGTGATGTTCATGACAAATCCAGCTGTTCAGCCCCGGACCCAAAAGTTCTTTGAAATGATTGAGAATCATCCTCTCTCCACCAAATTGTTAGTCCCCTCCTTGATGAAGTTTTACACAGGTAAGTCTACAGTTGACCCAGTGTACAGTAAGCGAGGAGTGTTATAAGGCAAAAGGCTGTGTTAGTTGTAACCCTTAAAGCCACAACACAAAACCAAAAGCCAGGTTGATCTTAAGTCTTGTGAAGATGAGGCTTTGTTGCTCAGGAATCAGGGGAAATAGCATTAGGTGGAATTCTAGTCCTACAAGCTGCACGTGCACTGACAGCTAGCACTGGAAATGGATGTGACCATTTTGGGGTGTTTAGGTGGCAAACTGGAAGCTTTTTGTTTGCTTTGTAAAGGAGGATTGGGATTTTAAAGTCTATGACTGTCATTTGGCTAGTCCTGCTTTAGAGAAGGGTTTTGCACCTGTAGAAATAGCTGGTTTTGCAGTGTTCCCAGAGTTTTATTAGGGACATTTTAGACTGAGAGGAGTTGAATAGAACAGGAAGTTCTGGTTTCTGAGGGTTTTTCTTAAGAAATAGGTTGTTTCTGGGTTAGAAAATGGGCAGTGCTGCTGCTTTTAGTGGGGATTACGATGGAGAACTTCTTGAATGTGAATTCAGTTTCATCTATTAAAGCTTGGTGCTTGAAGCTCATCACAGTGGAGGCAGTAGGGGAGAGAGGTAGCGTATTGCAGGTGAATCCCGGGAGGAAAGTGTTGATTTTAGTTCTGGGCTCTGCTTTCTTGCTCAGATGTTGAACACACTGGAGCCACGAGCGAGTTCTATGACAAGTTTACGATCCGCTACCATATCAGTACCATTTTCAAGAGCCTCTGGCAGAATATAGCCCACCATGGCACCTTTATGGAAGAGTTCAAGTGAGTAAGACATTGTCTAATACTGTTTACTGTCATGCAAGATGCTCAGGCATCCTAATATGCATCTGAGGAGATCCTTACCATCAGGAATGGGTGATGCTGTGTTCCATTGTATTTTAAATGGCAACCCCTTCCAGTGGAGCTGGAGTGTTTCTAAACTGAGCTGTGGACACCACAATCAACTTGGCTTGGGGCATGGGATCATCGTTTGAAATCAGGGGTTGCAGGCTGGCTGCGCACCCATCTACTCTGCTGTGATAACCCTGTTTCAATGCTTGCAGCTCTGGGAAGCAGTTTGTTCGCTACATCAACATGCTGATAAATGACACAACTTTCTTGCTGGATGAGAGTCTGGAGTCCCTAAAACGTATCCATGAAGTGCAAGAGGAGATGAAGAATAAAGAGCAATGGGACCTCCTGCCCAGGGTGAGCAGAGCTGTGTTTTAAAGTGCCCTTTACTTATAATATTTTAATATAAGACCATTAAAAAAACCTTTTTAATAAGGGGCAGCACCAAAGGGCTGCTCATAGGAAGCAGTTCTCAATGCTTCTTATTGCTGCCAATGTTGCTGTGGTCACTCTGGATGGCTTTCTGCGGAAACCCATCATGCTTCGTAGTTAGGTTGTGGGTGGCAAAGAGTGTGGTGTGAAGTAGAGATAATGTGAAGTTTTAAATTACTCTATACTTAATTCTAAGTGGAGAAACCGAGACTTTAACCTTCTTGAAGGAGCTTTTGGAAGATGCTCGCCAGTGGAATTGGCTTCAAGGAATAGAAGCTTTTATTTTGTTAATGCATTGATCCGGGGTAGATTTGATGCGGACCATTAGAGCCCTTTATCTCTGATCAAACAATAATTGTGTGTTGACCCACCAATGTCAGGTATTTCTATTTTAAGGTTATTGATTTTAAACAAGAATTTGAAAAGAAAAAGCTATAAAGATCTTGTTTGTTAAAGTGATTCTGGTTTGCTCTTCGTGTTTGTGCCTCCTAGCAAGGTAAAGCCATTATCATAGTGACAAAATGCACTGCTACCTATCTACAGATTGTCCCGGTGTGGAGGGTTTATTACTTACGGTGGGGCATAAATTACAGAGAACCCCACTTGACTCTCAGGTCCCAAGTTGATCTTGAGGCATTTGGATGGAAAGGAAGCGTAACCCAGGTCTGCAACTGTGAGGAGCGGTTACAGGATGTGAACAGACTCGGTGACCCCTGGGTCTTGTGATACCATCTGCACTGATGTTACAGTGCTGCAGGAGTCTGGAAGATTGGTGCAGGCGTTAGCAGTGGGTAGCAGAAGGGAGCTGTACCTTAAACTAACACATGTATCACAGCTGTATTTGAACTGCCATCTGCTCGTCTGTCTGTCTGGCCCATGTTAGCACTATGGCTGCTTTGAGGGGTGATGATGTAGGGAATTCCGTGGGCTTGTAACCACTGAAGGTTTCTTTTCTAGGAGCAGCAGCAGGCTCGGCAGTCCCAGCTGGCTCAGGATGAGCGTGTGTCTCGTTCCTATCTTGCCCTGGCAACGGAAACTGTGGATATGTTCCACATCCTTACCAAGCAGGTTCAGAAGCCTTTTCTCAGACCTGTAAGTCCTGCCCAGACTTATCTTGGTTTCTGGCTTCTCTTAACATCCCTGCTGTTGGATAATAACCTGGAAATGTTTGGTAGCCCTTTGTCTCCATTTTCCTCCCTTTCTCCAACTCATTGAAATCTAATTGCTGTTGAAGTTATTTGATGTTCAGTCAGTGAGACGGTGTGATCCTTCTAGACAGAAGCTGTTTGCATTCATTTTTTTAAACTGAAAGTGTGCATAAAGACACTTCCTCCAGCCTACAAAAGGATGATTTTATTAGTTAATAATTCCTGATCTTGCGGTATGCAAATCCAGTGATGATAATCTTTATTGCTCTTTTACTTTGGCCTTGTAGGAACTCGGACCACGACTGGCTGCTATGCTGAACTTTAACTTGCAGCAACTGTGTGGCCCCAAGTGCCGTGACCTGAAAGTCGAAAACCCTGAGAAATACGGGTTTGAACCAAAGAAGCTGTTGGACCAACTGACTGACATTTACCTACAGCTAGACTGTGCTCGCTTCGCTAAAGCAATTGCTGATGATCAGGTGAGCTCCAGAGACATGAGAGGGGGGAGGACAAAACCAAAAAGCACTGTAGACGAAGAGGACTTTGCAGAATCCTCTAGAAGAGTTTCATCTTCCTGCCGCCCAGTTCCATCATACGTGCTTGCAGTTTGTTTTCTGTCAGCACATCAGCCCTGCCTGGATTCTGGCTGCTCTTTGTGGATGGGTAGCGTTTTGCAAACCTACAGATACACATAAACATCTGTAGCGCAGGGAATTTCCTGAGCACTAGTCACTTAGGAGCTACACGCAGCCTTGGTGTAAAGTACCAGAAGTACTTGGTTCTAATTTTCCAAGTGGGAAAACAGAACCATACAAAGAGTTTTGACTCCTTTCCCGCATCCTCATCAAGAACACATGAAATGGAGCTGGGACTAAGAGCCTCATTTAGCAATCCAAAGTTCTTTCTCTAGACTAATAGTTGCCAAATAGTATTCCCTTTTCTATCACTTCATTAGATAGCTGTGTAATAAACTGACAAAGCACAGCGGATGTGAGACAGTTAAAGGCGTCCTTGAACTCCTCATAGGAGTCTTCAGACTGTTAGTTCTGATGATAGATGAGCTGTCCCTCACTTCTGTAAACCTATCGGACAAGTGACTCGCACCTCTCCATGCCTGTGTCTTATAATACGAACCTCTCAAGATCTAGAGGGAAAAATGTTCTCAGTGGCCACCTGAAATTCTAGTGGAAGCTGGTTCACAGCACATGAAGCTGTATTTGCATGCTGAGCGGGCCAGAGGTGTAGGAGTAACTTATGGTCCCTTTTCTGTAATTAGTGAAGCCCTGATAATTGCAGATAACATCAGTAACACTTGTGAAACAGACCTTGTGTGTTTGCGTGTGTATAATGAGCACACAGGGAGTGTTTTGTGCTGTTCAGTACATGCGAAAGTGAGAATGTTACCCATCATTCATTCATCGATGCCACAGCAAAATGCACATGACAGAGGGATTAAAGAGAAAGCAGCCTGCCGGTGTGGGAACTGGAATGAAGCTTAATTAACAGAGTGGCCCTTCATTAAAAAAAGGGGGTGGGCTGACCAGCACCTTAGAAACTGTCAGTGGCAGGAAAGAAACACCAAGGAAATGCCCAGTAATGGCTACTGGTATTAGGAGGGGACAAACAAAACAAAACAAAAAGTTGCTTGATCATGGCAGGGTTTCTTTAAAGCATTTTGATACATTTCCCATTTGCAAATCCTAGCACGTATCAGAAGGGATCTGAAAACACTTCTAAAGCCCTGGGCTTGTTGCCATAGCTCTGTTCACTTGGGCTAGAAAGGAGTTTGGGTGGGCACTGCGTGTCCCAAGCAGTGAATGGTATTTCTTGATGCAGTGTAGTGTAGATGAAAGGAGGAGGGCTGTGCGGAACATTTTAAAACCCCCAAGGAAAACAGAAATCTGTGAGACTTAGCGTGGTTTTGTTTTGTCATTTAATTCAACCTTGCACTGCAGTGTAAATAACAATTTTATTAAAAGGCTTATATCAAAACATGGCATTGTGAACTGAGAAGAAAATGGTGTCTTTAGAACATAAGCAGCTTTCAAAAGCCCTTGCCTAACTTTCTGTTTCTACATGAAAGCAATGCTCGCTCCAGTAGAAACTATAGGATATGCAGTTGGTCCCTTTGAATGTTGTACTGTGCAGCTGTACAGCTCTGATTGCACCGCCTGGCAAGTTCCCAACCAGCATTACCTCCCTCTGAGTTGTTTTACTATTTCTGTAACATCATGGGGTGGGGCTTTTGTTTGGATTGGGAGAAACAGTCACTTCTTTCCCATTGCTGCCTTGCACATTATCAGAGAAGTTAAAGAATCAAAACCACTTCTCTTTTTACGCTGTGTTTTCAGCCAGGACTTGTGAGAACGAGAATACAGACAGGAGTGGCAGGATGGATGTGTTGTCAAAGGAACTGTGCTAATAATTACAGTCTCTCTGAATGTCTTGGGCTTTTTTTTACTGGTCTTCACTGTTGTAGAACTGTTCAGACCAACAAAAAAGGCAACATCGCCTGATCAAAATGAGCAAGCCCACCTCAAAGATGGGCTGGGTGAAATGTTACAACTTTTCTGTCTGTGATGCTGAGGTTTCATTGATTCCTCTTTCTTAACCTTAAAAAAATGCATTAAAATCTTTATGGCATATTAAGATGATACTGCTCAGCAAAGTGGTCTTTTTGTGCTTTGCTTGTAGAGGTCCTACAGTAAAGAGCTCTTTGAGGAGGTGATCTCCAAGATGAGGAAGGCTGGAATCAAGTCAACCATAGCAATAGAGAAATTCAAACTTCTGGCAGAGAAAGTGGAGGAGATTGTTGCCAAGAATGCCCGTGCAGAAATCGATTACAGCGATGCTCCGGATGAATTCAGAGGCAAGTTGAGATTCCTAAATACTGGCTTGTTAGGAGAAGAGGGATTTGGTTTGTTACTTTGATGTATCTTAATAGAAACTTGGTTTTGTTTAAGAAGCCTTGCATCCTGCTTTGTTTCGATTAAATAGTTAAGTAAATAGAGAGAGCTAAGAGTTTCTTTTTGCTTTCCCTGGGATTGGACTGTCCAATCCTATCCATATTTCGCTTGCATGTACTTTAGCACAGTTAAAATAATAATTTGAAAATAGAGTTAAAATAGCTAATGATTTGTCCCAGTTCAGGAAGGGAAAATAATAAGGAATAAAGAGAATAGAGAATAAAGGCTCAAGTCCACTGCTTTACTAACACTTTTCTGTATCTCCAGCAACACACTTGACTTGGGATCCTGAATAATCAGTTCTGCACTGAGGTTTTGCGTGCAGATAAAATTTGTAGCTATTGTCTCCATTTAATGAGACCCTTTGTGCCCCCAGACCCACTTATGGACACCCTGATGACTGATCCTGTAAGGCTGCCCTCTGGAACTATTATGGACAGGTCAATCATCCTGAGGCATCTGCTGAACTCTTCCACTGACCCTTTCAATCGTCAGACGCTGACAGAAAATATGCTGGAACCAGGTATCAGTTTAACATTCACCAGTGGAACTGCTATAGACTGGGGGAAGCAATTTGCATGCAGTGTTCTCATAGAATCATAGAATAATGGCTTGGGTTGGAAGGGACCTTAAAGTTCCAACCCCCTGCAACGGGCAGGGACATCTTCCACTAGAGCTGGTTGCTCCAAGCCCCATCCAACCTGGCCTTGAACACTGCACGGGGCAGCCACAGCTTCTCTGGGCACCCTGTGCCAGCACCTCAGCACCCTCACAGGGAAGAACTTCTTAAGATCTCATCCCAGTCTCCCCTCCTTCAGTTTAAATCCGTTCCCCTGTGTCCTGTCCCTACATGCTTTTGTTAAAAGTTCCCTCTCCAGACTTCTTGGAAGCCTCCTTTAGGCACTGGAAGACTGTTACAGGTCTCCCCTGAGCCTTCTCAAGGCTGAACAAGCCCAGATCTCTCAGCCTGTTGTCACAGGAGAGGTGCTCTAGCCCTGTTCTGTATAGAGTCAGAAGATAGCTTTGAGGCCTCAGTTGAGGTAATGGTTCCTTCATCTCAGTGTGCACAGAAAGGTTAGTTCCTTCTGCTTTCCCTTTTTCTGGGAAAGAAATCCCATGTCCTTGACTTCATAACTACCAGGCCAAAGGATATTATTGTGGTAGGGAAATGAGTCAGTCATATACTCAAAGCTGTGCAGAAAATACATTGATAGACATTCCTGATTAGGTTTCTGGAAATTAGTCATGAGGAACTTCCTTATAGTAGAATACTTATAATTTAACTGCAAATTAATAATTCTTCTTTTTTCTCCTTTACATTACTAGTGCCAGAACTTAAAGAGCAAATCCAAGCCTGGATGAGAGACAAGCAGAACGCTGACCATTAAGAATTCCCTTGCAGTGCACGCCGACACCAGTTGGAAGAGCAGGGCGTGGGCTGTTCGGGTGGTAGTGGAGCAGATACCCTTTGCAAGCTGTTGATGGGATTAGCACACCCACTGGCACTGGCTTCCAGTGGTGACCAGAAGCATGTGGACGAGGTGGAAAGCAGCTTAATTCTTGTACATATATTTAAGTGATAAGGATGGTCAATAACATGGAGGACAAGCTAGGAAGTTGCTTATGTTACAAAACTGTCCTTCAGTATGTCACGTTTTGGAGTTTTTACAGCTGAATTATTTTAGCAGAGATGAATGGATCAGGGCAGCATCCCTTCAACCTTATTTTTTACAGCCAGATATCCGTTAATTTGATTGTGGTTAGAACCTTGGACATTTTGCTGCTAAAGTAACTTTTTCCCCTTTCCCTCCTTATTTTTTCCTCTTCCGTCAAACCTGCACTGCTGTCCTATTTTTCTTTTTGTAATGCAAAAACAAAAATCCCTGTGAAAATCAAAATCATTCCCCTGCCCTCAAAAGAACATGTTCCATGGGATAACTGTGCCTGCAACAAAGTGTTAATCTTGGGATCGTATTTTTCTATTACACATATTTGCATTTTTGGTTTTTAATTGGTGTTAGACACAAGGATAACTTCAAAAAAGGAACGATTTCACACATGGATTTTCATTTCCGTTCTTTGAACTGTCCCTTCTCTTTCTGTTGATGTAGATGCTCTGGTATTTTTGAAAAGCCTTGAGATAGAAACATCTTGAAACAGCTGCTGTGGATGCGATGCTTGAGAATACCAGGATTTCAGTGACTTTTAAAGAAACAAACTCCATTCTTTCAATGCTGCAGATCTGATATATGCTAAATGACAGTTCTGAGCCATTAGAGCTTGTCTGCAGAGAGCAGATCCTTTTAGTCTCGGAGGCTGCAGTTTGGGGCAGGGGGTCATTTTTTATGTTGCGTACCAATTTGTATCCATGGCTTGGCCTTACCAAAGCAGAAAGGGTGCAGGAAATGTAGACTTACATTTTTAAATAAAAAAATAATTAAAAAAAAAAAAAGATTCACAGACATTTTTGTATTTACTGCCCCCTGCATCTGATACTTGAATTTCCTTTTTAAAAAGGATTTGAAACCACAGTGTTTTAAAATTAAGTCTGAAAAAAAAAAAAGGTTGTTTTTCTTTTCTTTGGTTTTTTTTCGCTGTGTCTTCTGTTCAATTCCTGACTCTCTTGAACTACAATAAATGATACACACTCACACAAAGGGGTGCCTTTGCCTTTCCTTTAAGTGTGCCAATGAAAGAAAACTACTAATGATTGGGTTGGTTTGCTCAGGTTTGCTGATGGTGATTTAGGATCTGGAGAGAACTTAAGTGAATTATGTGGGACATTTCTGTGCACACAGATATCAGTAGTACTTCAAACTAATGAATGTTCCCAAGTGGGTGACTCTTATACCTATTCATAGCTACATGACAGTTGGTGACAGGCTCCAGGGGGAGTTTTGGTCAGGTTATATATAATCCAGTGCTGACCTTTAATATGTGCAAGTAATGCCGAATTACAACATTTAGTGGGGTTTGGATTTGTTTTTCTGGTGTGGGGTTTCTTCTGTTGGTCGCTTTCCCCACAGTGTGTGTGTGTGGTTTGTTTTCCCCAAGGGTGGGAGGAAGATTCCAAAGTTGGTATCTGCATGGACTGCTGGAACAGAGAAGCTTGTGAACTGACTGGTTTTATAGTTCCTTAAAACTCCTTTCTTCCAAAAATTCAAATTCCCTCCCCTCTTCAAAAGTCACACAACAAAGTCTGCTATGCTTTTATGTGCAAGCTCTCATTCAGCATCCAAATCCATCATGGTTTCTGAATGTCTTACAAGGGTGTGCCGTGAGTGATGAATTTCATAAAATCAGAATAGTTGGGGGTGGAAAGGACCTTATGTCATTTCGTTCCAACCTCCTGCCATGGACAGGGACAAAGTGAGTTTTCTTTTTCAGTAAAGATGTAATTATTTTTTACATTACAAAAGCCCTTTAAAATGTTCCGCTGTCACCTCATCAGTAAGGATTATAGCATGAAATCTCTAGAAACAGCCCAGAATTCATGTATTATTTGGTGGAGGACAACCCAACAATATATATTTGCTTTTACTGGAGGATGATGTTTCACATGACTTTTTTTCTATAAGTTAATAGCTTTTATCGACAGCTTTCCTGTACTGGAAAGGTGGAAGAGAGACTTTCTTCTCCTTTTCTTCAGCTATAACAAACCAGACACACCACCATCTTTTGTGAATAAGGAATAGGTTATGCATTTAAATACCAGAAAAAATCAGTATGGAATTAGCTCTTTTTAATGCAAGTATAAAATGAACATCCCACATTTTTTGTATACATTTATTCCATTGTACCACCTGAAAGGCTTCTTTGAACAAATTCAGGGTGTTTCTCTTAACCTTGCCTGACAGGAGGAAATAGAAATATTTACATTTGGTATGAGATGTATTAAGACAATGCTCTTCAGAATCTCTGGTTATTCTTCCATCATATGTGACTTTAACCTGAGGAATATAAATAGCAACATGCATTACTGAACTGTTTTGTCTAATTATGGCATACATTTATCAGTTGAACGTGTATTAATGCAGAGATTATTGAAGACAGGAAGGCTAATATGAACTGGCTAAAACAATTTTATCTGGAGAACTAGTATCAGGTATTTCAAATGTGAATTCAGACAAACGCTCCCCCAAATTCAGCATTTTTGGGCAGAATAATGAAATGTATTTTTAATACAAGCAACCAAAACTACCACTAGGTTGCTGGCTTCTGGGCACAAAAGTAACTCAAAGGCCTGTCCTTCAGTGGGAAATGGACACCTGAGTGCTTGAAGAGGAAAGCTGAAGTCAGTAGTAGATTAAATCTCCCACAAACATGTGTAAGTGTGTGACAGTTCTCAGTTTAACTCATTTACTACTACCTGCAGGTTTATGTGATTTCCCTCCCCCTACTGACACATCACTCACCTTTTTCAATCTAACTGTAATCTTACTACAATACAGAGACTTTATATTAGAGATCACAGAAACTATCAATTGATCAAATTACCTCTGCTGTTTACATGTATTTGATAGCTCTGAGCTGGGAAAGGCTCATCCAAGGAATGGTGAACTTGCATCACTGTTGCAAGAGGTGCTTCTCTTGGACAACTGGAAGTTACAAGATTGTACTGCTGGTCTCTACTTGCCCTAGAGCAATTCCTAGGGCAAGGAATTTTGCAACTAGAGAAATTCCTGGGGCAGGCTCTGCAATACAACTCAGTCCAATCGATTCTATTATACCACAATTTACACTTATGCAATAGCACAATTTACAACAGTCGGCCATTCCCTGCTGGCAGCAAGGACAGCTTAACACTGGTATAGAGCAGGATGACCACTGCTTCAGCCAGCAACAGACTGACTCCAACAATTCCCAGAGCATGGCAATACACTGTAGCTGTCTTCCTTTTCATTACCACTCAGCTAAGAGCTTAAATCTCCCTTTTTTCCTGCATTTAAACAGGCTTCCCAATTTTAGGTAGCATATCTTAGTGATTTGAGAAAGGAGCTATATTTGCTTTTACTAATAAACACAAATTCTTCACAGTACTATTGCTCTTACTTCTCTGGTATAATACTACTCAAGAACGTGTTTCTTGAGCTGGGGACATTCAGTATGTGAATGTTGAAAAGGAATGTCTAAATTCTAGTTGTAAACATGCACATGCTTGCGGGGGATTGGATCTGCTTCTGCTCGTTTGCAGTTATGTCGTATTGGTCAGAAACATATAAAAGGAGTAAAAATGGTCCCTTTCCTATAAGGGAATGGATACTTTTTAAAGCAGGATTCACAGGTAAAACCCTGCAGTGGGATTCCATTTAAGTACATTTAAAATAATAAGTTAATTCTAAGTTACCCAAGGAGACCTTACTTTCAAAACCAATATTGAGGTGGCTGGTCTAATTAAACTGAGATAAAATACCCAAATTCTATAATTAAAAAGGCATCACAAACTGATAGATGAGGACTGCCTTAATCCTTGATCACCTTTCGCCTCCATACTTGGGTGTTTAAAGAGTTTTCCTCTTGTTGCCCTTTGCAGTGGGTGACCTCCCAGATGCTACAAGTACCATTTGCCTTTCACCCTCTTTCTCAATACGTAACTAGACTTTCCCTGACTGTTTCCAGCAGATTTTTCAGCACTCTGTAAGCAACCGACTTAACGTACTGGAACTGTTCTATGCGAGTACTCACCAAACTTAGGCATAAGGCAGTGATGCAGAAACTACTGCTCCTAGGAGACACTACACAAACTTTGCTGAAGTAACATTAATCACGTTGTCTCTTACCACGGAGGACTACAGCACACACCCAGTATTCTGAAGGGTTCAGAGGGTTTTGAAACAGGTTTTGGTGGTTTGTTTTTCTGGTGTGTGGTGGTGCTTTCTTTCCCCAGAGAAATCAGAGCTGACCTAATTCTGCGGAGCCCTAGATAGAAGGTAGCACAGTTACATCACATTGAAAACATACTCAATCATATGTCCTGGCAATAGGAAGTCTTCCAAAGTTCAAATAATGGTATTTTCTAGGCCGTATGAAAGCCACCTACTATCACTTTGCTGGTTCTGTGGCAGTGTTTGCCTACAAGCCGCTGCACAGCCCTGTATTGTTAAACTGTTGTGTTCATAGGCGTAGCTGCAGCTGATACCCCCACACAGTGAGATTGGGAAGAGGGAAAAGGCATTTTTCATCAAACAGAAAGTAACAAATGAGTTCCCTGAGCCTGATGGGGAACACGAGCCACAGCCGAGATCCAATGGCCTTAACAGCCAGGCCTGTGAATTAAAACCAACCCTCTCCTGAAACTAGAAATCTCAGGTCCCAAAGGTTCTCAACAGCTTAAATCCAGTTCATATATGATGGTGCGCATGTGGTAAATACGTAATTCAGGTATTTAATGTAGTATCACTTTCTTAAACACAAGCCTCTTCCAAACTAGAAATGATCGAAGTACTAATGGAAAGGAGGAACTTTACAGCTGAAGTTATAGCCACGAAAATGAGCTTTTACTATGAGAACGTGTTGAATTACTGGAAGTATAGGAGTTAACAGAGCACCATTGACTAGAACAATCACAAATATAAGATCTACGACAATAACTCGGGCTGCTCCAAAGAACATTTTAAAGGCGGGGGAGGGAAAATTAATCCCTTCTCTCTGGGCTACCACCAAATTAGACCCAAATTCCTACCGGATCTCTCTGAACCTGGCTGGGAGTTCTCCAACTCCTACTTCAACCACTGCTGGCAGGCAGGCAGCAGGCAGGCAGCAGGCAGGCGGTAGGCAGGCAGGCGCTGCCCCCAGCCAGCCGCACGCACTGAAAGGCTCACTTTGCTGCCCAATGGCTGCTCACACCTCTGGTAACGGCCCCGGCCGCGCAGCTGAGCCCACCACAGCCTGAGGGGGCGCGAACGCACACACCGCGGCGGGGCGGCGATAAAACCAGGGCCGCTCTCGCCTCTCGCTATAGGTTAACAGGGAAGACGCGGCTTCTATCCCGAGTTCTGATTGGCTGGGGATGGAGAAGAGCCGATTCTCCGCGGCTCGGCGGAGGGATTGACTCAGAGGAAGGAATGGGGCTGGTCATTGCGGGAGCGCATTCCAGAGCTGTGATTGGTTGATGACTGTGTCAGCCTGTGATTGGCACGGCGGGAGGCGGGAATACGAGGATTTTTCACCTGACGATTGGTGAGCTTCAGGGAGGAGGGAGCGGCGGCGGGCTGCTATTGGCGGAGCTGACATTCCTCCGCCTGCGGGGGCGGGCCTGGAGCCCCGTGAGCCTGTCAGTGTGGGAGCGGCGCTGAGGGGAGCGGAGCGCGGCGCTGCGCTCGTTCCGCCCGGCGCGGCCTTTCTCTTCTCTCCCTCCCCTCTCTCCCCTCCTCCGTCCCTCCCTCGCCCTCCCCGCTTCTCTCCTGGCCGCGGGAGGGGGTCTCCCCGCCTCGGTGGAGGCAGCGAAGCGTGATGGAGATGTCCGGCCTCTTCGCTCTCCTCCGCCCCGCGCTGCGCTGCTTCCCCGGCCCCGCCGCCCTCCTCAGCTGCTGACAGCGCCGGCGGCCCCCACTGCCCGCGTCCCGCGGACACCCCCGCCTGTGCCCAGGTGAGGCGCTGACAGGGCCCGGCCCGCAGGGGAACGGCTTGGTGCCGTAATGCGGTGGGGAAGGCGGGTTTACGCAGCTGTTCGATGGGGGGAATCGGGGGACCGACCCGCCGTGGGTGGGATGGGGCCTGAGAGGTGGAGGGGCGGGATGGGGTGCGCCGGCAGGACGGGCTGCCCCGGAGCTGTCAGGGCAGCGGCACAAGGGCGTGGGGCCTCACTCGGCCTTTCTTCCCCTGCATTTGCCTCATGCGTGTATTTGTCCCCTGGGATGCTGCCTTCCCCTTTCCCCCAGGCGCCCCAAGCCATGGCGGTCCGACCGCTTCCCGTCCTTTTCCTTGTGTGATTCCCGTCCGCTGTGTGGGTCGCGAATACCGCCGCGTTTCGTCGTCCTTTTTTCTCCTTTGTAGCTCGGATGTGGTGGCGGCGATGATTGCTTGTTCGGGGGGGAGGCGTAGTCCCTCAGCCAGCTGGAAGATGCCAGAATGTAAAAGGATTGTGGTTTTCAGGGTGTGTTTTGTGGACCTGTAGGTAGTGGATCTGTCCCTGGATTCAGAACAGCACAATTCCTGAGGCAGCCATATTGGGATGATGATCTGACAATCCTCTATGAGCCAAGTCAGGAGGCAGGCGTCAGGAGACAGGCTGACAGGCCTGCTACTTTTGGGGTCATTGGCAGAATATGGGTATGAAATGGAGGTTGGAGAATTAGAAGTCACCAGAGGAGGACAGGGAATTTGTATCTGTTCTTTGAAACGTAAACTACGATCATAGCGAATTTTGAAGTATATTTCTCTTCACTTTCAGCTCCTTCTTAGCTCAGTTCTTTTTGCTATTGCACAAGCCAGTACGTTGGTGTGTTGATAAATAGCTGTATGTTGATGCGATTGGATTTTCGGTGCGGTGCCAAGTTCTGCACCACTGTTTTATCTGGCATCTTCCCTCAGTACAAAGATAGCAATCCGCAGTGTATGAGTTCAGCTGATATATCAGACTGTCATCACTACCTGATCCTTAGTGGAGGCCCTAAAATAGGATTCGCTCCGGACCTCTTGTTCATAAACTACTGCTACTCTGAACAGCTGTTTTGCTGACTTTCCATATGCTCATCTCTTTCCTAGTTAATTTTCTTTCTTTAGAGCTCTTGTGCTGATTAAGTTACAAGCAATTTTTTTGCCTAAAAGCGAGCACATTCTCTGATACACATACCTATGCTAATATGCCACAATGGCTGGCTGTGTTAAATAAAAGTGATGTTTCTTCATTCGTGGTGTCTGATGGGATTTGATTGGTTTTTATTTGAATGTAGATATGCAGATTCTGAACATTGTTTTTGTAACCACTTTGGACTCGTTGCAAACTTCTCTGAGTATAGAAATAATAATTTGACTCTAAATCCCTATCCTTCTTGTAACTTTGTTTCAAAAATTGTGTCCTGTTTTTTGACATTGGATAAAAAGTGGTTTGTCAGAACTTGCAAATACATCCAGGGATCCAAGTTTTAATGGAGAGCTTGTTTCTTTAAACATCTGTGGAAGTCCAAATCTAGTTACAAGTGCTTTGAGACCATGAACAGTGGTTGACCAACATCACTGGGTTTGTCAGCTTGAATGACAGAAGGCAAACAAGTTATTTGGGTGATTTGTTTAATGACACACTTTAATATTAAAACCTCACTTGTCTGTCTTACAGGGTGGATAGTGGGTATCTTTTAATAATGGTTAAATATAAGTGTAAAATTAATATGTAGGGTTTGCTTTCTGCTGATAGAGCTCACTAAACAACTCATGTTATCTACCACCTGTTCTAGAACCAGTGGTAAATCATGTCAAAGACACAAGCATGTAGTTCCTTTTTTTACTTGGTTCCTGATTGGTTTCCTGTAGACTGAACATTTAAAGATGCACAGCTAGTAGACTCTTTCTAAGACATTAGGAGAATCATCCATTCAAGCATAGAAAAGCTATCTCCTGCAAAGATTATTCATCTAAATCTCTACCACAGGCTGTATTGCATATCTTGTTCTACTCTGTTATAAGTCTCCTATTACTACTCTGGATATGGTGTTTTGTAGTAATAAGTGATATTACTGGAAAATGTGAACCTTGAAAAACCAGTTGCAATTTATTATCCGTGGTGCCATGCAACTTGGTCTCGTTTTGCCTTATTTTACCATTTAGTATGATGAGGTCACTACTGTCTTTATAAAATGTTACAACCAGTTAAAATTGCTGGTAAGTGGAAAAAACCCCACAAAACTCCAACAACTTAAATTTATGGGAAGCTTGGAAACCTGTACCAGTTTTGGTTAATTTTATTAATAAAAATTAAATCTTGCAGAGCGAGATGTTGTTCAGAACATCTGGAATTCATGTGCACCTGCAAGTAGACATTTTGCTTATTCAGTTATGAAAAATAGTAGAGTTGAGAATGAATAAGATATAAAATTACACCACATTTAACTTTCTATGAGCACAAAAGTTAGGGTTGGGGAAAGTTGGTAATTGCAGAAGTCTAGCAGTTAAACTTTTATGCTGTTGTAGGTGATTCTGTGACCTGTTCTGTAAGAATTTATTCACAGCTGTGCTTCAAACAAGGCTGTCATTTAGCTAGTGCATATGGAGTCTCTTTTGGTGTGCTTTTCATGCTTTCTTATTGTGAATATGGTGTCTTGTGGTATTCAAGAATGATTTTTTTTGTTTGTTTTTAACAGAAGATTCTTTCGCTTCATCTTTTGTTTGCTGGTTTCCTGCATATACTGGTTGTCTGAGAAATTAATGTAATATCCTGAGAACTATTTCTACGAAGACATCAGAAAAAATATCTTTGCATGTGGAACTCTTCATTAAGAAGGCAAAATAAGCTCCCTATGTTTCATAAAGAACAATATGAGAACATATTGGTTGTATTTTTGTTTTCTTGGGGGAAGAAAGATCCCCTTCATCAACAGCCTTCTCATTATTCGTTGGTCTTTGTGGGAAGTTGACACTATTATGGTTTCACATTAATATGGGTAGATGGGAAAGAGAAAGATGAGAACCACTAAGCCACTGTCAGGTGGAGTTACTCTCATGTGCTACACCCTATGAAAATTCCACCTACTCGTAGTCTTGCACAATCTGACAAAGTAAATAGTGTCACTGTGAACTTGATAATAACAGAGTTTGCACTTGATAGATTTCTTAAGTTGTATTTCAGAAGCAGAAAGCTTAGTGGCCCTGTACAGTAACATTCCTGTTTTCTTGCAGCAGCATTCAGGGTCAGTTGAATAATACTACTGGGATGTATCAGGATTAGTCTTGTCGCTTAGCTTTCATGTGAGGGCAGAGGTACTTATGCAAGGGTTGTGTTAAGAAGGGAGAGCAGGAATTCCACGCAGTAGATACTCGGGAACAAGGCTTAGAATGAAGCTATATGTATGATACACTTTGTTATACAAAAAAGTAGGCATCTCCAAGCAAGAGTGAGTAAAGCAGCTGACAAACAGCCCAGAATCTCTGTTAAGCTTTGAACATCATGTGAATTCATTCCCATTACCTCTTTGCTCTATTCCATGTATAAGTTTTTAGTGAAACTGCTTAAAATTCTGTACTTGCCTAAAGCTGACTTTGTGGCTGTCTCATGAATCATTATTCTACCACTTTGCAGTACCACGGACATTGAAATTCAGTTGGCTTGTTCCTAAAGACATTCTTATTCTAGTCTGGTAAGATACCTCAGGTACCTGCTAAAATAAGGAACACATTAAATTACTTCTGCTTGGTGGAGTAATTTAATTTCTGCCTTCACCATGTGATGACATTAATGAAGTAATGCAGTTTTATTAAAAACTTTGCGTTCTGTGTGAAGATGTGTCATAACTTGAGTTAAGCATGTATAAATATTTTTACCAACTGTAGAACTTAATTTACAGCTGAAATGCTTCTGCTTTACATCTGCTAGTAAGATTTGTGCTTTTGTGGCACTGCGATTACAACCCCCAAATGAGCATTTCCTTGGATATGTGGTGGGTAGATAACCAGAAAATAAGATGTGAAGATTTGGGGGCCATGCAGGATGACTTGTGCAGGGCAGAGTTCTGCCCATTTTGACTCAGATTCAAGAGAGAAATGACTGTGAGTCAGAGCACAGATTCACCTGGCCCCAAGTCCTGTCTTCAGCAGTGGCCACAGCAGATATTTAGAATATAAGGATAAATCAACCATGTAATCATGTTTTCTCAGTACAGTCTTCAAGGTTCTGAGAGTCTGTGCCATGGAAGTGTTCCTAGCCAAAGGTGGTAGTGTTTTGCTAGACCTTGATGGCTTTTTCTTTGAATCTATCTTACTGCTTTTTGAGTCTGCTTAACTTCCATGCCAATAGTATCATGTGGCAATAAGTTATACTTACTTAACTTAAACTAATTGTAGACTGACTCAAAAACTTCCTTCTAATGGAACAGGTTGGTTGAGGACAATACAATTGAACCAATCTTTATTAACTCCACATTCCAATACTGTCTCAGACATGCCCTGAAGTTTGTGTTGTGTGTATTGGGGATAGTTTCCTGCGAACTAAAGTGCTTCGTCATTTGGATGAAGAAGGATTTGAATAAGTATGTTGATAATGAAGATGAATTTACTGGTGCACATTTGCTGAAGATGAATAGTAATATTTACCCTGAAGGCAATAATTTTTGATTCCTCTTCTTCCTTAGAGAGTAGTGTGCCCTTTAATCAGTAGATATACAAGTAGTTGATGAGTTTGACTTCCTTTGAGAAGAAGACTTTCCCAGGACTGGCAAGGGTTCTTCAAGGTTGTTGGGTGTACCCTTTTCTCTGGAATGCTGTGTATTGAAAGGCAGTGGGGTATGGCCCATCACGCTTGTGTTAGTTTAATATTATTGCTGATGCATTGTAGCAGCAAGGGTCGACAGCTAGAGAACAGAGATCTGTATTATATGGTAGCTAGTGCATGCTGAAATCTAAGTAGCCTTATCTTTGCTGCTAAAATTATCTTTGTTAGGTTAAGCCTAACACATGTTGCAACCAGATCTTCATTTTGGTATTGGCATCCCTGCTTTCTGGGAAGAAAACCAAGTAATGAAAACAAATATATTTGTACACTTCAAAAGGACTCTTTGTGTGACAGAGACTTTGGGCCGGGGAGATATTGTACAGGTCCTGTACACTGCAGAGCAGAAATTGCAGTTATCAAACAACTTCGAACTCCCTGATTTTATCAACATCAAATAACTAAATTCTGTTTTTCCTTTTAGAAAACACCACCAAGAAGGATAACTTGAAAAACTCCTGACCCTTTTGCTTTTGATTTCTTGACTGCACTACAAGCAACCAGAATGTCGGGGGCTTCAGTGAAGGTGGCTGTTCGGGTCCGGCCCTTCAATTCCCGAGAAACCAGCAAAGAGTCCAAATGTATCATCCAGATGCAAGGCAATTCAACCAGTAAGTTTCTTTTAATCTCATAAGGCGGTCTTTCTCTTCTTTCCCTTCCTGCTTTATCCTCCTCTTTTTGTCAGACTATACCAAGTGCCATGTACATTATATCATCTGGAATTACTCTTTTGTGGTATCTTTTTTTCTGAGGCTGTCATTGCAGGCTGAATTGTCTCTAAATTTGACTGAAAAGTCTAAATCATGAGTGTCTTGATTTTGATGCCGTAGTTTAAGGTGTTTCCTTGTGGTGACTTGGGAATTCTACAGAAAGATTAGAATACCCAAGGGAAAACCTTGTTAACTTCCATGTGTGGAATATCACATGGACTGACAGATAGAGGGATACATTGCAGACCCCCACATGATAATCATTGAAGCATAACTCCTCACTGGGGCTTGGTGTTTATTTGGTGTGCTTATTCTGCAGTTGGTTCCTTTGTTTAGGAGCATGATTTGAGGGGGAAAGCTGAGGGGAAAAAGTATGTGAAGTTTTATGCTTTTCAGATTAGATCTCTAAACAAAATAACAAACTACATAAAATCATGAGGAATAGTCAGGCTTCTTGAATAATTATTGTGGGTCTAATTTGGAGGAGGAGAATCTTCCATAGGAAACTGAATATGGCACACCATTTATCGATTGGTTTAATCAACTTATTATACATGCTTCTTAAGGCAGCATTGATACCATTTGCCTCAGCATTGCTGGTGATACATAGCCTGATAGCTGTACTTATAAGATGCTCTTCTTATGGTAGTTTTACATTGTTAGGTAATCAAGTAGAGTCATCTTGTCTGTAGCTGTAGGAAGTAACACTCCAAGAGCACTGAGGTACTTTGCTGTCTGAGTACTTGAGCATTTACTCATGCATGTTAATACAAAGGAGGTTTCATACAGGCTCCTCCCTTTTTTTGGCTGAGGTTGTGCTTCAGTCTGCTTCTGTAGAGTGGAATTTAAGTCCTGGTTCTGGTAGCTTAAATTATATACAACGTTTATGGTTTCATTGAGAGAGAGGCATTGTACAGAAGAGAGTGCATTACCTTCTTACCTTGAGACCTTGTATGGAACATTACCCAGGCAAACCTTTTTGGTTTTTTTTCCCATTGGATTTCAAAATTTCCATTTAAAATGGGGGGCGAGGGGGAACAGGGAATGTTGAGAAGTCATCTTGTGTAGAAACAGGGGCTTGCATCCAAACATTGCCTGCCAATTTCCAGACCAAACCAGTGTAGAATGGAAGAGCTGTGGCCTCCAGTAGATGGCATTTGTTATGGAAATGCCACCAAGCTCTGAACTACAGCAGCACTGCTGGGTGCCACTGTAATAGGTTTTCTTGCTGCTGTCATGACATGACAGCAATCGTTTTGGGCACTTAAGATTTTTGAACTCCAGGAGCCTGTAGAAAAAAGCTTGTTTGTGGTATAACGACAGGGGTGACCAGTGAATCTCTGACAGTTTGTCTAAGTTGAAATGTGGCATAGACAAAAGGCACTGGTTCTGTTTCTGAATGCTAGAACTGCACTACAAAGACATGTTTTCAAGAAACTTCATCAGCTTTCAGAAGGAGAAAAATGCTTCCTGATGTATCTAGTTGGAAATTTCTTTATGGCTTTTGCTGTATTTTGTGCTCTGGAAATGTTCTAATCGGTAGCCTTCTATTTGAGTCCTATGGCTCTGATACAAGATGGGTGGTATGACAGATGGTGAGGTTTAAGTCATCAGGGGCCATTACAGACTGTGGGAAAGGAATCATTAGTTGAATTAGTTTTATGTTCTTAAAATCTGTGGGCTATTTTTCCCCTCTATTTCCCTCTCAGAGGAGACATGCAGAAGAAAGCAATAGACAGAGGAGTAATTTTATTCATGGAACAGAAGAGGATCATATAGTGAAAGCTATGAATCAGGCATTGTTTTCTGGGGAAAAAGTCTGAGCAGAAGTCTTTCCTCCAAAGAATTTTCCTAAAGGTGTCTTGACACACACAACTTAGAGCTGAAATTCTTTTAGGCTGCATACTAGATTTGGGGGCGTAAGTACTGTTGCTATTTCTGCCAAGGATTCTTCCTTTTTCATGATCCCTCAGTCTCTGCAGCTTCACAGTTATGCTACTGAACTCCTTATTATTAAGATCTGAACTTACTGGCTAAAAGCTGGCTACAGAAAGCGGCATTAATATATTTGACTTTTGTATTTGATGTAGCAATTTAAAAATTGCTTAATCCCCCTTAAAAAGGGAATTCAGTAGTAATTTTAGGCTGTGGAGTTCCGGCTTCATAACTCCAAATGTGCTGGTGAACTGACCAAGGCTTAGGTGTCTTGTCTCTGAGAATGTTATTTTTGCATTAGTGCACTAATCAAGGTGACAGGAGGCAAATCTGAGAGGCTGGTGATATTGTTGGGTAGTGACTACATTAAGCCTCCGAGACAGTTAAAAGTTCCCTTATCATGGAATTAAAGCCTAATGGACTATTGTGGTGATCAGGATTGATGAAACAGTGTGAAGTCTGATAACTAAGAAGATATTTTGATTGTTAACTTAAATTTTAATCCTTTATGTGTTGATTGGCCAAGCTGCTCTATGAATCCTTTGTGGGTTCTGAGTATAAACTTTATACAGGTTTGTAAATGTATTGGCTGATAAAGCAGAGACTACATTGCAGTGAAACTGAGGCAGAGCGCTTAGGATTATTTTAAGGACAATTATAATAAAGTGTATCACAGTGTATTTTTCGTGAATGTATGAGAAAAGGAGTGTTTTTTGACATGGATAATGAAGTATATTCTTGAAGTCAAACGCCACCAGGGTTGTTGCCTAACACACTGCTTTTGTTTGTTAGGTGTGGTGTGCATTTAGCTGTTTACAGTGTTTGGGATTGCTTGTCATTCATGGTGGGCTTTCCAGCAAAGCCAAACCTCCTCCTGATGTTAAAAAGCTTATTCTCAATTTTGTTACATGGTTTAACTTTGCCTTAGAAGCAAAACAAGTGTAATTCTGTTGTGGGCTGAGGTCTATAGAATTAAATTGTCATCCTATCTGGCTTTTGTGTCATTTCCTTGTGAAGATCAAGGACTTTAATCAAGATCCATAGTAGATCTCCATTTTGATGGTTTCTCAGTGTTTAAAAATCAGAAGGTAGCTGAATACAGTTCTATATATGTCTTAAGATCAGAAAAAGAGGGTTCTTACACAGGTCTCTAACCCACAATGTTAAAAGCACTCACTGTGTGCAACTGGGGCTTCTATTTTTCTGTTGGAAGGATGCGAAACGTGGGAATTCTGAAATTGATACTGGAAACATTGCGTTTCTTTTTTTTTTTTTTTTCCCCCCCCGGTCTTCTATACTAAGATGACAAGATTATTTTCCCCCCTTCCCTTTATGGTTGCAGAGGTATCAATCTGCAGTAGTACAGTATCTTGCACTTAAAGAATTGTCAGGCTTTGTTTTTGAGGTACATGTTTGAAATCCGGAATTCTGCAGTCCAGCTGAAGTCACATGTGCTGACTGCATTGAGGGGCTGGTATTTTGGCAGAAGGCCTGTGCTGCTCAGCTCGTATCTAATTGCAGATGGTATCCATTTGAAGGATACTGCCAAAAGTTCTGCTGTGGACGGGGAGAAGTGGGGGAGGAGAATAGAGGTTAATAGAGGAATTCTTAAAGACAGAAGTTGGAAGCGGCAAAATCCTACTATTTAAGTTAATTTGGGAATGCAAACCGATTTCCAAAGAAGGCGTAGTGTCACTATCAAATTACTAATTAAAAACCCTACCAAACCAGCAACTGAGTTGGATTAATTCAAGAAAAGACTATTGCTTTTAGTATTATCACTTAGATGGGCTGGTTTGCAAAAGCACCTGCTGTCAAGTGGATTCAGTTGACCAAAATGCTTTGTTTTCCCTTGGAGCTGTGCTCTGAAGAGCAGAGCTATGTTGTGTGTTGTGCAGAGGTCACCAGCAGACATGGGCATACATCTCTAAGTCCCATGCATTTAGTACTCGATGCTACAGTGTAGCTGTGTTGTAGCATTGCCCTTAGTGCAGTCAAGCCATGATGAGAGCATGAGAGGGGAAGTTGGTGGGCTCTGAGGACTTTCTGTATTGATAATGAATTCCCTAGGGTGATCCTCTTTTAGCAGTCCTTACTGTCAGCAAGCTTGATACTGCAATATATATATATTATTTATTACAGAATATTTTCTAGTGAAACTTGGCATCGTTGGGCTTTTAAGTTGCTCTTTGTGGTGGTGGTTTATTGATAAAATCCCACCTAATATTAAAACAGCCTGCAGCATCTGAAATAATACTGTTTTCTTTTCCTCTGAGATAACTTTGTTTGGTTTTGTCAGTCTTTAAATGTATCATCTTTAATATACTGGAAAGGTGGTTTATTGTCCTCTAGGTCAAACACACAAGCAGCTTTTTGAAATGAATAATTCAAGAGTGGATCAAGGTTGTCAGCATATCTTGACTGAATGTTTTGTCTCTTAACACTAATGCATCTTACCCCCAGTTTATTAATTTCTTATTGCCTGGTCACTTCATTCACTACTGTTTTTCTGCTGAGGGTGAAAACCATTCTGCCATGTAATACACAGGATGAAAGGTGAGCTATAGATATAAGAGTATTTTGTGTGGCAGTAGTTCGCTTCCTCATTCTTTTATCAGGTTTTGAAATGTAACAAAAATAAACAACATTGGAAGCTGCTGCCTTGGATTATTGAGATGAAAAGCTGAGCCGGAGGGCTTCCCTCAGGTTGTGTTTTTTTCCATGTGGGATTTTTTTTTGTGGGTGTATTTTGTCTTCTTTTTGGTGTGGAAATGATTTGATAATCCTCTCTGCAGCTAAACAATGCCCAACTAAACACAAATCAAACTGAAGCAGAGGCTCAAGCTAGTAGCTACAAGACAGCATTTAGGTATTCATCACCAGCAAGGAGTCCAGTTAGCTTATTCTTTTAAAAAGCTGCATAAGTATGTAGAAAACTAAATTAATGAAGCAGGGAAATAAGTAAGTCTCCAACTTGGAATAAGTCCTCTGCAATTGATATTACAGTAATTGTACAATAGGTGAAAGAAAATAGGTGAATGAAAATGGGTGCCAGTGACAGAGTAAAACAAAGTTCTCAAACTGTAGTTCACCTGAGATTGTATATTCTGGTTTGCCATAAACCATATTAATGGAGAAATGTGCTTGTACAGTCCTGGTTATCTTAAAAGATAGTAGTGCAACTGGATCCTCAGGTTAGGTCTGAAAATCACTTGTTTAGATTGAATTCAGTCTCTGGCTCAGCGATGTTGGAAGGTTCTTTTGTGGACTACTTATGGTATATTGGATGTTTAATGAAAATAGGCACAGTGGAGCAGTCCTATCTGCCAGGAACAATAGTCCCAGCTGCTGTTGTAGACATATGGCAGTTGAGTTCTCAAGCAGACATCCTTGGCATCAGAAAACCTCCGTAAGGCATTCTGGAGTTGATTTGTAGAGGCTGAGGAAAAAATACTTCTGTTCTAATGGTTGTTTGGATTTTTTTTTTCTCTAATGTTTATGAACCTCTGGTCTAAACCCAAATATTTTAATAATAAAAAATAATAAAAAAATAATGCAGAAACATCTCATTTGAGTTCCTTTTCTGTCTGGGTTTTTACTTCATTTCTTTGAAGATGTGTCCTGCTTGATGCAGTTGTTTTGGAACAAAATAAAAATGGGTGGAAGAGCAGGACTTAACTTAAAAAAGGCCTTTGATTTATGGTGTCTTTGTCTAAATGAGTGATGGTTGAAATACAATACTAAAATTATGTTTGAAAAAGAATACATTTTTCAAAGTCAAAACTATTGAAAGCTTCACAAACCAAGGTAACCTCGTCAGTAATTCAGCCAGTACTTTATTGTTGTACAGCGACAGAGGATATTGCTGAATTTTGTCTCTTTCATTGTGAAGTAGCTCTAGAAAGTAGTAACCTTTTCTGAAGAAGCTTAATCCTAAGATGAGGGGAAGTGTGGTTTGTTGATCTTTTTCTTTCTGATCTAATTTTTAACTATTTTCTTCATTAAAAGACACATTGAATGGAAAAAAACCACCCCTATTGTATGTATGCCTTCACAAGAACAACTGTGGGGTTTATTTCTGCAATAGTATTCTCTAAGTATAGCTTGGATAATTTAACAAAGGAACTTGTATCATGGAAGTCATCTTTGGTCTAAATTACTGTTGAGAAAAGTCTCTCTAAGAACTTGACTTTTATTTAGACTAGCACTGAGTACATGTAGATAGTAAAGTAATGGGAATTTATGGAGCATATGCTAGGCAAGTAAAAGAGTTCATTGTAGCTGTCTTCCCTAATTACTTTTTCTCCTCTTGATGAAACATTTTCAGTGGAAAGATAGAATAGGTGGGAGGATTCATTTTTGTAGATAGATTTCAGTCTTTCAATCTGTCTTTTTAGATTTTAGGTTTCTCAAAAAACATAAGCATACCCCATTTCTGATGAGTGGTGCCTGCCAGAAAGCATTGGTTCTTAAAACATGTTTTATGTAATGATTTTTCTGCATAAAGCTTGTCTTTCTTTCCCCCCTTTTTTAAGTGTTTCCAGGTTTTTATGCTTGTATCTTGCATAAAGAGGTTGTCTTGGGAAAATAAAAAGCAGTGGAGGAAAGTCACTTAACCCTTATCCTGATTGTCGAGTCTGTAAATCCTCGTTATTGTGGTTAAAATGAAGTGAATGCTTGTCCAATATGATAATACTACATTGCATTCATGGTAGATGTGTTATCAATAAGTGCTATTTAATGGGAAGATAAATTGTGTCTCATGGAGGATGCATGAATTGTATTGCAGTTGGGGTTGAGTTGGGAAGTGGTTTGAAAGGCAAGTCAAAGAAGTCACAGTGTTACCTAAGGTGATCTAATGATGGTCCTGTTTCCAATTACTACAGTTGTCGCAAGTCCTGTAACCGGCAACAAAAGGCTTGAATGCAGGTTCGTCTCGAAGAGAAAATGGAAGCAATTGATATTCTCTTTAAATAGTTGCTCCCAAGAGTGGAGTTTGATGGGGAGTGGTTCTTGCTTCTTTATTCTGTGTTTCTAATAGTTTAACACACAACAAGCAAAGACTCTGCATATGAACATTAGAGCTCTCTTGTCTTTTGCAGGGTTAGAGATTTCTGTTGCTTGTCCAGAAGTGAGTCTTAATCATTGTCTCTGAATGCCCATCAATGTTAACAGCTCAGTTGTGTTTTTACAAGTTCTGAATATTTTTGGTTTTGCGGAAGAAATAAACTGGAATTTTTTTAGGTGTTTGGTTTTCCTTCTAAAGCCTTTCTCGTGGTGGTGTAAAAATAACTCAAGAAGTGTTAATTCTGCAATGCTGTTGAAAAAGAGAAAAATATTTTGGAAGATGACTTTGGGGAGGTGGGAGAAGATGAACATTTAATGATTTTTAAATGTTAGAGGTACAACTAATGGCTCTGGAGCAAGACCGTGGGATGGCTAGGATATTCCAGCTACTGTTAAATGCAGTTGGACTACAATTAAATGACCGTTATGGAATAAAGAGGGAAAATATTACTAATGAACCCAGAAAAGCTGTCAGTGGTGAGTAAACCATGTGAAATGAAATGAAACCTTTAGAATTAGTGCCCACTGACGGAGAACCAGGGCTTTAGAGATGGTTCTTTTTACCAAATGTTTAAATAATGAGTCACCTTTCAGTGTTCAAGTAGAAGTAAAGGAAACATAAATTGTCGATGGGAACTACTTTAAGAATAGGGTATTTTTTTCACTACGTGAATCCTTTAAGATACTGAGGCTGGCAGAGGTGACTCCCCAGGATTCCAGTGCTACATGATGTAGTACTTAATGTAGTGCTGGCATGTGTCTGAAGGTTAAAACAGCCTTTGGAGGAGGCCATTGGCTATTGGACATGTAGTTAAGTGGAAGCAGGGGGTGAATGTTTTACCTGGCTTGAAGCAGAAAACATAGGAGGGAAGGATTCAGCTCAACTTCCAGTGCTAAGCCAGCTACATATATAGACCTGATATGCATCTTCTGGAGTAGGATGTTTTCAGGTTATCAGTCGACAATGGAAGTTTGGGAATGGTTTTGGTTCAGCTTTTCAGATAGGTAGAACAGTATGGTTCGCCTCACTCCTGCTTGGTGCAAAGCCTGCTGGCATGCAGTTCTCCAAGAACACCAGCTGTAGAGCTGGTATTTATAGCACTTGGATCTGCAAGAGCAGCTGAGGATGAGAGCAGCTTTCTAGCAGCTTCTGTGAGCAAGTATTTGCCGTGCACTGGTGCTATTGAGCCGAACTCCCTCCCCCATCCAACCTTTCTCCCAGTCCAGGGTTGAAATTCCACGGTGGGGAGAGAATCCGGTTGAATTCCAAATGAGCTGTTCTTAGCTTCTACTTGGTTTCCTTCCCTTTTAATGATTCGAAAAATGCAAACAATGCTTTGAAAAGCAGGCACTGCTTTACAAGCTGGAAGTGTCCATTTCCCTTCATTTATCTCTTATAATAACAACCCTGAAAGTCTCCTGTAAAAACAGTATAGCCATATATCTCATGGCAACCTGTGCCTAGGAAAGAAGCCTGTATTAAATGTGTCTTTGGGGTGTTATTCACGTTCCAGCAAATAAAGAATGCCTGCTCCACCCTGCTCTCGGTAACGAACATGTTCTCATTGTTGTCATTCCAGCCTACACATGGCGCAGATATATTTTCCAGACCCGTGCTTTTTAAGAGGCTCTCTACTTAATGTTGATTTGGTCCTTTGGAGTCCATTCTGAAAGCCCCACATCTTTTATGTTGGTTAAATTGATTATTCAGACATCGTAAAATTAAACTACTGCTTATATTGATTCAAATAGAGTTTGAAGAAGGTACAGAAGTGAATGATTTGGTGTTTGTTTCCCCACATGTTACCCCTTCCAGAGTTCTGTCTAGACTAGCATGAGCTTGGAAATTTTCTGCCTATTTATTTACCAATGATCAATGAGAACAAAAGCAAAGACAGGACAGGGCCTTTTTTGCTCTTCATATCTGGTAGAAATGTGTGCTCTGTGTAGATTATTGCTGCCACTGGGAGAATTACTGAGGCTGGTGTGAAGCGTCTTCCGTGTGATGAAACCTAATGTTATTTCATTTTAGAAATTAAAGAGGCTTTGTGCCTTGGGCGCTGACAGATGTGGTAGAGAGATGGGAATGGAAAATGTGAATGACAGAAAGAAGGCTGATTGCACAAATGCTGGAAGTTTAGTTTCTCCAGTTGCATACCTGACTTTTGCCATTGTTATTTGGTGTTTATCTGATTGGCAATGGATAGGTTTTTTGTTTGTTTGGGTTTTCTGTGTGTTTGTTCTTTTAATATTAATCTATCAGGCTGCCTTTCCCTCCCCACTCCAGCACAGGCTGTATATCAGCTAATCCCAGGATTTAGCACAAGTTAATTCTGTCTGCTGGTGTTTATCTGAAGGGCAAACTGCAGTTAGCCAGTTCTTCACTGGAGCACCCTACAGTGACTAATGTGTGGCATGTCTGATGGCAGAATGCCCTGTAACATGACTTTGATTGCTAACAGAGGTGGAGCTCTTGAATCTGGTGACGTGATTTTAAATGCAATGAGGGATAAGAGAATCATTTCAATTCTTACCCCTTGTGTGCTTTGTGCTCTGTCTCTATTCCAAGAGCTTGTTGTATCCCCAGACAGTGAATTGCAGGTAACTTCTGACCTGCACAACTAGTGACATTCTGAGGAGCAGTGCTGACTGGGATGAAAACAGATTAGGCTCAGTCTGCAAATTCAGTGTCATAATCTGTCAGGACATTGAAGTGGTTAAGAAGTAGTCTTGGTCATTCTTTGTGCCTGCAAAAATATTTATGTGGCTGAGTAGATGGGAATGGAATGAGGGGGCTGATCTTGGCTACATTTGCTTGCGTTTTTCTTCTCTGTAGGTTTCCCACTGTTTATTTACTTGGTTAATTTTAATGGAGAATGGAAATACAAGTGCAGAATGGAAGGCTTGAAGTAGGAATGTGTTGTGTATGTGTTTAGGAAGGGGTGAGAAGACGGAGAATGCTGCTTCAAGTATCCTAGAAGACTATAAATTTGCATCAGTTGTGCTCCATACTCTGGTTGTAATTGTAAAACAAAATGCATATGAAATGTGTGCTTTTTGAATTTCAGCTTCAACAAATTAAGATTGGATTGTAAAAAAGTTAGATGTCCCAAATGCCAATAGGAGTGCAAAATAATACATACTGCAAAATTAATGGTTCCTGTTTCAGTAGGGAAGTGGTCTTTCAAAGTTTGCTAACAGTTTGTGCTAAGACTAGCAATGAATTTGATGTCATCGACTGGAAAGGTTGAAAGTGTGTTATTTCTGTGCTAGCTGATAAAGCAGATGGTGGATGCTATGAACAATGTTAATTAAGGAACAAGTAGGATGGACTGTGGAAGTACCTTATGCCAGGAAACAAAGTTGGCTGTTTAAGGGCATGTTAAAATCCAAAGGTTTTGCGGAGTTTGGTTTGTTACTGTTGATACAGCACATCTAAAATTAGAACCCCTTCATTGATTGTGCTCCTGCTTTCCCCTTAGCTTTTATTAGGCTGTACTACTCCTACTATATACTTCTATACAAGGGCAAATTACTTGAAGTATGTGAGTCTTCTGTAATGATACAAAATTAGATTATTTGGTGTGAAGAACTTTGTTCAAAAACACCTGGTTTCCTTACCGAGTTGTATATAAACCTCACCTGTTTGTGGTCAATCCCCCTACGGAATTTATACAGCTAAGAGGCTAAAAAGAATAGTTTAAATGATTTGAGCTTCAGAGAGTACATGGATTACTCCTGCTTAGAGGTACCTCAGGTGATGTGAAGCAGCTCTGTGTGGCTTACTATGTAACTGCAAGGAGAAATAAGCTTTTAAAATGCAAGCTGTGTCTTTGGGTTGGCACTGAGTATTAAACTGCTTCAAATGAAATGGTAACACTACATAGCTGTTCACACAGTTGCTTTTATTTGAATTTTACATCAATTTATGATATGTCATTACTTCTCCTTGGTCTGTTGCCAAAGTAGAAAACTGATACTAGTATTATGTCTTAAGGTGCAGCATATTCAAAATTTCTGGAAATTCATAAATCAAGAAGAGGAATAACATGGGCATTTATCTCCTTGACCAAATCAACAATTGTATATTTTAAAAACATGCGTATTCCCATGCCTTTTGCTCAGCCTTCCATTCCAGAGGTAAATGATGGGCACTACCCCAGACTGTGTTTGCTGCCTTAGATCCCAGAGGAGTTTTAGAAACTGTGGTAGGAAAACAGTATCTTCAGCTTGTTTCATCTTTTCCATGCTGGAGTTATGTGTGTAACCTTTTTCAGTATAGCAGTGATGTGGGAGATGGTGATTTTGTAAAATACCCGGTTCCTGTTTGATGCAGAAAACTGAACTTGTCGGAAGCTGAAGGATTCCACATGACCTAAGAAGTTGGCTCTTGGTGAAGCAAGGGGCCTGAAAAAGGGTTTGAGTTTGTCAGAAACCGGCTGCTGAGGCTAACTCCAACATTCATAGTTGCTACCATGCCATGTTGATGGTAACTAATTATAGCTGGGGCACAAAGCTTTAGTGTCAGTTTGCAAACAGAAGAGTTAATTGCCACATTGAACCTTTGAAATAGCAGATAAACAAATTTATTCTGTAAGATAAAAAGGCCGTTAATGTGTTCCTGCTGTGATCGGCTGCCTTATTGCCTTTCTCATTTCCTCAGGCTCTGTAATTAAACCATTAGCTTGCATACCATGCAGGGAGTCTGTGTGGTGAGAGGAGATAGATGATGACCTAGTTCATGATTCACTAATCTTGGCCTTGCATGGCTTAAAAAACAAGCAAGAATAACTGAAAAGCTTTTTGCATTCTTGTGCATTTTGGAGATTTTGGAAACAGTCCTAAGATTCTGTTTGTTTCCTTGTTCAGCTGAAAGCACAGCTTGCTGAATAATTTGGTACATAGAATCAGAGTTGCCCACTCAGTCTGATTTCTGTATCATCATTCCCTTTTTCTTTTTCCAATATATCATATGAGCTTTTATGATAAAGCTTACCTGTGCTATAAGAAGGCTTTTAGTTTCTTCAGAAATATCCCTTAGCTTCCTTTAAACATAGCTAGATTTCACGAACCGCTTGTCCCTCCAAAGAAGATGCTTGGTGCAGCGCACACCTTCATGTTAGATCCGTTACTTCAGCTTGAATTCCTGGTTTCTCAGCTGCCTCACCATCTTCTTTCAGGTGTCTTATCTCACGTTATTGTATACCTGCTCAGTTGGTACAAACTCGGACTGCATCAGACATGACTGATGCTAGTGCATACTCATTTGGTGCCCGGTGTTCCAAACAAAGAGGTTTTCAGGCTGATTGAAATCCACTGAGGTCATAATCTTGTATCTTCTCAGTCAGTCAACTCTGCTGGGTTCATTGGTAGACAGACTGAGAATTCTGTTAAACCAGTGATTCTGAAAATGGAGGATGTAGACTCTGTAAGAAACAGGAATGGGGATAAACAGACTTTCAGGCTTGGAGTAGCAGCTGAGTGAAAAGGCTGTGACTGGATCATAGTAGTGAGGGGCAGCATGCAGAGTTCCTGGCAGCCAGGAGGTTTTCTCTGACCCACTCCTGCTGCAGTGGAAGGTTTTGGCCAGGCAGCTGCATTCCCAAGCTCTGACAGAGCTGCCTTGCATGTTAAGCTCCCTTTCCTGATATGATTCTCTAGATAGGCTTTGCAAAAACATGCATCCTAGAAAGTAGTTTTCAAAATAGTGAGCTGGACATGGAGTTCAATGTGGAGGAGAAAATAATAATAATAATAAATGGTATAAAAAGAAAATGGGGCAGAGTGGATTCCATAAATCACAGAGCCTGACCTTCACCCTTCACAAATGTGCTGGATCAAATTTAACCTTGAAGCAAGCAGGATGAAGCTTTAAGAGGAAGCTTGTAGTGCCTTGCCGGGCACTAAGCCTGTTGCATAGTTAGAGATCTGACTTTCATGGGTGGTCAGTGTGCCTTTATTCACAGCGAGCTGAGTGGAAAAGCTGCCTATTCTTCTGATGAAACATTTGGCTTCTTTGCTTTCCTTCTTGGTTTTGACTAACACTGAAATTTGTGCTGCTTGTTCTGTTCTCTGTTTCTGACACAGTAGAATCTTAGAAGGCAGTTTAACTCTTGTTTCCTTGGAGAGACCAAGTGCAGCTTTGCCTTGGCCAAGAGAAATGTCCTTTTTGCTTACAAACAGCAATACAAAAGTGGAAAGCAAACCCCTGATGAATACTTGCTGTTTCACTGTTGCTTCTAAGAGGAGACGAATCAATTGTGCCATGAGGTAAATAAGTGAGCTCAGAGCTCTCTTTTGTGATGTGTTTGCATCTTGAAGTAAAACTGCACTGATGTGATGTTTGGGGGTAACCAGTGCATGTTTTCAGATTGTAGTTTAACTGTGTTTCTTGGTCAGCAAAGTTGTAGCTAGGGTTATGGTTGTCTTGATTACCTTCACTGTTTGCCAGGCTGTGAGTTTGTCATTTCCAGAGCAATATTGCAAATGCAATGTACCAATACAGGTAGCAATGTACCAATACAGGTAATTGCTCCTCTCTTTCCCTAGCCATGACTTGCCTCCCAAGAGGCATGAAGAGTTCAAGTTAAAATCTTTTGCTGTTGAGAATAACCACAGAATGTATTGTCAGGAGAGGTGCTGGCAGTACACTTCTGTGTTATCTACTTGGGATTGTGTAATATAGTACATCAGAATAGGTTCTAGTACATAGCAATGGGTTCTGTTTGTTGCTGCTTTTAATGGTTAGACTACTTTCCCTTGAACTTACAGCCAAAAACAATTGAAGAAAGTAATGTTCACCCCCAAAGGTTGTTACATTGAACTAATGCAGCTGTTGGGTTTTATTTGTGCCGCTTTTTTGCGGAGGAACTTCCAGTTACAAGGCATTATTTCTTCCTTCCCTTTCAGAGCTGTGATGTTAAATAATGGAGAAGTTGTTGAATTGTAGCAGTCTGGAATACATTGAAAGGAGGGCACTGAATTAAATCTGGGGCAGGGCAGTTGTCTTTTGGGGTGGTTATTAGTTCACTTTAGAACAGGTTTAATAGTGTGTGCTGCAGATGTGCTGCTATTTGGTCAGAACTACTAAAGGGAACCTAAAGCCATACATGATTGCTTAGGTTACCAGTTTGTTATGTGTTGATGCCCATGTTGCTAGTCAAACTGACAAGCATTTTTGCCATTTGATACTGTACTAAGTGCAACGCATAATATTCATTGGCTTTGCATATCTGTCAGCTTTCGTAAGGCAAGAATGTCAGCACAAGGTGCATCCAAGTGAAATGGAGTTACTCACAAGAAATAGAGTAGCAACTGTTGCTATTTGCAATCCGGTGATCTTTCCTCTACACTGTAATCTTGGAATCTTGGACAACAGCCCTGCTCGGGGACACAGCATCTGGTAGAGGAGTGATTTAATTTAATCCGTAACTACATTTTCAAAGATTTTGGTGAAGCATAACGTTAAGTTCATGGTTGAAATGATTGGAGATGTGGGTGTTGTATTATTGGTACTTGTCACAGGAGGAAGGGGAGGAGCCCCAGTCTCCCAAAGCATAGCCGAACTGGCACGAGTATGTGAGAAATAAGCTTCCTTTGTTTTGGATGACTGGTATCACAATGTAAATCAACCAAAGGAAGACTGTCACTACATTTGTATAGCTTCTTTCATTGTAGTTTTTTGTTTGCACATATCATATTACCCCCGAAGTCAGATTGCTGCTGCAGGTGCAGAAGGGTATGTGTAAATCTATGGTGGGTCATCTAATTTTGGCACCCTCAGGAGTATGTCTTTTTACAGTCCATCCTTACACAGATGGTGTTGAAAACAACTGCTGGAAATAATAGACGTAAGTATTTCCAGCACTGTAAGACTGAAAAGAAGAAAGGAGTAGAAATTTACTCCTGCAGCAAGAGCTGTGCTTATTAATTACCCTCCTTGAAATACAGAAACTACAGAGATTGTGCATGCCCTTTAAAATGCCAGCTGAATCTATTGTGTATTACCTCCCTTCCCCAGCAAAGGTATAGGAAGCTGCTTTGTTGCTGGGAAAGAAATAAACCCAAAGCAACAACATAAAAGGTATCTGGAAGAGCTGTCATTAATTGTGGGAAATGCACATGTAGGGGTCTTGTATTGAAGAAATAGGAGGATCCAAGAAAAGGAAGAGAGTATAAAATTTACAGATGTGCTGGTATGAAGAGAAAACAGGTTTTTGCAAAGCATATTCATTCTGGTATTTGCAAAGTGTTTGAGTTCACTCAGCTGAAGATTCTTAGTTTCTTATGTACAAATTCCTTGGAAAGAAAATGAAGTCAAGGACTGCAAGAACTGAAAAGGCCCTTGGAGGTCAGCTTTGTGAATGGGACTTGCAAAGGCTATAACATAGGAACTATACACAAATGTTTTCATTCTGGCTTTGTTTTGTGTGTGTGAATTTCATAGGGCCATCATGTATTGTATCAAGTTCAAAGAGGAAATATACACAAATTGATATGGAGTCTTCGTGGGATTAAGTGGCTATATACAGCAAGAACATTTATGAGTAATACAGTTGGTTCAATTAATATCAGTCCTGTTAACAATCTGTCTGTAGGCTTTGTGCATATAAAAGGATGTTGAAGTAAACTATGCACATAATCCCCAAAATGTCTATAGATGCAACTTGAGCACTGCCAAGGATGGGGCAGCCACAGCTTCTCTGGGCACCCTCATAGGGAATAATTTCTTCCTAATACGTAATCTAAATCTCCCCTTTGTTAGTTTAGAACTATTTTTGCTTGTCCTATCGCTACAGGCCCATGTAAAAAGTTACCACCATTCCTTCTAGGATTTTATTTTTCCCCCTTGACTTATTTCAAATGTGGCAATTCTGTGAATACTCAAGATGTGCAGATCGAGTTAAGGCTCAGCAAGCTCATTAATCATGATCCTAAATGTCAGTTTAGCTAAAGGCTTGCATTTTGTTTCCTGTAGGTATTATCAATCCAAAGAATCCTAAGGAAGCACCAAAGTCCTTCAGCTTTGACTACTCTTACTGGTCCCACACATCGGTAAGTTCTTTTACAAGAAAACCATGGGGGTGTGTTCTTTTTTTTTGGGGGTGGGGTGGGTTGTTGCCTGCCTTGATTTAACTACATTTTCCTCTGATCATGCTGTCCCTGTGAGATGTTTCTGCATTGTCTCATCCTCACTCAGGTTAAAAGCTTGTTGTTACATGTGATTTTGTCCTGTCTGGGGGAGAGCAGAAAGCTGCACTCCTGAAGTTCCACAACAAGTTGTAAATATTTGAAAGGTTACCGCAAATATTCACTAAGAATGTTCTGTTCTTGAAGGATGTGTGTGAACCACAGTTAATTCAGTTTTGCCCTTAGACAAGTGAAAGTTGCTTGAGTTCTTATAGCTCAGGGTGAGATGTGGTCTGGATTCCCTTGACATGTCTGGAAAAGGCGGAGTAGTGATCCGTGTTTTGATAGCTGCAAAAGCAATGAACTCTCATCCAGCTCTTCTGCCCCACCCTCCTGCGAATTGGTGCTGAGGTCTCGCTGACTTCCAGCAATTGTTCTACAGCAGAACTGTGTTGTTCTGCCATCTACCCCTCCCCTGCCTTATTTTCTCAAAAGATATAGAAAGAAGGGATAATTAATTTCTCTAATTTTAGTAACATGGATGCTGCAAATAAGACTTAATATTTCTGAGCAGATCTGTGGCCAACCAGATTGTTTTCATGACGAAAAACGTGGATTTGTGCAGCTTTTCTACTGAATCTTCCAGAGCAGCCATGCGAGTAGATTACAGGATCAGTTAGAACATTATGAACTTAATTCCTGAAAAGTAGCAGATAAGCAGCATCAAAGAAAAGTGGTTTGATAAAATCTTTATCCCAGCATTAGAATGTGGGCACAGCTAAATTTGTCCTGATTTCAGGAAAAAGTAGTAGAAAAATCCAGCATTTCAGGAAGAGAGCGAATGCTAGATTAAGAACAACATAGTCACAATATAGTGACATAGTCCTACAAAATCAAGTTTCAGTATTATGTTATCTCTTCTGGTTCATGCAACATAAAACATCTGTGTAGATAATCATTAGGATGGTAATTTTTTCAAGTATGTTTATCAAGGGCTTTCCTAAATCATCAAGACATGAGAAAAATGGGCATAGACACTGAATCCAGCTTTCTGCCAGTGTTTTGTGTCTTAAACCATGCCTGGAGCTGCACCTTGGGTTTCCTCTAGTGACTGGATATTGGTGTCTGATCAATGCTGTGCCTGAAACATACTACTTAAAAAATAGAGAATTCATTTTTATCATTCATGAAGCTTTGCCTTAAGCAAGTTCTGTATTGGCCTTAAGATCTGGCAAGTGTGTTCTTATTGACATCTTTAACTTGTGATTTCTTTTCATTGCCTCTTTTCAAAACATAACAAACTTTTCAGTCGAGTGTTTGAATGTGGTAACCCGCTTTGTCCTGATACAGATTTCTATCACTGGATGCATCTGCAGTAGAGATTTCATTTATAACTGGGCTAAGTTGCTTTAAAATAGCTTCTTCTTAATGTTATGTTTCAGTTTTCTTGTTGAGTTTAGCCATAGAAAAGTGTTCTAATGCATTGTCCTTCACTGATTCAGCTACTTGCTAATGTGAAATGATGTGTTTGACATACTTAGGGATTCTGTAGTCACCAGTGAGGTTGTAAATAGAAAACTGTGTTGTATTGGATGGTGGGATCAGACAGCTGCAAGAAAACCTTGGTCATTTTAATGGTTTCTTTACACTCAATCTGAAAAAGCCCAACAACCAAACAAACCCCAGCAACTTTCTTCTCTTTTCCCTGTGCTACCCTTCAGAGCCCTTGTCAAGACCAGCCACTGTGGGGTTTTTTTTTGTAGCTCCCAGTCCTTTATTCATGTGTATTGACTCTCTGAACTCTACTTTTGGTTTTCTCCCCCCGACTCCCTCCTCCCAGACACCCTGAATCTCATTTGTCAGTGATCTTGCTCGAAACTTTTCCAATAGTGCCAACAATGCTCACAAAACAAGAGGTTGGTTTCTTTGTGCAGATTGTTTCCTCAGCATTGATGGAGTGCTCCTGCATTGTCATCCTTCTCCAGCTGGTACTGCCTTGGGAAAAAGCTGTGTGCAGAAATGTGCACATTTGTGTATATTTGCTTCTTCCTAATAGATTGACCCACAATGGGGAAAAAAGTAGGAAACAAAACCCAGTTGTGTTTTGAAATGTTACTTGAATGCTAGGATAAGACTGTATTTATGCTGTTTTCATGTCTTTCCAGCCTGAAGATCCCTGCTTTGCATCTCAGAGCCGTGTATACAATGATATTGGGAAGGAGATGTTGCTGCATGCCTTTGAGGGCTACAATGTATGCATTTTTGCCTATGGACAAACTGGAGCTGGGAAATCTTACACAATGATGGGCAAGCAGGAGGAGAGCCAAGCAGGCATAATCCCCCAGGTAAAACAGAACCCAGAAAGGAGATTTGGCTTTATAGTATGTTCAGGCACGTGCTTGCTGGTGTGCTGTTCTTATATTGCAATAACAGTTAACAGAGAACAACAGCTTATTCTGAAGTGAAAGAAACTTACTGGGGAAAAAGCATTCTAAGTCATTTTCCTCTCTGTTACTTTATAAACTCGTACTATGCTCTCTGTATATTTTATATCCATCCAATTTCTCCACTTTGCCAGCAAACTAGCAAATCAAGATGTCTGGTTCACTGGGTTTCTTCTCTGAGTTCAGCTGGGACAGCACTTAACACTTTGTATTCAGCAGGAATTCAAAAGGTAGCATTACTGATCATCATGCCAGGAACATTTTGTGGAAACAAGCTTCCCAAAGCTAAAAACTGAGTAAGGCATCTTGGTAAGAAAAATGTATGAAAACGTTTTGAGATCCCCCCACAAGAAATACTTTATAATGTAGTATCCTATAACTGTTGGTTGCGTGGCACTTGTTCAGGCCTTCTTCAAGCATATAGGTGCTGACAGTGAAGCAGGTTCATTGGAAGATAGTGTGTTCCTCCATTCCCAAAATAGAAACCTGAGGTTGGGTTTCAGTTTTGATAAACAAATATGCTGAACAGCTTGAGTCCTCATTCTGCTGCAGGTTTGCAGGAGACATTGGCCCTGTGCCACAGGTGTGAAATAGAGGACACAGAGTGTTGTTCTCTGCTAATAGCATGAGCATACGTCCTGAAATAGGTTGCAAGTGTTCTGATGATTAGCTTAAAATAACATTGGAAGAGGTAACGTGGTGAAGGACAGAATTCTTGCATCTAACCATTTTGGTTTATTAAGCAGTGTCTTTATGTACAGCGTAACAGGTGAAATGAGCTGAAAATCTGTGACAAAAGCTTCATGCTAAAATGTTTTGTTGTAATCTTGGTATTCCTATTTGTTTTTACAAAACTTCAAATAGATACAAACTAAATATTGTCCTAAGAATCCTCTAATTTAATAATGCTCCTGTGGATTGAATAATGCTCCTGTTATCTACTATAGTTTTAAACCAAAATGGTTTTCCTCCAACTTCACCGGGAAGCCTTCCCATGAAGGTACAAAATAAACTGTCTGTTGAGGGAGACCTTGTTGAATCTGTTCTCACATACACAGAAGGTACAGCACAGTCATGATGGAAGTAATATAGGTTGTTGACATTAAATTCTTAGGTGTTGACAAAAATCCCCTGTCTGCAAGTCCCTAGTGTGGAGCTTCGATACTTCAGCCATGTGTTGACTGAATACTTCAGAGTTTGTACTTTCCAAATTGCCTGTATTCTTCATAAGCTATTTTTCATACAATGGCTTGTAGATATCTGTTCCAGAAACCTCTTTCTACTCTTATTCCTCTTTGTACCCATGCTGTACAAACTACAATGGCTTGCCCACTGTTCATCTTTTCTTCCTTTATCACAATTTTAGGTGTCTCATTTAAGTTATTTGTAGACAAGTACTCTTAAAGCAGTAGACTGCTTTTGTTACAGCATCCTTCATATGAAAATACTGTTAACAAATTTTGAAGTAATTTCTGCCTGTTGATTTAAACCTGAATCCTGGAACCTCAGCACACCAAGTAAACAGACCTGTTTTTATGAGGCTAGGAGAGGATTAAGGATTTTAATAATTCCTTTCTAAAGTTAGTGCTTCCCATTTCAGTTGTTACAGGCTTTTTCTATTTTATAGTACAGAATAACAGTGTTGGTTAAACCTAAAACAGTTGTTGAGCTACTATATAAAATAAGGTTGAATGATAGTGATGTAGAATTGGGAAGCTGCATGTGGTTACTGTAACAAGTTCTTTTCCTCTGCCTTCAATCTAAAGCCAATTTAATGGCATGTCATAGTAGTTACTTGTTACCATTCCGGTAAGACTAATTTCTGACTCAGGTTTAATCTCTTTCCAGCTGTGTGAAGAACTGTTTGAGAAAATCAATGACAACAGCAATGAGGAAATGTCATATTCTGTAGAGGTGAGTATGGTGAGGGATCAAAGAGTATCTGTGTGCCGGACATCAAACTGAGCGTGGGTGCTGCATTATTGATGTTGGATTAAGATGCTGTGGGTTTTTTAATTTCATCTTATTTTAAGCTTTGTGTCTTTTCTGTTTCATGTTTGAGGCAAATGTAGTTAAAACCTGTCTGGGACTTTTTGTTTCCTTGCCAATTGTTACAGTCATAATTTATACCCTATTTCCCAACAGGACTTGTCTGCATAGCTCAGTCTTACCTGCCATCTGTTAGTAGGTTTGGTTTACAGAGAAAAATTGTTTAAGCTGTGCATACATAAGAAGTTTGTCATTACTTAATTTTTGTTCATAATTATCCTTACTTGGATCGGGTTGTATTTAGAAAGTGGTTTTGTCTCCTTGCACGACTTGAAGACAAAAATAAAAGCGACCCCTTCATAGACTATTTCCTGTCTTTTACTGTTTACTTTTTCCCCCCAATCAGTGTTAATGGCTTGACATGCAAATATGAAGAAAGGAAGAACAAAAAGCTGGTAGAATTCAAATGTGATTATTATTAAGAAATGTGAACTCCAATCACTGCTGCTTCTAAATTACAGAACTGGATGATTACTAGTTCTGTGGCCCTGAATCTGTCCATTTTAACACTTCGTTTAATTGTATTTCATTAACATTTGACGACTTAATGCTTCAATACCATAGGAATATCATGCTTAGGATTTGTGTATGAGAAGATTCCCACATTTTCCTGATGTTTTTTCTATTTCGTACTTATTTCTTTTTCTGATTATGTCTCTAAGAATAGACTTGTCCATGTGAGAGAGAGAAATAGCCTCTTATAATAGAAATCTAAAAGAACAAACATCTGACAAATGAGCAGAAAAGAGAGTCGGGAATAGTGATGGAAATGTATAAATAGTGTGTTGTGATCTGTTTTGGGTATAGAATTCATTTATCTGCACTTGTACAAAATGAGATCTTCAATCTCTAAATCCCTAAATTTAGAGATTGAGTTTGCATCTGTAATCTTTCCACAAAATGAAAGTAAAGAATTTCCTGTCTCTTTCAATATTTAGTATCTTCACTGCTGCAGCTACCAAGTACCTGTTGGACTGGGATAAGCCTAGTGCCATGAGAAAAAATAGAAATTAAAGAATTAAAGAAGCTTTCTAATTTATTTCAAAGGGTGCAGATTCCAGATTACCATAGTTTGTATGATTATACCAATGACTCAGGAATACAGCAGGACGTGGGGATAGCTTAGAGTCAAAAGTTGCTTCTGCATATAAAGAAATTAGTTCTTTTTCCCTTCTTAAGTTTGCTTTGGAGGCACATAAGAGACATTCCTTGTAAGCAGATTCCTCCTACCATCTGTCTTGTTTGCCTCTTTACAAAGACAGTCTTGCTGCTGTGTCGTATTAAAGCTGTTAAGATGATTGTGAACTCAAGGGTATAATTTTTAATTAAACACCAGTGCTTTTCGAAATGGTTGAGGGATCTGTACATGAGTCCTGCAGCTTGTGCTGGAGATCTGAGGCATGAGACTAGTGGCTCTTCTTCCCTTCTTCCATGATCTCAATCTGTTAAATGAACTCAGACACTCACCTACAGCATTCCTGCAAGGGACTGGGGGAGTTTCTACCAGTGGCGCTCTGAAATGCTGCAGGGCTGCTTGCAGAGGAAGCCTTAGGAAACACTAAATTGTCCATGCAAATTCCTGTTTTCAGGTGAGTTACATGGAGATTTACTGTGAGAGAGTAAGAGACTTGTTGAACCCGAAGAACAAAGGCAATTTGCGGGTGCGAGAACATCCTCTGCTTGGACCATATGTGGAAGATCTGTCCAAGTTAGCAGTCACATCTTACACAGACATTGCTGACCTCATGGATGCTGGGAACAAAGCCAGGTTAGTGATGATAGCACACTGTATATTTTTATCTCTGTTGTGGGGATATATGGCATATAGCAGCAAATCTGAAATATCTTCTGTGACGCATTGGCATTTCTGGAAGAAGCTCAGGAAGACTATTATACTCCTCAAGCTGAGGAGTACTGCTGAAATGTATACTGATCAATGCTGTTAAAAGGCTGAAATTGATTTGGGGGGGGGAACAGCACTGCAAATCACTGTATAGATATTTAAAGCTTGTAATGGGTTGAGATGAGGTACGTAGATAATTATACTGGCTTTTAGTTCTGCCTTTTGTTGTGTACTCTATCACTATGTTGGTATAAATACACATGTGAACACAGTCTTCTCTTTCATTCAGTCAAGTGGCCAGGGCTTAAGTTGCCATTTTAGCTTTCAGTTCTGGTTCATTAGTAGTTGTTTTCATGACAGCTGTAGGCTCCATTTAACAATGTGTGGGAAAGATTGATGTAATGCTGCTTGTGTTTTCTTGGGTGTTTGAGTGTAAAGTAGATTACTGAGTACACAGATTGAGGAAGCTGTCTTTAAGCTGTGATGAAGAAGGGAGTAATTCAGGAGTGAAAAATCACAGGGTTTGTTAGTAACATTCAAGGTGGCTTTGTCTTGGTTACCAGGGCAGAACATAAACTATACAGCCTCTTGGTCTCATTCCTCCCCAGCTGCTTTCAGCCCTGCAGGTAGTTGTACTTAGAGCACAGAGGCTACTGTTTCCTAAACATGTCTATATCTGTTCATATTTTAGGACTGTGGCAGCTACCAACATGAATGAAACCAGCAGCCGCTCTCATGCTGTGTTCACAATTGTCTTTACTCAGAAGAAACATGACACAGAAACTAATCTTTCCACAGAGAAGGTATGTTACAAATAAGTGGCTTTCTGATTGTTTTTCACAAATCTTCTTTGCAGTGACTTATTCTTATTGGCAGTATGATGATAAAATGAGAATTAACTGGGTATTCTGGTGTTCTGTTTAAGGCTGTGTGTCTTGACAGGGTCTTTTTATTTCTTATGGGGTTTTTGTTTGAATGTTAATTCTAAAAACATATAAATAGAGAATATGTGCAGGATGAGAGTATAAAGATGTGGGGAAATATGGCCTTAAGGACTAAATTCTATGGGGAGGGATATAGGAAATAAAGGAAGTTAATATTTTCCAGTCTTGTTCCGAAAACTTTGTGGTTTTGGTTCTCAGTGCAATCTTTGCCTCCTTAGTTCTTTTCTGTGGGCACAGGAATTGGAATGAGTGAGACTTAGGCACTTGTTGGAATTTGCATGTTAAAAGGAGGCACACTGTTTAGCATGGGATAGTTTTTTCTGCCTTGTGTTACTGTGGAATAGAAGCTGCATGCAGAAGTAGCTGAAATACAGGTAATGTTCATGTTTCTGAACTGACTATTGTGGACAGACCTAAAAAAACCGATCTATTGAAGACACCACGTCCTGTAAAATTATCATTAACTGACATGCGGTCAGTTTAGTTAGGCCATTAGTGCATTGTTGTTGATGTCTTCAGAGTCAGGATGAAACATTAAGTTTCTCCTCTTATGAGATACTTGTGCTGTCAGCAGTAGTTCTGACTGCTTTTCTACTCCGTTCATGCAAGACCTCGTTCTCTCCTTCTAGGTAGAGGGGTATACTGATACTTAAACTAGAGTATAATCCCAGACACCTCTGATCCATAAGATAACAGCATCAAGCTAATAGCTTGTGAAAACTTTGTAGTTTTAAGTACGCTGTGGTGGTTTCTTTAGACAATAGAGTTATTCTCATGCTGTAGAATTCTTTGAAGTTTTGTTCTTTAGCTCACCAAGAGCTAATTCTCATCGTTGATGTGCTTTCTCTCCTCAGGTCAGCAAGATTAGCCTTGTGGATCTAGCTGGGAGTGAGCGAGCTGATTCAACTGGTGCCAAAGGAACCCGGTTAAAGGTATTGGACCATCAGTGTTTGGGGGGAAGAAAGGGAAGTGGCTGCACAAGCTTCATGTAGGCTCTTCACTTGATGAATAATGAAGAAAAGAAACACTTGCTATTATAAGAATGGAAAAAATTGTTGCAAAACTGAAGACTTTTTCTCCTCTCTGATCATGGGTTTGATTTGGCTTGTTTAGTCTGCAGCGGTTCATGGTTGAACAATTCTAATTACTATATAATACTGGATTTTCTTTCCCCAGGAAGGAGCAAATATAAACAAGTCTCTCACAACTCTGGGCAAAGTTATTTCAGCACTGGCTGAAGTGGTAAGTACAGCATTTAGTTACCTGCAACAACCTATTCAAAACTTGTAAAACTGAGACAGTAAAAACTGTGTGCAGCAGAATCATTCATGTTCTTGGCTTAGCATTCTGAGCCAAATTAGCTGTGTGTATTCTGGTAGATGAATAGTGTTAGTAGTATTCTGTGAATGTCATGCAGCCTGGTAGAAACTTTGTTGATAGGGTGAAGCATTGGTTTATTTAGCTGTGAGGAAGCCTTGCAAAAGAAGCTATTGTTTGTGTAGAAGACATGTTCAAGTAGCAAGCTTTTAGTTCTGTAGAGCAGTTCATTTGAAAGAATAAATTTAGAAAACTAACTGCAGGTTTGTTATTAAACATTTTAGCAATACAGTTGATTATCACTGGCTTTTTTTCAATGGCAAGACTTAATTGTTGAGTTGAGTGAGCATATGTTGAACACAGTGTTGTAGGTTCAGAAGAATACTTTGTCTTTTTTTATAGTCAACTGCTATTTAAAAAGCCTAAACTGCTGTTTCTTTTCAAAGTGAGTTCTCAACAGCTTGGGCAGGTTGAGTATACTGAAGTGCTTTTTAGATTTGTCTTTTTGTTATGAAAACTCTTCTTATTCATTGGGCTTCTCAAGAAAAGCAAACACTGTCCAAGCTAACATGGCAATTTTGTATAAAGCTCTGTTAAGAAGCTCATCTTGTATTTTCTTCCTCTTTCTTTAATGCTTTCAACTTAGGATAACTGCACCAGCAAGGTATGATGGTCTGAGTAGTAGTGAATATTGTCTTGTTTTGCCTGAGTGTAAGACTTTATTCTCTTCAGTTCAGGAATCAAAGAGCAGGGATCTTTTATGTCAGATCCTTGAGAAATTCCTGTGACTCAAAATTGTAGTCATGAAGCCTGAAAATTATCAGTACTATAATTTAAAGATGTTCTAAGGTTGGGGATAAAGTAATGAAAAGTGCATATTTAAGTATGTATTTAAGAATATTCTTTTATTGCATTCCTGCTCCTGATTCGGTGATTTACCTTGGGAATATTTATTTTTCATATGGATAAGTTCATCTTTGCTTTCATAATTCTTCTCTCCATGCTTTTTTCTTTACCCCATATGATGGATTATAGGCGATAAGTCAATTCTAGTTTTCAGCTTTAGCATGTGGTGCTTAAGAGCCCTTTGTAATTTTACTCATCTGTTGTGAGGTTACTCACCTTTGGTAAGGGACAGTAGAACTATTGCAAGACTAACACATTTTAGGCACTCTTGAGTGTTAAGAGGAGTTTCACACAAATGATAATCAGGCCTTTTATTGCAAAGCCATATCCTGTGTTGAATGTCAGGTGCAAACAAACTTGTGGCATCTCTTGAAGCAAGATGCTTGGCTGTTAACTATTTGTGTAAGTAAACAAATGACATTCTGTTAGAGCTTTTGGAGTTAATCGTTGTTTCATTTAGATCAAATAGAGAAGCTGGGGAAGTCTGCCAAAGGTGCTGAGAAAGCCCTCTTGTGTGGAAGTTCTAATCTGTCACTAGTGATTTTGGGATCAAGTACTTGAGTATCTAAGTAGATACACCTAGGTCATATGCCTTGTGCACCTGTATCTCTGTAGCTGTGCAATCTCCTGTAATAGACTTTTGACTGCTCTTGGAAGCTGTAACTTTTCTAGCAAAGGACAAATGAATCTTACCCTGAACAATTTACTGCCTAAATTGTCTTGGAATGGTGTTAAAACGCACAACTGAAATGTCAGGAAGATATCCTTAGTGCACAGGCAAACCTTTCTGAAGGTAGTGTGTCAAGGGAATTCTCTGGACTGCTTATCATCATGTTAGATGTTTGAATATGGTGCATGTTGTCTCATAATCACTTTTACAACTGAGGATGGGCCATCCCTCTGTTTAGATAGCTTATGTGGATGCTGTCACGGTTCTTTTGATATCCTATGATTTTTTGTGTCTTTAATTTTCCTTTTGATGTCTGTTTTTTTCGGTAATGTGTTCTTTTCTTTGTAGAGTAAAAAAAAGAAGAAGACAGACTTTATACCGTACAGGGATTCTGTGCTAACATGGCTTCTTCGAGAAAATCTAGGTATGGCTGATTTCCTGTGCCAATAGGGAAAAAAATTCTCATTCCATGTTCTGACTGCTTTTAACTCACTTATATGTGTATCAAGTATGGAGTGAAATAATTTTGCTTATCAAATCTCAGTCATACAGTTCTACCTTTGGTTAAAGTTACAGCTCTTTGCTATGATTTTTGGTATGTTCCTTAGAATGTAGAATATAGTTGAATTCTATAATTTATTGAAAATACTGTTGGTGAATACTGTAGTTTCATCTAAAGTCTTACCTGTTTGTTGTAGGTGGTAACTCCAGAACTGCGATGGTTGCTGCTTTGAGTCCAGCAGACATAAACTATGATGAAACTTTGAGCACTTTAAGGTACTTTCTTTTTATCTGAGATGGATACAAGTAGCTGTTAGCTCTAATAGCCACATTCTATCCTCAGACTTTTGGGTTATTATGCTTCAAGAGCATCTGTAGGGAAGATGACTCAATACAAAAATTCAATTACTCTGAAAGAGGAAAACTGATCTATTTTGTGTGAACAGGGAGCTAGGCATTTGTTGCCTACCCTTAACTTGAAAAATCAAACTCATCTTCTTGTGTTTGTATGTTCTTTTCCAGTGTGGTCCCTAAAATTAAGCACACTGGTCAAGCTGAGGATTCAAAGCACTGAATAAAGAAAGAGAGAAAGAAAAATCTATTGTCTGTTGTACATATTGTTAATCCGTCTTGAGTAGAACTTTTTGGAGCAATACCCTCTATTGAATATGAATTCAAATGCATGGCTTAATATAATGCAAGATTCTTACATACAGCTGAAGCTAAATATCTCCTATATTGCTGCATTCCTGCATTGCATATAAGCGCTTACATTCTCATTGTAAGATTTCACTGGTTTGGTCTGGTTGCAGATATGCAGATCGTGCAAAACAGATTAAATGCAATGCTGTTATCAATGAAGATCCCAATGCCAAGCTGGTGCGTGAGCTGAAGGAGGAGGTGACAAGGCTTAAGGATCTCCTGCGTGCCCAAGGGCTGGGAGATATTATTGACAGTAAGTGGATTAAACACACCCTACCATCTTGAGGTTGGTCTGTCTTACAGTGAAGGGAGGGCTGGGCCTGTGAGACAAAGGGGTTTAAAACAAAGGAGTTAAATGTAGGTGCTGATATTAAATTTGAGCAGGGGTTTAGGAATGGTAGCATGTTCTGTCTTTTAACAGTCCATCATAGGATTATCTGTAGAGAGGCCACCTTCAAACTCTCAAGGAAAAACATGGAACTTGAGTTTCCTGTTACTGTGGAACTGATTTTGTGTAATAGAACTTACGCATTCAGGAGTTGCCCTGATGTGTTATGGAGGGTTTTTTTTCTGGCTGCTAATAAAAGGAGGATAGAAGCTTAATTTCATACTGAGAAAGAAAGCATCTCCTCCTTAAAGGGTTAAGGTTATTAGCTGATACCTGGCTTCAATGCCCTCCTTGCTCAGAAAAGAAAATGATGACTAATTCCTGTTAGACAATGTCCTGAGTGACAAACCATTTGTCATCTCAAAATAACCAGCTATGAAACAGCTGCTTGTGAATAAATAATGAATTCTTTTGGGGCGAGATTTTGACTTAGGTTGGCAGAGTGGTATTGTACTGGTTTGCTTTGCCAGCAACCTCTTAAAGCACCAGAACACATTCATTTGTGCCTGAATTCTTTCCTTGTCCTCATTCCAAACAAAGCAAATAAACCAAACTTTAGGCTGCTGCGTTCTTCTCTAATATGAACAATGGTTTAATTCCTAGGGAAGGAAGTGCCCATAAAAGCACAGAATGTATTCCAGTGGATTAAAAGATTCTTTGACTTAATAAAGGGGGAATGTTGCACTAGATTCTGATTTGTCAGAGCTTATTTGCCTGTGAAGCAAAAGTCCTAACTGAGTCACAGACTGCTTAAAGATGGGTAACATGTATTTACCTTTTTGTTTGCTTGTTTTCAAGAGAATGAGGCCAGAAGACAATGCAATGCAAGTGGTTATGTGATTGGTACAATCTGTGTTTTTTGGTTCTAAATCAAAACTGGAAAAATACCTGTGTTAATGAAAATTGTATTTTGTTTCTTTAAATATCAAGTAGTATTTTCTTCCCTTCCTGTGTCCTAGTGAGCCTTCAATTTTGATCCTTCTTGTGTTTTCCCTCCTGCTTCCTTTCAGTTGATCCAATGGGAGATGAATACTCTGGAAGTGGAGGCAAATGTGTGTATTGTGTGGTTCTCTTTTTAACCTGCTTTCTCTGGATCAGCTTTTAACTGAGCTTTGCATGCCAGCATTTCTCACGGGGAAATCCCAGACAGAACACTCACTGTGGAATGCAGTGCTGGTTCATGGAAACTAGCTTAACCAGCATTCTTAGATTGAGTCGACAGTCAAACAGAAGTGCAGAGTTTCAAATACAACATATGTTCATTGCTTTCTTTCTGGCAGGATATAGAAAGGAGAGAACTAGTTCTTTAGTCTGTTTTCATGACAGCCAGCAGTTTAGATTGGAACTGGAAAATCATTTTCTGACCTCTTTCTGAAGTTAGTTGAAACAGCTTCCACACACTTAGCGTCTGGCCTTTCAGCATCTCTTTTCCACCTAGAAGGGTTTGTTTGAAATATATATATCGATATATCTATTTCAAGAGGAAACGTTATCAGTTCCTCCTGGAGATGGAGATTTGTTTATCTATATGGTCTCTTTAAAAACATGAACACCTTATGAAAGTCACTTATTTGAGCTCAAACATTTGGTTGCAGATGAGTAACTGAATAGGGTTAAAAAAGTCAGCCAGTAGCATTTAATTTGTGTTCTACTGTTTGCTTCTGGGAAAGGGAAATATACCTAGTCCGTTGCAGGAGAAATGTATGGAAATTGGGGGTTGGTAGACTTTTTAAACTCTTTCAGTCAGTTTTCTTCACCCTCACTCAGATAGTATAAGCTGGAAGAGATCTGTCTGAAATTTCCTAGAATTAAAGCTACTGGTGGTGTAAAGACTCATCTTGGCCTTGTCTTACATTCTGATGCTGCTTCCAGCGTGTGCATATGTCATCCGTGTGAAAGCTGCAGCCTCCAGGAGAAGCGTGCATGATGTTGAGGGTTTTTGGTTCCCTCTGGTCACAGCAACTGAAAGCTTTTGCAAGTGCCACTTCCTTTATCTTCAGGGATGCATGTGTCTGTTGGCCTCTCGAGACTTCATCCTCCCTGCTCTGTCATGCCTGCTTTCCTCATCCCGATGGCATTCCCTTTCCTTAACCTGCTTTTCTTCTGGTAAACTCCCACCCCTGCTTCCTGTATTTGCAGATGGTGGTTTTCAAACTGACTTGTTGCAGTCATGTTTTATGAGGCTGAAACAGCAGGTTGAATGTGGAGTGAACTAGGGCATAAGGCTGACAATAGCAGAATTGTTCAGGGGAAGAGTAGAGGAGATGTAGGAGGACATGGAAATCTATGCAATGTCAGGGCAAGCATCTTATTTTTGTAAGTGTGAAGCCCTTGTTTATAACTTGCAAGGTCTGATTTGAGCTGTTTGTTTCCTAAGGATAATTATTTTAAAGGATTTTTTAATAGCATTTAGAACTATCAAAATTGTTAAAGCTGAGCTGTTTAGTTGTCTGGTATTTCCAAGTTAGAAGGTGTTTTTGGGGGTGTGTGGTTATTCTGAGGATATGGTTTACAGACATAGCTGAGAAACCAAGTTTGATTAAAATAAGTTGCCTTTGGATACTTGTTCTTAAATCAGTCATTCACCTTTTCCTTGTTTTCAGTCTTCCAAGGAGGCATCTTTCAGACCTCCAGGTTTTCAGGCTACAAAAGCTGCCTTACTAAATTTGGGGGATTTTTAAGGCCTCCCTCATATCAACTAAGGCCAAAAAGCTTTAAAGCACCTTCTGAAGTATGAGAACCTTATCAGATATTTCACTGATCAGGTGTCTTAGCTTTCCATTTTTCAGATAAGGAGGGTTAAGAGGTAACATAATGATGTTGTTATGGACTTGTGTTCTGTTCTACCCGTCATGGACTGAAGGTGATTTACATACTCCTCTGTGAGAACTTAAGGAGGGGTAGCTCTTTGTGGTCTGGGTGGTTCAGCAGCAGAACCACTCCTGTGACAAACATTTACTTAGTCATGACTTTAGATTAAAGGAGTCCAGAAGTGAATGTTTTGCTGAGTTGAGAATATCCCTGAACCTGCTTCTGGTCTGAGCTCTGTGGTGCTCGGTTTAGTGTTTAGTTGGGAATAGGATGGTTTGGTTTTTGACAAGTATGTAAATTACTTTTTTCCAAGCTTGATCAAAATGGTTTATGATGAAGTCCTTACTGGTAGTCCTCAGGGTCTGAACTGAGTTACCCATATATTATGGATACTAATATTAAAAGATTTGTTTCAGAACTGCCATCTAAAAATTACAAAACTTGTTGCTGCTTAAATGCTTTCCTCTTACACTGGTGTTTCCTCCCTTTCCTTTTTCCTCTTCCTTCCTTCTTCCTATTTTCCTTTTCCCCATCTTCCTGCCTTCCCTCTGTCTGTGTGTCTTTCTCCCAGATTTGAAAGATTTTCAGAACAATAAACATAGATACTTGCTAGCCTCCGAGAATCAACGTCCTGGCAATTTTTCCACAGCCTCCATGGGGTCTCTCACTGCATCTCCATCCTCCTGCTCTCTCAGTAGTCAGGTGGGCGTAACATCTGTGTCCAGTATACAGGAAAGAATCATGTCGACACCTGGAGGAGAAGAAGCAATTGAACGTTTGAAGGTGGGTATTGCTGTAGATCACAGAATCATAGAATGGTTTGGGTTGGAAAGAACCTTAAGATCATTCGGTTCCAACCCCCCTGCCATGGGCAGGGACACCTCACACTAAACCATATCACCCAAGGCTCTATCCAGCCTGGCCTTAAACACCATCAGGGATGGAGCATTCACAGCTTCCTTGGGCAACCCATTCCAGTGCCTCACCACCGTTACAGTAAAGAATTTCTTCCTTATATCCAATCTAAACTTCGCCTGTTTAAGTTTTAACCTGTTACACCTTGTCCAAGGCTAAATAGCAGTGAACTTGGGGAACTTTCCTTCATAAATACATTGAGTATGCTACTGTTCCTGTAGGAAGCTGTCTGAAACCCACTTGTACCTTTAAAAGGGCACTTAACAGTGATGGGCTAGAAGCTGGGTTCATGTACAACCTTTCTTGTTAGAATTACTTAAGTTTAATTGTAGTCTGGAGCTACAAGTAAATTATAAATGAAAGTCTTGATTTGTGTTTACAAGTCCTCTGATGCTGTGGTAATTATGGAAAATGTGATCATAAGTATAGACTTCAGGAGGCCTGGTCAGCACCAGTGTGGACAAAGTCTGCCTAGCAAATGCACTCAGCTTTCAGAAAACCAAATTACCCCCAAGTTGAAAGGAACAAGGAAGAATAATCCTGCCACTGTTGTGTTCACCCAGCCCCCACAGATTAAAATGTGAAGCACACAGAATAGCATGCTGTACCTAGACAATAGCAGCCTTGTCCCAGTTCTGCATAGAATTGAACCGCATCAAAAGTGCATTACAGTGAAGTATTTCTTGATTTTTATGAAAGCTCCCCCCCAATCTCCATGGGTGGATGAGTGGGGAGAGCTGGCCGTGTTGAATCTCTGCTTCATTCTCATGTCTTGTCCATGAAACGCTGCCACAGGGATTGGAATGGGCTGGGACACACACAGCATTTCCCTTTCCGACTGGAAAGCCGCTGTTGCCATGGAAATAACAGTGTGGTCTCTACAGTGCTTTGGCATCCAGTTACTGAATGATGTCTGTAAATCAGATTTAAATTAAAAAAAAGGGGGGGGGGGGGAGAGAATATAAAAAAAAAAAGGTGGGGGAAAAGGAAAAAATGGGGTGGTTGAAATCAAAATCTGACTGTGGTTAGGTAGGAAGTTGTCTTTTCATCTCTGCTTGCTTTGAAATCTGTTTACCCTTTTAAAAAGGAGACAATTTAGGGTTTTGAAGTACCGAGAGTAACTTTGATATCCGGAATAAATCTGAGGTCTAGAACTAAGCACAAACTTTAACTGCTTTGTGTATTTTGGAAAGAACTTTGAGAGGAATTGTAATGAGCCTTCTGGGATTTTCACACAGGAATCTGAGAAGATCATTGCAGAGCTGAACGAAACATGGGAAGAGAAGCTGAGGAAAACCGAGGCCATTAGGATGGAAAGGTCAGGCATCGGAAGTGCTGTAGATGTGGATGGTCTCTAGAAGACAGAGAAGTGTGGAAAATGGAGAATGTTATTCTGTTCAGAAGCAGGAGAACAGCAGAATAGTGCTTAGTGATAATTCTGCTGACAGTAGGGGCAATGCTGAGAGCCATGTATTTTTCCTACATTCCCTAAAGTGTGTTTACTGCTGTAAATCAGGTAGCACTGGCTATTGGTACCTTGGCTTTTGCCGTGAAGCAGCATGGAGTCTGGGTTTCTTCCATCTCCCTTTCAACGTTCTCTTACATTCCAAAAATTGCACTTATCTTGTCATATATTATTGCACTAAAATGCTGTTAAACCTCCAACATTTTTGCTGTTGCTCTTCTGAAGGCCTGTAAGTTCTAGGGCTAAAGTTTAGAAACTTGCCCTATTGTGTTATGAGGTGGTGACAGTTCTTGCTCTGTGGTCACTGGATAGGCTGGTTGAAGGTCTAATGTGGCTTTCTATAGTACTTATTTTGTTTAAGAAGCCTAAAATATGATAAATACCTTTCTTTTCTTTCTCAGGGAGGCATTGTTGGCAGAAATGGGAGTTGCCATTCGGGAAGATGGAGGAACACTGGGAGTCTTTTCTCCTAAAAAGGTAGAGAAAATTGATAACTATTGCACCATGTCCCTGAAAGGCTGAACAACCTGGAAGGAGAGGGTGATGAGGGATTACCACTCACACAAAGATGTGTATTCATGTAAGATACAGAAGCACATAAGTGAGGTTTCGACCCTTAGGAGCAAGTTCATTTTAAAATATCTTTGTGGAAAGAACTTTAGTGTTAGAATCTCTCAAAACACTCTATATCTTAAGGATTATTTTACCCATAATAATGAAGTTGGACACTTCCTCATGCAAGTGATGCAACATAGTACTTAATGCTTTTAGGGAGCTGCAGAAAGAATTGCCTGTGGTAGCTTTAATTAGTCATTAAGGTAGGGAAGCATATGCTAGTCTTAAGACATTGATGGAATAGGAGCAGCATGGAAAGTTCATGGGATTTTGATATCACACTGATATAAAAAATGGTTGAACTTTTTGTACCTTCCGTTAGAAAATCTGTGCTTTGGTAACAACTCAGAATGCTGCCTATTGCACTGTTGTTGCCATTTTCTGTAGTAGCTGTGACTTTCATGTACTCTGTCCTTCTCTGAGATAATCCAGAGAAGTCTGAAGTCTTGTCTAGGTGCTCTTCCTTGAATTTGTTTATTAATCCTTTTGTAGCCTGAAACTTGCATGTGCAAGCGTGTAACAAGCTTTATCTAAGGTTAAACAGGGACCTACCTAGAGGTACTGCACAGAAATACAGGACAACAGAGTTGGTTAAAACATTTAATCCTTCACTCGAAGTAGTGTTAGACTGTTATGTCTGGAGTAGGTTATGTCCGATTTCCTTTTGGTGTCTACTCCAGAACTGCCTAAGGTTTGTAAAGACACTAATTCGTTGAGGCTTCTTTACATTTCTTTCTCACATGTTCTGGATCCTCATCTCCTTTTAGATTTTCCCTCAGAGGCCCTCATCTCTTTTTGATGACTCTTTTGGTGCATTTTCAGCTGATCAGGTTTGTGTATAAATGCCATCTGGATTAAGTAGCTGCTTTGGTAATAGATAGTATTTACCCATTAGGAGAAGTAAAACTCCCGACCTAGTCGTCTCTGCTGCTGTTCCTTGCTGTCCTTGCCCTTCACTTTCATTAGTTCTCTTTTTTAGTAACTGTGGCTGCTATTGTGAAAACTTAGGAGATGTAGATAGCAAATTTGACGGTTTTTGTATAAAGACTTGCACTTCTGAGGTACCATTATCTGTCTAATCATATGCTGCTAGGACAGCACTGTTTTTACCAGCCAAGCTGTAAATTGAACTCCTTAAGGTAAATTTTGCTCACATCACAAATGAAAAGGTATCACATTGTGCAATCATCACTGTATCTACCAGATTTGCTGTTGCTGGCAGGAAACTTCTTGAAATGGATCATGGAAATGTAATTGCTTGTGCTGTACTCAGAGATGAGAGCAGAGAAGGCTCAGCTCATGCTTGAAGAATGCTGTACAGGAGAAAGCTGAAGACATAACTGTCTGTGGATGAATACTAGATCTCAGAATGAATGAATAGCCAGTTTTGCTGGCATCATTTTTCAAGTTGTTGAGCTTAATTTCTTACAGAGCTCTCTGTTGCCTGTAAAAGACCCATTCAGACTTTGATTTAATGAAGTAAATGAACTCAGATGCTAAAACATGTATGGATAGGGTACAGCATTACTTTCAAAGTGCCCTAATGGTACAACTCAAAGTGGCGTTAGAGCAGCTGACTGTGTCTGGGATTTCGTTTCTCTCCTGTTTTCTCTTAAGAGCTTTATATGTCTCCAAATGTTGATTTGAATGCAGTGAATATTGATGACAACATGGGACATCTTCAGCTGTGGTTTAGGTGTCCCCTGTATTTTTAGGGGTGAAAAAGTTGTCTTGTTTTTTCCCTGTTTGTCTTTATGCCACTGGGCAATTGACAGACTTCATTCATAGCCAAATTTCATTGCGAGCATCCAGTAATTTTTGAACTGCTGTAAACTGAGTGCTGTTAACATTTCTCAAGTAAACGTTTTGCAGCTAGAATAAAATGGTGGAAGCAATGTTCCTATGGATTCTTAGCCAAATTTATTTCCTTTTCCTAAATTTATTCTATTTGAGGGTAACAAAAACCAAGTGGATTATTAACAGTTTTATCTCTTGCCGTCTTTCTTTGATTCTGATTAACCATTTTTGCCTTTTCTTTTGTGCTTGTGCTTACTGCCATCTCACTGGCTAGATTTTCACACCAAGGCCTTGTGATTTGTTTGCTGATTCCAATGGGGTTTTTTCTCCAAAGAAGGTTGGTTTAGTAACTGTAGTGGATTTAAATGTAGAAGAACTTAGGTGAAGAGCTTCTTAGCTGTTTGTATCCGAGAATGTTGGTAGTTTTAGATTTTCTTTTGATGTTAACAGACTTTTCCAAATGAGCACATGATGTGTATTGCCCAAGAAAAGCTGGAGCTGATTCCACATCAAAGTTTTACTGAAACAACCTTTTCTGCTCTTTGGTTTCCACTGCCAAAGTTTACAGAGACTTTGCAAGAAATCTTATTTTACAGCTGATGCCTTTATTCCCTCTGTAGATACATATTTCAGATAACTAAGCAATCTGAGCTATATTTTTGCTGATGCATTGTGATGCTCTTTAGTACTACAGGAGGTTATGTTTGAAAAAAATGTGCTATGGAATAACCTCACTATTTCTAGCAAAACCGCTGGATTAATACCTGTCCTCCACAGCTGTGGGAATAAGCCCTAAAGTAGGTCCTTAGTTCTTAATTAACTTTTTCTTTTCATTCTTTCAGACTCCTCATCTTGTAAACCTTAACGAAGATCCCCTCATGTCTGAATGTCTGCTTTACTACATCAAAGATGGCATTACTAGGTGAGGATTGGTGCTAATACACTCTGAACTCTGCTTCTTTGCTTCCTTAGATCCCCATGCTGAAGACACCAGGAGTTTAAATGATAATTGTACCTTGAGCTATTTGACTTGCAGGTACAAACAAAGCATGAGATTGCTGTAGGTAGAAAAAGTACAGAAATGCTCTTTACAACTTTACTTTTAAAGCACAAACTCAACTTGAAAGTAATGCATGCGGTCACTTTATGAGGAATTCATTACTACACCTGGGCAGTAAACGAAAGCTTGGTATCCCTTCTAAGATCTAGGAAACCAAAAGTAATAAAACTTACTGAAAATGCCTTTGAGATTTTGATGGATGGAGGATTGAAAACCATAATACTTGATAAAGGCAGCTGCAATATGGATGAGTGATCACTTTGTTATTTAAATAAACTTATCTGTGCCTCTGCACAAGTAATGTATTCTGCATTCACATATGTGAGATTAAATTTAATTGCCAGACTTGGAATTTAAAACAGATTTTATTCCAAAACTTCTTGTCGAGACATCTGGAAGAAGAGGAGGTGATTTTTGTTATCTTTGGAGCACTAGGCCATGTTTGATTGCATAGTTTGTATATTCCTGGGGACCAAATGGAGAAGAATACACAAACAGGTGCTGGTGTGTGGTACTACTTAATATGCACTGGATCTACTGAAAAGAACATGGAACTTTCAGAGAATTCACCACAGAATGCTGAATATAATGTCTTAAGGCTTAAGAAATCATTTTAAGTTTTGGGCCTATCTAGCTGACATTAGAAATATGTACGTAATAAGTAGAGCAAGTTGTTCATAAACATTAAGATGTAAAATTAATTTGTCCATATCTAGAATTGCTCAGATATTTGAGCAATGGGCATAAATCTTTGTACTCCAGGGATACAGCAAACATCTTGTTTCCTGGAAACTGCTTGTGGCGTCAGATTATTTAGCAAATGTCTCCTGAGCCACTTTTGCTCCTTTGTTAAAGTGCAGATGGTGATGATTGGAAGGTGTGATCACTGTGTGCCAACTGAAACCCACCACTGGAAGTTCCTGATGCTTCTTTTTCCCCTTTGCATTTCATTGCTAAAGGGAGAAGGGGATGCACAAAAGGGAAGGAAATATATTTAATCCAGAGGTGTTTAATATTTCAATTATCTTTATAAATTACATCTTTTAAGATAGAAGAAACTTACCTTTTGTCAACCTGTTATCCTCCAGTTCATGGAAAATCAGGTAGGTTCTCTGCAATGCAGTCAAGTGTTAGTTAAAACCTATAAATTTGAAGGATAGTGATAATAGTTTTGATGTTTTTCCTGGATATTTCTGGGCTGCATTGTCCTACAGAGTTTTCGAAAGTGCCTGATTTGCTCTGGAAATATCTTCTGTTGTACCCAGGGTTGGCCAAGCTGATGCTGAGCGAAGGCAAGACATTGTATTGAGTGGGGCTCATATCAAAGAAGAGCACTGTGTCTTCCGAAGTGAGAGGAACAACAATGGTGAAGGTAAAATACTACTTCTCCTAGCAAAATATTGCTGAATCTTTCACTCCTCACTTGATAGTTGGCCAGGGAATACTGACATTTGAAAGTTTCTCTTATTTGAAGTAAACAGTTTTAACTCACTGTTTTCTTAGGGTAAGAAAATTAAGTGATAATAGCTTCAAATTGCAGGTTCCAGTCAGTGTAAGAGTTAACTTCTGATCTTGGTTAACTATAATCATGGAAATTCAAACAGAAAAAGATAATTTCCAACTGCAATATGTGGAGATGACAGTAATACTGATTTTCTCATGGAGCTTTGTTTCATTTTTAGCCAGCATGGCATCAAGAAGTGATTCACCTGTATCTTGCTTTGATATTAGCAGGAAGATGGGCAGGAAATGAGAGGCCTTTAGGGTTCACACACTTTGTTTCTATACAGTGTTCTCCGAAGTCTCATTTGTCAATGTTCTTTTCTCCATAGTTATTGTTACTTTGGAGCCCTGTGAACGATCAGAAACCTATGTTAATGGCAAGAGGGTTGTGCAGCCTGTGCAGTTGCGCTCAGGTAAGAAATGTTAGAATACCTTCTTTTGTAGACTCTCCATCTCAGAATTGTGCATACATGACGTTTACATCACATATAGAGAATGCTGGGTGCTGTTAAAAGATAGCAGTGTTGCCTTTTTGGATTGTAGCTTTTAACCAAAGTTGGTACCATTCTTTTCTTGGCACACAGTTAATTTTCTTTCCTTCTTTGCTGCACTCTAGCTGTATGTGTATTTAAACATGCATTGCCATGCAGCATCCTGCTTGTCCTTCTGCTTACCCTGATATTATTCAAATACATTCTTGCCCAAGCCTATTGCCCTTGGCAGTCTCAGTGAGACAGAGCAGACAGACTGCCAGTTGCTGATGGAAAATTCCCAGTTCCCTGGCAAAGCTCAGATATGACCCTGTGCAGTACAACAGCTTCTCTTTGCTCTCATTAGATTTCCCACTCAGTCTTCTACATTCCTTTAGAAGTACATGTGGGGGAGGAATTGTAGAGGAGGGATTTCCCTATATTATGGATTTTAACTTGTCTTTTTCAAGCTATGATGCTTTGTGTCCCTCTCCCATTTTATTACTGTAAAAAAACAGAAAACAAACAAAAACCCACCTCTGGGTTATTTGCACCGAGTTGTAAGTTAGTATTTTTATGGAGCTGAGTGTACTGACTGCAGCACAACTCTGCACAATTGAAGGAAGAACAGTTTTTGCTGTTCTTTGCCTGCATATGGCTCATATTGAATACCATGAGTTTATCATTTAGTGTAATTACTTTCTCTTCAAACAAAGCATGTATGTGTAATTGAGTTACTAGAATATAGACATGGTCTCTGGCATCTTTAAGAGCCTGCATTTTAGTAATATATTAATAACGGCAATTATGGCTGCTTTGGAGGTCTATTTACTAGGGTGCCTTTTTAAAATTAACTACATTAATATGTTCTCTGGAGGAGTAGAGACATTCTACTGGCTTTAAGGACACACATGTCTTAGGCTTTGTGCACGTGGTATCTCCAGGATTTCACTGAAAGACTTAATGTTAGATTTCTTTAGCTCTTTTGACATTAGTATAAAAGCTATAAAATCCTTCCATAAATCCCACTGATTAGGATACATTAATCCCATCTTAAAGAAAAGCAGGCACCGTGCATTCTAGTGTTTGAAGTTTGGCTTTTCCAAGCTGAATATTCTGCTGAAGTGGCTTTTGTCCATGTTTTTGGCTCTGTCACTGGAAGAGGGAGATGGAATTTCATGATATGGTTTATTTATTGCAACTGTTGGTCAGTCTCCAAGTTCATCCTTTAATTTTTTATGAACTCTGCTGGGATATCAGATCAGACCCATGAGGGTGGTGAACTTTCTGAGCACTGCTTATCAGCAGTGGCTTGTTCTGTACAAACCAGGCATTCTGTTTTTTTTCTTGTCACCTACTTAACTTCAATGTACACAGAAATCCTTATAGGGCAATGCTGTCATTCCTAAGGATAAATGGGATGAATCATTCAGTAATATTTTTCAATAGTTTTGGAATCCTTACCTGAGTGAGTTAATTTCTGTTCCTATATTTAGGCAATCGTATCATCATGGGTAAAAATCATGTCTTCAGATTCAACCATCCAGAGCAAGCACGAGCAGAAAGAGAGAAAACACCATCAGCTGAGACTCCCTCGGAGCCAGTTGACTGGACATTTGCTCAGAGGGAGCTTCTGGAGAAGCAGGGCATTGACATGAAGCAGGAAATGGAGAAAAGGTAACAAATAACTCAAAGTTCTACCTGAAACAAGGAGGCAGATGTAGGTTATTTGGGTGGTGTCTATATAGACCCTAAAGCCAGGTTCTGCCACATAGGATTTCTGCTCCCTGTTGTGAAAGTTAAGAAAGCTTCCCTGTTTCAGTTCAGTGTTTCAGTGCTGTAGCTCCTTTAAAAACCACAGGTAAGCACTTGCTACTGTCCCTATAGAGCTTTTGGTGAAGGACTGAACTGCAATCAAAGGAAGTTTCACTTCTATAATGCTATAATAGACAAGTGACAATTCCTTTTAAGTGGAGTGACTTTTGCTCTTATAACTGTAATTGAGCGGGTTGTGCATATAGAGCACTCTAGCATGAAGATAATGACCTCTTGACTACTTCTATTCTTTTGTTCATTTCCAGATTACAAGAAATGGAGATATTGTATAAGAAAGAGAAGGAGGAAGCTGATCTCTTGCTGGAGCAGCAAAGGCTGGTATGTGTCCTTACTTCAGATTACCTATACCTTTGGCAAACAGTAATTCCTGTCCTTGCTTAGCTGAAAGTTTAGGAAACCTGCTTGGGTTGTCTGCACAATGCAGTTCTCTCTTTGCTTTCAAATACTTTGTGTCTACAGTGAATTATCAGTGTGAATGAGCTCCTTCACCTTAATTCAGAGATTGTAATTGACAATGGAGAGTCTCTTGTTGAGACAGGTTGGATTTCTTGCAACTTAACCTGAAAGAAGGGCATTTCTATGCTCTTGCGTTTTTTCAAGTACCTTTATAGTAGTCTAAACAGCTACTTCTTGGGATGTTTGCCTTTATTTTTGTCTTGGATCACCAGAACATACTAATTTTGTGCTATCAAAGAGATTCCGAGAACATGGATACACTAGGTTTATTTTTTTGAATGATGTCTGAAAATGTTGCTGCATTGTGCATGTTTTAACCCTTCTCCCTCCCCTGCATGGAGTTCCTTTTAAGGGTCTCAATGGTACACATGCCGATGGTGGGGTTATGACTAAGGAGCTAAGGGAATGTTAACTCACTCAGAACAATGGCAATTCCACCATTCCACCTATTTCTTCAATAGAAAGTCTGATAAATTCAGTCTGACATAGGAAGACTTCAGTCTTCTCACAACAAGTGTCTTCTGAAGTGCATTACAAGTAGAAATTCAGGCAGTCCTCAAGCACCCTGTGAATTTTAAAACCAAGCCCAGGAATGTAACCTAGATATCCTTAAGAACTCTGAGTCTCCTGATTCTGCTTTAACTGCATTGGGTTGTCTTTTAGCCAGAATGCAAATGTAGTTGTGCCTGAATTCTCATAAAAATCTCAAAATCAGTATTCATTTGCTTGTAGTATTAGTTTGAGACCACTGAAAACTGTGGGTTAAATGCATGCTGGGTTTTAAACTGTAAAGCTCTTCCCCTTCTTCCCAGAACAGAATGGAGTTACAGTACTGTGGCTTCCACAGGCAGAAGCTACATAAATTCTTATTTTAAAGCTTATATTATACACTTAAAGACTTCTGCATCTCCAATTATTTCATTGCAAGGTGCTAGTTTCTTGGATGGAGAGGAGTGGTGGCAGAGTTTGAACCGAAGCAACGCTTAGTTCAGGAAGGAAGTCAAGATGTGACTAATGTAACATTTCATCTCTGCATTTTTATAGTTAAAATTGGCATAGCTGAAAGTAGTAAGGCAAAAATCAGTTCAGTGTGTAAAGGAGAATGGGAGTAATGGAATTCCCTCCCTTAAATTTTAGCTGACAGGCATAAGCTAAGCTATTGTGTGAATTAAAGATGTGAGAATTGGCTGTCTGGGGGCCTGCTGCAAATAAGGCTGTGTTCATGTAAGTGTTGTGAAGGGAATTTTTTTCGCCATATGCCTAAGATTAAGGGAAAGTTCTTTAGATAGTGGGTTGTTTAATACTGTAATAAAGTTGCTGGTTTCTTTAAGCTGGTTTTGTTCTGGCTGATTCAATTAGTGGACAAAGGTGGAAGACTATCCTACATGCATTATCCATGTAGTTCCTGAAGGACACCATACCTAGTTGTAAGGGATCATATTAAATGAGATCGTTGGTCTGTTAGGCAGTATGCTTCTTATCATAGTGCTTAAGAATATTTCAGATGACAGCACAACTTCTTGACACATCTCATCATTTCTGTGTCACCATATGCAGAGTCTGGAATGGACAGGATTAGTGCATTCATGCAACAGTCATTGAATAATGATTGGGAAATCTGGGAATGCATTCAGCTTGTGTACCTTAAAAGTATTTACATTGCTGTGATATCCAGCTGCAATAGCAGGTTCTCTAATTTACTGCTATGTAAGACTGATATTGAAATAGAGATATTTTTCTTGGACTATAATCTTGGATATAAGAAGCTGGCTAATCCTGTTTACCAGATTGTTTTGGGTTTGTGCTGAGATTCCAACCAATTTTCCAACCAGTATTACTAGGGAAATAATCATTCTCCATTTTACAAATGGAATGTGACAATGTGTTTAATAGTGCTAAAATTATCTTCCTGGTTTTCTTGGTCATAATGCCTGTGACCACTTGATATTAGAATGTGGGTATATACCAGTATTGGTCTGCTTAACCGCTGAGTGCACATAGGGCAATGACCACAGAGTGTCTCTTAATCAGCTTTTTATACACAAGGCATGCTTTACCCATAAGTAGTAATATGGTATTTTTGTAACTTATAAGAATAATCCTGTGGAACTTGTGACTTAATGTTTAGTAGTTCATGTTTTGCCTTTCTGGATGTAACCATGAACGTGCACATTGTACAGTGTCTTCCTCCAGGGCATCTTTTGTTTCCACTGCAATAGGCAGTATGTTAACTGCTGTTTCCTTAGGCCACAAATTCTGTCAGCTGTAAACTCACAAAGAGTTTATGTTCTGTTTCTAAATCAGTGTTTTGTTTCTATTTTGACCTAAACTAGAAGTTGATACTCTAATGCTATTCTGAAATATTAAAAATACATTAAGTCACAAGAGGCTCAAATAATGTGAATCTTAGGCTTGTTACCCATAGAACAGAGCAGTATTTCTTCTATTCTCTCTCATCATTCCCAAAACAAATTATATTGTATTCCCCATTCTTTGTGGTCTTTAAGTTTAGGAACCTGTGGTTCTGAGTCAGTGACTTGGGTTTCCTTCGGGTTTAGAGTAACTGGCTGTTATTATTCCTGATTTCTTATGTTTTATTACTATGTGAAAAAATAGGGATGTTAGATAGAGGTTTATTAAAGACCAAATGCTGTGTTTTATTGAAGATGTTTGGATCACAATAATATGTAGGACTTCTTGCTTATTAAAGAGATGTCTTAATAATCCTTTAAAGAAAAGTAGGCTGATTTTAATTCCTGGTTGCAGTAATGGATATCCTTAACTTCTGGTGGCAGTAAACTTGAACAAGCATTCCTAGCATGTGGAAACCTGAAGCACTGCTTATTAAAAATCATTTAGCAAAAGGTGGAAAACTTGTAATGAAGAAGCAAAACATGCATAATTCGTAGCAAGTGTGTGGAAGCTCCAGGCTCTAGGGTTTGAGAAGAGGACAAATCAAGGATATCACATAGAGAATTTGTATTAAAACAACATATAAAACCCATAAGTCATTACTGCTTCATTCTTCTGAAACATTCCTCGGACAGACAAGACTGTTTATGTTGGCTTTGCTTTAAACTAAGCAACAAGGTGACAAAAGGGGGAAAAAACCAACCCCAAAAAGCAAACCACAACCCACCTCTGAAACTCTGATTCTGGATATCCTTTTAGCTTGTAGCAAGTCTTGGAGTATGAGCCGCTGTCTTCACCTGTCATAGTGGCACTCACAGTCCTTTTAACATTGAACCTTTCGGCTGCTTCTGTTTCATTTTTTCTTATCGTCTAACACTTCTCTGGCTGCTATTGTAGTGAAGTGGATTCTAAACTTGAGCATCCCTGCAACCACGTGCAACGTTACTAACCAGTGTTAACCCGACTTACTCTGGCTGCTCATGACATCTTCTATGATGGCTGTTGTGTTCACCTACCTGGGGAGGATTTGCTGAAAGAAGCAACAGCAGGCACCAAGGCAAATGTGTGTGGCGGGGACTTGCATGTCTTTATAGCATGTGTGAAGTGCAGTTTACACTTGGTTTTCAATATTTTTTTCATTAGGAACTTGGTTTTAGTTGATTTATTTAAAGATTTTTGTAAGGGATTGGGAGGGAAGAGTTCAGATTGTCTGGTATTTTGAGATGATGAGACTTTAAAATATAATGTTAATTTAGTGAAGAGCTCCAATTTTGACAGTCCATGACTCTTGAAGATACATTTTAATGTCCTAACACTCAGTCTTCAGGCAGTTCCTTATCACTTGTTCTATTTTGATTTTTGATTTAGTTTTCTTTGCCTGCTACTTCTTGTTTAGCTTTTCCATTTTCTTACAATTTTAATTTTGGTTATTTTGGGGCCACTTCTTGATTTTTGTTTTTCCAAAGGATGCAGACTCTGATAGTGGGGATGATTCGGACAAGAGATCGTGTGAGGAGAGTTGGAGACTGATCACTTCCCTGAGAGAGAAGCTGCCCCCCAGCAAGCTCCAAACCATTGTAAAAAAGTGTGGCCTCCCCAGCAGTGGGAAGAAACGAGAGCCTATTAAAATGTACCAGATACCCCAACGTCGACGCCTTAGCAAAGACTCCAAATGGGTTACCATCTCAGACTTAAAGATTCAGGCTGTGAAAGAGATTTGCTATGAGGTAGCGCTCAATGACTTCAGGCACACTAGGCAGGAGATTGAGGCTCTGGCCATTGTTAAAATGAAAGAGCTCTGTGCCATGTATGGGAAAAAAGATCCAAATGAGCGTGAATCGTGGCGAGCTGTTGCTCGTGATGTCTGGGATACAGTAGGAGTCGGAGATGAGAAGATTGAAGACATAATGGCCAATGGTAAAGGCATAACTGATGTGGATGACCTTAAGGTGCATATAGACAAATTGGAAGATATTTTGCAAGAAGTGAAGAAGCAAAACAACATGAAGGATGAAGAGATAAAAGTCCTTAGAAATAAGATGCTAAAAATGGAGAAGGTTCTACCTCTGATAGGGTCTCCAGAGAAAGCTCAGTCAACCATAGCTAATGCTAAGTCTCCGAACTCTGCCAGTGTGGTGGATGTGGATAAGAAGCCCACGGATGACTTAAAAAGAAGCGAGAATGATGAGCTTGCCAAAGAGGAGCGTGTTTCCCAGTTAATGGCAGGTGATCCAGCTTTCAGACGTGGACGATTACGTTGGATGAGGCAAGAACAGATCCGCTTTAAAAACCTGCAGCAGCAGGAAATAGCAAAACAGCTCCGTCGACAAAACATGCCTCACCGATTTATCCCACCTGAAAATCGCAAGCCCCGGTTTCCTTTCAAAAGCAATCCCAAACATAGGAACTCATGGAGCCCAGGCACCCATATAATTATCACAGAGGATGAAGTTATTGAGGTTCGAATCCCAAAAGAAGATGATAAGAGCAAAGAGGAAAACAAAGAGAAGGAAGGCAAAGCTGCTCCTAAAGACCCTCAGCAGCTGTGGAATCTTTATGGCCCCCAGAGGAACCAAGATAACATCCAAATTAACAGGCAGCAGTTAACCACTCAGCCACAGCCTAGCAGCCAGCAGCAGCCATCACCTCAGTTGCGCTGGAGAAGCAATTCTCTCAATAATGGCTCTCAGAAAGGCTTGCGGCGCCAGAGCTCGGGCTCCTCGGAATCCCTGCACTCGTACAGCGGGCAGCAGAACCCAGACCTGCAGACTTTCCAGCAGAAACGGCACATCCACCAGCACCGCCAGCCTTACTGCAACCACAGCAATGGAGGCGGTGCGGAAGGCAGCACAGCCGGCTCCCACCCAAAACAGACTGACCGGCCTAACCACTATAACCAGTTTGTGACGCCCCCACGGATGAGGCGCCAGTTCTCAGCACCCAACCTCAAAGCGGGCAGAGAAACCACAGTATGATTAGTTGGCCAAGAGTAGGCTGGGGGAGGAGGGAAGCAGGGGCCGTTCTGGGTTATCATTGAGAAACAGCCAGGATTGGCTTTGCTTATGTCTTGCTTTGGGTGTTGTTTGGCCAGGTAGAACTTGACACACAAACACAAGGTACTGGCCCTTCAGCCCGTTCAGTTTGCATGTGACTTGTTGAGGTTTAAACAACACTGATTGGAAGAACATCCTGAAAAATTAAAACCTTTTTTGCCTAGACTAGAAGACTTGGAGGGGGAGGGATGTGGAGGGGAGAACTTCCCTGCTAGCTCATTTACCAGGGTTTTTTGTGTGTGTCTTGGAGTATTTTTCTAATGCTGAAAATATTGTCTGGAACTTACAAAGTGCTGCCTTCCTCCTGTGTTTTACGTAGACAATCAAAAGAGGAATTTAGTTTATAGCATTGAATGTTCCTTGTGACCTTTTTCTTAGCAATAAGGAAACTGACCATCTGGTTTTAAATTGATCTTGGCTCTTCAGAACAATATTTTCCACTCTTAACTCCAATTCTTAATGGTAATAATAACCTATAAACCAAAAGTTGTCGGCTGACACGATAAGTGGCTTTGTTTTAGAGAGAAGTTGAGAAGAGCTATTGGGTCACAACAGTCCTACTCCCTGAGTAGATGTCTTTTTTTTTTCCTTCTTCTGCTTAAGTTCATGATTATTGGTATTAAATTGCTGTGACAGTTAAACCTGCCTGAATGGAATTTTATGTCAGAATATATATATATTGCTGAAGCAATACTTTGGAAATAAGCTTTTTCTAATTCCCTTTGTATCTCTAAATATCATAGTTTTTAATTATTATACGGAGATTGCGGATAGAAACGATTTTACAACACTCTGATGCAGGAAGAAGCCTCAGAATGCTGATTCTTTCTGGTTTATGTTTTCAGCTTTCTAAGGCATAAGCCTGGGGATGTTCTTGAAATAGTTATGAAGATTTATAGATCACTACTTTTGAATTGGCTGAATTCTCCTCCAAGATAGGAGAATTGAACTGCTTCACCTTAATGTGATACCTCATGTTAGTGCCTCTGGTCTTGGATTAAACCGCTGGTTCAAGACTTGTTTAATAAAGGAGAAGGTGACTTTGACGAGAAAATAGGATTCATTTTCCTTCTCCCCACACTCAAAATGCAAGTTAAAATGTTTAATATCTATTTTGATCTGAAGAGGGTCTGTACTTGCAGGTGATTTCCCATAAAACAAATGCTTGCAATCCGTACTTCAGATTGTTTCAAATGAATTAGAGGAAAACTGTTGATTAAGGAATAGGATTTATGAGCTTGGACTTTTATCTCCACTGGAGAGTCCCAATTTTAACTACACACTTTATTCTTTCTGAGTTTCTTTAAGTACAAGACAAAATTGTGCTTACTTCTGAAAATCTGTGGACTTAAGTATAAGCCCATCTAAAGCTTTGAGGACTTATTTTGGTTTTAAATTTGACTTGAATATGTTTTTTAAACCAAAATTGGCTACTATCCTAGATCTGGTAAGGTAGGTCCATTTTTCAGTCTGTTTGTGCTGGTTTGCACAAATAATCTTTAATTTACTTGAGGTTGCTTATTTTTTTGATGAAATATAAGCCCTACTGGTAACTGTTAGTTCTGTGTGTTTCAGTATAGCTGTAGATGAGTAGGAAGTGCCTTGAGCTTACTTTCCATCTTGTTTTTGTTTCCTGTCCTCCTTTTTTGCCCCCTCCTCACCTGTGCACGCTTGTAGGTGCTGGTTGCAACACATTACATAGCAGCCACGCACCATGTATGTATCTATTAATCGAGTGTCAACTCTTAAGTCTCTGCACATGTGTTACTGATATGATACTGGCCCTCTGAGGTAGGAGATACAAAGTCGGTTCTCTAACTGTCCTAAAAGAACATCACTTGGGAATTATTTTATGGCAGGTTTAACTTTGTGTCCAAATCCAGCTTTGTAACTTGCATTTGTCTCATGCTGTGGCCTACTTGAACAAAGGAAATAAAGCATCATATCCAAAAATGTCTTGATTCTTAAAGAAGCCTTGTAGATGAGCAATACTTTCTTTGAGCTTGAGTCAGAATTGCAAAGTGAGTTTTGGGCTTCAAGTACTATTTTGCTGTTGCCTTTCTTTTAGAATCCAGTTTTAGTAGTACATTGCACTTTGGTTTTGTGCATGTCAAGAGTAACGAGTTCTTTCATATCCTCAAAAAGGCTTGGACTCTCTTAATGTGTGCTGGGGAAAATCCTCCCAATTCTGTAGGAATATGTGAGCCAAATGGAGTAAGCCTGCATGGGTAGGTCCTGAGAGAAGATGAAACTGGTTTTATCATGTCCCATTTTTGCTGAGGATCGTGGCTGCCTATGTGAAATCACCATGTGATTGAGCATAGAGTAACTTTGAAGTCCATCAACTGTGTGTACTGACATGAGATTAAAAACTCCTGCTGCTTGATATTTTAATGCTAGACACTAAAAAGATTTTGCCAACTTCAGCTCAGAACTCTGAGAAGAAATGCCTAGGTGGTGGTGGCAATGATGATGAGCCATAGGTTGCATCAGTCTCTCTTGCCCCACTGCTTTAGTGCAGCACTAGAACAACCCTGCTTATTCTGATCTTTTATGATTTGACAGAAAAGGATAGTCAATGTCAAAATGGGGTCCAGTCTGCTCAGAGGAAGCAGCTTTTTTACCTGGCTTTTAGGAGGATATTACAGAAATGAAACTTGAAAAACAAAAGAATGGTCTATAACAATAATTGCCTGCTCTACGAATGGAATGTTAATTACAGTGTAGTGCCTTATCTGATAAGGGAAGCAATACAAACTTGTGCATCTCTTGCACTATTCAGAAACACACACACCTCTCACTCCAAACTCTGTATTAATGAAGCTAATGAACAGTAATACAGCTTCTTCATAGAAGGCAGTGTGGAAGGGCTTTCAGGTTAATGCAGATGTGGTATCCGTGGTGGGAGTGTTGGTTTAGTAATCTTCATTGCCATTGCTAAGTGCTGATGTGCTGTGTGCTTTGACAGCTGGCTCATATCCACCTGTGCCTTAGTGATGATTGCTGAAATATCCTTTAGGACTCCCTAGGGACACATGGATTTGGGGCTGGGGGAAGTGCATGTCACTAACGCTCCTCTGATTCACTACAACAGCCTTTCTCAAGGAATCTAAATTTAGGGATCTGTTGAATTAGAGGATGCTATTTTTATCAGTGCATTAAGCATAGTTTCTATATCTCCCTCACTGTTTGTCCTTTATCCTTTATATGTTGAAATTTGTTCTTTATCCTTTATATGTTGAAATCTGACTTGGATACTTCCCATTGAACCACTTCAGGAGCTGCCACATGAGAAATCTATGCTGTGTACCTATTTGTACTATAAAGAAAGCAGTGAGCTGCCTTTGAATTAAATGGGATTTTCAGATCTGTCCATTGTTTAAGAAAAAAACAAGTTGTGGATTGTCTTTAAGAGCAAGCATCTGCCTTGTGAAAAGCAGAACTGGTTTGTATTGTAACAAGTGCTCTTTCAATAAACTATGAAATACTCTTGTAAGTGTCAGACTTGTCTCAGTGAAATGGAAATGAAATTTGATTGCAGACTTCTCCTAATTTTATTTCCTGTCTTGGGGTTGGTGTTGTTCGGGCAGAGTTAAAGAGGTTTCTCTAATTGTTCCTCAGTTTGACTCTTGTAAGTCCGTCCACCCTGATCTTTCTGCTGCTGTGTGTGAAAAGCAGCCTACACAGATTTATGTCCACTGTCACAAAACTCATTTAAATTAAAATTCTAAGTTCTGGCAAAGAATACAGAGCTGGCTGCTCTCTGTCTGCTGAAGACAAAAGAAACAGACTTTTATGCATACCTCAAATACAGGAGGGAGCCACACGCACTGCAGTACCATTGTGGACATCACCTAGATCCAAAGAATCAAAGTTATGGCACAGTGTTCTGCTTCAGAAGCTGGTCCAGTCTGGTCTTAAAAATCTTGGCCCTAGTCTGAGTGTCTGATTATTTTTTTTTTTTTCTGTTTTCATGAAAATCTGATTGTTGTGGCTTTAGATATTTCTGTGCCCATGGGCAAAATAAACTTTGCCTTCCCTTTGTCCACATTCATGGAGCTAATGGTTTCAATCAGTCTGAAGCTGTACAACAATTGAGTTCGAATCGAGGGAATTGAGGGCAGCTTCTAGTTGTATTTTTATCTTTTCTAGCAGTTGAGGCACCTTTACATAGTACGTACATAGTATGTATGTAATACACACTAAGTTATGTGTGTATGATTGCTATTTAGATCTGGAAATGTTTACCTGGAGAGCTGCCCGTCTCACAGTGGAGCAAACCAACCCCTGTTACAGTGCAGTCAGTGCACCTTCTGTGTGAGCCAACCTGAAATTCATCCTTCATCTGTTACTCAACACCAGTTGCTTGTAAATACTGCCATAGTTTCAAGTGCCACGAGGCAATCTCAGCCCTGGGTTGCTGCTTAGGGAAATGGTACCTGTTTTTTTTTTTTCATTATGGGGAAAAAAAAGTACTTCAATTCTTAGTTTTAAAAGTAATTTTTGTTAGTGTGAAGCCATTAAAAAGCAGCTGCTTCTATTAGGCTTTATCTAGGTGTTAAAATGTACAGAAGATGCACTTAATGGCTCACAGGTCTGAAAACAGAGAAGACAAGAAGCAGGTCTTTGAATGAATTTGATGTGCCTGGGTTTTTTGTGCTGGAAGTAGAATTTTCACAGTGGAATGCCCCAGATTTTTGACCGTTCCCTCTGCAGCTTTTCAGTTTCTCCAAAAGAATCTGATCAAAGATTGTATTTAAACACTACCTGAAGAGCTTTTTGTTTCGTCCTTTCTATAATCTAGCAGCTCAAAATGGCATCCTCAGATTATCCACTTCACACTACAGGAAAACAAGTTATTTTGCCCTTCCTTGCAAGTAAGAGAAGCTTATTTCTGTCACTTCACATCTGACCTGTTTTACCTTGGTTTCAAATGTAAGAACATTATCTACAAGGACTGGGGAAGAAAAGACCTGGAAGCATGCCTTTATGTGAATGAATTTGTGAGAGGAGTACTCGGGGTGTTTCAGAACTGTAGATAAGTCTGAAACTCTTCATCAAGTCTAGAATAGGGCTTGTTTTTGTTAATCATTAAGAGTTTCAGAAAGAATATCAAAAGAAGGATGTATGTTTTGCTTGTAGTTCTTTTGCCGCTGGGCTAAGGTTTCCCTACACTGTAAGTATGTAGCCACCTTGGAGTGAATGGAGCAGACACAGATGCAGAAGGAGCAAACTTTCAAGAGGAAATAAGAAAAATTACAATGCAGCCCTCCTACAAAGGCCGTACATCTTTAATAGTTGAGTTTTCTCTTCCTGAACGTTATGGGTGTTAAACTCATGGTATTGAAAAGACTCTACTTTTGAAGAGCACGTTTACCATTTTTTAATGCTAACTCCAGGGAATAGAAACTACAGGAACACACTTCAAGTTTATCTCATTTCCAAATGCTGGCTAGAGGTCTTTCTGACTGAACATGGGTTAAATTTGATGCAATCAATCACATTATGGCAGTGTTAAGTGCTGTACTGTATAGAAACAAGTAAGGGAGCTGTTCAGGTGGGGTGCTTAAACAAGATGGAAGGAAAATGTAAAGCTTTCCTTCTGTAGCTGTTAGACTTAGGAATGCATTACTGCAAACAGTGCATTGGAGAGGAATTTTAGGAATTGGATCTGTGGAAAAGAGAAGGTTGGAGCGCAAGATGAGTGGCTTCAAGAATTCTCCTTAATAAGTTGTAACTCTTGTGTAAAAATCTTGAGAAGCCACTTTAGTTGATGTAATAAATGCCAAAGGATTATCTTCAAACAGTAAAATACAGCACTGAGGTATGCTCTGAGACCAAGATCTGTTGTAAATATCCTGAATGTGTATTTGTTTGACCACCAAATAATAATAAGGTCATTAGGTCTTAGTAGCATTTATTTCAAGGCAGAATTGAATGAGAAGAAAATGCTCTTACACCGGAAGGTATTGTTGAAGTGCTCCGTGTGGGGAAACCTCTGCACAAACTGCTCTGCCCACTTGCCAGGGTGGTGGTATTTGTTTTCATCTTCTGATGTATTAAACACACATGTGAGAATGCTGCTTGCATTCCAACAGGAAAACCTAATTGAAAACGTCTTCCCCCCAACTGAAATGACTTTTTTTGTATCAAAAGGCAAATCAGTGGTGCTGTTAATTCTCCTGTTTGAGAAAATGAAGGTGAATAATCCTTCCCTTTTACATTTATTTCTGTACTTTTCTCTATTTCTGCCTTTTTTCTACCTCCCTGAAAGCAGCAAGCAGGTTCCCCCCAAAAATCCCCTTTTCCCAGTCTTTAGGAAAGCATAAATCCTAAACCTTTGCCTCTTACAGATACTATGAGCATGTTTATCTGATGATTTTAAACAACACTGCTGTGTTAATTGTATTGGCCTCTGTCTTCTCTCTTTTCAAGGACAGATTACTCTAAAACAGTAGGTGTTGGTATGTGATCTCTGAGCTTTAATGGAAATGTCTTCATGCATTTTTTCTCTGTCTCTGTCGTTCCATCTGAGGTGTTAGTCTCTCTTAACTGTTCTCCTTGCTTTTGTCTGTCCTCCTACACGGTATCTCCTCTCTCCCCACAGGACTATGAGAGTAAGCTGCAAGCCCTACAGAAGCAGGTAGAGACGAGATCCTTGGCAGCTGAAACAACAGAGGAGGAGGAAGAGGAGGAAGAAGGTGAGTTTGAAGCTAAAAGTAATTTGGATATAGCCAAGCCTAAAGGAACAGTTGCTACAATATCTTTGCAATAGTTAGAAAACTTGCTTTGGAAAGCTGTGAAGAACTTCATAGTTTCTTCATCTGTGATCTTCACAGCATAAAGATGTAAAATACCTATTCACAGAATGAATTCCACATCAGTAGTAGGTAATACATCCCCAAATTCCATAGATGCACAAATGAGATGACTTTAACTACAAGCTTTCATTTGGTAGTCTTGGATTTGAAGGACTCAATCTCTTCTTGGCACTAACAAAGTTCAGATGTCTTAAACCAAAATAATACTGTTGCCTTTGTTTCCTGGTTTTGATTTTGAAGTTTCTTTTTTGCTCTTTGGTAGGAATTCTTGGAATTCATTTTGTGACATGTCTGTATAACTCCATTTCTGACGGTAGTTCGAGTTTATTGTTCCCATAATACTTGCTTTCATTCCACTGTTTCAGCATTTGGCAACTAATTGAAAATAATAGGAGTAGAATTTATCTTTACTCTGTTTCAAATCTCCTTCCTTGATCATTATATCTCCACTGCTAGAGGTGAGGAAGTTTGAGTCCAATTTTTCCTCACTGAATAATAAAGATGCAGGGTTTTTTTTCCTGTTCTTCTCTTCCAGAAAAGGTGTTGAGAACTTGATGATGCAGTCAGCAGCAGTACTGCTGACTGTGGTGGCTTAGAGAAGTCACAGTGCTTTATTTCTCTGTTTCTTTGCTCTTCCTAGTGCCCTGGACACGACATGAGTATGAACTTGCACAGTGGGCTTTTAGGAAGTGGAAATTTCACCAGTTTACTTCACTGAGGGACCAGCTGTGGGGAAATGCAGTCTATCTGAAAGAAGCCAATGCCATCAGTGTGGAATTAAAGAAAAAGGTAGGGACATGCAGAGTAGCTTTTTGAATTTTCTGACTCATCAGTTTTGACTGTATAATCCTACTTCAGACACTTAGAGTTACTCGTAGTCTTTACAGTTATATGTCGCCTGCTTATTAGTTTGGGCTTTAAAAGAGTTCAGAAAATCATGAGTCTCTGATTCAGGGTTCTGACTGACTGAACATCGTCCCATGCAAATCTGGTTGATATATTCTCCTCTTTTTCATTTCCCTTGTGCTGTTCCTGTCAATATCATAAACACATGTTCATATACATCTCCTCAGGGCCCTATCTTTTCCTTTTTGCTTGTAACTTCATATGGTCATTCATCTTCCCAAGAGAAGTGGGTGCTGCAGGATGTGCTAAGTTTATAGTTTTTCCAGACGTTTGCTAGCTGGGACAATAAGGGCAAGATATTTGTACTAAGCTGAAAAATATGCTTTATGGCATTTTGAGGGGGGAAGAGTGATGTCTAAGAAGTCCTGAGTCTGTTCACAGAGATGAAAGTCAAACTGGCTTCATTCATTGCCTTAGATTAGGTGTCTGTCCCCTTCATGATGCTGGTGTCTGACTTCTCAGAACTAAAGTAATATTACCTTTTCTGTTCAGGTGCAGTTTCAGTTTGTCCTGCTGACAGACACCCTCTACTCACCCCTGCCACCAGAGCTTCTGCCCACTGAACTGGAGAAGATCCGGGACAACAGGCCTTTCCCCCGTACAGTGGTAGCTGTAGAAGTCCAGGATCTGAAGAATGGAGCAACACATTACTGGTCCTTAGAAAAACTCAAGTATGTAAATAGTACTGGAGAACAAAATTCCTTATATCCAAGGAGCTTCAATGTTTTCAGTCACCTCTTGCTGTTCATTCTGTTGTTTTTTATCTGTCCTCCCAAATGTCAGCTCTCTAGACAGTGTGGTATGTTTTAAATACCAGCTTTCAAGATTTTTTTTATCAGGTGCTTTTGTTCTCCAGCATCTTACCTTGCTCCCACATGTAATTTTTGTCACTTAAGGTTAGACTTTATTTCATAAGCCTAATAAGGCTTATCACAGCTCATCTGTGCATAGTGGTTTTCAGTCCTTCCACAGCAATCGTTTCCTTGCTGCCTCTTATTATGAAACCTTGTGGTGTAGGGCATAATTTAGAATAAATTTAAATAAGGACCTTATTTCTATCAAAGCTATGCAGATTCTGACTGTAATCTGAATAATTTTAATCATATATTTACAAATAGGGAAAAGGCAAATGTCTTTTCCCCATTCTCTAAATACTGACTGAAGAGCTTTTTCTTCCACTAATGACTTCCAGATGAAGGATCTTGCAGTGGGAAACACTTGTTTTCTTCACTAAAATAAATTAATAAATAAAAGTCTGTAATGGAATCCATTCACTTTTGAATTAAAAAGCCAACATTTCTGGAGTGGGTTGCAAAAAACTGCCTAAGCTGCTCAGTAACTTTGATGCAAAAAAAGCTATGCAGGTATTAGATGTTTAAGAGTACTCAGGAGTTTGAATGCAATTTGAAATCTACATAAGCTTCTGCAGTGACCTTGCCTTGTGTTTAGTGGTTTTAGCCCACAGAATTGTTCCTTGAATCCCTAACATGTCAGAGAACTAGTACAGTACCAAGCTTAGGGGTATCTGTTCTTTATTCTCTCTTTCCTATGTGTAATTTGGGATAGGTGTAACCAGGGTGCCCCACTTGGTGTTCCCTGCACTATTTTATTCACTCTCTATTAATTTTTAACTCCTGCTTTTGTGTACACAGGCAGAGGTTGGACCTGATGCGTGAGATGTATGACAGAGCTGGGGAGATGGCATCTAATACACAGGAGGAGAGTGAAAGCGCAATGACAGGCAGCGACCCCTTCTATGATCGCTTTCATTGGTTCAAGCTTGTTGGGAGGTATGTGACCATGATCTCAACTGCCGGTGCACTGGTAACTCTTGTCAGCTGGGGATAAACTTGGACTTTGGATGTGGTTATAAACTGTGTGGCCACTAGTGTTAATTGTGTCTGGTGTCTTCCTGGGATTTCTGATAGACTTAAAATGTAGCAAAGAGCAGAAAATACTCCTTAGAGTGTTGCCAGTTCTGGTGTAACCTTGTAGAATCTGATTTGATTGAACCCTTAGTAAGTTACAAGTTTAGTTTACAAAGATGTAGCTAGCTAAGTTCTATCTGAAGTCACTGTGTCAGAGCTGTGAGAATAATGAATACTGGAAACTGAGGGGAAAAGTGGTCCAGAGCCTTACTTTCAGTGTATGTGGTTCAAATAGTTTGGTCAAACCCTATGGCAATACCTAATATCTGATGGGATTCTTTACTGTTTCCTGATGTCGGCTGCACCTTTACAGTATTTTCTATTTAAGAATTGTAGCTGTGTTAAATGGGTGTGCTCTCAATAACTCTATGTTCAGCCATGTATATACTCACTTTTCATTTGCTTTCTGCTCAGTTCAAGGGTGCTCTCCTTCCTGACTTTGTTAGCAAGCCCGCCCTTTACATTTCATTGCAGTCCAGACGGTTTGAAGCCTTTGCTTGTCGCTCAGGTGGTCTCTGTGCTGCTGGCAGCAGACGGCTGTTAAATGAAGCATTCTTCTTTCCCCTCCCTCTGTTAATTGGTATTCCATTAACTGATATCTAGCTCCCCCATATTCCATGGCTGCGTGAATGAGCGTCTTGCTGATCGCACGCCCTCCCCCACTTTCTCCACGGCTGACTCCGACATCACTGAACTGGCTGATGAACAGCAGGATGAGATGGAGGACTTTGATGATGAGGCCTTTGTGGATGATACTGGCTCCGACGTTGGAACTGAGGAGGGATCAGACCTCTTCAATGATGGGCGCGACCCGTTTTACGACCGATCCCCTTGGTTCATTTTAGTGGGAAGGTTGGTGAGGTTACTGTGAGAATGGCCAAAAGGGACCAGCTCTTGCTGTAGACTACAATGGCTTTGCCTTGTGTTGCACAGAATAGCTGTCAAGCCAGCCAAAATATCTCTATACATAAATTGGAATTCCCAGAGAATGAGTATAGTTTAATATTAAGTTCTGATTTCCCGTGTCAGAGGCCATGAAGACCTAAATAATGAGAAAATAACCCTTAGATGTGACAATGTGAGGAAATCTGTTTCTAGAGAGCTGTCACAACATAGAATGAATGTGGTTTTGCTTGTGTACAGTATTTGAGCATTTAGAGAATGCTCTATTTAGCCATTGCAAGGTCGCTGAGCTAGTACTGTAGTATGTAGTCATTCCATAGAAGAGAATTTCACGGTATGGTGGAAAGTTGTCTAAGTCCAATCCAATAAATCCATTTTTTGAAAACTCATCTAACAGCCTCTGTCTGAAGAGAAAAGATGGCATGAGGAGAAAGAAGAATGGTCCTTTCTGGATGAGGAAAAGAGTATTCTTTGAGATGATTTGGCTTCTCAGGTGATGCGTGACTCTTGGTATGAAGTATTAACATAGTGGAAGGTCAGGTTGCAATAGAACAAGTGGTACTTGCATGATTTCTTCACAGATCATCTTGCTCAAACATGTTATTCATGACGAGAAACATATTATTTAGGGACTTTATTTCCTTCTCTTCTGCTCCCCCTCCCCCATTTATGCCTTTTCCATCACTCTGTAAACCAGTCTATGTTAAAACAAGAAGGGTTACCACAGGTGTTGTATAAAACAAAGTGCAAGAGCTTGCCTCCATCCTTTTCTGTGATGAAGCAGGGAAGACTCATAGTCAGGAAGGCAGGTTCTTTTTGCAGCTTCCTCAAACGCAGGAAAGTTGCTTGCATTATTTGTGAAAATGAAGGGCTGAGTTTGTCAGCTTTTACCAAGCTTTTATGTCAGTTTAGCTGTATTGTGTAACTTCATTCTTTGTCTGTAGTGGACCTATTTATAAGCTGTGCTTTAAAGTTGGAAGTTCCTTGATCTAGTCTTGTAACAAAAATTACAGTTACTAAAGATGCAGGAAATTGCATTAATCCTCTTTGATCTCTGACTTTGTGCCCTTATGTGCAATGTCTAATAGTGTGTTTTATAAAACTTAATCCTTTTAGGTTAATCTGATTCACAAGAGTCAGTTTGGGAAAGCCACCTTAACTGGCTTGGATGTGGTCATCAGCTAGTCACAGCATATGTGTGCTGTTTGCAATGGCTGGGGCTGCTTTCTGGTACCAGTGCTGGCATCCCAGCACACTCTCCTGTTGTGTGTTCTTTTGGAGCGGGACCTTCAGTGCTTGGGAAAAAGTTGAGCTATTCATCTTCATTTCACAGACTCTTCAGGAAGCACAACACAAGCTGAGCAAATAGATTGTACAATGGAAACAGTCGTGCTTCCTGGCAGTTACACAACTTGCTTCCCATTTCCATGTATTAAAAAGAATACAGAGCTCTGTTTCTACAGACAGCCATACGAAGCTGCAGCACTTAAGCCTGAATCATGCAAGCAGCACATACTAAAGAACTCGGGCTGTAAATTGCATTGAGAAGTGAAACTTCATTTGTGTTATCTCTGAGTAGACAGCTGAATGACTTTTCCCAGTTGTTGGTTTCTATTCTGTTCTGTTTCTGTTCTTGTTTTGGTCTTTTGTGCTGATTCTGTCACAGAAAGCAGTTAGGCTGTTCAGCACTACTGGGTAGAAACTATTTTGATTCCCCAGTGTTTTGCAGCATGAGAATTCTATTTCTGAACAGCATGATTTATAAATATCAGGGGGTATGTCCATCTACGTAGATACTGTCTTGAGCACAAGGTAGCATTGAATTTATAACAAACCCGAGTCCCTTAACACTATAAACTGTGTACTGGTTTGTATGCTGTGGAATGTGTAGGACAGAAATAAAGGGGGTTTAATGCTTTTTTCGGGGTTATCAGCAATTCGGAGTCCAGGTCATGAAGGAGAGGAGGAGGAATTGACTGCATAGTTATCCAACTCCTTGGGCATCACAGTATTTACTGTCTGTGCTGTGACTGTCTTATTGCTTATTAAAGAGAAGGAAACAAAGAGCTGGTCCCTTTAGCCATCTCTTCTGGCATGCTGGGCTATCTTTAAGGCTGATTCTATTCAGTGGTGTAACATAGCAAGTATTTGCTATGTTTTTAAGGGAGGTGGGAAAGGACTGCGGGGCATTTTATTTAAATCTTGAATTGATGTTTATTTAAAAAATATGCCATCCTTCTGAGTTCTGTTGGTTTTGTTTTGACTTTTTCTGTTAAAGAAATTTGTGTTTGTTAAATTTAAGTTCTAGTTTTGTTGAGTATGCCATTTACCTCACCAATCTTTCTGCTAATACAGCTCCCCCTCTTTCAGTCTGCTGGGCTAAGGTGCAGGGGGACACTTGCAGGTAGGATGCTGGGGGAGTGAGAGTGCTCTCAGATGTGGGAAGAGGAGGAGGAGAGCCTTAACATTTCATCCACTCCTAACTTGGTACTGTCTTGTGATGAAGCAGATGGAATGGCATGGGAAGGCAGGATTGGTGCATAAACCAGTTCTTTTCTCTGTACAGCAAATGTGCTCTTGCTCTCCATTCTACAGAAGAGATCCAGCATTATCAGCACCAAACAGGAGGCTTAAAACTTTTTGCATGATTTGCTTTTCCTTCTCGAAGTTAAACTGATTCCAGGTGACTGAATAGAGGGAAGTTAAGGAAGATGAGAAATACTGTTTTTTTTACTTGGGATTGGTCATTGAACTGAGGTAACAGAATTGGATCTGCTCACAAAGCTGAATGCGCTGGCTGTCGTGTTGAACAACAGCTTTGGAACTTTAGCCGTGCAAATAAATACCTGTTTTCATTTTTCATGCAGTTAATGCTTTCCACCAGTTTGGCTTTGAAGTAGGAATACTTCTGTAATGACTGCCTCTTTTAGTTAGTGAAGGTGTCACATACATACCAATGCAAACCTATGTGGATCCCTTTCTATTGGAGAAAAATGTCTGTTCTCCCTAGCTTGAAATGCAGTTTTCAAACTGCATGTGTTTTCCTTGGTGAGCACATGACTACATACCTTCCTGAGCTCCATCCCTGGTCCAGTCCAAGCAAACGATCCCAGTTTGTTAGTGTGAGGGACTGTTTTCTTTCTGGTGAGATGCTGCTTTCTCAAAGAGCAGCACCTGCAATTGCAAAGCTGAAAATGGAAATATTTTTTTTAGAGGAAAAAAAGAAAATATATTAAACATTTGGTTTTGTTACTTGAAATTTAGTCTCTTCTCCCTCCCTTCCCCTGCTTTATCAGTGCTTCCCTCACTTTGGAGCAGACTGAAGAGGAATTAGATCCTAATCATAGTCAAGTGTTACGTTGCAGTTGTTCTTTTGTTGTTGTTGTATGGTTTTGTTCATTTTTTGTTGTTTTGCTACTTTTAGAGCCTTATTAATCATTCTCTTCTCTATTGCATCTTGTCACCACTTTGGTTTTTAGTAGCATTATTTTTGTCCCTTTAGTTCACAACTGACACCTGTTTGACTACCTTGTCATTTCAAGAGAATTCATTCATTCTGGGAGGAGGCATGTGAAACCAAGGAGAAACACTCACTTTTTCTAGCCCTGGTCCTTAGCTGTGTGTCACAAGGAATTGAGTTTGGATTAGTCTTGCTGTGTTCACAGAACAAATTCCACAGCTGATGTCTCCAGACAGAGGCAGTGAACATCTTTATTTCTCTCTCAGTCCTCTTGTGTCATGCAGGACTTTTCCCTCTGAATATTAAACAGTAACAGTTATAAATCTGAGTAATTAACTATACTTAATAATAAAGACTAATAAAAAGGACGGCAAGAAGGAAACCTTAAACAAATGACTGGTGTTTAGTGTAACTTAATATGTGTAAATTCATTAATTGCTTGGTTGCTTTAAATGTAATGATTGGTAAAACTCTTGGTTAACCATCTATGCATGTCAGTACTCTTCTGAACTGTGAAACAGCTCCCTTAAATCAAGCCTTTCATTTGTTCCCCTTGTTGAGAGCCATTCTGTACTTGACTCATTGGGCTTCTCAGCATCTGAAGTTTTCTCATCACACTGCAGTGTGGTGTTCTAAGAACTCTTGCAATTCATTGCACAAGTTAAATAACTTCATAACATTAGTCTAACTTTCAATTAAAGATCTGTACAATAAAACTTATTGTTCCAAACCAGACCCCGCTTGATTATAACTTCAAAGGTAGTGTTACAGCAGGATTGTCCAGTACTGGGCCTAAATGCTGCTTTTCCTATTGTAAATGGTCATTTCTAAGTTATCGCTTGAGAATTCTGTTGTGTTGCTTGGTTTGGTTCTTATAAAAAAGGAAATAAATATAATAATCCTGAAGATATTTAGCTGTGAAGACCATCAGTCTTCCACTGTCCATACACCCAGTGAATCTTCCAAGAAATCTAAGAGGTGACTCACGGTTTATTGGAGGTTTCCGATTACTCTCTTTATGGTGTTATCAAGTGAACAGAGAGAGAGAAAACATTCGGTTAGTCTGTTTTGAACGGTGTTTTTATATGTTCAGTAAAATATTTGAGGCTGTGTGAACACAGTAGATCAATTCCCTTTTAATTTATCACTTCAAACCAGTCATGGAGTGGAAAACTCAAACAATTCTTTATAATCAGTAGTTCCTTAGACTTTTGTCATCTTGCTAACAGCTCCATTTGCAACTGTGGTGCATCTAAAGTTACCTTCTTTAAAGCCATCATCTTCAATTGTGTCCTTCATATGTTCTGTAACTCACTAATATAAGCCCTGTGTCTCCAGTATACTCTGATTTAGAGCATTTTGTGGCTTCACTTAGTTTTGACACTGCTGCAGAGCCCAGTGTGGACCATATGGATACGTGGCCACAGTGCAGGTCTAATAGGTGGAGTGAAGTAGACTGAAGATTTGAATGTCCCATTAGCCAACCAAATACTACAGGCTGGTTTTGCAGATGTTTGCCTAATGCTGTTTGTTTTCTTTCCTTCCTGTTACCAGGGCATTTGTATACTTGAGCAATCTGCTGTACCCGGTGCCTCTTATACACAGAGTAGCCGTTGTAAGTGAGAAGGGAGAAGTACGAGGATTTCTGCGAGTAGCAGTGCAAGCTATAGCAGGTGAGATACTCTGAGCTTTATGTTGCACCTCTCTGGTATGCTGTGAATAGCTGCAGCTTCAAAAAGTGGGCAAACAAATCAGACCTCTCTTTTCTATACTCGAATAATTTTAGTGTTGCGAAGAACACTTGTTCTTTATTATGAACTTGCTTTTGATTTCTTTCCATTGGTGTGAATCACATGGACCAAGCATGAATAAATCTGGAAACAGATCAGAAGCTTTTAAAATGATGGTGTTGACCTCTGAAGTTTATATCTGGCAATTAATGTAACACTGCTTTTGAAGACAGTGAAAGGGCTGACTACTGTCAGTAAGTCTAAAAGCTAAGAACAGAGTGAAGGTTTTCTTTTTGGCCTGCAGTATGAGCATAGTATAAAGGGAAATCAGCGGCAGTTTTCCATTTCCTTGACTCGCTAAAATATGTTGGGACTTAGAAACTGCTTTAACATACTGTTTAATCACCAAGAATTACCAGCTTTTCCGAAGAGAAGGGTGGGTACATGGGGATGGTAACTGCTTCATCCAGCTTTGAACTGCTCTTGTATGTGTGCCAGAGCTTAACTGTAGTCTGCTAGTCAGCGGCTAATACACTTTTCCAGTATGAGGTGAGCTAGTTGAGTTTTATTGCTGGTAGTTAGCCATGTCGTGTCCGTGCTGGTGAGAGCACAGATGCTTCCCATAATTTGTCCTTTCTAGCAGTGGCTAACTGCCAACATTTCTGTATTCTTTAGGTAGGGTAACCCTGGAAGTTTCTCTCTCCATGGGAACCTGTAATGAAATCTCAGACTCTGAAGAAGTGTAAGAATCACTCTGGCAGGGACTAAGCCAGCAAGGGAAATAAAATCTATTTAATGTGTGCGAAAGTCCCATTTCTAGTTTGGTTTGGTCTCCTTAGCGTTGACCAAATATTTCCAAATAAATACTCTATTTATCCATCCATATAAATAGAATACACCATGCCTAATAGAAATTTAACTGGGAGCATCTCTTGAAAGAAGGCCATGGCATTATTTGGTCTCTAAGCAAAGCTTTGAAACACATTCTGAATCATGGGATTTCCCCTGCAAGCATGTATTTACTGTGGAAAAAATACCTGGTGTTTAAGCAGGCCTCATTGTTCCCTCCACAAAGAGGAGGAGGTTAGATGGAGAGACTAAACAGACAGGACCACCCTTCAGACTTATAAGCATGCATTGATAACACTTGCTAGTGTTACTGCTCAGTTTATGGCTGCAGAATTTTAGATGGCAGTTTAAATAAATGTAAGTATCCACTTTCATGTTGGTCGTTGCATTGGGGTATGTTAATTTACCTCAGGTATAATAATCAGAAGTAAATAAATAATCAAAATCAGCATAAAGTTGTTTTGCATTCAAAATTCTTTAAAGTTAAGTATATTCATGAGGCATCTTCAGAGCTTGTCTTGTTGTTTTCCCACACTTGAATTCATGGTGGACAGATTTCTGCTGTGATTCTTTCCAGCGCTTACTCTAATCTGATGTTGCCTGACTGGAATGAGGCCTCTTCTGCTTTATGGACTGGTTTCCATTGTAATCAGAGTTTCTATGTAGACAACTCTGAGGGTTTTTCCCTCTCCTCCCATCATTGTTTTTTCCTTTCTGTTTTTTAGCTGACGAAGAAGCCCCAGATTATGGATCTGGCATTCGACAGTCTGGCACAGCTAAAATCTCATTTGACAATGAGTATTTTGATAAGGTAAGAAGTCTTAAAACTGAGTTTCCTTGAGTGCAGTAGTTTGTGCTTCTAAATAAAGAGTAAGTATTGTGGGGGAAGAAAGGTATGTCAGAACCAGTCTGTTACATGCCACTTCATTTAATGTTTCAGAGTGATTTTTCTTCGGTTGCAATGACTCGCTCTGGGCTGTCATTGGAAGAATTAAGAATTGTGGAAGGGCAAGGACAGAATTCAGAGGTTACAACTCCTCCAGAGGAGATCAACAGAATGAATGAGCTGGGTAAGCAGGAAATACATAGTAGTCTCAGAGAACTGAAGGGAAATCTGGGACAGTTCGGTCAGTGATAGGAAAGGGTTCTGAGTGTCCTTCACGAATACAGTAGATAGGGAGAGGTGTAACTGATGGGTTGCATGTGATACATGCTGGAGTTACTCTGAAGAACACTTGAAATGTACAAAAACTGTTCCCAGGTGTTTAGATCTTTTGATTATGAGCAAGTATTTTTGGCTTAAACAAAAAAGTATGATGGGACTAAACTGTTCCTGAAGGAATATTTTAAGACAAGAAAAGGCAGAGTGGGAAGAGAAAAAAGTGGTTTCATGTGGGATGTTTGTGTCTCCCTAAGACTTGAAGTCAGCCACTCTGGATGGGAAGATGACTATGGAAGGATTCACTGAGGAAATTGGTGATCACTTGAAACTGGGCAGTGTGTTTACCTTCCGTGTGACAGTGCTGCAGGCCAGCGGCATCCTTCCCGAATACGCAGATATTTTCTGCCAGTTCAAGTAAGAACTTGTCCTTATTTACACTACCAAGTAACGGTTTGATAGTGCAAATAATAGAGGGCAATGAGGGTCTGATGGAAAGATTTTTGTATTGCTAGCAGTGTGATATGGAGGAGAAAAACACCTTGTCAGTTACTTTTCCTGTACAAGCAGTACCTGCTTTGTGTTAGGATGGTGTTGGGGAATAAGGGTTTGCAGAAAGGAATTATGAATCACAGTGGATTCTGCAGAGACTAGCTGTAGATATCTTAAGTACTAGCTGTAGATATCTTAAGTTTTTACTTTGTAATGGCTTTTAAGGTGAAAAAAATGGTATTTGATTGTGCACCTGCTCAACTGGAATGAAAGCTATAAGGTCCTTGAGTAACTCCGTAGCTCTCAAGTGTTTTTTGGCTTAGTCCTTTACAAAAGGGAATGAAAATTAGCAGTAATGGACACAAAACAAGCACAGGAATTGTGGTCTCAAAGACTTGGGACTCAACTCTGTAAATTCCTAGCAGAAAAAATACGGGTTCCGTTTCAGTGTAGGGTTCACAGCACAGCAGTCTTCACTAAATGGTTCCGTGGTTTATTGTTGGGTTTTTATTTGTTTGGTTTTTTAAAGCTTTTTACATCGACACGATGAAGCTTTCTCAACAGAACCCCTCAAAAACAATGGTCGAGGGACTCCTCTTGGGTTTTACCATGTTCAGAATGTAAGTAAAACTTTACATGAATAATAAGTGCCTGTGTTAGCACTGGGACTTGATTGTATTCTTACTATAATCATGAGAGGTGTATGGGAAAAGGGGGAAAGGGGAATGTTAAGAAGACAGCAGGAGGAGTGATCAGGTGGATGATATAATCCCCAGTGGAGAAAGAAGAAAATACAGAATGATTATATGTGGCAGATTTAACTCTCCTGTTTCACCTCTACTTCCTGCCTTTGAATTCTCTGTTTCCTTCACAGGATGCTCAATGAAAGCAATTTAGAATTCAGGAAATAAAATCTGTGTGAATAGCAATGCTTATGATCTCAGATGAACTGAATATATCTATTTTTATGAACTGTGTAATACTTCGGTTATGTGTAGCCTGATATTGAGGCTTTCATTTTCTCCTTTATCAGAGAGTAGAATTAATGCCTAAACCAAAAAGGAGTTTCCTCTTTGTATGTCTCATTTTCTTTCCTTACTTTTCCTCCTAGATTGCTGTGGAAGTGACGGAATCATTTGTGGAGTACATCAAAACCAAGCCTATTGTGTTTGAAGTCTTTGGGCATTATCAGCAGCATCCTCTCCATCTGCAGGGACAGGATCTCAACAGGTATTGTTCACTATTCTGGCATAAAGGCTGTTAGTGATCGTGCTCAGGTGAGCTTTGCAGTGTGGGCAGTACTCTTTCATACTGCTGATATTATATAGGCACACCCTCACAAATAGGATTCCTGAGTGAGGTGGTAAGAGAGCTGGAACCAGCCTATTTACCCAGTGTAGTATGTGTTGTTAGTGAGTGATGGAATTGTTCTGCCAGCTCAAACATGAAAAGCTGTTGTGCCAATACAGCTGTATGCGCCCTGAACTTTGGTGGTAGAATGTTGTACTCAGAACTAGAGTGGTTATCTCGGTGAGTCCTGGTAAACCTTAACAGTGCTCCAAGACGCAGTGTACTCTCAGGGCAAGTGGCCTGTACCATAAATGCCAGATAACAAAAGAGGAGAGACAGACATCATGGGGGGGGAAAGGATTCTCAACCTCTTAGCGTCCTAGTGCCAAAGTTGCTGAATTTTTGGAATGGGGAAAGGACCCCTAGTGTCTAGGTCCTCAAAGTTTAAGAGGCTGAGGAAACAGGTGCTGATTTTAAAAGGAAATGCCAGCTGAATCTTGTCCTTTCCGTTAAGTTATTTTGGGAGATGTCTGTTACCTGCTTAAATTTTCAGTTCAGAACAGGGGTAAATTGGTTTGAAATTGTAAATAATTTTTTACTGACAGCTAGAATTAATTAAGTTAGAATAGAAAAAGGGCCTAAGTTGGTCTGAGACATGTGCTGGACCCACTTATTTTCCTGGCAGGTGATACTTACCTGTCTTTGTGGGATGGTGAAAGACAAAAATGGGTGGAAGGACTGTACTGGGTGTCTGTGTGTACACAGATGCACATGTGTGTATTTATATATATGGTTTATGTTTAGCTGTCTCTATATGGAAAACTCTTTTCTTTTCTTTATAGCCCTCCACAGCCTTCCCGAAGATTCTTCCCTCCCCCTATGCCACTCTCAAAGCCAGGTGAGAACAGTTCTCTAACTCTGTACATCACATGTCTGCTCCTGAAGGTTGTGGTGTATTCCTCAGCTATTCAGGACACCAAGAAATGTAAGAAGTGGACATTGCAAAGGGCACTGGAGCTATCTTTGCTAGCTGTCTTCCCTTTTATATGTTCTTTTCAAGCTCCTCTTGCGGGAAGTGCTTCTTGGTTCATTAAAGGATAGAGTTTCATTCCTGAAGAGTTGACCATCTTCCATGAGATCTGGCTATGGCTCTTTATGTGCTTACTGAGCACTTGACTGAAGATTTTCTTAGTCACTAACTGCTTCATCTTTTTGCTCTCTTAACATTCTCGTTTAGTGGGTCAGTCTTATTGAAATGATCCTTGGTTTTCTTTGCTTATTTGTAATACTGCATGCTGAACTCTTGTGCCTTTGATTTCATTTCACCTTTTAATTTCCTCCTTCTCCGGCTTTCTCTCACCTGCATATTTCTACCATCCTTTTTTTTGTGTGTGTTCCATTCCCTTTGCAGACCATGAAAGAAAAATTGAGTTGATTAGGTATCTTATGTCTGGCTATGTAAACGTGCATGTGCTGAACACGCTATCCGAGCATGCCAACGTGCTTGCATCCTCTGCCGTGGCTGCTTTCCAAGATGGAGCTGACCAGCTGCCACCTTTTCTCTTTCTGCCTGTTCCCAGTTGTCAGAGTGAGCGGGCTCCTAAACGAGATGGTTAGTAGCCAAACTTGATCTATGGTAGATGTAGAAGTAGTTCCACAACGTGCTCCAAAATTCCTTCTTCCTTTACTGTGTAGTATTCTTGGGACTAGAAACTGCTACAGTTGTGGTCATGGAAGGATGATGCTTTGCTTAAGTTTAGGGCTGTTCTAGAGAGAACCTTATAGAGAGTCTATAAACTCCGCTGTGCTAGGCTTCACAGATTTTTCTGTGTCGCTGGATCTATTCCCTGAAACTTCCTGGATCTTTGGGTTTATTTATGTATTCTGTACATAGTTTTGTGATATTGGGATGAGAGATGCTATATATGAAAAAAGAGCTATCTGTAGAGGAAACGTTCTGCTCCATTCTGTATTAGGTTTACTTTTTGTTTGTCGTCTTCTTTTTGCCACTAACAGTGCTGTTCCTCACAATGAATAAAACAACCAACCAAGCAAAGAAACCCAGCCCACACACTGGTTATTAACTGTGCCAGAGCAAGTCCATGAGAACTTCTAGAACTGGCTTTCATGTTTAATTAAATGTGTCTTCTGGTGCTTTTGAGTTTCTCTGCTCAGCAGTAAACTTGGGTGACTTGTGTGTTTGTTCCTCTTGCTATCAACGGCAGAGTCCAGCTGTAATGAGTTCACATGCTATATGATATGATGGGTATAAGAGAGTGACTACCTTGAGTAATGAATGGGAAGAGTAAATGGTGATGCTAAAGCTTGCTACCTAGCATGATGGAGTTGTGGCACTGTAAATAACTGATTATAGTAAAATCTGTCTCTCTGAGGAAGCTGCTGTTTTACCCAGAAAAGAAACAGAATTCTTTTTTATTATTACTACTTTTTTGAAGGGACTACACATGCACACAGTCAGGGACCTTTTCCTCACTGGGGACTGTTCTGTCCTTCCTGTGCATGGGAAATTCAGTCATGGTGGAAGCTGAAGGATACATAGAGTTGTGAAGATAGGAGAGCCTAAAGAATGCTTAAACAGGAAAGAATGGGGCTTGAGGGTCTAGAAGGGAGAGTAATTATTTGGCTTAATAAAAGCAATGAGATTAATATGTGAAAGGAGGAATAAGTAGAAAATTGCAGAGTTACAAAAGTACCTGTCGCAGTGCACAGGAACTAAGCTTTTAATATGTTCCCATTTATAAAAACGAGTGAACATATAAGTCATGTAATGATAGCTTAAAGTTGTGGTGTAAGTGTGTGTGAAGGAATATTTCAGGTTATTTCTAGGTTTTCAGTTACCCCATTCAGTTTTTTAACATGGTTTATCCCTATGTTTGCATGAAAGAAATTAGAAAGGATCTGGCAGGAGTAATCACTGGTACCAAAATATAAGGCGCTCAGAGACATACTTTGGCAGGATTATGGCTCTGGAATAAGTCTTGTTCAGCTTTTTTACATACACATTATCTAAACTGGCACAGGAGTCAAGCAGTTTGTAACATGCAGAAGAGAGGACTGAAGCTTTAAGTTCCTGATTTTCTTCCTCCCCCTTTCCTTGTGTGTAGAAGGGGAAATGTACTTTATGGGTCAGTACTGTTGCAGATGAGCACACCTAAGCAACTCTAACTCACCATTAAGCCAAAAAGTAGCTGATGCACACTTGGAAACCCCTTTTTCTGTGGATCTAGGAAGACTGCATATTTCTACAAGCTTTTTGGATGCACTTTTGATTCATGAATTAACTTTTTTTCTTTACTCAGATTTAAAAACCAACACTTTGATAAATAATGATTGCTGTAAGCAATCTTTTTCATGGAAAAAGATGTGGTCTGCGCATGTATATAGGATCTAGGATCACTGAAATGAGCCCTTGAGTAAGCTTCACTTGTTCAGTCTTTGTAAATACATTTTTTTCTTTCATTTCTTCCTCTAAGTGCCAGCCACAAAGCTCAATCCTCTGAGCAAACACAGCTTGGGCCAGAGTGTGAGCAAGTACGACCTCCTCGTGTGGTTTGAGATCAGTGAATTGGAGCCAACAGGAGAGTAAGTCCAGTATTCATCCTTTATGCTTCTTAAGAACAGTGATTGATGGGAGTTTGATCTTTTACCCTTTGTTCCCCTCACACCAGGCTCATGTTTAGCAGTTGTTATCGGGCAGTGGCCTGGCTGGTTTGTAGTTACTGGGTGTGAATTCAGCTCGCATTTATTGCCGCCATTGGAAAGGACTGAAGAGGTAGAATGATCTTTCATGATCCTGCCACTTCGAAAAGCCCCATGTGCACCAGCTGAACAGGTGCTGGGGAAACTTAAACGACTTAGGCCATGAGTTCAGATTCTTTGGGTCACTAGAAACTTTATGCTCCAGGCCCTATTTTATGTTTACCTCTGCTACAGAGAAGGGTTTTTCCTGACAGGTCCTTAGAGATTATATTGAAAGCAAGCTCCACAGAATTATCCAGAAGTAATGGAAATACAGTGTATGATACTTCTATATTTCACTGATACAGTGGTGCAATAGAGTCCAGTCTGGGAGTCAGTAGAAACACTATTGTTTCTTCCATTATTATATTGAGGATGCAGAGTAAATTTGCTATGCTAAAGTGTATCTTTCCTGCCTGGTAATTTCAATGTCTCACACAGGTATATTCCTGCTATTGTGGACCACACTGGAGGCCTGCCCTGTCAAGGGACATTCTTGCTTCACCAGGTACTAATCAAGGCTGTAGAACAGAAGTTTCATCTCTGAGGAGCGTTAGAAGGCTAATGACTGGATTTTGCATCTTTCATGTCTTCTTCTGTCCCACACACCTGTCTAATGATAGCTGTAGGGTCAGTCATCTTTCAGTCTGTAGTTAGCATGTTAGCTCTGGGCTATGAGGAGAATATGTTTGGCCCCTAGTCTGTTGCTTATCATTCCACTCATGAAAGATTAAAGCCTTTTAGAAAGCAGGAACCTTTGGGACCAGATTTGTGCTTTTAGAATTCTCCAGCATTTCTAGCAAGGCCACAGAAGGATGACATGGACTCAGGTTTCATTGATTCTTTCTCACTGCATGTGGCTATGAGACAGTTCTGTAAAGTGACCAAGTCTCAGTGCATTTTAAATGCCTCTGATAATCCTTAAGAATAATTTATCTTTAGCTAGATTCTAAAGATAATCCTAGTTAAATATCATTTATGGGTTTATGTTAGGGTTTTTCTACTCTCACATTCTCAGGTCCTTTTCATAGAGTTTACCTGTGATTTGCGTTTCTTCTCTGTTTTAAAAATGATAGGAACAATTCTTATAGGTTAGAAATAATGGCCACGTTCTAATAATTTCCTTATTAAAAATGAATACAAATATTAGTTTATATTTACTTGTGTCTTCATCAGTTACTTGCAGTTCCAACCTTCTTCCCAGCTATTACAGAGTTTTGTTGTATTACGGCATGTGACAGATACATGTAACAAAGGAGAAGAATGTCTATACATGAGTGGTTGCTTTTTTCTAGTAACTTCTTTTGGTGTATACAGTTGTTGTTTTGGTGTATATACTTTAATATAAGTATATAACTACACATTAATGAAGTATTTGGGTTTTTTAGGTGGTCAATTCTGATATATCCCAGGGACAACACACATCTTTGAGAGAATAGCAGCAATTTCAGGACAGGTTTAGGTTAAAAAACTGCCTTTGTGGAATGAGAGAAGTGTTATTTCTGTTACATATGAGAATATAATGTTCCTCTTCAGTTAATTGTAGGGCTATGAAGTACATAGGTGCATGTTCACACTTACAGGCTAATTCAAATGATCTTGTTTGCTTCGTTTTTGCAGTATTAGTGCTAAATAGATGATGTTTGTGCGTGTGTATGAATACTTCACCAGCTTTTTGGTTTTGAACTCTACCAGGGAATCCAGCGCAGAATCACAGTCACCATTATCCATGAGAAGGGCAGTGAGTTACACTGGAAAGACGTGCGAGAGCTGGTTGTTGGTGAGTCTGTTGTTTTGCATGTTGCTCTGGAAGGAAGAAAAAGCACTAATGGTAGTTTGTATCAAATTCTGTCATCTTTATGACTGTTGGCTGTGAGAGAAGGCTTTTGAAAAGGATCCAGAGGAAAAACTAAGTTTTGCCATTTCCACTCACAGTTGCTTGTTAATCTCATAGTCTGTAATGATCCTTGAGAAAACAAAGTCTTTCTGTGTTTAAGATTTAGTTTTAATTGATCCCCCTCCTACCTTTTCCAGGGCGTATAAGAAATAAAGCAGAGGTAGATGAAGCTGCTGTGGATGCTATTCTGTCTTTGAATATTATCTCTGCAAAATACCTGAAGTCCTCTCACAGCTCCAATAGGTAAGTGAATAAAGTGAGCACTCTGGCAGGAATCTAAAATTTCTTTGACCTCTGATGCATTGTCAGGATGTCTGGAAAGCTGGGAATGTTGCTGATTATTTACTGTAGAATTTCATAGGCGCAGGGTCTAGAAATGGAGAATGAATGTTACCATATACTCTTGCTAAGGCCGAATTCCATTGGTCTGTGTGGAGGGTTTCTAATGCATTTGAATTACTTCCCATGTGTAAGCACCATAAAGGGAGGATGGAAAGGAGCAGCTTAAGGGAGTCTCAGAATTTATCCCAGAACTTTTAAACTGACACCGAGGTTTGTTGCTAGAATACAGCATTGAAGTACAGGGGTGATCTTGGGAGTATGCTTATGGAATTGTACATACCTGTATTATTCCTGGAACAAGCGTGTGACAATTTAAGCAAGAGCCATGCTTTGTAAATTAAACTTTGTAATTTGTGGATTTATACACATGTATCACAAATTGACTCCAGTTCTAATAAGGAGGGGGCTCTTCTCCGTGTATCTGCAATGATGTGGGCAGCAGCATGGCCCCTGTCTGAGAGGTTTCTTGCTGCTGTCTCTCTCATTAGGTTGCGTTGCTGTGTAGGTCTGTCAGACTCCACATTGTTTTGCTTCAGTGTCTGCAACAAAGAGCAGGGAAGCGGAATGCTGCATTGCCAGCACAGCTCTGACATCAGCCAAGTCACTTGACCTCTCCTGGCTCTGTTTAGCTGGTGCAAAGCAGGAATATCTCTGAAATTGAACTCTGAATGAGGGTTTCTGAAGGCGAGGGGGTTGTTTTGGAGCCCATCTCTGCTGCAGCTGCTGAATGCTGCAGGCAGTATCCTTGTAGGCACCAAAATGGCTTCTTCCCTCTCCATTAGAGGCTTGGACTTTGAAATTCCACTGCAATATTAAAGGTGGAATCAGGATGCTGCTCCTACAGCTGCGTGTCTTCCTGCCACCTAGTGTCTGTAAGCACAGACAGTGACGGGGATTAGCAGTTACTCTTTGCCTCCCACCGAGAAGTGGGTATTTTGTATTTAGTCTGTTTGGATTAGTGGATCAGTATAACTGGAACATTGCTGATTTCAAGTCTGATTCTCTTGCATCTGCAGTTGGCAAGCTCTGTACTTCTGTTCTCTCACAAGTTCAAGGAATTCCTGTATAGTTCTGTGGTTTTCTATTAGATGGACCATTTGAGTGAAGGATGAATGTCAGTGAGATGAAGCTTTTGACCACATCTTACCAAAATGTCAAGGTTTATTTGTGGGATGAGTGTTTGGCAGGGTGGCGGAGCAGGACTGAAGCCCCGGTAAAGGATTGTGTGTGTTTTATGTTTGCTCATTGTCTGCAGACTTGTTTTCTGGTTGGTGTGGGGTTTTTGTTTGATTGGTTTTAAGTCTGCTTACCCTGTTCCTCTCAGCTGTTGCTTTTCTGTTCTGCTTTTGGCTGGACTAACTGAAGCTCTTTTCGTGTTTTCACAGGCTCTTTCTTGATAAGGATATGCCTAGGTATTTTCTGTTTGCTTGCTTTGTACATAAAGCATTCTATTTTCAGGAAGCTTTATGCCCCATTTGTATTGCTGCCAATTCCCTTTTAGCTTTTACTAATTTCTGTTAGCACTCCTCTTAGCTCTTCCAGAAGTAGTATACCTCCTCCTCCTTTGTGTCCGGGCTCTATTCAGGTGCAATTTAGTGGGGCAAACTTTCCTTCACATGGAAGAGACAGCTTCCTTTGAGTCTTTCTGATTCTCAAAATGTGCTGTCAGAATATAGTCCCTACTTGTAGTCCTTGCTATTTTCTTCCTTTGTTCTGTGTAAAAGAACTAAATTTGGATTTCTTTCCTGTCTCTGACTCTAATTCTTGCTGTGTTTGAAGTACCAAGTCAAGGCCAGAATGATTGGCTTACTTGAAATTCCAGCTCAGAATTGCATGGAACAAAAAGCAGTGGCTACCATGTGACTGTCATTCAACCTCTGTTGTTAGGTTGGATTTGCATCTGAAATTTAACCATGTGGCTGCTACTTCTTAGTTTACCGTTTGGCAGAGAAGCAAGACATGTAGTAGCTGCTCAGACTGCATCCCTTTTTCACCTTCCAGATTGGGTCAGAGCCAGGCATTCTGGCTGCACAATCTGGGGCAATTTGCACTCTTTCTGTGTTCTGCCTCTTTGAAAAAGAGAATACTTCTCATTAGAGAGCATCTTCAATGCTTTCTAATGCTAAAATCCACCTAAAAATCAGTTCTAACTATACACTGGGGCCTTTAACCTGCTTCTCCTGTTTTCCATGCTTTGCTTGTTCTGTGTTACATTTTCCCCCTGTGCTATTGACTGTGCTGAAAGAAATTTGCTCACTTTTGTTGTCTCCCTCTACAACTATTCTAGCAAGTTCTGGTTTGGACAGGCAAGACTGTGTATTTAACTTTCTGGCTAGACAAAACCCAGTGGAGTGATTGTCTTGAAGCTGTGCTTGACTTCGGCTTGAGTTTTATCCACAAAGCATCATTTTGCTGAAGAGAGGCATTTAGTTCTGCACCGATGAGCTTTTACAGCTGTATCCTCTCCTCATGATGAGGAGTCATGTTTGACAATGGTGCAGAGCTCATTCAGGGGTGAGGTGCACTGACTTTACCATCTGTGGAGAACCAGGTTTTACTGCTATTTCTTCCAACTATGTAGTAAATCTGGAGCTTGATAAATGTTTAAAAGATTGCTCTTATAAGTGAGGCACAATGGAAGATTAAAGCACAGGGACTCAGCACAGGTTTGTAAAGGGCCAGAGGACAACCTGTGGTGTTTGCCTAATCTAACTCAAGTAAAGATGATTACATTACAGTGCTTTTAAAGTTACCACTTACTTAGCCTTTAGAATATGCTTCTGTGTAGCATTTTTAATAGAAGCAGGACATGTAGAAGTGATTTCTGCTTCAAATGCAAACAGTGTATTTGGCAGTATTCTCAAATGATACTACTTGACTGCACAGTTCACAGTGTCTCAATGCAGTGGCTGAGAATTGCATTATTTGTGTCAGGAAAAGGGAATTTTTGGGAGCTCTGAGATCAGAACTCTTTGTTTCTGATACGTCTGCTCTTGGGCTGCTGCTTGTTTCTTTGTGATTTGGGTTTTGTTATTTCTTTCTTCCACTCCCACCCTGCTTTTTGTCATTTGTCTCTTGTTTCGTTTTAGTTGGCCTTGGGCATTAGTAGAGAAGCTCTTCAGAGATAGAACTTGCTTTAAAGAAATGCTATCATAAAGCACTTTCTTGCTTTTAGTATTGCATCATTTGGACTTGGAATGGGATAAAAAATCTCATTGGCAAGGGGATTTGGGAGGGAAATTATATGGAAGTGATGAAGAATTCTTTTTCTGTTACCAGTGTAGAGAAGCAGGCTGTATTCCTGAGTAAGGGTATAGGGCTTCTTTCCAAAGGAACCTACATGGAGTCAATCTCTACCTGCGAGAAAGGAGAAAGCTCATTTCCCATAGCCCCTGTTAGAGAGGAGGGTGTGTAGTGGTGACTCTGGATCTGAAGATTTAGCTTTCCTGTGTATGATGCTTTTACTTGTGACTTGAACAGATGAACTTCCCTCTTTGCTGGGGCAGAACTGTGGGGGCCTTCAGCTCCTTCCTTTCAACTGCAAAAGTTTGTGTTAGATCTGGCAGTTTTAATTCAATCTAGTGGGGACATAGAAAGAAATCCTTATTTTATCTATTCCTTGATTATAGGACTTAATCCTACCTGTCAGTCATTCTGATTTGAGGTAGAAGTTATCTTGGCAAAGAAAAGGTCTTTGCTTCAACTATTTGTTATCTGAGCCACTGAGAATCATAGTGGATGATGTCAAGGATGAGATGTTTACACTGATAAGAGGGATGAGATGCTTCACACTGATCAGAGGGATGCAGAGGAACTCTTACTATTGAGCTTTTACTGTGTGTTTTTCCAGGACTTTCTATCGGTTTGAAGCAGTTTGGGATAGCTCCTTGCATAACTCCCTTCTCCTCAACCGAGTGACACCATATGGAGAGAAGATATATATGACCCTTTCTGCTTACCTGGAGGTTAGAGATCTGTGCCTTCCTTTCGGCTTGTGACTCAAGTATAACATTGAGACAGCAGACAGTGTATACCTGAGCTAAATACTGACTGGTCTAAATGATCTTTCTTCATTTTCTGAGAGCAAGGTGGAAAAGTTTATGCACAGTTAAAGTGCTACAGATGTCAAGGTATTACAGCCTCACAACAAATGTGACGTGAATCTGGTGATCTCCTTCTCTTTCTGTGTCTCATTTTGTCTATCTTTGGATCTGAAAAATCCATTGAAATCAACAAACACTGCTATGTAAGGACTACTAGTACTAAAACACCAGCCTAGCTTTTGGCTTTCCATGCAAGACGCTCTTGTCTTGTGTAGTACTTCACCCACAAGATGCATCAAGTAATTTGACAGTTCTGTTTCATGGGAACACATAAGAAAACCCTTCACCAAAGACCCAAACAAGAACAAATTTCATGAAGCTGTCCCACTAAAAGAGGGAAGCAGTGTAACTTGGCTTAGTTGTCTGCAGCCACTCATTCATTGCTGTTCTTTCTCTTAGCTTGACCATTGCATCCAGCCTGCTGTTATAACAAAGGATGTCTGTATGGTGTTTTACTCTCGAGATGCCAAGATCTCCCCACCACGATCACTGCGCAATCTCTTTGGCAGTGGCTACTCCAAATCTCCAGATTCGTAAGTTCAGTGACCAGTTTTGGTATCCATGTTTTATGTCAGTGTATTATGGTTTTTCTCTTAGAGAGCATGGGGAGAATGCAGCTTTGTTTCCTTTATTTCTTCCTTGAAATCCTACCTAGTTCTAGTTTTCCAGCCTGGTTTTGGACATTCATTCTTGAATTTATTTCAGTGAAAGTGATGGCTTCTTTCTTTGCTGACCCCTTTTTCAACCTTTTGACAGAACAGTTGGGAAGAGACCCATTTTTCAAGCTTGTATGTAGATGATCCTGATCTGGAATTTACTGCAGTAAAGTGGCTCCTTGCTGAGTTGAATTGGTGGTGGGGATGAGCATGGGGGATGCCACTTGCAGTCTGTTCTGGCTATTTTATGTCAAGATTAGAATTCAGACGTAGTTCTAACTTACAACTATACCTAAACTTCTAATTCGGGGACCACTTAACTAAAGCTAATACACTTTATATCTGAAATTAATAGTTCTTTTTCCCCTCTGGTTTCTTGTGAATAGCAATCGTGTAACCGGGATCTATGAACTAAGTTTATGCAAAATGGCAGACACAGGAAGTCCAGGTAAGCAGTGACTGCATGTTTGAGTGACAAGTATGAAATACTGCAGAAAATTCCATAGGCAGAGTGGAGTAAACACTTCTGTCCCGATGGGAAGCAGTTCCTGTGTTTCACAGGAGCAGTGGAACATTGCTATTCCATTAAAAAAAACTGATGCGGGCTTTTATTTTCCACTCGGGTCTGTGTTTTACCATTGGTGAACCAAGGATTTGCTGATAACTTTACATTTTCTACATGGGTATACGAGGGAACTGGGCATGTGCCTGAGTCAGACTTAGGGGGCACAGTACATGGCTCATAACTAGCACAGGTGAGACTTTGTATTTGCAGCAGTAGTTTTCTCTTGGTCCTCCTAACTGATACCTGATGCAAGCTTGGTAACTTGGAAGGAATGTAGTCCATGTAGTATCAATATATTTTTCCTTTACGACCTAGCAATTGAAGTTCTTTTGTTTACTTAGACTGAACAGGAGTTTGCATTATATCCTGATCAGTACAAGTTATCTGAATGAAGAAAGCTGGAAGAATCAAATCTCTTTGACATGTGTGACCGCTGTTAATGGAATCGTTGCCGTGTTTATTTCCAGCCCAAGAGCAGAAGTGTTGGTTCTTCACAGATTGCTGATTGGTAGTGTGTGTTAGTGGCATCCCTCAGACTGTTTTTAACGTATCTGATGTTGTTTCTTGCTGCTCAGGAATGCAAAGAAGGAGGAGGAAAGTCCTGGATACATCTGTGGCTTATGTGCGAGGAGAGGAGAACCTAGCGGGTTGGAGGCCCAGGGGTGACAGCCTCATTCTTGAGCATCAGTGGGAACTGGAGAAACTGGAGTTGCTGCATGAGGTGAGTAAAGAGATGGGGAAGGGGAAGAAAAAGCAGAACTGTACCTTTGCATTTGCCTTTGATCTTCTGAGCTGAATGAGTTCCCAGGTGGCAGTTTGTTCCCAAAGTCAAGACTTAAGTAAATTCTCTAACAGAGAAGATAGAAAGTGTGTGGCTGGCTGCTGAGTAGAATCTTCAGCTCAGAATCAAAGTATATTCAATTTCTAGTGCTATTGTAAACTCTACCAGTGCTTACTGGTGTGACTCTTGAAAGAATGCCTAAGAATTTGGTTCTTGTAAAGTAGGCAACATCCTGGAGCAGATGACACTGATTTCTTTTCTTACCAGGTGGAAAAAACCCGACACTTCCTTCTGCTTCGGGAAAAGCTCGGTGACAGCATCCCCAAGTCCCTGAGTGACTCACTGTCTCCCAGTCTGAGCAGTGGAACCCTCAGTACCTCCACCAGCATTTCCTCGCAGATTTCAACTACAACATTTGAGAGTGCTGTGACGCCCAGTGAGAGCAGTGGCTATGACTCAGCAGATATAGAGAGCCTGGTGGATCGGGAGAAAGAGCTGGCCACCAAGGTATAACATGAGAAAAACATCATGAGTCAAAATTGGGGTGCCGAAGACAATTAAACATTAATGAAGAGCTTCCCAGCATGGCAAATATCCAGTATTGTGAGAGCTTCATTTTAATGTGAAATGATCTGTTCTCAGCAGCCAATGCTGGTGGCTCAGTTAGTGCTATGGCTGTACCTCATCCCCCTTCATTAGTAGTTCTGTAGATGAAACATTCTAATTTATCCTTTTTTATCCTGTTTATCCCTTCATGAGCTGCCAAGTTCATCTTGGCAAAGGGCCTCTTGTGTTTGAATTTCTCTGAAAACCTAAATGTAAAATCCTTTTCCGTGTGTTGTTTGTTTTCCTTCCCCACTTTAGTGTCTGCAGCTTCTCACTCACACTTTCAATCGGGAATTTAACCAGGTGTACAACAGCATCAGTGATTGTAAGGTAAATATTTCCTGCAATACAATGCCTTGTATTTGTAGTACAATAGCAATATGTTTGTAGTTTGTGGAATCTGATTCTGTGAAGAGACAAAACACTTCATAGTAATTTCTTTATTTTCAGTCTGCTGGAAGCATTTGGCTATTCAGCATCAGGAATTGCATATTCCTGCAATTCATACTGCAGGAATTAGAAATGGTGTGAACTTGGGCTATATAGATCTTCCAGTTTATTAGCAGGCTGGAAGTGCACTATATTGCCCTACATACACTTTCCTGATGTAAAAGGGTAAAAATTGGCTTTTAAAACTCTGACTATAGGTACAGGGAACTCCAAGTTGCAAACTAGATAGTCTGATACGCTGTTGAGGAAGTCAGGGGTGTGAATAATAAGTAGTTTAGGACCTTAATAACAAGCTGTGCCTACAAAAGTGCCATTGTGTTTTTCACCTGGGGTGGGTTTATGATGGTTGTGTGTGGAACTTTGACTAGCAAATGGGGAAATAGCTGATAGAAATACCTTCTATTATCTGAGCCTCCCGCATGCTCAGTGCCATGTTCTAGTCTGGACTGTATCAGCTACCAAAAAATGCCCCTCTAATGTGTTGCTTGTATTTGTCCTTGTAGTTGTCAGATATTTCCCCCATCGGGCGGGACCCCTCCGTGTCGAGTTTCAGCAGTGCCACCCTCACACCTTCGTCTACCTGCCCCTCTCTGGTGGATTCAAGATGCAATTCAATTGACCAGAAGTAAGTATAGGGTATTCATAGAAGCACGTTACCTCTCAGTGCTTCACAAACCTCTTTGCTATGCTTTGATTTATTTTAATCCCTCCCTTCCTTTTCCCTGCTTTCAGGTGCTTCTCTGTACAGCCCCCTTCCTTTATCTTCTCCAGTCACTGCACAATTACTTTTCCCCATTTCTCTCTTGAAGTACTTTTTCTTTGTGTGAAAGAACAGTCAGATGCGTGTCGTTCTGGTGACCAGTGCAACGTCAGTGTGCAGAGTCCACAAGTTTTATTCAGAGCTCTGTTAAAAAGGCCTACTAACAACAACCCAGAATTAACCAGTTTGGCCAATAATCTCTCTTTATGTTTCTTGGCTGTATCTAGAGAAGATGTTTTTCATTAAAGTGGGACTAATTACTTAGTGAAAGGCGTTATTTGTACCTTCTCAACGTGACACCCCTGAGAGGAGGAGTGCTGATGAAGCAGTACATTCTACAAAAAAAGGGTAGTAAATTGGGCAAGAGAAACAAGGGAAAAGTAGTGGGGAAACAATTTACTGGTAGTTACTCTAAGTTTTATTCCATAGACTTCAAGGAAGTGCTATCTGATACTGTACAAAAGGATCCCAATGTCATACAAAACTGGAAGATGAAACTTGTAAGACAGGCGAGGCTGTAGATGCACTTTAAATTCCATTGTCTCATTCAGTTGGTTTATTGTGATTTACTTCTCTTTCTCCACTCTTAAAGAACACCAGAAGCAAATTCTCGTGCCTCCAGTCCCTGTCATGAGGTGGAACAGTTCCAGCTAATTCCTACGGTAGAAACGTCCTATCTTGCCAGAGCTGGGAAGAATGAATTCTTAAACCTTGTTCCTGATATTGAGGAAATCAGACCAGGGTGAGTTTTCTGTTGTGTGACCCTGGCTTCCTGAGAGCTGCCAGAAGGGCTTTCTGGGATTTGTAGGGTTTTATGCCCAGTGTGAGGGAGTTAAACAAGTGATAGCGGAACTGCAGAGTCCTTCATGATAGAAGCAGGATTGGTGAGGGTGGTGTTAATATCTCTGCAGCATTCATTCCCTGCATCTACTTATTAAACAGGATTTTCACTGAGTTGAATATAATGTCTGCTATCATCAAAACCATGGCTGAAGCTCACTGAAGTAGAGATCTTCGTGGCTCCTTCTTTCTGTCAGACTTTTGCATAGTTATTGAAGACAAAATTCAGCGTGTTGTAGACGTTCTTCTTCATAGTACTGTTTGTAGACAAAACATTGTAAGGACCAAGTGCCTTGCACAGTGTTTTGCAGTTTGGTGTCTTATTTAGGGGAAAATGTATTCCCGTTTATCTGTGGGTTTGTTTTTTCCAGCTCTGTGGTCTCAAAGAAGGGATATCTCCACTTCAAAGAGCCACTCTCCAGCTCCTGGGCCAAGCACTTTGTGGTGGTTCGCCGTCCCTATGTTTTCATTTACAACAGTGACAAAGATCCTGTAGAAAGAGGAATCATAAACTTATCCACAGCTCAGGTGGAATACAGTGAGGATCAGCAGGCAATGGTCAAGGTCAGTCTGCAGCTACCATTTATTTACCCATAGAGCTGGAATGTTACAGGTAGTAGTGCATCCATCCAATCCTGTGTGTCATCTCTGATCCAAGGAAGACACATCTGTGTCTTGGACAGTGTCTGGTATCTGATGATTCTGGCCACAAAGGCCCAGTTTGTTCAGGGTTTCTTCTGTTTTGGACACAGTTGCACAAGAGACTAAAACAAGCTGCTGTTACACAGAATCACAGAATCACAGAATCCCAAGGGTTGGAAGGGACCTCAAAAGATCATCTAGTCCAACTCCCCTGCAAGAGCAGGGTAACCTACAGTACATCACACAGGAACTTGTCCAGGCGGGCCTTGAATATCTCCAGTGTAGGAGACTCCACAACCCCCCTGGGCAACCTGTTCCAGTGCTCTGTCACTCTTACAGTAAAGAAGTTCTTCCTGATGTTAACGTGGAACTTCCTATGTTCCAGTTTACACCCATTGCCCCTTGTCCTATCACTGGATATCACTGAAAAAAGCCTAGCTCCATCATCCTGACACCTACCCTTCACATATTTGTAAACATTGATGAGGTCACCCCTCAGTCTCCTCTTCTCCAAGCTAAAGAGACCCAGCTCCCTCAGCCTCTCCTCATAAGGGAGATGTTCCACTCCCTTAATCATCTTTGTAAATAAACAAACATAGTTACACATCACATTTTGCTTTTATGAGCGTATGTTGGTACCATCACCCTGTATGTTTGGGTTTTGTAGTCTTCTTTCTGTGGTGTTTTGGGGTTGTGGGTTTTGTTTGTTTGTGTAGAAAGCAAGCCCCAAAGCAACACACACAAGCATCCTGCAAGGAATCAGATTAACTTCACTGGTCCTTCTCAGCTCTTAAAGTCCATACTTACGAGTTAAAACTATAATTTGTAGAAGATGTCCTATCTGGCTGACTAATAATATCCTGGAAATGACCAATGAAAGACCTTAGGTCTTGTGGTGTTCAGGAGTGTGCCACAGCAAACTTACCCTCAGAGAGGAAGTGTGCATCATGTGCTTGTAGTCTCCAGTAATTTAAATTGTCCTTAATATTCCAGACACCCAACACATTTGGTGTATGCACAAAGCATCGTGGGGTCCTGCTCCAGGCCATCAATGACAAAGACATGAATGACTGGTTATATGCCTTCAATCCACTTCTTGCTGGCACAATACGGTAAGAGGCAGCTCACAGGCAGACAGTGCTGCAGAGCACAAAGACAGTGAGAGAGTCATAAGGCTGAGAGTTTGCCACAGAATTTAACCTTGCTTGTTCCAGATTTGATGGGTGAACTGAAGGCGGAAGGGGGGCCACAAAGGGAAAATCAAACCAAGCCAGCCCTGTACTTCAGAAACGCAGTGGCTGTTGCTTTGCCTTGTGACATTCCTAGCAGATGTATCCAGTTTGAACATGGGTGGTAAGCTTCACGCCGTGCCGCGTGTGGAGGCCACAAAAGGGTTTCCTTGTAGGGCTGTTTTACAGATTTCTAAGGCTTCTTACTCCCTCTGTGCAGGCAGGTCTGGGCTGAGAGCTAAAGCAGAAATCCTCATTTCCTTCTCTTTTCTTGAACTTCTCTAGAAGCCATTCCTTTACCGCGGGTCACAGACGTCCCCTGCTTGCTGGAGAGGTCTGACTACACTACAGGAGCTCTTCCTTTTAGTCAAAAATAACTAAAAGCTATTTTTGTACAGCACCAGATAATTTCTTAACAGTGCAGTCCTTAAAAGATCCTGTCTTCCTTTAAAAGAGCGCAGCAGAAGAGTGAGAAGCCTTTCTCATTACAGCCCTTGATATGTTTTACTTATGGAATAAACTAGGACTATATAGAAGGATTTAAGAAAAAGGTGGACAAAGTGGGGAGGGAAGAGCAATAAACTTCCAGAACTCAACAAATACTTCTTTATTTCTTTCCTGTGCAGGTCAAAACTGGCTCGAAGACGCACGGGCCAGCTGAAGTACTGAGTCCATGTAATGTTCTCATCTGTTCTCCCTAACTCACCTTCCGATAGATGAAGTGTTACCTCGCATTTTCTCTTTGTGATTCTTGACAGTTTCTCTTGTATGTAATCCTGTGGCTTAACATCCCCTTCCCTCCCACCTCCTTCAGCACATTTCCTAGGTATTTTAACTGTACCTTGTTTCTTTTCACTTGTACTGAGGATCGTACCTAGTAGCATGTGGCCAAACTAAAAGAGAAAGAAAAAAAAAAAGCAAAAAAAACGAAGTGATTTATGCACGACTCTAAAAAGAAAAAAAAAAAGTTATTTATTTTAAATTCTAACAATTGTTTTCCCGTTGCCAACTGACCTTTCGGAGTCTGTCCCACTGTCCGTTGTTGTCTGTCTGGACTGCTGCAGGGTTTCATTCAGTTTGTGACTTGGCAGTAGTCATCGGTTCCCTCAGGGCAATGTTCTAATGCCAGGGAAAGAGAAATTCTTCTATGTAGACATTACCCAGTGAGGAACTGCAATAGCTCCTCAGGCTTTCTGGATCCAGCCTCTTACTTAAACTCTGTTGAAAGCTGATATTGGACAAATCTATCTGGGCAGACTGGATTTTGGACTTGGTGCAAGTTTTTAGTTTCCAGGGTCCGTCGGGTTAGGCATGAGCTGGAAAAGGATAGGGAACGAACCAAGAGGGATTGGCTAGAATAATCTGCCTTTAGACTCTTGCAGGGGAGCAGTGCTTGGCTTTAACTCTTTCCCAGAACACTAACACTCACTACTCTGCCACTGAACTGAGCCGAGGAGACAGAACTTGTGCTGACACAATGAAAAGTAAGCACATCTATCAAATATTAGGTAGAATCCCTAAGGTTTTAGATGCTCAGCCTCGCACTTGGCAGATGGAGAGTGTTAAGTGGAAATGAAAGTGTGGTTGTTCCCTAGAGCTCTTTCAGGAGAGCACCGCAGGAGGGCAGTGTCCCGTCTTCTGCTTTTGGTCCTGGCTGCATTGTTCCTGGAGCAACGGCAGTAATCAGCTCTCTTGGAAGGGATGTGTGGTTGTCATTTGTACGCTGGGATAGATTGCGGCATCATTCCGCAAGGCCTGCTTCATGCATGTGTCTCTTATCTGCAATACTCTGATGACATCCCATCTCTTCATGGGGAAAGCATCCTCTGTCTACAGAATACTTTCTAGACCTAGCACTTGCAATATTCTCCAGGGAACAGCAGGACACTTTCACTTCCTTTTGGAACAACTGTTGAATGTCTCCTAATTTCCCTGCTACGATTTTAATGAGCTAAACCCCCCCTCATTAGTTTTAACTTCAGAATTGATCCTTCCTGGAGGACAGACCAAGAGGACTCTGGTCCTGGTCAGTGGGTGTAATAATAGGCTTCTTGTTGATCAGCTGGGTGGTGTTAGTTCTTGACCTACAGTGTAAGTTCTTCTTGTAGCCAAGGTTTTGGTCCTTGTCCCAGAAAAAGAAGGCAGAATGAGTTTCCTTTCTGAGAAGTTAACTCATCTTTCTTAGGTTTTCAGGGAGGTTGGCTGTTTCAGACTGCTGTGCTAGACTTTATTGACTGCCCTGGGCATGGACAGGGCTGGCTGTGATCCTGGGGGATGGACAGGGATTTCATCCTGAGGTTCTGACCTCTGAAGGGAGAGGTAAAAGAGTTTTGTTCCACTATTACAGTAGGCGCATCTAGGTACACTCCAGCTCAGGAAGGTCATTTGGATTCAGCTTACGCACCACAGGTTAGAAATTCTGTGGCCAAAAGTGGATGTGGGACTGGCATCAGCTGAGCAATTTCTAGCTTTATGGGGTTTTCATTCTCCAGTAAAGTGCAATGCATGAGACCTCCTAACAACATGGTTGGCAAAGGAGCAGGGAGATGGAGTCTGACGCTTGCTAGGACATATCTTTATATATCTTGAGATAGTACTCAAGCTAAATCATGTGCTCACGCCATCTCCTGTAGTCCTTAGATTTATTTCAGAACTGGAAGCCGGAGTGAAGGAGCATCCTGGGGCCCCAGGAACACAATAGGGATTTAATGTCCTTTTCTTTTATTTTCCTTCTGGTTTTGTCTTGTTTAATTGTGTGTGACTTGTGATGCTGTTCCTTTGTTATGCAATGGACGATAATGCACTTCCAGTGTGTGGATACATCAGATTTGTCAGTGCTGCAGGAGGGCTCCTCAAGCTGGAGCTAAGCCGATCTCAAGAATTAGGTTAATTTTAAGCACTACAGTTGTTGCTGCCATCACCACTGCGTGTAATGAAAGCGGAACCAGTTTGAGGAGGCAGTGATTTAGGTGGTGGCATTTTGTGACACACTTGAGAGCATTTTATCTTTTTCTTTTAACTAGAAGAAAACTAGTTTGCTAAGTCTTTGCTTTGGATAAGCCAGAAAATGAACTAAGGAGATAGAGGCATTGAATAGAAACACGATTAAGGGATCTTCCTTTAAAAGCAGGAAGAGACGGAGGCTTATTTTATACAGAGCTGGAAGTGGTACAGCTGTGTTGCATAAATGTTACTCTTCTACCTAAAGACTGCAAGCAGCTTCTGGTGACTTGATGTCCCTGTGGATAACAGATCATCAGAAGAGAAAAATTCTACTTTTGAGCATCAGTATCTCTTAAAGCTGCATAATCTGTGACGAAAGATTTCTGTTGTGTGGAGTTCAAATGGGCATTACTGTTTTCAGGTCTGACAAAGGCACAGAGTTTCTCACCAGTTACTGAAGCCTGTGTTGAGACATCAGTTTCCCTGCTTAAAACTGGACTGAAATCAATTCAAGTTTTCTTTAGAAGGATAATGAAGCAAAAGATTTCCATTTACTTTAAAGTTTCTTTAGCCCAACATGTTAGACGTTTCTTTCTAGAAGCAGAGCAAGAAGGGGAAAACGAAGTCCTAAGCTGCCTTCTCTTGGCATTTAGAAGTGCACTCTTGGTTACCTGCTGTGTGTACGTGAAGTCCTGGAGTCAGACAGCTCTTGGGGCTCACCCTCTGGAGACAAGGCATCATGCCATGGGCCTGCCAACCCACTCGGCATAAGCACTGGTAGGCGTTCGTGGAGAGGATGAGTGCAACACTGTGCTGTGTTTTAGGGTTTTATGTTCCTCCCTGAAAAGAACAGAACTGCCCTTTTTTGCCCATTGAAAATCACGTCATTGATGCTGGGGCTTCCTGGATGTTTTAAAGCTAAGCTAAACCTCCTATACTGTTTTTTAGAAATGCACTTTAAGTACCTTTTCAAAGAAGATTCCTGTATTCTGGGATGCAGAAGGGAAGGCAATACTATTTCCAGACCACTAAGAAAGGGGTTTTTTTGGTCAGTGTCCAATAGTCCTTATTACTGATTCACAAGGTATTTCAAAGCAAAGACTTCACTTTTTGCTGCTTGTACCTAATTTACAGGGATTTAATTTTATGTAATGTATTGTATATTTATACATCTGTAATTAATTGCACATTAGATAACCGGATTAGCTTTGGTATAACACCCATTGGTACTATACAAGCAACTAATACAGCCTATGCCTATGCATCTTTCTTGTACTCTTGCACAGTCTTAAGTTTGTGTTAGTTTATACCATGGTGGGTGTTTTTGTTGAAGATGCAGCTGTGACCGTGCTGGTGGAAGGAAGGATACTGCTGGTGGAAGGAAGGATACTGCTGCTGCTCTGGATGGTTTGCTGAATGTACTTCAAAATGGGTCTCTTAACGTGTGCGTTGCATCTCTCCATTGTAGTTAACCCCAATATGTGGTCTGAACTATACTGTATGTAGCAGGAATGTATTAATTTTGTGCTTCCTTGTTTAAAAACATCAGCTGTTCAAGAAGAGGATTGACTTATTTTTTGTTCAGAAGGCCATTTATGCGTTCTAAGTATTTGAAATCAAAACTAGTCCAGCCCGAACCAGATGGTTGTGTCCAATGTTATTTGGAATGGTTTTTATATCAACAGGATCAGCTGTGTATTCGGAAAACTGAGGGTGTGGAGGTCATAAGTCTTCAATTCTTGATGTTGCCAAGTTATTGGCCTGATCCTGAGCAGCACTGAACTACCTCTTGCCTGCCCTGAAACCAGGGGTTAGAAGCAGAGGGGGTCTTGAATGCTCAGCACTTCCCAGGGTCAGGTCTTGATTTTCCACTCTGCTTGTTCATATTTCATGTGCAGTTGATTAAGGTTCTTGCATTTGGACATTAGCCATGGTGTTGCACTCACACACACACTTCTAATTGCAGTCCTCATTCCCCTGTTTGATCTCTCTGTACACAAGGTATACAAGGGATATGCTGTGTAAGTGGCCTTCTTGAACAAAAAGCTCTTTGCAAACTGATTTCATCCCAGCGAAGGAGTGTATCAGCAACACTGTACATTAATTTCAGGTTTTCATTTTCTTATTTTATTTTGTAAATATATCCGAGATTTGGAGCTTGAGTATACAAAATGTAAATATAGTTCATGTATTTGTACTAATTCTGATCCATTTGCTGTATAGCCTTAGGTGTGCAATGCAGATATCTAACTGTGTATGGTAACCTTGCACCACTGAATTGTTAGTGAACGAGGTGAAACAATAAAGGTACAACCAGTGCATTAGCAGACACAACGTGTGCTCCTTTTATTATGATTTAATGGCTAGTATCTTACATTGATGAGTTGTTTCCAAAACCTCTCCTAAACAAGGTTAGGCTTTTATGAAAAGAAAATTGTCTTGGCTGTTGTTGAGAAAAATGAGAGGATTTATTGTTCCTCGTCCTTTTCCCTTTGGATTTATCGTTCCTCGTCCTTTTCCCTTTGGATTTATCGTTCCTCGTCCTTTTCCCTTTGGATTTATCGTTCCTCGTCCTTTTCCCTTTTGTGTTATGCAGAATTTTGGACGCTTTCAAAAGCTTCTTTTGCTTCAAAGATAAAACAAGACTGTCACAGAGCTGCCAATGCTCAACTTGACCATTAAAGATGACAGGAGGATGAAATGAAACCACCAAAATGTAACAGCAGAGTCTATGGCACCAGCTCTGTGGACAGAGATGTCAGGGAATCCTCAGGAATCACCTGTGTCTTGGTCTGCAAGTGGGAAGTTCCTTCACTTTTAAAAGTCATGGTGAGGAAGCTGCACAGGGCATTCCAGAGCATTGAAGGGCCCCAAAAAGGGGCCACTCCCTGATGTCAAACACCTCTCATAACTGCAGAACAGCTCCTTGATGGCCGAATGCTGATACCAGGCTGCTGGCTGGATCTGTTCTTTATCTGAAAAGCTGTCACAAAGCTGCTGGCTTCTTGCCACTGTTGTTGATTCCTTATTTCTTTCCCAGTTCAGCACGTGAGTAACCGTTAACTTTTCTGGTTGCTCTTCTGAGAGCTTGTTTGATACTTCAGAGAAGCCACTACCTGTTCTACTGCATTCGGGCTCATTCTCACCCACAAATGGTGGATTCCCCAACATTGGATATTTAAGATTCAGCTGGACAGGGTGCTGAGACATCTAGCCTAGGTCATCCTTGCCTAGAATGGTTGGACCAGGTGATCCTTGAGGTCCCTTCTGCCCTGGGATTCTGTGAGGCTGTGATTCACTCTTAAGTGCTCAAAAATAAGGTGAACCCAAAACTTCACTGCCAGTCTTTTATGTTCAGAATATACCTTTAATAGAAAGTAAAGATGCTTAAACTGTGGATTTGCCTTGATGGGGCATCTGACTGACCCCAGCAGTGCTCAAGGCCAGGTTGGACAAGGCTTGGAGCAGCCTGCTCTGGTGGAAGGTGTTCCTGCCTGTGCTATGGAGTTGGAACTGGATGAGCTTTACGTTCCCTTCCAACCCAAACCGTGCCGTGATTCTTTCTTCCCTTAAGCCCAGTTTCAACCTCCCGCCCCGCTGACGGGCAGGTTTCCTCCCTGTTGCCCGAATTCCAGGTCGCACAAGGACGGATGGAGGGCTGGGACCACGCTCCGACCCCGGCCCCCGGCGATGGAGCTCTGTGATCACAGGAGGGCCGAGCCCGGACGCGCGGTGCCGCTGTCGGCGCCGCTGCTGCCACCACCCCGCCCGCACGCTGCCCCTTTAAGAGGGCGGGGCCACCGCCCCATCGGCCCATGGTTGGAGGGCGGGGCTCTCCGGAAGAGCCAATGGGCGCGCGTCGCTCCAGCCCGCCCCGCCCGCGCGGCTGAGGGCCCGCCGGGCTCCGTCCCGCCTCAGGCCGAGCCCCGGGAGCCGCCGCCGCCGCCGCCATGGCCGAGTGAGTGCGGGCGGGGGGGGGAGCCGAGGGGCGGCCCTGAGGGGAGCCGAGGGGCGCCGCTGCCCCGGGGCCGGTTCCGTGTCTCGGGAGGAGGGCGAGGGTGGGCCTGGGGGCGGCCGGCGGCGGGGTGGGCTCTCCCCGGCGGAGGTCCCGCGGCGGCTGAGGGGCGATGAGGAGAATGGGCCGGGAGGTTTCCTGGGGGAACCCGGGAGCGATGGGGCTGCGGGGCAGGAGCCTCGGTGCTGACCGGAGGAACAGGAGGGGTCGGGGTGGGCTTCGCTGTCCCCTGCAAGCTGAATTGGGCCGCCTCCAGCAGGGTCTCCCGTTTCCCTCTTTGCTTCCCCCGCTCCCGAATCCGAAGAGCAAACGTCTGTGGTGTCCCGACACGGTGTTCTAGCGTGAACTGCAGCGCTGCGTGCAGCAGGGACGCGTTACAGCCGCTCGCTTCGCTCTGCAGTGCTGTGGCTGGTTTCTCTTAGTGGTCCCTCGGTGTGCCGGGGTTCAGGCAGAGCTCGCGGTGAGTTGAAGCAGGTACGTGTTGGTATCTGCTCTGCCTGCTGGGCTGACTGGGAGCCACAAGATCTCTTGCTGTAATAACCTAGAGTCAGTTCACAGTGCTGCAGCCTGACGGTATGTCCTAGTGCTAATGAGACTGTATATCACTGTTAATGAGACTTACCCGGCTCTTTTCTTCTTCCGCATTCCAGAGCTGACATTGCTTTGATTGGACTGGCCGTGATGGGTCAAAACCTGATATTGAACATGAACGACCATGGCTTCGTGGTAAGCAAGGGAAACCATTGTTGAGAAAGGCAGACTTGGGATTGGAACTGAGCATTTTGTTCCTTGTGATGGTCTAATGTGTGTTGCTTCCTTCTCTTAGCTATAGCCTAGGCTGCCCTTTGTCCTGTTTGCAGAGAAAAGGAGCAGTGCAGGCCTGTACTCCACTGGCCACCCGTTGTGTTAGTTATGTATGGGTTTGTCCTGAACTGTGCTTTCGGCTTTGCCATTACTTGTAAGTTCCCAAGGCACTGGCAGACATGCTGCAGCTTCATCCCTCTGCTCTGTGTCTTTAGGGAAGGTAGAAGTGGGAGAGTACCTGATGTTGAACCTTGCTCTTGTAGCCTGAGCTAAAGGAACTGTTCTGTTGGCAGCTTTAACTTGTCTTCTTGCTCCCCCAGGTCTGTGCTTTTAACAGGACGGTTTCCAAAGTGGATGACTTTCTGGCCAATGAAGCCAAAGGTACCAAAGTGATCGGTGCGCACAGCCTGGAAGAGATGGTTTCCAAGCTAAAGAAGCCCCGTCGCATTATCTTGCTGGTGAAGGCTGGAAGTGCAGTGGATGACTTCATCAATAAATTGGTGAGGCAAACATTATTTCTACCTGTGACTTCTTGCTGTCTTTCGGAGATGTTTCCTCTGGAAACATCATCATTAAAGAGGTTTTGAATTCATGGAGAAAAACAAAATGCTGATTTCCTTTTTGACAGGTGCCGTTGCTGGAGACTGGAGACATCATAATTGATGGTGGGAATTCTGAGTATAGAGATACCACGGTAAGCATGCTTTCTGCCTGTAGCAGATGAATAAAATACATGTGATTCTTTCTGCTCTGATCGTCAGAATAGTCAGTCAATAAGATGTCATCTCCCCTCTGCTCGGGGAAGGCCAGACTGAGTTACCTCTGCAAAACTGAACTATGCAGCTTATTAAGAAGCAGTTCTTACAGTAGTTAAGAGCCATTCTATAAGTATCTTTTATAGAGTTGCCCACATCACCAAGTAATGTTTTTATTGTTATCCTTTAAGGAGTGAAGGCCAGTGGAAAATTTCCTCTTACAATCTTAAAGAGTTTTCAGGAAGATTTGAAAAGGACAATTCTAGATTTGTTGTTTTATGTCCATCCTACATGACCACGGGACAATTCAGTAAGACAGAACTGCTGGTCTGGCTGTCTTGGCAACGAAAAGAGCAGAGTGATTCTGTGTTTTTCATTTAAAAAAAAACTGAAACAAAAGTCTGCTTGTGATCAGGCTGTAACTACAGAAGTTATGTTGCATATCTGGGATGCTTACAGGAAAATACTGCATTCAAATCAGTACTTGTAAATTTTAGAAGGGGGGCTGGTATTAGTCTTTCTGCCTTGGCATCCTGCTCTTGCATAAGTGAGCTGGCCAAGCCAGAGTCAAAACCAGGCAGTAAATGAAGATTAATAATGAGGGGGCTTGCAGCTCCTCTTAGGGATCTCAGCCTGTGCTTCTCTCCCACTCAGGGAAATAGTTTCCCTTTACAGTTGTCCACGCTTGCACCTTTGCTCTGTAATGAACTCAACAACTCCACCTTGAGCCTAATCTGCCTCCCCCACAGAAGTATTACCTGACAGTGAATTCTGAGCCCTTTTCAGTCTCGGTACTGCTCTTTTCTGTCTGGTGCTTGTAAGGACTTCTTTTTCTCAGCATGCCTCTTTTGCAAGGATCCGTATCAAAGCAACAGGAAGTTTCCTAATGCTCACTTTGGTGTATGTACAAGCTTTCTCCGAGGTTGTCTTCTAGCATGTCCAAAGCAGAATTGAAAACCTGATTTTAGGTCTGAATTACTAACCCTCATTTGTAAGGCTCTGGCACTGAAAGAAATTAAATAATGCTGCTCTGCTCTTTGTTCCAGAGACGTTGTAGGGAACTACGGGCAAAGGGCATCCTGTTTGTCGGAAGTGGTGTTAGTGGTGGAGAGGAGGGTGCCAGATACGGTCCTTCACTCATGCCAGGAGGAGCCAAAGAAGCCTGGTAAGCATGAGCTAGTATATTCTCTTCAGAATGGTCTGCTAAGGTTGTCTTCTGTTCACATTGAGAGCTGAGGGAGGGAGGGAAGGAGGAGGGCGTGGGTGTGGAGAGAACAAGATATGTTGCCATCTCACTTCCTCAAAGCTCAAGATTTCTCAACCTAGCTGGAGTCATGTGGCACTGCTGGGCTTTCATGTCAGGCAGAACAAAGGCAGGTTTTTCTCCCAGCAGTCCACAGGCAAAAGTAATACCTACATGAATCTGGAGGGAGAAATGTGTGCTTACATTTTAAACAAGTACTATTTCTTGAGTATGATTTTCCTTTTGGTCCGCTACGGACTTGGAAAGCTGTTAACAATGAAACAGGCAGCAGCAAACACCCCTGCAGTCACACGCATCAAAGAAGGCTTCAGAACGTGTTTGTGCTATTGGATGCTTTGTTTTTTGGCAAGTTTCTGCCATGCTGTTTTGTACTCATGTGACTGTAAAGGACCGTACATCAATGTTCATATTAGGTTTATCCCTGGTTGCCCATTCTCTCTGTAAATGTGGAATGAAAAGGCATGCCCAGGCTTTACCTGAGCTGTAGAATCTCTTAAGTCCCTGTCCGTTTGCGTTAGCATTTCGTACCAGTATCAGCCTGTTCCGATTTGATGGCACAAATCCAGAGACAACGTAACAGTGATCTACTGTGTGATCATCTCTTTGACGTGACAGATCAGTAAAAACAGCTTCTCTTTGCCACCCTTACCTGAATATTTCCCCCCTAACCATTCCCCAGCACCCACAACCCATGTGCCACCCAGGCTCCTTTCCAAGTGATCGCTTTAGGTTGCTCCCAACTTGGCATTCTATTGCTGTCCTGTTGGGTAAGCAGTTTACTACACCTGGGAGCTTGTCCATGCCAAAGGCTCCTAATTCCTGCAGTAATGCAGAGAACTGTATCCTGACTTGCATTCATGGAGTTTCTTCCCTCCTTTCCTCCAGATCACCCTGGATTTTTCTTGTGGCTGTAGAACAGAAAGGGATACCTTTTATTTGATGTTGCTCTGTGGTGGGTATCTGCCTGCCAGCATACCCTCACCCCGGGCTGCCTGTTGGCAGGTTACAGAAAGCTGTATCATACCAATGGATTGTTTTACACTTCTTTTGGTGTTTGTGTCCTCTGCCTATCTGCTGAGGCATATTATTTCTCCCTACAGGCCCCACATCAAGACCATATTTCAAAGCATTGCTGCTAAAGTGGGATCTGGGGAGCCTTGTTGTGACTGGGTAAATATTTATTTGATACTGTCCTTAACTTGTGGTTAGATCCATGCTTAGGTTGTTGAAATGTACATGTGTTTGTTCTTAATAAAACCAGAAACATCAGTGGGTTGATTTTCTGGCTGACTGTGTTCAGTTCAGATCTACCATCTCTGATAATTTAGCCCATAAAATGGAAAGACATGCTGGGGGACCTAGATGGGTCTGTGAACTCGGTGTTTTCAGTTGGTGCTGGGTTTCCTTCCTTCCTTCGGGCAGAAGGAAGCCAGAGGCAGGTATGAAATGCTGCACGTGGTGACAGCGCTGTTGCTGATTGCATTTTTGATGTTTCCTGACAGGTTGGAGATGAGGGTGCTGGACACTTTGTGAAGATGGTGCACAATGGGATTGAATATGGAGACATGCAGCTGATCTGTGAGGCCTATCAGCTGATGAAAGATGTGCTGGGCATGGAGCATGATGAGATGTCCAAGGTGAGCTGTAGTTTGTAGTGTCTTGCCGTCTTGAGCCATAGTGGCTGTCTGCTGGTGAGGGAGGCAGCTGGGTATGGGTAAACCTGCTGTATATACATGAAGTCTGTTTTTCTGACGTGTCTTCTGCACTTTTCCTCCGCTTCCAGGTATTTCAGGAATGGAATAAGACAGAGCTGGACTCTTTCCTGATTGAAATCACAGCCAATATTCTCAAATTCAAAGACAGTGATGGCAAGTACCTCCTCCCAAAGATCAAGGACAGTGCTGGACAAAAAGGCACAGGGAAGTGGACAGCCATTTCTGCCCTGGAGTACGGAGTCCCTGTCACACTCATAGGTAACCAGTTCCTTGGTCTGCCCTTGTCTTTCCTGCCTGTGTGTTATGAGCATGGTAATAGGTAACCTCAGAAATGAGCCCATGCTAGGGCTTGGTGCACAGAAGCAGCTCTTCTCCCTGTAGCAGTTGCAGTCTTGTGGCCCTTGAGAGCTGTTACTGCCTTTTTTTGCTGGGCTTTTTTACCTTGTTACCCTCAAATGTCAGTGCCACTGTTACCATGCCTTTGTCCATAGTATCTTCACAGTGCTGACCATGACTTGGTGATGTGTTGTGCTTGAAGTGGCATTAATCAATGAGTCCCTCTCAATAATCCTCCACCTTATCTGCTACTCCAAAGCCCATCAGAGCCTTAGAAATGTTAAAAATTAAGAAAAAAGGCAGGACAGCTTCAAAACCCTATTGCTTGGCCACTGCTTAATAAGTACCTAGATGTTTCTTAAAGGCATAAGGATTATTTTTGAGATATCCACCTAAATCTTCTGTTTCTATGTTTCAGTATAACTTGGCTAACCCAGCATTAATGTGACTAAACAGGAACACAAGGGCAGGGCTGCAGTACGGTTTGGAAGCACAGACGAATTATTTGAGGAGAGTGGCAGTTTTTCCACCACAACAGTCGATTGTGGTGTTTCTTTATATGCTTGGAGTGCTGCTGGTTTCTGTTTTGTGGCAAATGAAGCTTTTGATCCAAAGCCAAGCTAATGATGGAAATGTATTTTGTAATGGCTTTGAATTATATCCCTAAAGTGTGAGAACTTACCTGCTCATGCACGTGTCTAACAGTCGTGTGAACTACCTTTTTATCTTAATGGCCTCTGAACAGAATTGTGACGCAGGAGTAGTAATACATCTGCAATGCATTCAGAATGCTCTCTTACCACAGGTCCAATGTAGTCTTTCCTGTTGAGAAAATAAGATGACTTGACAGGTTCTTTGCTCTTGAATTGGCTTTACTTTTCAAGCTTTCACTACCTCTTTTTCCTTTGCCTTAGCTGGTCAAGTCCTTTTGCATTAGAAAAATACAAAATACAAATATAGCTGCAGAAAACCTGTATTCAGCAGGCTAATAGAGAGTAACTGCAGTAATAACCATCAGAGAAACATGGCTGTGTTCCAAGGGCATATTTTTATAAAGCAAGTTTAGTAAATGGCTTTACTATTTTACTACAGCTACAATATTTCAGTTCTAGGCTTGAAACAGTGTTTCTCACGTGTGCTGTGAATGTTCTTCCCTTTGGGTTTTTTGTGCAGATTAAGGGTGGAGGAGACACTCCCTCCTCAGCGCTCTGCAGCACCAGCGGAGCTCTGTTGGGTAACGATGCGTTGATAGGGACGGACGTGCAATAGCCCTTGTGCAAACACGGCTGCTCTTAGGGCAGCTGCTGTCTGGTTTGACTGCACACTCATAACTTGCAGGCTTCTGGTAAAAGCAGAGTCATGCTGCTCCTGTTTTTTCCTGGTTCCCCCCCACTTCTCCCCAGCGTAGAAGGAAGTTTATGCAGAAATGGAGAAGAGGCAGGTCTGATTTTCATACAACCTATTTATCCTACTGCAGGGAGCGTCCAGAATCTTGGGAAAACATTATTTGCTTGTCTTTTTTTATTTGGTTTTTTTGTGGGTTGTTTTTTGTTTGGTGGGGTTAGGTTTTTTGTTTAATTTTTGTAATTCTTGATTCACTTAAAGGTGGTGTCCTGGGTTCAGCAGTAGCAGTTGTTTTTCTCCTTCTTAGTAGCTGGTGCAATGCTGTGGTTTTGATTTTTTGGCCTGGGAACAATGCAGATAACACTGATGTTTTTAGTTGCTGCTCAAATGTTTGGTCTGGCCAAGGACTTTCTGAGCCTCATGCTCTGCCAGGGAGGAGGGGAGGCTGGGAGGAAGCAGAGACAGGACACCTGACCCAAGCTAGCCAAAGAGGTATTCCATACCACAGCATGTCATGCCCAGGATGTAAGAGAGAGTTACCCGGAAGGGCTGGGACTGCAGGGTTGGACGAGGTATCGGTCGGTGCTCGGCTGGAGGGAGTGGGGCGAGTTACTGGTCGGCTGGTGTTGAGGTGTTGTATTCTTTCCTCTTGTTATTACCTTTATCATTATTATTATTGGTGGTAGCAGTAGTGATTTGTGTTATACCTTAGTTACTAAACTGTTCTTATCTCAACCCGTGGGAGTTGCATTCTTTTCGATTCTCCTCTCCGTCCCTCCAGGAGCAGGGGGAGGGTAAGAAGGGGGGGGAGTGAGTGAACGAGCTTTGTGGTTGGGTTTAAACCACGACAGGTGGAAAAACAGTTCCCTATGAAGACTACAATAAACTTGATTGCTTTCCTTCTATCAGTCCCTGGAAAGGAAATTTCCACACACAACCCCTCCTACACACACCCCCCCACCCCCACCACAGCCACCCATTTAACAATACCATCTTCAATCACAAATAAATACCACTTAAACCAGCATGATTAGGGATTGACTGAGCCAGATCAAGAGATTGGCATTCAGGCTTTCTGTTTAGGAGCTGAAGGTACTGCTTGGCTAAGTCTTCAGCCCTGATAAATGACATTTATTAACCTACTTAGTGATGTTATAAAACTTTCTTATGGGCTTCTGAATACCAGTGGTGTGGGCCTACCAGATTAGAAAAACTTATTTCCTCTTGTAAGTTAACCAGCTGACTTATTCTTGGTTTTAATCGCTTTTATTTTGTGTGCATTTCAAAGCTGATCTAGTTAATGTGAATTGCCATTTATGCAACAGCTTTTTATCTTCAAACAATACAATACTTGGTGAAGTCTTCAGCCTTGCCTGTTCCTAGACTGCAGCATAAGTGTCTTTTATAGATAGGAAGAGATTTTAAAGTAAAGTCTTAAAATATCAAGAGCTGTTGGAGATCCCTGAAGATAAATTTTCATGTGGATAACTTGTGATTTTGTTCTTAATCATTTGAAAGCTGTATCAGTGACTATATACCCAGGGGTTATGCTGAGTGACAGTTTGGTCCCTCAGACATGCTGTTCAAATAATTCAGTGTACATCTCTCTTCCCATGTGACTGCTTCACTGTGTATGTGGCTCATCGTTCAGTGGTGCCTCTCACTGTGTGTTTGAGAACAAGCAGCTCAGACCTTAACAGCGGTGCTGAATTTTCTCCCTTTTTCTCCCTCTCTTAAGGTGAAGCTGTGTTTGCACGGTGCCTGTCGTCCCTCAAGGATGAGAGAGTACAGGCCAGTAAGCTGCTGCATGGGCCTAAAACAAAGCAGTTCAGTGGGAACAAGGAGGCCTTTCTGGAGGACATACGCAAGGTGAGGCATTGTGCTTGCCAGAGTGCTGTATTACAGCTGCATATGAAAGCAGGTTTTGGGGTGCTGTAAGCCCTAGTGAGGAGCTCCTGTGTTTACATTTCATGACAGTTGGTTCCTGCTTTCAGCTGGTTCATGGTGCATTGTGGTGTCCACAAAGCGACCAATTCCTTTCCTGTCCAAGAATAGTCGTGAAGGAATTCAAGTCTAAGCCACAGTAGGCAGTGACAACTACCTGTGGTGCAGAGCTTACTTTTTTGCCCCTCAAGACTCTTATCTTTGTAATGGGGACGATGGCTTTTGGTGTGTCTCTGTTGAGACCAAACTCTCCAGCAATTAGAAAGGATATTTTGGTTCTCAGCTGGAATGTGGCTACTGTACTGATCCTTGATGAGATGTGGACTAACAGAACATGCAGGCTGTGAAGTTTCTCATTCAGCTTTGTGGAACTTCACTTGGAATGTGACTTCTTTATTTTTTTAGGCCCTGTATGCTTCCAAGATTATCTCATATGCTCAAGGCTTCATGCTGCTGAGACAAGCAGCCAAAGAATTTGGCTGGACACTGAATTACGGTGGCATTGCACTGATGTGGAGGGGCGGCTGCATCATCAGAAGGTAATTAAGATGAGATGGTGATGTAGTTACTGAGGGGAGGAGTGCAGGCAATTTCAGTCTAGCATCTCATAAACTACAAACCCAAAGGTTTTCTGGGAAAATCCGTGGAGTTAATCTGTTGATAAGATACTGAGAGGCTGTGTTTAGATGGCACTGAAGGTTACCAGGTAAAGCCAGTTTTCTGTTGGCTTTTTCTACCAGTACAGATTTTCTTCAGTCTTTGCTTTGTTTGCATCTTTGTCAATATTTAGAATCTGAATCTGGCTGAGTCACATTTTGACACTGTAAGTTTTGGATTCTGGGCCTTTGTTAGAAGCTGTGAAATTTTATTCCTGGTTTACATGTGTTCTGCCTAGTGTATTCCTGGGAAAAATCAAAGATGCTTTTGATCGAAACCCTGAGCTCCAGAACTTGCTGTTGGATAATTTCTTTAAGACAGCTGTTGAAAACTGTCAGGTGAGTTCCTACTTCCTCAGCTTCTTTCCCAGGAGTTACCTTCACAAGTATATTTAGACTGAGAAATGAAAAGGTAGAGAACACCCTTGAAACCTATTTATATTGCATCCTTAATCCGAAAGATCTCTAAACAATCCTTAAGCTCTTTGGGACGGTATATTTGTATGCACATAATGTATGGGTGTAGGAATTCTTCAACTATGGCTTCAAGGTACCCTTGTTTAGTAGAAATTATCAGTCTTGGAGGATCAGGACAGGAAAAAATTGGAGCTGGTTGAAATAGATCAAGGAGGTTACAGATGAGGCAGGCTGTACTGAGACACAGATTAGAATATGACCATATACGAGGATTAGTGACCTGTCCTTGAAAAAATGCCTACCAAGGCCTCCTGCCTTCGTTTCTTCAAACAGTTGGAGAATGTTAGTTATAAATGAATGGGAAAAAGAAGGGGAGGGTTCATTACTTGAAGCACTACTTCATAAATAAGCATCCAGATACACCAAGTAATGAACTGAGGCTTTGTATGATGTTGCCAGGTGTATTCATACTGTCAACCTAAAGGTAATATGGGGGGAAATGAACAGAGTCCTTGTTGTGTCATGGTTCTCTTTCATACTAGCCAGGCTACTGTTAGAGAATCAAGGTTTCCATTTTAGTGTTACAGAAAAGCTTTAGGCAGAAATGTAGCAATTCCAAAGAAGCACAGTGAGCTAGAAATGTCTAGCCTGTGTGAACATTCTCATCCCTGCCCTGTCTTGGGTGCCTGCCATGCGCTTAGATGTCAGTTTTGCCAGAGTATAAAGCTCTGCTCTATAACCATTGTTTGCAGCAGCACCAAAATAACAGTGTTCGAGACCCACTGTTCATTAGACCTAGGTCTGTCCAAACAGTGTCCTGATTTGTATGGAATCAAAAGGCTCCATCCAAAGAACTAAAACCAGATTATCTGCTCAACAAGTAAGTCATATATTATCAGTCATAATTCTTTTAACTAAAACTGAATATTCTGTGCAGGTTGCTAGATCAGATGTACAGTTAAATGAGGATTATCCACATGTCTGTTTGGAGTATTGTTCTGACATCTTATGCCTTTGGGCAGGCTTTGTGCTGTGCTTGATGAGAGGTCCTGGAAGTACCTCAGAGTTTGCTCAATGTGTTCCCCACTGTGTTCATGTTTTTGGGATGCACTGACTATATTTATGTGAAACAACAACATTCATGCTCAAGGCTGTGGTTTGATGGCACATGGAGTGTATGTCTGCACCTTATTGTCCTCATTGTTAACTCTTTCTTACTTGCTGCTATTTTGGATCAACCTTTTTTCATGTAAAATTGGGAATTTGCTGAGACTTGGTCATTAGATTTCATGTAATGTGACATAGCAAATGCTGTGATACTAGAATAGTTCATAGCCTGCACATACCTCTGAGCAAGCACTGATTAAGTTCTGCCCCCGGCCCTTTTCCTCTCTTCCAGGACTCCTGGAGACGTGTGATCAGTACTGGAGTACAGATTGGCATCCCTATGCCCTGCTTCACCACAGCACTTTCTTTTTATGATGGATACAGGCATGAAATATTACCAGCTAACCTGATTCAGGTAGGTACCTGAAATAGTGTAGCAGGTCTTTTGGCTGCTGCAGTATCATCATGTTGTTACTTAAATACTGGTCTAAAGGCCATGATGGTGATATGTCCTAATCACTTCATTGTAAAGATAAAGGTATCGATTGCCTAATACAATTCTGCTAAACCTGGAATTCCTGGCAATAAAATACAGTGAGACTGAAGATACTGATATGACAATGTCCAGCATGTGTTAGTATTCCATCTTTGAACCAAGAGTAACATATCTTTGCATGAAAATCCTTCATAAAGAAGTATCTTTGAACCTTTGGATGCAAGTACTTAACTTATGCAGAATGCATAATTACTGGATATTAGTAACTGTTTCATTGCAGTGGTTTTGCTAATAATGAGAAAATAAGTTTGATTGCTATAATACAGGAGTCAGAGCTTATTTCTAGTATTTCTAGAGTCAAGTATCAGTAGGTACAGCTTCTGGTACTCATATGACTGTGATATTCATGTGCCTGTTTTGTGTGTGTTCTTATTCTAGGCTCAGCGTGATTACTTTGGTGCACATACATATGAGCTGTTATTGAAGCCGGGTGTATTTGTCCATACTAACTGGACAGGCCATGGAGGAAGCGTGTCCTCTTCTGCCTACAATGTGTAATAGAAATCATTCCTCTTGAAGCCAAGATACTGTAGATCTCAGATGTTCCTCCTAGAAGATCACTTTTTACTGTACCGTGCTAGAACTTGTGTTTAGACACTTTTGTAATAACTTGTGGGTATATTTCATATATATATCTATATATATATAACATAAGAAAGCTAAATAAATTAGCTAATAAATGCATTGAGGTGTTATATTTCCACTGCTGCTGGCCAAAACTGGCTAAAATGTCTTTGTGCGTTATTTAATAGCATGCACTTTATAACGATAATATTTTTACTGCATTATAGTGCATAAACTCACAGGGATCAAGATAGAGATGACTGTGTTCCCACAGCTGATAAAGTGGAGACAGGCAGACAGCACAGTGACACTGCGCATGATTCCAGGCAGGTAAAGGCCTGGTTTGGCTGCTATTAAAGATGAATTCCTTGGCGCTCACCTGCACACAAGTCTTCCACACCGTGAGCTCCGTTTGTTCTCCGGTATGGAGTGGGATGGATCATGGGGTCAGGATATTCCTGTCACCAAGTCAGTCTCCCTGCCAGCTGTGGTTCCCAGTTTTAAGCTCTGGCATAAACTCTTGCCATAGCTGTTTTCCCTCATCTCCCTGCTGCTTTTCCTCCTCTTCCCATGGGGCAGTTGAAGATACCCTGCAAAACTGCCTGTGTTTTATATCCCCTTCCTGCAGTGCCGCTCCCATCGTCAGGCAGGAAAATTCACCCGGGTGCCTAATTTCTAAGCTAAATCTGCCTTATTTCAGTTTAAAACCATTCCCGTGCGCCTTTTACTTTCCCTCACAACCTCTGAAGTGTTCAGTTTTGTGCTGTGCACTGATTCTTCTGTTCATTTTTTGCTCCATTTACTTCTAAGACACCTGCCTATTGCCTGAATACCTCCATAGTTAGATAAAGGTTACTTCAAAGCAACTTTTGTGCAGGTTCTGTTGTAAAACGTAGACGTTCTATCAAGCGTGCGGCAAATGGCAGGCGACAGCCGTAGAGCGTCTCCCTCAGCGCGGCCCCTTCCCTCAGCCGCAGCCCCGCCCGGCCGCGCTGGGCGGGAAACGCCGCCGGGCCGCCATGGAGGCGGCGGGCGGTGAGGAGCGGCTCCTGTACACCCAGGTACGGTGGGGCTGGCGTCCCGGCCCCGCTCCTGCCGTGCTGGGCTGGCCCCGGCGCCAACGGGGAGGGATCCGGCCGGGACAAGGTGGAGCCCGGGGGGTGGGAGGAGGAGTGTGGTGAGGGGGTGGTGTGGGCCGGTGAACGGTAAATGTGGTGTTCTGGGGTGCGTTGGGGTCTGCAAATGGTCGCTTATCGTAGAATCCTAGAACGGGTTGGGTTGAAGGGACCCTAAAGCTCATCCAGCTCCAACCACGGGCAGGGACCCCTTCCACTGGAGCAGCTTGCTCCAAGCCCCTGTGTCCAACCTGGCCTTGAGCACTGCCAGGGATGGGGCAGCCACAGCTTCTCTGGGCACCCTGTGCCAGCGCCTCAGCACCCTCACAGGGAAGAGCTTCTGCCTAAGAGCTCAGCTCAGTCTCCCCTCGGGCAGTTTCTTTTTGCGTCCTTTTGAAGAGTTTTAGTGATTTACGCAGGAGGCAGTGTCTCAGCCTGCAGAGAACTGACCTGTGCTTGCGTCCTTTCAGAGGCTGAAGGCTGCGGTTCACTACACAGTTGGCTGCCTGTGTCAGGAGGTTGCAGAAGATAAAGACGTGCAATTCAGCAAACAAACCATTGCAGCTATTTCGGAGATCACCTTCAGGCAGTGTGGTACCGAAGTTTGCACATTAGCGATCTGTTTAAGAGCAATTACGGGAGAAATAACGCTTTGAAAACATAGCGCTGGAGCTCGGCATTGCTGGGGCACTCTTTTCTTGCGTTGCATCTTTAAAAGTATGAGAAGTGACTGCTTTTCAGTCCTGGAAAAAGCATTTAAATGGGTGTGGAAATAGTGTGTGGGCCCCCTGCCTCTGCAAGAGTGGCGTGTAGTAACAAGTTATGGTCACTTTGCATTACTAACTTGGGTAATTCGTAGTTAACGCCTTTGTAACAGCTAGAACCGTGTTATTTATCTCTTCTGCTCAGAGTTAGCCTTTTAATATATGTGGTGTCTTTGTTTCTCCAGAGAACTTTGCAAAAGACCTTGAAGTGTTTGCAAGGTAGGTACTGGAACACTTGGTTGCTGCAAAGGCTTCAGCTCCAGTTACTGGATAATCTGTAAAATACATTTTAGAATTCAAGTTTTAAGGGGTTCTGTTGGCTGACAAGTAGTGGCTGTGAAGTTAGGAAATAGATAATTACCTTGTAGGTTCTCCTTGATGTTGGAAGTTCATCTATGTGGTACATAAATGAACTGTTTAGACTACTGCCTGTATCTAATTGTCAAATGCATTGATACATAGCGGTACTGGATGGTTTGGGAGTGACAGATGCTTACTAGTATGCCTGTGTTTCGTCTGGTTCGTCCAGGGAGATAAGGGAATGTTTTAAGGAGTCAACACAGTGATATACTTGGCAAGTTAAGAGGGAACGGACCAGTGTTGCTTGAAGTTGTGGTTGCTGAATTCCATGTTTTTTACACAGGAAGTGTGGGAATTTAGGTGTGCACATACAAATGTGTAAACCAGGTTTTTGCATGTTAGAGTTGGAAAAGATAGGCATGTTTGGTTTACTGGGTCCCTATCAAGCCCTTTTAGTTAGTGTGCTGAATCAGATGCTGTAAGGCCTCTTACAACCACTGTGGGCAAACACATCAAGGGGTGTTTTTAATTTTATGCAGGCATGCAAAACGAAGCACAGTCACTACAGAAGATGTGAAGCTTTTGGCTAGGAGGAGCAGTTGCTTGGTGAGCTTCACTGTATTTTGTCTTGCACTACTCTTAAAATGATTGCCTAGTTCCTAAGAGCATTTGAATGAAGGCTATAGAGGATGAAGCAACTGTTGCTTAAGCAATTTCACTGGATTATTGATGATGAGGGGCACAATCCAGTGATTTTTAACTTTTCATCTTATTTTCCTTCATGACGCTATGCCTCACTGTGGGAATACAGGTCTCATAGCAATTCAAGCAGCAATGTCCTGGTTGCAATAGGGCTGCTTACGTTCCATGTACAGAGTGCAATAGACAGACACATTGCAACATTGTCCGTCTTGGAAGTAATTCACTTGGGTTTTTTCCCTAATGTTGTGTTCCTTTCTTATTTTTTTTAGCCTAAGGTCAGGAATACCTTTAGTATTTAGTAAATACTTCAGGATTTAGACAGCCTGAGGTGCCAAGTTTCATAACTTCAATACAGGGATGATTCACTTTATTGTATTCTCTCATGTGCTGCTCTGTATGATGTTCATTGACTTAAATTCACTAATCTGACATACCTGTAAGTCCTTCCATGAAGAATATTTCCAATACTAATTTTAGATTTGTGTGAGGAGAGTTTTTCGTTCCACATGTGATTTGAACTATACAACATCAACTTCCCTGAGAAGGCACAGGAAAAGCTGGAGCTGAATTTTGTGTTCTAAACAATTGTGTGCTCTTTGTGTCAAGTGAGTGCACAGGAATCTTGTAGTGGTTTTGTACTCAGGTTATATCCTGGCAAACTACAACTCTTGAGTAACTGCTGCTGTTGCTCTCTCGGTTCCAGACATGGATGTATCATACATTTATGAACCCTTGCCAGGGCATTTCAGTATTTGAGGATGTCCAGCTTAGACTGAGGGCTTTGTGTAAGAATTAAAACTAATTGATGTTTGTTAGCTTTTTTGGAGTTTGTCTTCTTTGGAGTAAGATTTTGCCCTGTTAGTTTCTCTTAAATATTTCTGATTTCTCTGGAATAAATTTATGTCTTAGTAAGTAACTGATTAGTTTACTGTTCACAGCTCAAGTATATCACCAAGAAGAGTGAAGAGCTTGCGTTAAATAACATGGAGCAAAAGGAGAAGAAGAAAAAGAAGTCCAGTGCAGTTAAGGAAGGAAGAACTTCTGGGGAACATGAAGCAGCTGTGACTGAAAGTGAAGATTACAACATGGAATGACTTACCTTTCAAGTAATGTCTCTGGTCATTTTCTCTTACTGTCCTAGAGGGACCAGTTAGACTACTAGAGATTCCTCTTGCAGGTTAGCAATGGTAATGAATGTTTAGGCTTTTAGGTGAACACAATTTTTTTTTGTTCCAAAACTGGAAAGTCTGTCAGAATTCAGTAAAGCTTACAGCCAAAATGCCTTAACTGCTCACAAAAAGGCAGATTACTGTTATTAGAAAGAAAATTCTTTACAGTTTAAAGCAGAACATTCTCACTGACCAGAATACCTCAGTATGTGCAATGGCCTCCATGCTCTTCCTTGGTTTCTCCAGTAACTGATTTCTTTCTTTTTTCCATTTTTGCTTAATGTATTTTATTTTTGGTTAGTTGCCATATTTCTCACTTGTTGTCTTGACAGTTAAAACACAGAATCATAGAATAGCTAGAGCTGGAAAGGACCGCAAGCTCATCCAGTTCCAACCCCCCTGCTATAGGCAGGGACACCTCACACTAAACCATCCCACACAAGGCTTCATCCAACCAGGCCTTGAACACTGCCAGGGATGGAGCACTCACAACCTCCCTGGGCAACCCATTCCAGTGCCTCAGCACCCTAACAGGAAAGAATTTCCTCCTTATATCCAATCTAAACTTCCCCTGTTTAAGTTTTAACCCGTTACCCCTTGTCCTGTCACTACAGTCCCTGACGAAGAGTCCCTCCCCAGCATCCCCACAGGCCCCCTTCAGACACTGGAAGGCTGCTATGAGGTCTCCACGCAGCCTTCTCTTCTCCAGGCTGAACAGCCCCAACTTCCTCAGCCTGTCTTCATACGGGAGGTGCTCCAGTCCCCTGATCATCCTCGTGGCCCTCCTCTGGACTTGTTCCAGCAGTTCCATGTCCTTCTTATGTTGAGGACACCAGAACTGCACGCAATGCTCCAGGTGAGGTCTCACAAGAGCAGAGTAGAGGGGCAGGATCACCTCCTTCAACCTGCTGGTCACGCTCCTTTTGATGCAGCCCAGGATACGGTTGGTTTCTGGGCTGTGAGCACACACTGCGGGCTCATGTTCATTTTCTCATTGACCAGCACCCCCAAGTCCTTCTCTGCAGGGCCGCTCTGAATCTCTTCTTTGCCCAATCTGTAGCTGTGACAGTGATTGCTCTGACTCAGGTGTAGGACCTTGCACTTGTCATGGCTGAACTTCATAAGGTTGGCATCAGCCCACCTCACAAGCGTGTCAAGGTCCCTCTGGATGGCATCTCTTCCCTCCGGGGTATCAACCAGACCACACAGCTTGGTGTCATCGGCAAACTTGCTGAGGGTGCACTCAATCCCACTGTCCATGTCAGTGATGAAGATGTTAAACAAGACCGGTCCCAACACCGATCCCTGAGGGACACCACTCGTTACCAGTCTCCAGCCGGACATTGAGCCATTGACCACAACTCTTTGTGTGCGGCCATCCAGCCAGTTCTTTATCCAACGAGTGGTCCATCCATCAAATTGATACCTCTCCAATTTAGAGAGAAGGATGTTGTGTGGGATGGTGTCAAACGCTTTGCAGAAGTCCAGGTAGATGACATCAACTGCTTTGCCCTTGTCCATCAGTTCCGTAGCCCCATCATAGAAGGCCACCAACTTGGTCAGGCAGGATTTCCCCTTAGTGAAGCCATGCTGGGTGTCACCAAGCACCTTGTTGTTTTTCATGTGCCTTAGCATGCCTTCCAGGAGAATGTGCTCCAAGATTTTGCCAGGCACAGAGGTGAGACTGACTGCTCTGTAATTCCCCAGATCTTCCATTTTCCTCTTCTTGACAATGGGGGTTATATTTCCCTTTTTCCAGTCGTTGGGAACTTCACCTGACTGCCATGATTTTTCAAATATGATGGCCAGTGGCTTAGCAACTTCATTCGCCAGCTCCTTCAGGACCTGCGGATGGATTTCATCAGGTCCCATGGCCTTGTGCATGTTCAGATTTTTAAGATGGTCTCGAACCAGATCCTCTCCCACAGTGGGCCCAAGGTCTTCATTCTCACAGTCCCTGCGTCTACCTTCTAAGACTTGGAAACATGTTTTGTGTCATTCTCCCCTGTGACAGCGCTGGTGGACTGTGCTTTCAGTAAGTTGCATTACATTTCTAACTTTACTATGGTAACGTGGCTCTGAAGTGGTGGTCCGAAATGTATCATCTCCATTGTCCTCTGCAGGACTGTCAGAGCCTTACCAAGTGCTGCTGATGCAAAAGCAGAAAAGCAGCAGATTTCAAGACCTAAGGTGTCAGACAGATACAGTCAAATGAAATGAGAAGACTGCTTAAGCTGTTGCGTGGGCAGACGTTATCAAGCAAGTGTATGCTTGCCAAGGATAGTCTAAAATAGGCATGGTCTCTGTGAGTCCATCTCAGTTTTTGCCTGGAAATAGGTGAGTTGAATACTCCTAATACACACAGGATTGAAGCAATTATGCTGTTATTTTAAGTAGATGTGAAAAAGGCACAAGTAAAATGCTCTTGCATAGCTTAAGGAATAGAATTTCAATTGCCAAGTTGAGCTTGAAAGAAGCAAAAGCATTGCAGCTTTGAGCAAGACTGAAAGACTGGTTCATAATGGAGTGGTGATCACAAGCTGAGACATAAGCTTACAGAAAAAGCTTGCTGACAGTTAGGCTGCTCACTGCGTGCTGTTTCAATTGGCGGGCAGTGTAATTAGCTTTCAGTGTGACTGAGCATGCCTCCAAAGTTCTGTTAATGCACAGCCATCTATGCTATTTCAGAAAGACTTGAACAGAAGCTTGTAATAAGTAGCTATTTAAAGCAGCGGGAAACCTTTTTCCCTGCCATGGCTTATAATGGTGCAAGCCAGAAGGGTTTAATGTGAAAAGCCATTGCCTTAGCAAAACTGACTGACCAGAAAGTTGATTGCAGGCTTCCCCACTAAGTCCAGTCAACACCCATGTGGGTAGCTTCACCTGAAGTCACCCTGGGTATTTTTGCTTACCTGCTCCAAGGCATTAAATATTTATTAGTTACCCTGGCAGTCTAACTCTTGAGTGTGCCATAATTCAACTGGAATGTCTATATGCAATGGTTTCATCTGAATGCCCTGCTGTAGGAATACTCATCAGCTGGTATCAGATAACATTTAAGGTTATGTTAAATCAGAGGCGTTTGCATGCTACTAGAAAACACCTGTACCTACTAAAACTTCCTCCAGAGTTCTAGCTCACATTCTGGATTTCTTTCCTATACATCAGTTCTCACAAAAGAACAGCCAGCTGGGAGCTCTGGTACAGTGTCACCACTATGAACATGCATTCTACCTAAACACTTCGGACAGGTTAAATACAGAGTACTTCTGTATTTAATTCCTCTTTCTTCTAGCATTAAGGCAATAATGTACTTATAAGCACCTTCTTTAATCATAGCAGCTGGTGGAAATATCAAACCTAGTCCAACAGTAAGGTAAAAAGGTTTTAATGGTATTAGAAAGACTAATTTAAACAAATTTAAAATTAACAAATTTAAAAATAAGCCAGTTAATAAAAAAGCATCAGGATGCTTACACTAATGATTAGGAGAGTAATACAGGCAGACCAAAACCATATCTTCTGCCCCACAGCCTTACAAAGCGAGTGTTTCCACTTTTGCTATTTTTTACAAGTTACTGCTTACACACAGCACCCAGGAGGCAGGAGCTCCTTACAGAAAAAGCACAGAAGTTAGGAGACTTTGAACTGACTTTAGCTGATGAAATGAGCATGAAAATTCAAGTTCCTCAATCCCAGGCTGGAGCTTAAAGCCAGAGGGCAGCTGGCTAACCCCTCTGCCCTGTTCATTAACTGCCTTGAAGCATCTTCTCCAGAGGTCTTCCAACCTTTACACTGGAAATGGCAGGAGGACAAAGTAAGCAAACTGCCTGGGGCTTCAAAAGCCAGCTCCATCATTATCAGATGGAAGCTGCTGGCTCCCAACCAGGTATTCAAAGCTGAGCCCTTTACATGCTGTGTTTAGCAATCCCATTGTTCTCGTTTTCTGCAAAAAGTCAAAATCCCTTTGGTTACACATGATTTGAATCATCACGGGAGTTTAAGCCTCAGGACAATGTCCAGATTCTAGTTGTCTATGACCACAGCATGACCAGCAGACTATGGCTCCCAGGACACATCTTTGCTTGTATTGATTCTAATACAAAAAAAAAAGATACTGCAAGCAGCACCACAGTCTATTTTTTGCGTTTTGAACTAACCCAGTCTCCCAGGGGTAGCGTTTTCTTGCCCTTTGATGTGCTCCTTAGGGAATGCAAAGCCTGCACTTGTTGTAGACGCTTGGAGAGCTCCTGGTCACAGGCTCGCTGCAGAGCTTCAGCTTTCTGCTTGTCCCATCTCAGGGCCAAGGCCAGGGCTTGTGTGTCTTCTTTCAAGACCAGCTGTGGCAAGGCAAGATTTCCAACAGTCTTTTCTACCGATGCTCTACCACTACTAACCCCTCAGCCCACGCTCAGAACAGCAGCACAGACACCTGCTTAGTACTGGTAGTTGGTACTGAGGATGTTCCCAGCTTTCATCGTCTATCCCATAGGCTAGCAGGTTTTCAATATTCTAGCAACACCCAGAGCCTGAAGCTATAGCCCGATTTACAGAGGAACAGAAGCAATTACTTAGTTTCTACAGCAGGGAAAAGCAAGAATAGCAAGTTCATAACATTAGAAAGAACACACTAACTAATGACTAAAGTTTACCTAGACTTTCCTTTCCAGGCTCTGGGTTTATTTACATCGTTTTCCAAAATATGGAGTTTTTATTTTGGTTCAGGATACATAAAAGATGCATCCGCATACAAAAAAAAAGAACCCCAGCTTGCTGCTAAGACAGCTGAAACACTGGCTGAGTATGATCTGGTAGAGATTAAAACCAGAATTATTTTGTGGCTTTTCAGAGGACTTGGGATAGCGTCAGCTGGCTCTTACAGAGGAGCTCCAAGCAGGGGGTAGAGTTACTAAGGAAGAGATTAAATCTCACTGCTTTGAGACTGAGATATATTGATATTAAAGCCTCCAGAAGCAAGGACAGCTTGTCCTATTGCCTCTCCTTCCAGAGGTAGATTTCCCAGGCTATGGTTATGTCATTCTCACCCACCTCGAGATCTTGACTGTCCAAGCAGAGCTCTGGAGCACGTTTCTCTTTCAGAGCAGTAAGGATCTGGTCACTGAGCACTGTTTGAGCTGAGGTGCTGGTACTGCTGGTACCCATGTCAACCACATCCATCTCCTTTCTTGGTACAGTATCAGATTCTGAAAAGTAACAGAATCATTATAACCCATGACAAGAGTGCATTATAACCCAGCAAGAGTGGCCTTGACTGCGTTAAGATTAATGACATGCATTCTATCTACATGCATCCTCTCACTTAAGGGTAGATACATGACTTAAGCTTTTCTTCCAGTATTCTACTTTCAGGCACTATGAGGAATGTAACACTGCAGTGAGGGGAGGACTGCTGTCTCCCAAGCAGGGAATTCTTCTATATCAGCTATTACCTCAACCACACTAATAGCTGCTAAGCAAGTGGCTGATTGTAGGCCTTCACTCTGTCTTATTCTACTCAACTGTTTCAGGCATCTGTGAGAAGCTCCTTCTCTAGCATCCTAATTGCTCCTTACCTGGCACTTTGCCTAAGATACTGTCTTCGTTCTTCAAGGCCTTTACGTAGAGTTCCAGGAGCTGTCTTGACTGACGTTCTTCTTCTCGTCTGTCCAGCACCTGCTGCAGAGTATCCTGCAACACCTGGATTTTGGTTTGACTCTGGGCAAGTTCTCCTGCCAGGTCTGAACGTGGTACATCGATAAGCACCTTAAAACAAGGAGAGTGCTCCTGTTACAGGGATTAACTCATTCCATTACACTGATTACAGAACAGACAGCTAGCCTCTAACTTCAGGAACCCCAGCATCTTTCAGAAGGTTTCTTATCAAAGCTTCCAGCCTAGTTAGGTTGTAAGAGCACTCCATCAGTCTTTACCAGAAGGCATCAAGGAAGGTGTGGATTTTTAACACAAATTCTGGCAACTCCTGGCAATCAAAGTACCACTTCTTAGGAGTGCATGTGAATACACAAAGGAAAGCTGGCCTTTGGGAAACTGGTTTTAAGGAAGGAGCCCACCCCAGTTGCCATTTGTCCAAATCCTGGCTTCTTGAGCTCCCAATGCCAGAACTGGAAAGACATGCTGTGGGAGACAACCAGTGATGAAAAGCATCCTCCTCAGACACTGGTGTGTGCTTCTCCTCGAGGAGAAATTTGACCCTAGCACCACAGCCAAACAACAGCAGCTGAATCCAGCTTGATATCTTGCTGCTTATTCTGTTCTTTGCCAGCTACTGAGATAAATAGATAAAGGACAGGAATGAGAGGTTTTCCCACTGTACCTGGAGGTCTTCTTCAGACATCAAGATGATATTGGACAGGTCATCCTTCAGTTGCCTAGCTAGCTGCTTCCACTTCTCTGCTGCACTGTCCACTTCATCCACAGACTCGGAGAGCCAGGTTGTTCCACTGTCTGACACAAGAGCCATCAGCTTCATGGGTCATTCCTGATCCACCTGAGACAGCTTCATTTCACCAGGTGTACTCCAGTCCCCCTCCCTTTCTATGCTCCCTCAGCCACAGAGTACCTGAGCTTCTGCTGGACCATTTTTCATTCTTGGCCAGTGCCACAAACTTGGTATCGGGTGGCAAACACAAAAAGTAATCTTCATCATCCACAATGGTGCCATCTTCTGCCAGTACTAAGGTAATGGGCTCTCTGTCCTTATCAATAGCCAGAATGCGACTAGCTGCAAGACAGAGAAAATCCTTATAGCGATTATTAAATATGAAGCTGTGGCTGCCCCATCCCTGGCAGTGTTCAAGGCCAGGTTGGATGGGGCTTGGAGCAAGCTGCTCTAGTGGAAGGTGTCCCTGCCCGTGGCAGGGGTTGGAGCTGGGTGAGCTTTAAGGTCCCTTCCAACATAAACCACTCTGTGATTCTGATAAATGTAAAATTCTGACATACATTCTGATATATATTCCAATATATATATATATATATACATACACTCTGATCTATGTGCTGCTGTTTTGTCTCACAGACACAAGCAGCTCCCGGTACTACAGGACCCGTCTCCATATGGTGCTACACACCAGCACATACACACGACCTTGCCCTCCATAAACACACATTCCCGATGCGACCCTCGGCGGGCGCGCTGCCCGGCGCTTGCCCCCACCTCCCTTCACCCCCCCCCGCCAGCGGCACCGCCACCTGCAGCCCCGCTCTCCCGCTGCTCGCTCCGCCACCTCCCTCCGGGCTTCGCAGCGGGGGTCCCCGCTCACCCTTGTCGCGCAGCTCCCGCAGGCAGGAGGCGGCCACGCCGTGCTGCTGCCGCCCGTCCCTCCGCAGCACCACGCACCGCTTCAGCGGCCCCGCCATGCCCGCACCCCCAACAGCCCAGCCGCGGGGCGCGACGGGACCGGCCGCGGGGAGCGCCGGGACGTGCGGGGCCCAGCGAGGGGCTGCGGGATGGGGACCGCGCCGGAAGCGGCGCTGTTCGTGTGGGCTCACAGCGTCTCCATAAAGGCGATGTGGAGGAAAGCTATGGCGAGCCCAGTGTTGGCAGCGGTTTAATCTGGACTTGATGATGTTAAAGGTCTTTTGCAACCCAGCTGGAAAAGGTTGCCTTGCACTGCTGGACCCGTGCTCCCCGTGCTCCCCGCCTCCTGGCAGCCGTGGCACAGCGATGCCAAGCGGGAAAAGGCTGGCATTTCCAGGCAGGGGCTCTGCCCTGTGAGGCAGGGCCGGAGGCGGCAGCGCACACCGCCCCGAGCCGCAGAGACCGGTAACTCACCGCGCCAGTGGTTCTCCGCGGAAGCGTATCGGTGCCTCGGCGTTCAACTCATTCTGCCTTGCAGCTCCAGCCGGTGGCTTGGCGCGGGTGGGGTAAACGGCGGCGAGGGCGTTGCATCGGTTGTTCGGGGATGGATTAGGCTGGCCTGGGAAGATGGCCTCCTCGGAGCAAGCGGAGCAGCCCAGCCAGGTGAGCGGGGCCGGCGTTCGGCCCGCTCGGCTCGGGCGGGGGGCGGCGGGGAACGGACGCACGGGACGGGACGGGACGGGACGGGAGGGGTTGGTGCGGGGGCACGGCCGCGCCACGGGGGAGCGGGGAGACCGGCGCGCCTCAATCCGCACCGCCCCGCACACCCGCTCCGAGCCTCCCGGTGCCGCCGCCCCCCGCGGTGTGTGTGGGGGGGTGCGCGGCGGCCTCCCCCTGCACGCGCGGGGCCTGGCCGCCAACCGCCGGCCCCGCACCTGTCGCAACGGTCACTCGTGAGGGGGCGGCTCAGCCCCGGCGCCATGGGCCCGTCCTCGCCGCAGAGCGCCCGGCTCCGCTTCAGCGGGTGTGCGGCTCCCGGCCGTGCGGTCGGCGGTGGCACCGGCGGAGCTGTGCGTCTGGCCCAGTCGGTTTTGTGGCTTGGCGCCCTGCCCTGTGCGGCGGCGTGAGGTGATGCGGGGCAGGCGGCGCCGGGCAGCGAGGGCGGCTCTGAGGGGAAAGGCTGGGCAGGCCAGGCCCGTTTCGGTTTAGGGTCTCTGAAACGCAATAAAGCACTTGAACAGGGAGAAAAGCCCACAAAAAAAAAAAGCACAGGTGGAGAGAAAGAAGGCGATTTATGTGTCAGCTGTGTTCTGTAGAGTGCCAGTTAGACCAAAACGTTGTCTCTGCCTTAGAACTGTGAGGGAGAAAGAGCCTTGAACCAACAGCATGAAAGGGCAGAGCAGTGATGGATGTACTACAAACGTTGTCCAAAACTGAATGGGGAGGGTGAAAGAGAAATGTAAGTTCGCTGGCTTGAGTGTGTGCTCAAGAGATGTATTAAAAGCTTAAGATACTTTTTAACTGTCACCTGAAGTGAATGGCGGAGCCACAGGGAAGGAGGGCGCAGCTGTATGCAGTGTAGATTCCCAGTCACCTGCACTGGCTTGCTCACCATGAGCGTAACTTGTGTTTCATTACGAACTCTACCTGCCTCAGGGTTAGTGTCAGCGCTGTCATCACACCAGTGTCTCAAACAGACTCCTGTGTCTGTCATACCAGTGGGGTTTGTAAAACCCTTCAGGTGGCTGCAGAGGACCCCCCTGCAACCAGCGGGAGATGAAAGGTCTGGCTGCTCCAGCAACAGCGAATAAAATAGAGCAAAGTCTGCTTTTATGTCCAGTTGTTCAAATCCAGCTGTATTTGACTAAATCGCTGTGAACCTCTCTTTTGATCCTTTTATTTTGGGCTGAAGAGGCTGAGTTTGTAGAGAACGTGGTTGAACTAAACTGAAACAGAAATGAATTACACTAAATTTGTACCCTAGCCAACACAAATCTCTTCCTGGGCCAAGTTACCACACTCATAGCAGGCTTGCCGGGCAGTTTTGTATTGGCTATGTGCTTTCATCAGTTGTAGTTTGAAATCCATTCCATTATAGTCCATTTCTCATGCTTCCAGTGAGTGCTTTCAGCATGGGGAGTCCTGAAACAACCCATGACTGATCCATAAGCCACTTGAGTGGTCTACAATTCAGCTGCCTAGAGGTTTCTGAGAAGGAAATATGGTTAATGGGCAAATGTGGTTGCCTGGAAAGCATTCAGGTTCTCTTCAGTTGGATATAGTATCCTCCCGTTGCAGCCTTCTAAAAAATACATTTGTTTATTGGGGTTTTTTATCTCAAAATAAGGCTTGATGTTTGGAAATGGAAAAGTTGTGCTTTTTAATGAGCCTCATGAATACAGCCAGAGCATTCCCTGGGCTTTGAAAATTAAGGACATAAAGAAAGTCACTCACTCACTGTCTCCATAGTGAAAAATGGGAATGGTAACTCTTACTGTGTGTAGTAGGGAGAGTTAAGAGGCATTGTCTGTGAAGAACGTAGTGAACATAGAACATACTTGTGCTGCTTTCCAAATCAGGAAGAGTTTGAGATAAGGTGGGATACCTGGGCTGCAAAGTTAACTTTTCACCTCAGGGACTGTTTTATGAGAGGGCTGTGATGAGGAGGGAGGTGGTTTGAAGCCACTGTGGGTGACAGGGGTCAGTTAACACCTCTCCTGCTGGATTCTGTCACACTGTATGTAAAAGTGCTGGCAAATTAATTGCACCCCTTTTGGTTCCTGTCATGACTTTATTGGTGGCAGTTTGTTTGAAGGGCAGCTCTGGTGGTCTGCCTTGCTTCAGGTGTGTGAGGCAATGCTCCAGTTCAGCTAAAGCAAACCACACTAATATTTACCCTCTCCACACGCCCCAGGAGCAGCCATGCTTGGGTATTACCTTTCCTCCTTCCCAGGTTGTGTGCAGACAGGGGGAGGTTCTGTCTGTCCAGGGCTGTGGGTGCCTGCTTATGACAGATGCCCGCATCCTCACCACCTAGTATATGTCTTATACTGGTTGCACATTCCTCATCCAGAACTCTGGGAAGCTTCAGTGCTCTCAAATTCCCTTGGCTTGGATGGGATTTGAGAGAGTTTTGCAGCTTCGAAAAGGTGTCACTGAAGAACGTGTAGCACAGTAGATGAAGTCTTAAGGGGACAAATTTGGAACAAAATCAGTGAAAATGTTTTTATTAGTCTAGCAAAATCTAAGTGCCACTCTCATGCAACCACTGCGGTTTTGACACTGTTAGCAGTGTGCATAAAGAGTTGTCCCTGTTGCACACTAAATATTTAGAGAATTAAAAAAATATTTACTTTCTGCCACTGAAGATGTGTATTTACTGTCAAGCATTCAACATAAGGCTATCAGTAGTAGCACTGCCGTGCTTAACATGTTTATGTTTGGGTCCTATCGTCTTTCCTATTACAAATCTGGTTAGTATAGATGCTAAAAGGGAGTGTCAGATATCTTTTGGCTTATTATCTGTTTTTCTTAGCTTAATTTTCTCATTCTCATGAATTAATATATTGCCTCGAGCAGTGTGGGGAGAGGGGGAGTGTTGCAGCTCAAATTAAATCATTTACGTAGATACAGTTAGGCAATAAACACTTCTACCAGAGATTTTAAAATAACTAATTTTTGTTTAGAAATCATGTTTCTTTGGCCTTTAGGGATGTCTTTACTATAAAATATACAGAAAGAAAGAACCCATCACTCTGTACTGTCCCTTATAGTAAAGGAAAGGGGAAAGCATAGCCAATTTTTCATGGGTATCAGTATTTCTTTGTTGCTGAATGCTTGGACACTGTATGTGGTGAGGCTTGGCTCAGCCAGCAGCCCAGTCCTCTGGCATTCCATTTAGCCCTAACTCCGACTGTGAGAGAAACTGAAATTCTTTAACATTAGTTGGCAGTGGTGTTGTGGGCTTAGATAAATATGTCTAAATTTTTCCAAGCTGCTTAGTTTGGGACACAAAATGGTACCTAATTATCTGTGCAGTTATGTGTAGAGGTGGAGAATTCTGTAGCCTGGAAGTCAAGATGGTAGCTGGTCTTGGAGTCCTAAAAGGCTAGGAATTGTTAAAGTCAATGGCTGAACCATTGAGTTGGTACCAGACTGGCAGCACCGTCATGGAGGTCAGATAAGCAGAGTGGATTCTGGATGTGGGATTCTTTTGTTTGTTTTATGACACTGGAAGCTTCACTATGCTAAAACCAGATTGCATAGTAATTTAATATAAGAGGCTGAGAAACAAGAGATGACAAAGTGAGCAGAACGCATTGATGTTTCAACATGTGTTACACTTGGTGACGTTCTCTTATGTGGTTTAGTAGGGAAGCAAGCAGAGTACTAAAGCCCAAATCTTACTTTTTTTTCTTTCTAAAGCTTTGTTGTTCCTACTTTGTATCGAGTCTACCATGTAGCTGCATTTTTTTCTTCATGTAAGGAAGTAGTTCAAGCAAATTTCAGAGATGTTGAAAGATGCCTGATTTGTTGCTCTGGAGACTCAATTCCTTAGTTGCATTGTTAGTCAGTATATAGGTAAATTTTCCTTGCCACTTGCTTGTAGCTCTTTATTGTTAAGCCTCTGGATTCTCTGCCTTAAAGGATGGTTTTTATGGTGAATTTAAATGCTCTCTGGACTGTGATGTCTATTGTTTCATTAAATACAGGATATTAGACAGTCATTGCATGGAAAAGAGAATTGTCCCTGACTTACCTTGGAACTAACGTGTTCTGGGGGGTTACTGTCCCCTACTTTGTAAGACTAGTTCCTTTGCTGTTACACTATGCCTTGTACTTGGAAACCTTGCTAGAAGGAAAATGCAGATCGCATTTAGAGTATTGGTAGCTTTGGACAATGCAGCCAAAGTACCATTAAATTACCACTCATTGTGATTGGGTTATGTGCAAGCACATATCAGAATTTTAGAGTATTTGTCTTCAGGATCAAGACTCTTACCTGTCAATATAATACACATTTCTCACAGTACCCTTGGCTTCATTTGAAATCCTTCTTTGGTCAGTTTCCCAGGTTGACCAGATTTTATGTGGAATATTTATTGTCTATGTCTATGAACACTGGTGCAGCTCCTTAGGGCAAAACATAACAAGCTCTGGTACTTGAGGTGCTCTGGGAATTTTCTGAGTATATGAATTCTGTGGTGGTTTTTCCTTCTTTGTGCCTTTGTGATACTGCTGTTTGCATCACACATCTGTAGTTTCTCTCTTTTTAAAGTCAGCCTAACTACTTAAAATTCTTTGGATTTTCCTTGGAACATGCTAAAGAAGAGTGAAACATGTATATTCTTAGGAAAAAATGTAAATGGCTTGATGGAACAGTTCCATGAAATAGTAGTTAACAGTTACAGATACTTTATTGGAGTATTCAACAGAATTTATCTGTGCTGCTCTGTCTGCCTCTTCTAAGCAGTTCTGATCCTATGCTAACTGAATTTGATGAATTTGGTGAATCAGACCCTAGTATTTTAGAGTATTAGCTAGGGTGAGATACCTGTGTTAGTCCTGGGATTTAATAAAATAGATCATATGCACCAAGTAAGTTTATCCACACCCAAACCAGGTTTTGTTAACTTGTTAATAAATCATGCAAGCTGTATTCTTGTGTTGATTCTCATATGTTTTCCATATTTTTGGAGGAGTGGATGGATCTTGAGACTATTCATTAGTTTTCTTTCATCCAGCTATAAAAGATTGGAAAGCAGAAATACTCTGCATATAAAAATGGGAAGGCAATGACAAGGTAGAAGAGAGAACTGCCCTGATCTTGGTATCACATAGCACTGTCTCCACTGCAGACAGAGTGGGCAGTGTGACTTCCAGGGAGGTGTTAAAGCTGATATTTGCAGTGCTTATGTCAAGTGAATTCTTAGTGACTGAAATTTTTGCAGCTATATAGTGATGTAACAAAAATGATGGTGACTGCACGTAAGCAGACTAAAGAGCCCAGCTGTGAGATGTGGCTGGGCGCTGGTGATGATGCTTAGGTCTGGAAGCAGCTGAGCTGCACTATATTTGAGTTTCTGGCACCCTCTTGTGGTAAATACTTATTTTTATCTATATTTTTTGAGTGTTTTGTAGATGGGGAATAAAAAGTATTGAGATACTTTGAAGGTGTAGTGTGTTACATAAAAGCAATGAATAGAACTGGAGGACAGAAAGTCACTTAAGGATCTTGATGCTATCTCTTGGAAGTTTTATCTTTCTCTATACTCAATGACTAGAATCCCTTTTCTCTAACTGAGTCCCAAAACTTTATTCCATTACTAATCAAACTGCAGTTTTTTTTACCACTGAGGTGACTAGTATGTGTCACCTCTCCTAAGATAAAAAAGCCCGCAGTGAAGGCAGTATGGTTTAGACCGTCTTAACATCAGGTGAATCCCGTTTGAAAGCAGATGGTTGACCAAGCTAAGTTTATTTTATGGTAAAACTTAGGTGTCTCTACCTTGGGAGAGCTGATACACGCCAGTTACACAAAGAAGATTGAACTGCTTTTTTTTTTTTTTTTTGGCAGTGAAGAAAAGCCCTGGGAGGAATTCTGTAAAACTTGGGACTATGCTTAAGTGTTGTGCCTCTTCTTGATGAATACAAATAAAACTGCATGCGAGCCTGGAGAGTGGAAGCTCCGGAATCTTAAGTCTAGTCCAATCTTTGGTTTGCTGACCTGCTTTAATCGCAGTTTCCTTTTCTCCTGTGTACCAGCCTTTCCTAGTGTGCAGGGAAGGGTGTTCAGCATCTGCCCTAAACTGTGTCTTTTACTTGTGTGTGGGAAACAAGGATGGTAGTGGTATTGCTGACATGTTTGAGGCTTAGTTAAATCATAGTAATTTTGAAATCCTTAGAAGAATAGTGTAGAACAGAAAGGACGCATTACTGGAACATGGAAACGGGAGAAGCTTGGTGTTGAATTAAGTGTAGTCCTTCTAAAGAGGAAAAAGTGAGCCATGGAATCAGAATGAGGTCCTTCTGCATCCACCTCAATACTTCAGGTTCTGCAGCATTTCTTTCCTTTAGTATTGCCGAATTCTTTGTAAATGTCAAGTACCCATGAGGTCCCTTTGAGACAGGCAAATGATTATGCTTGTTTCATGTGTGATTAAAATCCCGTGCCTTATACCATGCAGTGTGATAAGTGTTGCAGTTGAGTTTAGCAGAGGGTTCCCAGTTTGATGCTGTTCATTCCTCCATGTATTTAAGAGTTTGCGTTAAGATGAATATTTCTTTCATGACATCTCTCAGCAACCTGAGTCTTAACTGCTGGCTCCCTAAAGCAAGTTCTGCCGATTCTGTGAATTCTGTTGTTTTAAATGGGGACTTCTGGAACTCTTTTACTCTTTTTTTTTTTTTTTTTTCTGTGATTCTGACATTTTTGACTTCAGTAAATCACAGATAGCAGAAACGATTGTGTCTGCCTAAATCCTGCTCATAGGAAGCGTAACAGACAAGTATTTCTGATTGTGTCCATCAGGTGGCAATGTAACCTCACTGTTCTTTTTGCTTTGCAGGCTGGCTCCTGCCCCGCGACTGAAAATGCAGCGTCTCGGGAGCCGCTGGTAAGTTCTTCGAGAAGCAGCATATATTTTTGCTGATAACGTAGTATAGATGAATTGTTCTCTTTGCTGCATTATTTTGCATCCTTTGCTTTGCTTTTCTAAGGAGCTAGTGCTTTGTGAAAAACGTGTAAACTGCCTTATGTTGCCCTGCTGTTGACCTTTGACCTGTAGCCATAACCTCCTGTCTTTCTGGGGTTAGAAATGGGTCACCTAGGCCACTGAGTTGTCCTTGAGCATGGACTGCTTGTCCTAAGTTTGTGCAATGTATGCTCTTGGTCAGTGTGCTTCTTTAGTAAAGAGAAAGACCTGTGCAGCATAATTTAAACAGATTCTTACTGCTGTTATCTGATAAAAACCCCCTCTGCAGTTCAGAGACCTCATTCAAGCTGCCTTTATATTCAGATGCACCCAGAGTGAGCTTAGAAGTGTCTGGCAGCTGGCATTGCATGTGATCCAGTGTTTTCACTCTAGAACTCTTTTGGAAAGAGCTTGGGGTTTTTTTGTGATGCTAACTAAAAGAACCCTATTTTGTTTTCTTTTTTATGGTGATGGAGGGGTGGGAAGTGAGCCACTATTCTCTGGAGCTGCAGAATATATATATTTAATATATATATATACATACACACAATCTTCTCTCTTTTTTTTTTTTTGCTTCCTCTTCAGCCATCTATAACTCAGTCAAAACCTTGCCAAAATGCTTAGCCCATGTTATTGTCCTAAACTTGTAAATCTCTAATCGAGATTCTTCTCTGGCTTTCATTTGATGATCACAGTGAATACAAGCTGTTTGAAGTGAGAAGACTTAAGTACTTTCTGTAATGATGTGGCACTGGCCACATCAAAGTTTTTTTACCTTGTAACTCTTATCTGGAGAACACAGGAGATGATTTTTACAGGAGAGAGATGTGAGTAAAGACTGTGACCTGGGAAGAGTCAGTAAAATGCATCTAATGAAAGGGATGTTCGTGAGATGTGTAAAGGCCTGCAGTGAAAACCTCTTTAGTAACACTATGCCATCCCATAGACATCTGTACGTGAGATTAACTAGAGTTATTATTAACACCATGTGCTTTTTGATGGATTTTGTGGTTTGTTTTTTGGGGGGTTTGTTCCCCTCCACCTTAGGAAGGTCATAGCAGGCAGCAGATCATCACACCCTGTACTGGTCACAGTTTGTTCTCTTTCTCAGGCCAGATTCTAACATTACCTTTGATTTAATTAATTTCTTACTGTATGTGCAACTGAAGAATTGCTCAGAGGAAGCACATAGCAGTTGTGTATCCTTCTTTATAAGTGTGTATTTCTACCACATAAAAATATTTATACATGTAAAGAACTCAAACATAAACTTTGTTCTCACAATGGTGAGTCTAGTGTGTGAGCTAATTAAAGCCCTTTGAAAGGTGGAGGTTTTCTCCTTATTTTTTCTTTTCATATATTAAACTCTCACAGTCTTTGTCACGTTTGCTTAGGAATCATTATTACTTCCAGCTGAGTACGTGTAGAAGCCTTATTAAATGAGCAGTTCAGTTCTGTGAGCCAGATGACCTAACTTCCACCGCACTACTGTGGCTTCTCTGTAGCCAGGATCATGTATGCTGCCTTCTAATGCATGCAGTAGATGTCGGTCCATGAAGCAGACTTGTGGGCACATGGGACCATGTCATAAAAATGTTTATGGAAACACCAGAACAAATTGTGGCATGAATCCAACAAATGGCTCTGTATGGAAAGATGTTTGCTCCGGTTTATCATTGCTGACTTCAAATCTGGTGCAAAGCAGTTGAAGAAGACTTACAGAATCCAAAGGAGGGAGAAAAGAGTCCAGAGGTCAACTTCTGCTCTGTACCCTTTCACCTTTTTTGCCTTAATTGGGGACTGAAAGTACTCAGTGCTTTGCAAGACTGAAACTTGCTCAGAACATTCAGGTGGTGCTAAGCACAAGAATAAGAAAGCAATAGCATTAAACATCTTGTGTCGTATCAGCGGATGCCATTACAGATTCAAACTGATTTTGCGTTGTATTTGTGATTCTAATGGGCATTGTATCCTCCCAGGTGCTAATACCTTCTGCTCTGTGCTCAGTGGCACCGTCTTCTGTGTCCTTTGTACCCCTACAGTCTGCTGCTTTCAACCGGAATCCAGGGGAAGTGATGATTTCTAGCTGTTTGTAGGAGGACTTCAGTGTTCTACAAGATCATGTAGCAGATGTAGTCTGACACATCATATTGTGTCCTGCATTTTGGGTCTTCAGAGAATACCTTACTAAAGTTTATGGCCTTACTGAGGCCTTCAGAATAGAGCCCTCCAAACTCATGTCACACTCCTAATTGTTTTTTCTTCAACCTACTTCTGATGTTTTGAACTACCAAAGGGGAGATAAGGGACTCAGTGTCCATGCTATTAATCCCTTGAGTTATCCAGTGTCCTTACAATAAACCGTCCTAACTGAAAAACACTCCCTAATAAGAGGTCATTGTGTAACAGCACTGACAGTGGAGAATGAGTTGGAGGGGGATGGGGAAAGCTGTAATTTTTGCAGCAGAGAGCGGACACTCATTTCCCTGGCTGTCGGTCTTGCCCCATTAAAATTTGCCGTGTAGCCTCATAGTGGGAAGTGTAACCTTGTGTTAGCAGAGTGTCAGCATCTCGCTCTGCTGCTGTTTACAGCCACGTTTGTCATCGTCAGTGCGGGATCAGCTTCTCCTTGAGTCCAGCTTATCAATGAACACTGCTGCATCCCTTTCTGCTTGTATGTGCAGCCACCTCTGATAAGCCTCTCAACACTTGTGGAATTGGAATAGGTTTGTCTTTTTGCAGCCACTCAAAGTCCTGGGTTGTGCAAAGGCGTAACTACAAAGGACAAATCCCCTTTCTGTGAGATTAAAGCATTAGAAATTCCCCTTTTTTCTTGTATCTTTGTTTCTTCAGTCTAGTTTCTCTCTTTAGTGTAATTGTGTCATCTTTTTTACTTCTCCTTTTTCGCTTGCTTTCTCTCTCCCTAGCAGCATCTTTTAGCTTTTTAACCATATTGTGCTGCTTTCAAGATGTTATCAGGAGCTTGAGTATGTTTGCCATTGGCCTGTGCTTTCTGCCAAATGTGCTGCAGTTCAAATTGCAGCTATGAAGATTGTACACATGAGAGCCTCTATGATGAGCCTGGGTTGTAGGAAGAACCTAAGGAAGCAGAGCTTGTAAGTGAGGCCTTTCCACTTGCTGCTTGTTTGTTGTTTGGGGTTTTTTTTTCCTTTTTTTCTTCCTGCTACAAAACATACTCATTCCCTTGCTGGTGCTTGGTATCTGGACGATGTACTGGTTGTAAATATAAAAGTCCTGGTTATAAATGTAAAACACTGTCTTGGTTTCTCACTAAGTTACGAAATCCCTGGGTCATGGTATAAAGACCAGGATATTTCTTTTGCAGGATTATTTAACTTTTCTTCTTTTATGTTTAGCATGTGCTGTTTCTGTCTGGTTTTTGCTGCAGATGATAGCAGTTAGCACTGAAATATGAACATTTTATTCCCTTTCTAACACACTGTTCAAAGGTACAAGGTTACAACAATTACTGCTACCTCTATCGCATTTAGTGTAGAGTTTGTTGGGATGTGCTGGAGCACTCGTAGCTTATCTTCAAAATTTTAAGGGTCGTGATAATGCCCAGAGTACTTATTACACCCCTTTTTGTGCACACATCATAGGGTACACTGCACACATTCATTACTGTGTTTAGGTAACACGTCCATATTATCACCATTTGCTAGAAAGGCTAATTGAGATATAGGTTAACTGTTTGGCCATGTTCATCCAGCAAGTTGGTGCCATAGGTGTAAGACCTAGTCTGTTGGCCTGGTAAATGAAGTAATTTCTATTTCAGGGCCTTCATTCTGCCTCTTTTATTTCTTTGGAAAAGCATCTGGTCTTGCACATGTAATATGTATTTTTTAATGTGATTGTGGTATACTGCTACTTCTGCAGTTCATCCTTTTCCTGGTTTTGAGTAATTTTCTGGTGATTGAGGGATAATGAAAAAATGGAGAGCAGAAAAGACACTTGACATTTCTATATCCAGTGTGTATCCACAGGCACAAAGCTACATCAGTCAGTATATCCGCACTGAACACATTCAGTTTTGTACGTATCTTTGCTTTTCATCAGTTGAGATCTCAAATTGAAGCTGTGATTGGGGCTTGGTTCTGGGTATATTTAGTTCCCCTAAGTTTTTTGTGTTCAGTTTGCTAAGTTTCCTTGGAAGTAAACCAGTAAGATTTGTGATGTGTGCTTATGATAGATAAAGCTTTTGAAATTGAAACTGGACAGTTAGTTACCCTTTTCTCAGCTGCTTGGATTTAGGTGCTTAGTATTCAGTGACAGACAATAGAATTACTAGATCCTTTCTGTTTCATTGCCTCCTTTTAAACCTTATCTGTTCTGTTAAGCTTCCTTGTAAGTAGCCTGTGGTTAAAGAGAATTTCATTTAGGTTTCTGAGAAAGGAGCTTAGCAATTGAGATTTTAAGTTTCACTACTTTTAGCTCTAACTGCTGTAATTAGAAGTTGATGGAGCCTAAACAGTATCAACACTGTGGTCTTTAACCATGTGAGCAAACCATGAGTGGGAATGAGGAAAGGTTGCAGAACTGTGTTGTCAGATTTGAGAGAGCTTGTTGGAACTAATGTTAGTTAACGTTAGTACTCTAACTAACTAATGTTACTTAGAGTACTCAGAATCCACTTTTTATGAATAAGCCTTTGGGCACATTGAGAATCCATTTTCCTCCACTTCTTATGAAGCAGTAAATGCTCTTTCTGCCCTATCAAACCCTACAGAAAACAAGATACATGGGAATTTTTTAAAGATTCTACTTTGCCTGAAATTGTTGTTTGAAGTGAAGACAGGAACGGTATTTTCACTGCAAAGCTCATACTTTGTTTTCAGGAGCACATTGTTAGGAAAGGGGTACCATAATACCCTTTTCCTTTCTTTTAAAGTTCAAAGGTCCTGCTCTAGATTTGTAGAAAAATGTGCCTTTTTTCAGAAGGACTTTTGTTTCCAGAAATAACATGAGGGGCTGGAGTCTACTGGCGGGACACTCCCCATCACACTTTTGCTTTTCATTTTCCCAGCCTTTATTGTTTAAGACGAGATTTATACCTGTTTACTGTACAAATCTTCTGTCTGCCACAATGGGTTTGTTCGGAGTAGTGGCCTACACTGAATGATTCTCTAAAAGTAAATCCATCCAGAGGGGGTTTCCAGACAGCCAGAGTCAGTAGGCAACTAACTTATAGCCCCCAGCGAAACATCAGTCAGGATAATTTACCACTGTCAGCAGGAGGGAAAGAGAGACTCTCAGCTTTGTGACCTCCCGTGCAGGCAGTAACCCTAGTGGTGTGATAAAGCTGCAGTTGGGCAGGGGAGTGTTGCTGTGGATTCCCGGTGCTGGACAATAATTCCATCAGGCTGTGGAAGGCAATTGCTGTGCAGATTTTGGTTTTATTGGGCCACAAACAGGGAGCCAGAGTTGTGTGACTGCCTTACAGAACATCCTTTGGTTTGCTATATTCCTCTGGAATTCTATAATTTACCGAAGCAGACCTCTTTTGTGTTTGATCTTTTGATAAGTTTGAGATTATTGGGGTTTTTCCCTTGTTTTGTCTATTAGTTCTGTGTGTTCATTGACTTCATTTGTTGTTCATGCAAAATGTGCTCGCTTGATGTGTCACTCCCTTTACTCTGTTGATTTAGAGAAATATGATGCACAATACAAATTCACTTACTAGTAATTAAAGGAACACCGTCATGTCAAGTTAAATTGTGCATCTGAGGTCAATGAGAGAGGGCTTTTTGGGGGGATTCTCTTAAATCCCAGTTTTAAAAGAGGGTAGACTATCCTAGTTTGGGATATAAGTTCTGTTGTAGTACTATACGACAATGTATGAAAGCTAAAAGTTTGCAGGAGTTACAGGCCAAAGCAGGTTAAGACCCTTTCAAGCTGTGCAAAATGTAATAATGGCTTTGCCTGTTCCTAACAGTTTACAGGTTAAACAACTGGGTGGGGCAGCATAACAACTAGGATTGGTACCATCATTTTCTATTACTAACACTGTGGTGAGTATTTGCGCAGAAGAGAGTTCTGAAAGCAGTCCTTACTTGCTTTTCAGACAAACCAACGTTACATGTCAGAAGACTTTTAGAATGGTTTTTAAATAGTTGTAATACTCTTTAAGTTGTTCTTTACAAAACCTGAAAGGAAATTCAAGTACTAGGAGTCAGGTTAGACTCTTTTTTAATGTTAGGTGTGATTTGACTCCCAGAGATCCCAGATCTCTCACTGAAGGTAAAACAGAAGCTACACCACTTTGCAACATTGGAAAAAAAAACCAAACAAGCACACACATAGTTGGGAAATACTTAACGTTACTTGATATTTCCCCCTTGAGAGAAATGGATTTAGCTATGTTCATATGATGTTTTGGAGGTCTAAACATGCTACACTTTCAAATTCTTTTTTTACAGATTATGGCCTGCTTTGTTGTCAGCTGGCTGCTCTGCATGAGTTGGCAGCTCAGCTCTTCGACTGCTCAGTAAGATTGGGAGCACTTTGCTGTGTGCATCCCAGCACATCCCTAGGAAAGGGTCCTATGAATTTCAAACCAGTGACAGTGGCACAGCAAAGGGATGCCTGCACAGTGTGCATCTTGGTAATGATGGGGTATGGGATCAAGGTGAGAGAATAGTATCATTTCAGCTACATGTGTATGGAAAATATGCTATGTGCAGAACAACTTGTAGAGGGCAGCAATTGCCCACAGTTCTTTCTGCTTAAGGAGGGAAGGGACCAGCTTAAGAACTTCACAGGAGTCTCTGCCTTTTTAGCTTCTTGAAATAACTTTATGGAGGAGACTTGTTCTTTGGAGTGTCTCTTGACTCCACATTATTAAATTCCTAATCTGGAAAGTGTTTACTAGAGATTCTTAATTCTTCTCCTATCTCTCATACCACTGAGCAGTTGGACTTCTTTGCCGATACCCAGATGATGCCTGTGTCATTGTTACTGCAATCAAAAGAGTCTAATGACAGCTAGTGATTCTTACAAGATTATAACTGCCTACATGTGATAACTTGAACAAACTTTCCTCAACTTTGATGGGGGAGTACATCCTTCAGCACTTTCAGCACCAAGATTTGCCAAACTAGGAACTTGAGAGTTGGTATAATTTCTGGATTTGGAGTTCCTAACCAACTTACTTCAGACTTTCACTGCTTTTCATGTTTCTTGTATTTCTCTGTTACTTACATTGCAAATCCTTCCAAGCATCTTAATAGTTTGTGGTTGGTTTTGCTCTGGTTTATTTTTACATAGCTCTTCTCCTTGTACAGCCCATGTTCTTTTCCCAGTTGTGATCCCATAGCACACCACTGCTACTTTGACAATTGCATTTCTGGAAAAGTAACAATGAAGATACGCATTTTTTTTTAGTAAAAGGATTTTATAGCTGGAGAGAAGCAAGAGAGTGAGCTTCATATCATCAGCCCCACAATGTGCCGCACTTTTTTACATTATCTGTTTTATCTTTTGGTCAGAGCAAGATTTTCCTCTGCTGTCAACTTCCTGCTTTGTCAAGCATCTGAATGACCAGAATGATGGTTGGTATTCCTTGGGATACCATTGTACAGCAGAGTACATCTTGCTGCAGTGGAGTTTCCCTGCTATACAGTGAGAATTTCCGGTGTCTTCTTTCCATCTTGCTTCTCCTGTTTGTTTTGTGTGCCACCCTAAGTGGTTCCTTTCCTCCTTAAGCATCTGCACCCTTCAGATGTTTGCAGACAGTTATCGCATAATTTCTGCTTTCCCCCACCCCCATTCTGGTCTCTTAGCCAAGCTGTACATATTTAGCTCATTTAATCTTTCCTCATAAGTCAAGCCCGTAATTGACAGCTCTGACATGAAGAGTCGCATTGGTTACACATGCTGCCAACAGGATATAAATACTTTCTGTGCAGTGATTGAGAATTACAGTCAAGACTGAGACAAGCCCCCCCGACACTGTATTTTTTGACAGCCCTTTTCTCAACATCAGGTTGCCACAATCCTGTAAAGATGGATTTAGTTATCACTCCAGTGGTCAGTTGCCAAACATCCAGTATGCTTCAAAGCAGTCGTATTAGGTCACTTAGGAAATTCAGTACTAAAGCCCCATGGGATTCCAGTCTCACCCTAAATTCCTACAGAGGTGGTGGTCTCTTCTTTGCTAGGCATACAGGTGCCTTAAGCTGCTGAAGGTCATTCCTTCTGGGAAGGCAAAGCTCAGCTCTGTGCAGCTCAGCGTGTTACCTGAAGTGAATGGGTCTTGCTGTGCGCATGTGAAATAAAAGGTGTTGCAGGCAGTGCCCATGCATGTGTGTAAGCACTGCCATCAGGAGTCTCACAGCTCTGGTGCTGGCCCGGATCTGTTGTGCAGATACTCTTGGCACTGATGTTCTTCAGTGTCTCTGCCAAGAGGAAGCTGAGGATGCTATTGATCCGATTGGCATAGCTATGAACAAGTTCGGGGTTCTTGTTTATACATGTAGGACCTGGGGAGAGGCTTTTAGTCTTACCCAGGAAGGAATGACTGCACTGGTGGAAGAGGTAACTCTGTACTACGTGTCCATGGCTTGGAACATACAGATCTGTTTCCAGCTAAACATATTTGGAGGTAGCTTTAGGTTACTTGTCTCCTCATGTTTGCTGCATTCTCTTGAAGAAAATAGGTGCAGCTAACTAAAGTTGAGGAACTGGTAAATGAATTGTCTAGCCTCTAATGTTGCATTCAGTGAAGCCTCATATGATACAGCTTCCCCAGCGGGGCTAGTTCACAAACATTACATGTATTATTGCAAAGCATGCAACATAAAGAGAACATTTATGAAAGGGAATATCAGAGGAAACATTATAGCAGGGACCTTATAGCCTTTCCATTATTATGGTTTAAATCTTGACATGGTCTTTATTTGCAGTGACACTGGGACCAGTAAAGGAGTGTTTTTTCTCTTCCCCTCCCCTCCCCTTTCTCCCATCTCCCTTTCATTCTTTTCTTCCACATCCTGTTCTGAAGCTGTGGTGCAGAGATACAAATCGTTAAACATGCAAGTAGTCAGAGAGCCAGGTTTCAGTTTGTGTGGAATCAGCCCCTTTTGACTCAGAAGTTGGAAACCAGATGACTCACTGTGATGCATGTTTGTTGTTTTTAATAACTGTCATTTTGCAAAATATGGTCAAAGCTTCAAACCATGACTTGTGGAGTAGGGGTGGTGTGTATTTATTTTTAATTTGGGAGGCTATAAGCTGGAATGTGTTTGTAGCTGCAGCCTGCCCTTAAAATCGGAGATAAAATAAATTAAAGCATTGACAGTGTGAAAGATTTTCGAGATAATTTTTTCCTCTTACCTGAAAAATACTTTTTTTTTTCCTTGATCAATTCCTTGAAAAGGCTCCAGGTGCCAAACATCTGGTGGGATTTTAGGCCCTTGGTTTATGTTTATGATTTTTAATATATACCCAAAGGGACAGGTTTCTTAAAAAGAAAGCAAGCAGATGTTTTTCATTTGTGGAGTTTTAAAGAATAAATGCCATTCCTGCTTTATCATTCCAATTTCTAACAAAATTGTCATCTATCTCCTTTCTTCTGTAAGCAGCTAGCAAATGTAGTATTTTAGTGACAGAATTCCCTATCAATAAAATCTCTTAGCAGTGTGGAAAATATGAAAATTTCTACACATTTCATTTTCTAGAGATTTATTACTGCTTGTACAACAGTTTGTAAACTATAAGCTCAGTATTAAGTGCTTTATGAGTTTTTTGTGGTTTACTTTCTAATTTGCCTTAAGAAGCACTGTTTTAATTTGTTGAAGTTCTACTAGTTTGTTTTGCAGGTCAGTTCGTTTTCAGGCACTGCATCACAGAGCAGAGCTATATAAAACCTGTCTATGTGACAACACAATTTCACCCTAGATATAAAACTGTATGTAGTAGCCTTATGGCAGAAGTCATTGTGATCATGGATTTTCCTCCATTTGAGTTTTCAGATTTGGATGCTTTGTAACCGTTTCTATCATGATTTATATTATGGTCTTTTGCAATTGCTATTGCAAAATGAAGCACTGTGGTATAGTCCAAGGGACTCCTACCCTACCACAGCCTGTTGCTTCTTGTTAGAGGGCAAAAAAGTAGCTACTGATTTGAAACAGAGCGTTCAAGTTTGGGTTCTGCTTTTAGACTGAGATGGGATATCTCTCTAGTGGTAGAAGTGCTGAAAGAAGAGTACTGCCTTCAATCTGAGGAGCTATGGATACATGTGCTGGCTCCTCCTGGACAGCTGTGGTTTACCTGTTTTGTTATTCTGATTAGGAAAGAAATAGGTTTTGGTCTTTATTTTTTCAAGTGAACGTATCTGCTTGTGAAAGGTAGTGAAGTGATGGCTTTGGAAGCTGAAATCCTCTTCTCAAAACACTGAAACTGCAAGCTGTGATAGAAGTATTGCAGGATTCCTTACCGGCATGATATGGAAGGGACCCCCCGGTCCCCCAAGAGATGAGAGGAGAATTTGGTCTCTAGCGCATTCAATGCTTGACTTCCCTCTGAAGCTGCCAAGAAGGATGCCAATTTTTCCATTTAGCTGACTATTGTATAGGCCTTAAAAGGGAAGGTTTTAATGCAGTTGGCTGCGATATAGACTGTTAAAGGGAAGTTATTTATTTTAACTGGCTGCTGTATGGATTATTACAAGGGCATTCTTTCAGCTGCAGTTGCTATATTGACTAGTGAATGTGCTGGGCTGTATTGCTAGTAGCTGTCATATTGACTGTTAGAGAAAAGATCTGTATTTAAGCCATAACACTGCACTGGGATCTCCCAGGCAGGATATTAATGCTAATTCATCTGCTCACCCCCTGCTGTGAGTGTTATTTGTTTAAATCTGTAGAATCCCACAGCGCATTTATATCCTCGCTAGAGTGAGCTCCGCTCCCTGTAATTATTTAACATTATATGCTGATATAAATTGTAACAGTTAAAGAATGGTAATGAGTAGCAAAAAAACACAAACTTAACCTTAGAAATGGCAGAGTCAGCTCTTAAAACAACAGCCAGCAACTTTCACTGTTCTCTGTCTTTTCCCAAGTCCATATGCACAATATTGTGCATACATTATGTGTGTGCGTGTGTGTTCATGCTCGCACTGGCAACTGTGCCAGGCAAGGCTGTAATTATGCAGAACGTACTGTGAAACTTATGCACACACTCATAATTACATACAGTGCCTACGTACAGCAAGTTTTATCTCTTTGCAGCTGAGTTTCTTGATGAATTGCTCTGATAGGTGATTTGAGTTGGGGCTACCTTACTGACAGAGGAAATGGAGCCCCTGGATTCTTCTCGCAGGGAATGCGTGTCCGGAGGTTAAGCTAGAAGCCATCGGGTGTCACTGTTGCTCTGTGCAGGCTCAGCTGGCGGTGGATTTGTCTGGCAGTAAAAACTGGACTTTGAAAGTAGTATTTTTGGCTATAAACATCTAAGGCATTTACGCATAATTTATATATAAAGTGCATGTCCATACAACACCACTTAACGTGTGGGTGGAGTGAGCGGAGGTAGCTCTATTGTGTGTTAGCTGAATTTCTTTGCAGTTTCTGTTGCCTATTACAGCATTCTTGTCCCAAACTGACATGCAGGATGTCCAGCTACTGCAGAATAGCTGTTGCATTCTGCTCTAGAAGTGACTGTAGTTCAACAGTGGAGGTGACCTGATTCCTGTCTATAATATCCCTGTGAACATTAAGGTGTGGGTAGATTTTGGGGTTTATGATGTACTCAGCTGTGGTGTAGAAACAACAGGATTATATTCAGTTCAGATTTTTTTAAGAGCTTGGGGCTTAAAAGGTACCGTAGAAAATTTTTAATTGTAGTGTATTTGTGTCAGAGCTCATAGAAGAAACAAGTTTGCATTAAACCAGTTCATCAATAGTATAGGAAAACTTGCATTTAAAGTATACTTATGCTGACTTAAAATGGAGACAACAGAGAAAAGCCATGTAAATAGCAAAGAAAATGTATTTTAAAGAGACTTCTTTGTAATCTCTGTCCCCTCTGGTTTAAGGTAGGGAATGAAAGCTGGCGTAAGAGGATCTGAGCTTGTACTTGATTTGCAGAGTAGCGTGATGGTCGGTTGGGCTGCGTTGGCAGCATGGACCTGTGCCAGACTTCACCACAATTCATACTGTGTCAGTTTAATAAATGCACTACTTAAATTATGAAATTACAAAAGAAAAAAGAGAATGCACTTATTCAGACTCTTAATACATTAAAAATAAGGCATTAAAACACTGCCTTTTTTTTTTCCCTTCCAGAATCAATAATGAACAGGAAGGGTTGTAGACATTAACAGTCATGGACATTCAAGCTCTTATACATAAATTATCTTAGAAAAATGCACATAAGACTTGAATAATGTAAATACATTAATGCATTTAATAATTTAAACATTAAAGCGCATTCAGGAATTCGTGGCAGAAGCTGTTCTGAGATAAGGAACGGTCCTGGAAGTTGTGTGTCCCAAGATCGATGGCTGGTTTCTCCTTGAGAAAACTCTCTGGGGAAGTCAAGCAGTACAACTGGAGTGACCGCCTGTCCTACGAAATCCCAGGGCATTAGCCAGCTCTTTTGCTTTTCACCTCCCATTCTCTCTCAACCACATGCATGAACACATGCATTCAGAGTACCTCATGGTCCAGACAAGGCCAGCATGCATTTTGCCATTTCTTTTTTTGCATTGTGGAGCAGTTTGTCTAGAAATTAAATGAAGCAGCTTCATAGAAGGAGAGTGTCTTGGCTAAGGGTGAAATACCTATAAATGCTAAAGAAATTGCGTGAAAGACGTTCTGAGATACTATGTGGGGTAGGAAGAACTGCTTGGATAGTTTGTGGACTCTGATCCACTAACTTCTCTTGGGAGACAGAAACATCAGTCTTAAGTATGAAGAGTGGAATGGGAATCCTCTTCTTAGAGGGCATTGCATGGACCTGTAACTCAGACTCCATCCTAGGTGTCGGTTGGAGAGAGTGAGGCTTCAGGAAATCATGCTCTCCAGGAATGCTTGGCTCTTTCTTGAGGCCCTGAAAACCACAAGGTTGTCTCTGGTGTAATGACAAGTTAAGGGGTTTTATTCTGTTCTTGTCTCACTGCTCTTTGGATTGAAGCACCTTCAGCACTGTAGCAGCACCTAACTGGCACGCCACGGTCCCCCTTGTGTGAGATGTTTTCCTGAGGATTTTGAGCTGCGTCAATTTTGCTGATGTAATTAAGTTTGAAAGGTGCTGTATCGACCCCTCATGCCATTTCTAGAAACTGTTTCTTGGTTTCTAGCTTTGCTTTCTTTGGCTCTTCCACAGGCAGATGTTTTGGAGGTCATTTGCACCCTACAATCCCACTTACAAAGTGGTGTAAGGTATCCTGCTTAGGCCTAGATACTGATGGAACTAATGATGGATCTAATAAAAAAGAGCTTAGTCTGATCCCAAAGGGAGAAGAGTTGGGTTGGTTAATTAAAGGAGCCTGGCACAGGGCACCTAGTAATTATAGGTGCAAGAAGTCTGAATTTGAAGAGGACTCTGCAGCTGGAGAAGGATAGGGAGGCACCCAGAACTCTGCAGGCTGTGGGCAAGAATGCAGCAAAACCAGATCTGGAAATCAGACTCTGGCAGAATTCCTTGGTGAATTCTTATTTATTCCATTTTTTAATGAGGACCTGAATCTCTCCTCCTGCGTTTATGTTTTTGCATGCACATGCGTATGTATAATTCCAGTAACACCCTATGGCTGGGAGGGTGATTTTATTAAAGACCAGAAGATTGAGAGGCAGATGTTTTAAGAGGCACAGGCCTTGCCCTATAGTAGTTTGGAATAATTAATGCTGACTGCTGCATTGGTTGTATTATCGATGCTACTGGGTCTTTATCTCAAGCATCATCTCAACACCCATGAGTCTTTATCACTGTAGGGCAGAGCTTTTGAAGGCAAAGGGGCTGAGGCCACCAGGACCTGCTGGGAAATTGCTCCTGAGCTCCTATGTAGGTGTGGGGTGGGGAACAGTGCTATGTCATCACATTGTCATCACCAGTGCTATGTCTCTTTATAGTTAAGTTCCTTAAAGCAGCATTTCTCAGGCTTAGGTTATAACCCCCAAAGGGGTGCAAAAGGCTTCAAAGGAAGTCACAAAGTAACTAGCCAGTAACCAGCTTTCTACTTGTAATTGCTATTAGGAGTTCTGTTCCTCCTCGTTTGTAGAGTTAGCATTTATTCCAGTAACTCTCATTTTCCTGAAAGAACTTGCTGCCATCTCAGCTGAAGAGTATGAGATGAGCAGCCCCAACAGATGAGTGTAAAAGGGAGTCAAAGATTGCATAAAGTTTTAGTACATTTTATTTTCCAGGGACAAGCTCTGCAAATGTTGCCTGAAACAAATTTATTAACTTTACAAGATAAAGAGGTTTTTTTTGTCCCCAGTGGAGTTCTCAGTAGGCCCCATCTGGGGAAGGTGGGACTGTCTGTACAAAAATGTATGGTTTCTTTTAGTGTTCAGGGCTAAATAATGAGGCGAGGAAACTGTAGCTCTTACTCTGCCCTTAGAGCTGACATGCTGTACACTGGTAGGTGGCTCACCCTAGAAAATTAAATGCTAGTTTCAAAGGAATCTGGGTCAAATGCCGAAAAGCACCAGTTTCATTAAACTGCAGGAGATGGTCCATAGAAGAAAATTGCCTTGAGAATTTGACTACATGTATGTATGTGCTCCTTGGCTGCCGTGAGTGTAAAATAACCCAGTGTTAACTTGTGACACCTATTTTTTTATGTTGCAGTGGACTAGGGGAATGCTCACAGTCATTTTTTCCAGTTCAAGGTGACTGTATAGTTTCTGATCACTTGTACAACGCCAGAGCCCTCAGTTTTCCCATCTCAAGCAGGCAGTACCCCTGTGTTCATGGAATAAATTTTGAGCCTCCCACACCTGAAAGGGAGAAGCATCGCTGGTGGTAGAACAGGGGTGTGTCTGTTGCATGTGGGAAGCTCCTGCAGGGGATTTTTCATAATCCAGGGCCTGTTGAGGAGAGGACTTGAGTGATGGGATGCTCTGGATGTGGCCTGCAGGGAAAACAGAGGAGTGGGTGGGGATCTCCCTAGGCTCTCATGGCTTAACGGCCACATTTAGCTGTATTTAAGAGGCGTACGCATTTATAGTAAATTCTACTGCAATATCACAGCCTGCTTTCTGCTCTTCTAGCTTTGTCTCCATGGGGGTATTCCATGCTTTATCCCATTTCACAGCCTGAACTTTTCCCCCTATTTAGGGGATTACATGGGGCAGAGATGTAAGGACAAAGGGAATCTTGCCATTACTCCACCTCTTTATCTCTGTAACTCCATGTATATCTATCTGCCTACTCTCAGAGGGGCCAAGCTTTCTGCCTTCCAAAACCCTACTCTGAAACTGCTGATTCAAGCAGGTAGGAACTTTAGGACTCGTTGTGGAATAAATGCCTCCTGCGTGCTCCCCTGGTACTGGGATTTCCTCTCTGATTTATCATGCTCAGGTCTGCTAATGTCCCTTGACTAAACTGGCATGGTGCGATGGTGTGAAGGTCATTTTATATGTGCCATATACATTTCCAGAGACATGATGGGAGGGTAGGACATCTGAAACAGCATATCCTGCTGGGAAAAGGAGGAAGAAAAGGATAGTCTGGCTCTTCTTTTCACAGCCTCTTGTGGTGGGATGAAGGTTTTGACAGCCTAATTCAGCATTTAGAGAAAGAACCAAGCAGAAAGATTCCCCCTCACCCACTCCTTGCAGCCCAGCTGTGACAAACTGACAGATAATTAACAAATCAAGACCTCCTATTAGCCTTGTCCCTGATGCATTAAAGCAGCTCTTATGTTGCATGTGTCCTTTAGCAAATGCCTGTACTTTATGGCTTAGAGTGAGGTGGGTAGATCACTTTCAAAAGGCAGAGGGTTCTCTGGGGTGTCAATGCACAGATATTTCCAGGAATGAGAGAAGTCATTTCTAAAAGAAAATGGTGGACAGTAGATGGGAGAGCTGTATCACAGCTGGATGGGAGCTACTCTAATGGTACAGTGTGTGTATGTGGTATCTCCTGGGAATACAGGACTGAAACAGATGTATGGAATTATTATTGAGTCCTTGTTTTTACAGAAAATGACACAAGTTGAAGCAGCAATTGATAGGACAGGTTTTCTGACTGTCACTAACCAAGCCTGTAAAAATTACATGTCAGGAAATGTGGTTTGTGGTAGAAACAGATCTGATGTTCAGACCTTAATATTACATTGTGGGTAGTGTATTGGTGCCCTTCCTTTCTGTACTCAAGTCGCTGAAACTGCATGGGTAAGCCCAAACAAGCCACCTTCTCGTCACTTTAGCTTGACTCATTTGGAGAAGAATGAGGAAGAGTGTCAATATCCTTCTAGTTCCAGATGTTAAATAGACACAAGCCATTGGTTCAGCTTAACACATGTTAAAGGAGAGAGAGAGATCTAATTGCATCAAAGCCACTCTTAAGTTCATGTATGTGGAGCCCATCAAGCTGAAAGCATCCAGACAGCATCTGCTGTTATCAAATCACTCTTGAGTCGAGCTAATTAAAATAGAGCTTCATTTTTCTGAACCATTGTTTGGCAGGAATTCGAAACAGGTCTAACCCAATTTCTGTGTGTTTATGAGCCTTTATTATATCAAAAGTACTTTTCTGTAAATGTACAGGGCAGTGTTAAATGAATTGATCCGCACTGTATCACTGTAGATGCACTATGGACTTCCTAATGATTTCTCTTCTAGCTTTTTCCAGATATACCCCAGAAAGCTTGCTTTGTCCCTTATCGTGTCATCTTCTTTCTCTGTTTTCCTTTCTATCTCACTCTCAAGAAAGTAAATGTCCTTGTATTTCTTTCTTTCATATCCTCCTCCTCCACTCTATTGGGATTCTTGTATTATTAAAACATTTACACATTTGCTGCCACATGCAAATGCAGAATAATAAACCAGGACTCTGTATACTCCAGACAGGAGGAGGAGGTCTCTCACCACTGATTCTTACCCGGTACTCATCCCTGTTGATTACAGGGGACAGAGGTGTTGAATCTGTTTGCTGTAGGAATATTTTTCCCCTTAATTTTTTATTTTCAACAATTTACATTGCGTGTGCAAATTCTAGGTATCACATTCGCCTTTATAATTTGCTACATACCAAGCACAAAAGTTAAAGAGATGTAGAAATTGCTCCCTTAAGACAGGTTGGACTCTTTGGCATCCAAAAGCTAATTCATGAATATTCTCTGCAGCACAAGAATACCACATATAGGGCCAGTGACTTCAGAACACGAGTGTGAGTAGCAGCCCAGTGATACAGTACAGTCGGGAATTAACTATTTTTCTGGTACCCAGTATAATCTGAGGATGATATTCTTAAATCTTAAATTTATTTCTGAATAGTGGATTTAGATGACAAAAAAAAGGAAGTTAAGGATTAGCATTAGATGAAATTCCTGACAGTGATCTGTCACGAAATCTTGAAAAGATAGGAAAGACTTTCGGACTATTAAAAATAGGTGGACAAAATACAAAATAAAAATTCTTTCTGAAATATAAGTATAAATATAAATATATACTTTCTGTTCAAGGAAGTTTACTTCTTTTAACTCAGTTAATTCACCTTGGAATGGAATATAAGTGCATTTTATTTTGCATATAATACATTCTATTCTGAAGGCATATATTCAACTCCTCTGCATAAAGTTTAAGAGCGGCATGCATAAACTGATACCCGAAGCAATTGCAACATTTTGCTATAAGCAAACCAATGGGTAAGGTTCTATTAGCTGTTCCCAAACCTATGAATAAGTATTGTCTCTCTTTGGTGGTTTTACAGAGATGAAGAAAATTGTGGCTCAGAAGTTTCGTCTTATGGTCATTGACAGTGACTCTCTTCTGATTCCTCTTTTAATAAATTTAAGTGAATTTAATGCTGACAACACACATTCAAAGGATAGAGCAGGGACATTGTCCTGTGTGCTTTTTCTGTAAGTCTTTTAAGCAGACCTAATCTGAGGGCACCGACTGCTAGGGGCTTGACAAATCTCATCATTTATTCAGTTCCTATCTTCTTTTCTGAGGCCATCAAGGTCTAGAGTGGGTACTTGTCTTTCTAGCAACTGTCTCATCAATATGGTCACTTTCCCAGCCGAGGGACATGAGGCAGTGGCTTTGAGAGAATTTCTGGTAGAGCACAGCAATAGAGGTAAATCGAGATAATCTTACATGCAGAAGTAATTCGAACAACATTTCTGCTCACATCATGGTGAGTACAGAATGAATGTGTCAGATCTAAGAATATCTTCATAGGCTTCTCAGCATTTCCTGCATAAGCAATTGTTGCTGTAGTTGCTGCTGCAGAAAGAAGTTTGTCATTCTGGCAAGAAGCACTCCTTTTTTTTGCTTTACAACAACAACAACAAAGTGAAGCATTTGGTCTAAGGATCCAAAAGCCCAGGAAATGCATCTCTAGGGCTCCTCATCAATTTGGGACCTAATGAAATATAGAAAATACTCAATAAAAGCACCTTTATTACTTTAATGTTTAAATGTGGAGTTTTTAGCCATGAGGTTAATGTTTTTGTATCTTTTTTTGATTTGATTGTGAGCACTTTTCCAGGTATCTCTGCCACTTGAGCACTAATTGGATTTCCACAGATAAACGGTGCTAGCTGCAGCCCTTACATCACTGTGTTTTTACTTCATCATCATTTTATTTGTTTTTACTGTAAAGGTTAATAAATCTTGGTATGTTTGGAGTATGAAACAAGGCAGGCAGGCTAAGAACTACAGCGTGAAAGGGTGAAGTTTAATATGCTGCTTTCTCGAATCTGAGTGGTGGAAGGAGAAACTGTGCCCTTTGTGGTGGTTCTAATGGGCTGCTGGGTATGTTCGCCAAGTAGTGATCCATAATCCTTAAGATAAAAAGCGTTGATCTCTCCACTAGTTCTCAGACAGAGCTGTAAGGCATTTGAATTGGGTTACCATTGATTTAAGGTGGGAAGAAGACTGAGTAGCATGGGTCTGCTTAAAAAGGGATATGTGGGATTTATTTAAGTTTATTTAATTTTTTTAAAGAAAATTGGAAGCCTTTGAGTGCAGCTGCACTTGAGTTCCCTCTGGATTCTCAAAGAAGCTAATAAAGAACTTGCCAGTATTTTAGGGATGAATTGAATGTCAGATTTTAGTCGAGATTTAGGCTGCAAATAAATTCCAGTGAGAATTTATCAAGGTCCCAGGCATTTGCTGTCTCACCTATTTATTCTGGAAAGCATGTATTTTTTACCATTCCCATGGTTTCCTGGGAAGCTGAGCTTGACTTCCTACTACATTAGAGATAATCCTTAGCTTCCAGCCACGAGGGCAGTGGAAGCCCTTTTCTGGCCTAGCAGGAGTGAAAGTAGTGCATTTCAAGTGCTTCCCCCCAAATTTGGACTTTGTGGCTTGACTGAACAGCCTGTACTTGGGCCAAAGCAGCATTAAAGACTGAATCTACTTTCTTCTGTTGCAAAGATAAAAAAAAGCCTTGTAGCTCCTATGGATCAGGTGTAGAGTCTTAAGGAAAGTGCAGAGTAGCAACTCAAGCTTTGGGTTGTGCTGGCTCACTGTAACAACAATGGGCACTCTTACACTGGTGTTAAGCCCTTGCTGTGGTATGGACCCAGATTTCAGAGGGGTTGTTAATGCTTTCTGCAACATTTGCCACGGAAATGGCTGCTTTCCCTTTTTTTTTTTAGCTGAAGTGAGTAATTGTTTATTAATTTTTCAGCACATAAAGAGTATAATTATAATAATCCCTGACATGTACTGGCTGTGCCAAGGTTTAAGGAAAACACAAACAGGATAAGTGCCACTTTGAACCTTCTCTGATTTTGTAGATCTCTTGGTTTGGACCCAAATTCCTGTGTAGAAACTAGGGAAGAGCACCCTGGTATAATTCTCTGTAGAACTAATTCTCTTGGACATTTTAACTCAGTTTAGGATGGCGTGCTCTTTACTCAAGTGTTCCAAGAGAGAGTTGTTGATCAGTACAGGTCATTTTTTGGTACATGCAGTGCTGTATTGGTTGAGCAGCATCCTGAATTTGTCATGACACCTATATGCTTTGTTTCTTTAAGTAGTGAATGTAGCATCCATGAAAAATGTCAAACTGACCCCAGGGGAAAAGGAGGTGGACCCGTTGTTTGCAGAATATTTATGGTATGGACAGCTACAGCAGAATTGTTCCTCATGTTTGCCCTTATATTGTCTTTCACTCCTATTGTAAAGGAAGCATCTGAAGAGTTGACAGTGAGGCTCTATTGCTTTTGAGGCTGCTCATGCAAGTTCCTATATATGAAGGAGAAATTGTGTGATGTGAGCTTCTTTCTGTTGAGAACTGGACAAAGACAAAGGACGCAGCTGCTTTCCAATCTATAAAATTATTCCACTTGCAGTCCCCATAGACCAGGCAGCTCTGCCCAATCACATTTCTTGCCCCTTGCTTAGTTTTTCCCTTAATGGGGCAATTAACAGCAGGAACAAAGTGCATGGTCTGCTCAGGCTTTATTATTATTTGTGTTGTAATAAATGGTTAGGAGGCCAGTTGCAGACCAGCACCAGGCACTGTGCGAATACAGAGGAAGAGGACGATTCTTTTCCCAAATAGTTCTAAGTCAAATACTACATTTACATAAAGGTCTTCCAGTGTTTTAAGTCCTTCTTCTTTCACTATTGCTTCATCTGCTGTGGTTTACATGATTTATTACGCACCTGTCACAATTTCCAGCTTCTTCAATGTTTCTAACATAAAACCTTTTGTTTGTTAGAGTCTGGTGATCCAAGTAGTTTCCTCCAGTATCTCCTTATTCATTCTGTCATTTAGCTCTTCCTTGTCATAATGCCATCATAGCCCCCTGACTTCACCCCTAATTGTTCAGGGGTTTATTGCTGTGAGGAAAACACTAATTTTCTAATCTACATTTCCTATGGGTTAAGAATTCTGTTAAATGGGGTTCTTGAAATAGCAGGTTTGAGGAATAATAGCTTGCTGATTTTTTTCCTGCCTGTTTGAGTCATTTCATTCTAAAACATCTTTATAGCATCTTCCACAGATGGGTTCTACTTTTGATCCTCTTGCACTAAATCTGAGCCATTGTATTACCAGTATTTTCCGGTCCCTTTGCTGTGGAATTAGAAGGATCTAAGTAAATCTAAACAATGATCCTGTTCTGGTGCATCTCTTTCACTGATTTAGCCTTCTGGAGTCTACCATTCAATAGTGCATTTAAATACTCAGGCACAATTGTTAGATGTGACATGGACTTCCTATCCTTACGTCATCTTAAAGCTCCCTTGCATGTGAATGAACCTCCAGCAGTCCTTGTCTACTCTGTGGTTAGAAGAATGAAAATGTAATAAATTACAGCTTCATTGGTTTTTATATTCTGCGCATGTGAAGATAATAGGGTAAAAGAGATTTCTTTCAAAACCTGCTGTATTTGAGCTCTTTAGTAATGGCAATATGGAGAGAGGAGTGAAAAAGGTAAGAGTTGGAGGCGCTGCCATCCACCCCCCTGAAAGCTGTATCATGCATTTTTTTTAAGTTGTGAAGCCACGGAATGATCTTAGTTCTGCTGTAGTGAGCATCTTGGACACTGAGTCATTACATTCTTTTGGAATGATTCAGCTCAACAGCTTGACACTTGCATTAATTTTACAACACAGAGCCTCAGTAATCTCTAAGCTTCCTCCTATAAGAAGAGAGAAGCAAGATGCATAAATTGTCAAGAAAAGTTCTAAAAATCAGATTCTCTTTGCTAAGTTTGTACTCTTCACCTCCTCTCTGGCATCTTTCTTGGGTCCCTTGGACCCGTTTGTTAACCTCACCATGGCACACTAGCTTCACCCACTCTTGGAAGCTAGATACCTTGCCTCCTTGCATGAGACGCTGACCTTCTAGTCCACATATTACCCACAGTGATCCAGTACATTCAGCACTGAGGTTATTGTTGGTTTCGTGTAAACTGAACTTCAAATAATTTGCTGCCAGCTGGATGACAAACATTATCCCCTCTCACCTCCCCCCCCTCCCCGTACATCTTGCTGCAATACCTTCTTTGGTGGTACTAGTGATTATAGGGAGCTTGCAACTTCAGCTTAGCAGAAGCATAAACAGGGGACTTGAAAAGTTTATTTTTCCTCTGAAAATGAGATTAAGTCTTTTCAAGAAAAAGTTAAAATGTTTGAACTCTAGAAAAAAAGGTCATGCTACTCATTGGTTAAAACTTATGGCTGCATTATCAGTTTAATACTTTTAGTTTGCTCTTGTGCTCATATTTGTTATGTTTTTCCAGCATTTATTACTTCCCTGTAACATTTTGTATTGTATTAAACCTGATATTATGAAATCTCACTAGGAGGTGTAGTTCTTTCTAGAATAAAAAATAGCACGTTTTCTCTGTGTATAAACAGTTACTGTACATTTCTTTCAAAGCAGGTGTAGAAGTTTCTTGTTCTTTTTTAGCTTTATGCATGTGGGTATTACTTGAATATTATTCCTCTTCAAAAGAGAGGAATTTTGTCAAGATGTCCACTGTGTTTTAAATCGAATCAGAAAAAAACTGAAGATGGCAGACATATGTCACTTTGAAAGGTGACTACTACACAGACGAAGTTGCTACTTTTCATAAGGGCTTTTACTCCATATATCAATGTGTTTTAAGAGAGACTTGGGTCAATAATACCATGCTTTAGAATTCCCTAAATACATATTTACACAATAGACCTTAAAATATATTAGTCTATCATGTCAGCCCCTGTACACTTCTATCAGGGATGTTTTATGTCCTTAACATATGATACAATAAAACTTTATTTTATATAGCATTTTTCATACAAATTGTATTCTAGAATGCATCGTGGGGTTAAATAAGACTTTCACAAGGTTAAAATTAAAAAAAGCTGAAGGGCCAGGAAAATTAAGGGCTTTGCATAGGAAATAGGTATTTGACTGAGCTATGGGAATCTGAATGGAGAGGCCACGGAGCCAGGAGAGCCTGTAAGTCTGACTGGAGCTGCTGATCAGGATCCCTGGAAATGGAAGGTTATGTGAGGAAAGACTGGTTCTGTGTGAATAAAGAAGGTGGAAAGGTCAGGGCTGTGTGAACAGCTGGAGGAAGTGTGAAGTGGCTCCTGGAACAAAGAAGTTGAGAACAAGGACTATATGGAGTCACTTCTTTGTAGTGAGAATACTGGAAGAAATGAGGGGAAAGTGTGTTGAAGGGAAGGAAAGCGCCTGAAAGCAGGCTCTAGCTAAACCCATGGGTGAGATGGATGGAACGGGATACTGGTGTGCATTGGAGGCTTTTCAGCTCGGCGGTCCTGTTCGTCCCAGCACGCGTGGGGAGTGGCAGGGTCCTGGCTCCGCGGGGGCTGGCCCTGGAACCAAGTAGGCACAACAAGCTGACACAAAGACAGCTCGCCTGGGAGTTTTTCTGGCTTTTATCATAGTTTTTTTTTTTGGTCACCCTATTAATGTAAATGAAGTAAGGCTTTTTTGTATGTGATAATTATAGATAAATGTATTTAAAGTAGATCTGGATTTTGTAGTCCTCAGGAAAAAGAGGAAGAGTAATTTTTCCCCCCGTTCCTGTCATGTGTTCATTTTAATGAGCAATTTTAAAAAATTGAAAATAAAAGAGGAAAATGAATAGGTGTTGAACCAGCCTGTGATATGTAAATGCCAACTAGTAATTACCTAAAACCTCAATTTTCTTTCTGTTTCATCTTGCAAAACATTTCATTTCCACTGAGTGAAAACACTTAATTTGGGCTTCGCCGGCTGGTGAGGTCTGCCTCCCCTCAGCTCCCCTCTCCTCCCCTCTTCCTTCTCCCCTCTCCCCTTTTCTTCTCCCCTCTCCTCTCCTCTCCCCAGCGCGGCGCCTGCCTCCCCTCTCCTTTCTCCCCTCTCTCCCCTTTCCCCTCTCCTCTCTCCCTTCTCCTCTCCTCCCCTCCCCTCCGCCCGGTCTCGGCTAGGGGGAGCAGTGGCTCCGCGCTGCCGGGCTGCTGCCGCCCCGCCGGCCCCAGGCACTTCTCCCGCTGCCCTGGCGCTTCCCTCCGATTGCTGATCAGAAATTCACCTGCCCGAGCTCTCAGCCCTGCCTCCTGCAGAAGCCCTGTCCTCTCACTGTTAGGGAGAAACCCGCGGACGGAGTTGGGTTCCTTGCTTTTTATCTCGTCGCTCTTAACTTTGATGGTTTGGAGTTAGATGTCATTTGTAGAACTCTCACTTGTCAGAGTTTCTGGGCATCCGGGATTTTTCCTTTTTTGCTTGTATTACTGTTGGTTTTGGTTTTTTTGGTTTTGTTTTGTTTTGGGTTTTTTTTTTTTTGTTACTATTCTATATTCCTTTAGCTCACAGTTCTTAATCTCAAACGTGGTTTGAAGCTTGTTTCTTGCCTTTGTTCTTTTCTCATTCTGACTCCTGTGAATTTTGCTTTAAATTTTATTTTTTTCCTTTGCTCTGTTTTACATGAGGGTTGTTTTTTTTTTATTGTTGTTATTGCATTTTTAAACTTTTCTCAGGACGACTTTGAGGTCTGCCAAACTTTGTAGGTTTCCAGGTCCTCTCAGAACAGAAATAATTCCTGGGGTTCTGTATGGTTTCATAATAAACGTCAATGAAATCATAGGAGCTTTAAAGTGTTTCCTCTCTCCTGCCCGACCTGCAGGTAGTTTCTTTAGAAATAACAATCAGTTTCTGCAAAATACAAATTTCACAGGAATTCTGAGGCTTAGAACACTGTGTTCGGAAAAGGTTTGTCCTGGGAGGAGACTTGTGTACATAGTGTCCCAGGATCCCCAGTCGGAGAGAGCTCTGCCTGGAATCTCAGGGAACCGTGCCTCTTTAGTGAGATATATAGCTTCATAATTAGCCCCTTGCATTTTTTCCTGAGTGCTAGCATCAGCGTTCTATGATGTGTTTCCCTGATTAACAGCTGCTTTGCAACTATTTCCGTGTGCCACCGATAACCATATTTGTCAAGTCGGTCCTGGCAGAGCACTGATTTCTTACTAAAATGCAGCATTTCTGTTTGAAGGGGGTTTCCTGTTCATTGCAGTGCCAGGCTTTTAAGTCAGCCCTTGTTAAAACGTAAGTTGGCTTTAGCCTGATGCTTGTTAACAGGATTCTGGGTATCTCCTTTAGAGTAGGAGTGCAGAAACCTTTCACAGACAATTTAATCTTCTGAGCCTTGCAAACACACAGCTTTACACTGAGGGGGTGTTGCTGTAGGCTAATATATTGATCAGTTCCATTTGCCCTATAGCTGTGGCCTTCTGCTCTGGCTGAAATAGGTTGACTGTTTGTTGATACGGCCATATTATTATTTTTTAATACACTGGAAAAAAATTAATTCCAACTTCTTTTACATACGTCATGTATATTGCCAGCGTTGATTGCTTCCGCACATGTAATGTAAACTGGCTGTGCATAGTTCATGGCCTGTGCCGCCTCTGCTTAATGAAAAGAAGTGTTGCATTTAAACAGATACAGATCCACTCAGAAAGACAAAATACCGTCCCTTGCAACGTATAATTCAGACCCAACCTTTACATCACAGGTCATCTCAAAGTCTCAGTCTGTCAACAAATGCTGTTTAGTAATAACCTACAGAGGGTTCCCAGGATTAGGAAAACTATTAGAGTTCTTATGGGCTGTGCTCCTGATGGCTTTTAATTCTGTTGTCCACATGGAACTCTGTTACCGAATCCTGTGGAACTTTCACTGATGAAGGTGATATTTTATGTTTTCATTAATTGATTGAGTTTGGGGTTTTTTTCCTTCTTGAGGTGGTAGAAAGTGGGCATTTGCGAGAGTATTTTAAATGTGATGGTTTATTTTTTCTAGTGCTAGTAACTGGTAAAGTAGCTTAGATTGTTTCATTGCAAACCCTGCAGATCTGCGCATAACAATAAATAAGGCTGGGTTTACCTTCCCTATTAACGCAAAAGGGAGGGAAATTAGGAATGAGGGACCTTGGCTGTAACGTCAAAGCGCTGTGCGTTGGCCCAGCATGTTGCCAGCCTGCTGCACTCCCACAACATCTGCAGTAAAGTTCCTGTCTCTTTTATATCTTTGACATTGAAGCAGAATTATTTGGCCTGGATTTATGTAATTTGGTCAGGCACAAATATTATTTAAGAGAATTTGCATTCATTTTCTAATTAGAAAATCAAACTGGAGGATGGGACCTGCTGCCGGGTTCCACCCATCACCACCCAGTTTGAAAGGAGGCTTTTGTACTGTATCACTGTAGAAGTGGTGGGATAGTGAGTTTATGGGATTCACTTGCTTTAAAAAGCCAAATCCAGCGTCTTTTATTAGGAGAACTGCGTACCTGATCCACTAGATAAAACTAGTTTGCTGGCTAGTGTGTGCTGGCAATCTAAGAATCAGAGTAGTGATACAATGCACATTATTTGTGCAGTGTCCTAATACCATAAAAATTTGGAGAAGTGTTACAAATGATACAGAAATAGTATGGAACAATGTTACCAGCTGAGTCAGAGTGCTATTTGCTGCAGGATTTTTTTGGCTATACACAGGGCTGCAAAGTCTTCTCATCCTCCTCCTTTTTCTGTTGTTTAAATTACGGACTGCAGTTGCCCTTGTTTGTGCAAAGAAAATGATCCATAGAAGGTAGAGAGGTTCGTGTGTATGTTTGTTGAAAATATTGGCGTTTTGACATGGCCAAAATTGCTTCATAAGTTGCTCACGTATACAGGATGAATTGTAAAAATGAAGAAGTTTCAGCTTAGCCTATAGGAAGAATGTTCAGAGGTAAATGCAAACACATATATGAGAAACATGGGATTATTGGGAAGAGGAATACATTTCCAGGATTCTTTTTTCCTGAAGTTTGTTGTTGCTTGTCATTTTATTTTGGTTTAAGATTAAAAACGTTGCAACTACTGGAGGAAGCGATGCAGGGGCAAGATAAAATACAAGTTTATTTTGGAGTGAAATTTACTACTGAAATGTTTACATTTTTACAAGGCAAAAATAAGTTTTAATAAAGGGTTTGAATCAATAAAACGTGCACATGGTTGGGACCAAAATAGCACAGTGAAAAATACTGCTGCTTTCTTACAGGTTTTTAATGCTTAAACCTTGATAATTAGATAGGGGAGCTTGCAGAATTTCAGGGCTGCTGTGCCTGTGTCTCTAGCTCGCTAAATGTGGGAGGGAGTGTTGAGGAGTTTCTGAAGAAACAAACAAGTAATTATTGTTAGAAGGAAAGTGGTTTTGATATGTTCACATATCTGTTGGTCTGCTCATTTGGGCATCTTTCTTATTCAGCAGATTATCTTAAGGTTATTAGTTTGGGCACTTTGTATTTCTGCATCTGGCGTAGCAATATCAGCACAGTTTAAATCTGTGATTTGCCTGTCACCTGCATTTCAGCTGGAGACAGATCAAGTGCACATAAATGAAGCTGAAGTGTACTTTATGGGGGGTATTTTGCGCTGGTGTTTTATGGTTCAGAATTACTGAATGTAAACTTAAGGGGGGAAAAAAAAGAAGGAAATAAGAAAAGGCAAAGAATTAAAAATACCCCATTCATTTTCTCCTCCCAACTTCAAAGTGTGCTGGGACTTTGTCAAATTCCCGTTAAAATAAATATGTCAATTTCATCTCTCTTCCAAATTCATTTATCATGCTTTTTTAAAAGGTGTTTTCTGCTTTACCTGATGTTTAAATTGGATTCGCTCGTTTATGCTGTTCTTTGCTGTATCCCCCATGTTTTTCTTAAATGAATTAGTAATGACAGCGTACTCCATCATACCCTCTCTACAGCCACTTTAAGGGAAGCCTGGTGATCTAAACCTTTTAACCTATTAAAGATGATTTTCCCCAATTGAATCAGACCCACCACAGGTGTAATAACTAATCATTTAAACTACACCTGCTATTATGTATTTTTAAGCCATTATGCATGTTGGATAGATGATAATTCATGTTTATTGCATTGTCCAATGGATCCGTTTTGCCTACACTAGCCTGATTAATGTATTTAAAGAAATAAGAGATGCAATTTAAAAGAAAAAAAACATTGATGGAATGCACTGAGGAGTACATTGAAAGTGCCATTAAACCCATCAGAACTTTGCTCTCTGACCAGAAATGCATATTCGAAGGGTTTGATTCAAACACAAAGTGAAACTTGGTGATTTCAGCAGTGCTGGTGGGGTTTTTTTTTCCCCTTCCTTTTCTGCTGTGAAAAGTTTTGAAAACCTTTTTGGAACTGTATTCCAGAAACTCTACAAGACCTACCTGACATAGTTCTACAGTTCACCATTTTAGGAGAAGGTTTATGCCACTGGTTGGGGAGAAATCCTCTTCCATACATATGCATGGTTATTTTTAGCTCTAAAGGAAGGGAGTGATCTCTTCCACTAGTTCACATGGATGTGTCCATCTCCTGAGTGCTCTTAACTTCAGGGACATTACTCTCCCAATGCTGCAATCAGATGTTTTTGTATGAAGGTAAAGTGAATCACCAGTACAGCAACATGTAATAGTGTGTGTAATAGCGTAGGAGAGGATGTGAAAAGTTGACTTACCATAACAAGAAAATAATCAAACACCTTTCATTGGCACTAATTGGAAATGCAGAAAACCAGCGCCATTGTCGTTGATGCCATTGAGTATTATCTCATACCTTACCCTTTGCTTGAATAAATGGTAAAAGTGCTCTGTCACCTCAAAGAAGGGCATAGAAGTCAGTCTTTAGACAAAAGTAATATGTGATTTCTGCTGGTATGGGATGTAAATCTAACTTGTCACCTATCCATTCATGTCATGAAAAGTGACTCTCATGATATTTTCGTAATGTGATCCAAAACATGTGAAGTTGCTTCTTTCCCAGTCATGACAAGCTGAGGTTTATTTATTTATTGCTTTCAGTAAATTTGATGGCAGAAAAGGCCTTAATCTCTTAGAATTTGCAGGGAGCTTTAAGTTATAGAAAGGAAGCATTCTTACTAGTTAGCCTACTGTTACCGATCACTTGCATTGGCTCCAGGTTGCCCTCAGCTATAGGCACCAACTTAGATAAAAATATCACAGTATAAATGTTAGAACCCCCAAAGAAACTTAACAGGTTTTTTTTTTTTGTACAGAATCAGCTATTCAAGAGTAATCCAACAAGAAATCTCTAGGTTGAAATACCGTAATTGTGCTGTCTGATTTGAGTTGACCCACAGCCTGTGATGCTTGTTGAATCATTTCTGAAAGTTGAATCACTGTCAGCTCCAGACCATCTCCATGCGTTGGGTGCAGTGCCTTTACTTTGCAGTACAAAATACATAATGTAAAATAGGAGTTTGACCATTCCTAACTTGGATCTTTTCTCTCTTCTGTTTTTCCAACCCTCCTACCCTCATCAGATTGTGACAGCAGTGAAGTTTTTACAGAATCCACGAGTCCGCCAAAGTCCTATTGCATCCAGAAGAGCATTTCTGAAGAAGAAAGGTACGGACTCTTTTGTGGTTTCAATGATAACGAGAGAGCTTGAGTTAGTGTAAAACCTAAATGTATTGCTATGGGAAATTAGATGTTAAGGACAAAGTACAAAGGACAAAGTCTGTCTCCAAAAAAGATTTGAAGTTTGTAAGAAATATCATTCTCTTCTGAACTGACAATATTGGCACCAGATGTGGAATTACAGACTACAGAAGGCACATTGGAAGTTTTTGGGTTAACTGTTATCAGATCTTTTCTGCAATAAGGATGGTTTAGAGTTGTGAACTAGCTGGTCAGTTCTAACCTTAGTGACATTGGCTTTAGAATGACCTGCTTCTGGGTGAAAAGGTTGAATGTTTCTGAAAAGAGCCAGAGAGAGGAATGAAGGGCAAAGGACTTGGTGAAAGTAAACAAGGTCGGGCTAAGGTCAAGCTTGGGGTCAACCTGACTTTCAGGCTGAAATGGTAAACTACTGACTGAGTTTAGCCCTTTCCTGTAGCAGGGATAGAACAGATGCTGACACATCCTATATCGTCTGAGACAGATGGAACATACTTTGCCTATTGCCTACTGAGAATTTATTTTACTTTCTGACTCATAACAGAACTATCTTTTGTTCTTGGGTTTGGTTTTTTTTTTTTTTTTAACTTTCTTTCCTTCTGAAGTTTTTTGTCCACAACTTACAGTGCATTTCAGGTGAAGTTCAGTCCATATTATGCTACCATCACGGGACCATATTGCTTAGATCCTTACCACAAGATGTAAATAACCTTACCTTGGGGTTAATTACATGCATTATGGAGCATTTTAAGCAGTTGGAGTGTTACTGAAAATACGAACTCCAAACTTCAGAGAGGAGTGACCTACTTATACATTGAAGTCATAAGTACTTCAGGATACATCAAATTCTGTAGCTAAAGATCTTGAGTTTTAAAAAGTAGAGAAGCCTATGAAATATATATTATTGTATTTGGGGTTACAAAGTGTTTGTTAAGAGGCCTGATGTCATGAGATGGAGAGTTCAAGTTTATGCACCATTTTGCTCCTCTTGAATAGCAAAGGGTGTAGAAGGGAATGGCAGTTTAGTGTTTTAGAAGTGATGTCATGACAAGTAGTTCATGGGCACATCTTTTTGCATGTGATCCCCTCACTGCTTGTCCTGATGCCAGTTAGAGAACATTGCAGTTGCGTAGGTATGTTGCTTGCCTTACCCTATCATTACAGTTTGGCATTAAAATTTGGAGCCTGTTGGCTGCTGTGCTCCATGAGTTTTTCCTTGAAATATGTGGACCTATAGGGAGTAATTAATCATAAAAGCTTGGGGATTTCAACTCTATCACCGAAGCAATGAAGCAAGGGAAAGCTGAGCCTAAAAGCTGTGCTGATTACCCAGGGTAACCTGATACAAAATCTATTGTTGCCGAGAGATCCTTAGCCCCAAGTATATCGTGCAATATTATAACTGCCTGATCTTCTTCTGTGCTGACAATGACCAGTTATTCCTCATTTTCTCTCTCAACACAGCTGGGTTAGAATTTCATTTGCAGAAGGTATTTAGAGCAATTTAGAGACAAATGTCTCTGGTGTTTGCTCTGCACTTCCCCACCGCAGGCTTCGCTGAACAGTTTTTAGTATCAGGAGCTCCATCTAATCTGTTTAATTTTAATAAATCCCTGACTGGGAGAAGAGGAAGGGTGGGGAGATGGAGGCACAGAGAAACTGTGGCCCGAATAATACTTCTTATGAATTACTTGGCTAATAATTACTAAAGAGCAGAAATGGTTTGGTAGAGCTGTTTGTTTGTTCCTGTTTGTTAATTAGCCCTCCTTCCCTTTGTGCTAATTGTTTATTTGAAAACTTAGCAGTAGGAGATAGGAAGGAGCAGTGTCCAGTGGTGCCTGTACCCAGCAGTCACTGGAAATATATCCATATGGAATCTGGCCACTGAGCTTACACTGTAACCTCTGTTCAGTGCTTGAGAGCAGGAGGTACATACTGTCATGGTACCGATGTGCTCTAGCAGATGGTGGCAATTATTCTTGAAATGTAGATGTTGTGGCTAATGTAGTCCTGAGTAAAGGGGGCATTACATGGTTTGGTGGGCTATTCCCCCTATTCTCTGATATACAGCCATGGTCATCCCAGTGATAATATTTATCCCTTACAGATAGTGAGGCTGCCTGGAACAAAGTCCTCACTGCCAGCCAAAAAAGCATTTTCTGTAGAGAAATCATTTCAGTTACAAGAGTCTCTTTTAAAATTATCTCTGTAGAAAATAACACAGAGGTACTCTTGTATTTTTTTCACTGTTACTCTGATCTGAGTTTCTTCAAGCAGAAATGGCAGTAGCAGATCTTTTTATGGGCCCCAGAAGAATTTTAGTAGAGGGGAATGTGCATATCTAGATAGTTGTGCACCTTGTATGAACTTGTCTTTTACAGTTACTTTCATGGACCCATACTGGAGAGGTCTGTGACTCCCCACTAAGTCTGGTTAAAAACTCCTAAAGTGGAGATAATAATTTCTGTGAATGCAGAAGGAAAAGACCAGGTGCCCTGCCCCTGCAGGAGCCTTCCTCTACCCCGGCTACAGGGGCAGGACTGAAGCATTAGCTGTGGGTGAGCTTTCAGGTCCTGCAATCCTAATTTTGCCTAAGAAATTCCACTTGTGAGACTTGCAGAGATGGTTCTGCTTTGAATTACATTCTTTTTTTTTTTATAAGCATCTCCTTCCTAAAAAAGGCCAATCAAATTTAATTTCCTTTTAATATTATTTAATATTTAATGTAGGCACTGGATTTTGTTTAATACATTTCAGTGCGGTGAGAAATGAAAGTTTCTGCAGGCTCATCAGCTGGACTAGGTTTGGCTTCTTGTGCGACAGTAGGGACAGAGGCTGAAAGTAGCCTTTCCTGGTTACTTGCAGATCAAGGCTTTGCTGAACTGCTCTCTCCAGAACATGGATGATAGTTGGGAGCATAGCTGATGACAGCTGGGAGAATGAGAGTGTCCTGATTTTGTAAAAGGTCTTTCAAAAGTTGGATGAGGTTTCTTTGTTGTCTTAAGCACTTTTAAACTCTCAAATAGAGAGGAATTAATGAGAAACATTAAGTTATTAGAATCATTTATAATTTTCTTTGAAGCTTACACTGGCATTTTGTGTAATTTATGACATTTCCTCCTTTTTATCATGAACTTCTTCAGATGAAGGGAAAAAACCAGCTGTTTCCCCTCAGAGTATCTGAAAGAAAAGAAAGGAAAAAAAGATGCTGTTTGTTTTTTGTCCAACTCGCTGATTCTGCTGATGACATGCCACAGAATCAGCGGCGCCTTGGGAGTAATTAGACAGCATGTGGGGTTTAAACCCTTGTGGAAATGTGTCTGTCATCTAACTGTTGTGCCTCAGATGTCCTGCACTGCTCAGTTACCCATCCGGTAACTCATGTGGCTTGTTAATTTTGTCTACTCTGGATCTGTAACGTCTGGCGAGATAGAGAAAGGGGGTGGAAGTGCACTATGCATGTGGAGCTCAGTTTTTCAGGGTGCTGGGCCTTTGGGGCAGGGAAGGGAAAAACTGCTCGATTTACAGACTTACTGTGTGATCTTGGATGAAGAATCTTTTTCTTCTTAGTTGCCTGTTCTCTTTATCTGTAAAATGAATACAGTAATGCCTTCCCAAAGTGGGATTGTGGGAACAGGCAAAAGCTTATGAGCAGCTCAGAAATAATAGTGAGGGGAGAACAGAAGTGCATTAGGGCAAGTAAATGTGTAATTGTTGAGTTACATTGGGAAAATGTCCACCCAGAAGGCTGGACAGTGTTCAAACGATACGGTGCCTGGACTGGCCTTTTGTATATGTAAGTAATATAATGGGCTGCATGCTTCCAAAATGGGCTCCATGCTTCCTAAAGCACTCGTGGTCTAGCTTGCTGAGATGAGCTGCAAGTTGCTGAAAGTGTTACCCTTTTACATGTTGTATCTCCTAATCTGTTCCATTACTTCGGCTGGTAGGAGGTGAGTTACTACACAAGGGTTTCCTGTGGGTCTTGCACATTTTCTTGCAGTGCACCAGAGTTCCAGAAAATGCTGCCAGTGCCGAGATGCCAGGTTATGGTGATGTCTGAAGAGGTTAATAAATGATTTAATTGTACATGCCTCTTCCCAACCAGAGCTCAAAGACACTTGATTCACTCGAAACAAATGCTGTCAGACCCAGAATCTCCATTAGAAGACTGACTTCATTTCTTCTTCTTCTTCTTCTACATTCTTCGACATTGAACCACTGTCTTTTCTCCTTTGCCAAAGAAACCCAAGTGTGTCACCTTGAGCACCCAAGAGAAGGGGGCATAACCCAGTTCGGGAGGGCTTTAAAGAAACCAAATTCTTCAGCAGATTTCATTTTCACCCTCTTTTATTACTTTTTTATAATTTAAGTCCATTTCATGAGGCAGTTTGCATGTCCTTGAATGGAATCTCGTTACCATGAAAGCTTTTTTAGCATTGATTTCATAACAGTCTTAATTTAATAGCGCCATCATTACTGAGAAGCCCTGAGAGTGAGGCCCTGACTTTCCAGGTCACTGACCTTTTAATTACAAACCTTGTTCTGATGGTCAGGTTATCGACTGGACAGCTCCCAACTCCGGCCCACAGCACGAAGATGAAAATAACTGCCTTTCCTCCCCCACTTCCAGAACAGGGAGGAAAAGAAAAGTAACCTCTTGTGTTTCCAAAATTAATTTTCTCCTTCAGCTTTACTTTGTAATTAATTCTTTAACATGTCTCAGTGAAGCTCGAACAGTTTTTACAAAGCTTTTCCTTGAAAAGATAATACAATGCAAGCCAATAATGTCCAGTGACAACTCATAAAACAAAACATATAGTTAGTAGCCCATGCTGTCAAAATACCTTTTTGGGCCAAACTGCTATGGCTGCCCAAACCTTATGCTTGTCTAGAAATGAACATGTTTCATACACGAACATGTATCCCCCCAGGTTTATATGCTGAACATGACGTCTTATGGTCTGGAATATCACTGGGGTCAGCTGTCCCAGCTGTGTCCCCTCCTGACTTAGTATGCACCACCAGTCCCTCACTGGCAGGGTGGGTTGAGGAGCAGAAAAAGCTTTGACTCTGCATAAGCACTGCTCAGCAGTAACTAAAACATCTCTGTTTCATCAACACTGTTTTCAGCACAAATCTGAAACCAGCTACTTTGAAGAACTGTCCCAGCCCAGCCCAGTACAACTGTACAACTGGTGGTGTGAGCACGTGTTGGTCCTGTACTTGCAGATGAAGTAACTTGTTCTCTAGCTGTGTAGTAAGTGTTTTGTGCTTGCACAGACCTCATCACTTGCACTTGCAAAGCCACAAGTAAGACCTGGAATTCAGATACTGATAGCAAAAATTTATTGCAGGAATATACTTAGTGTGTTAAGCATCTAGAACAAGTCACTTCAACACACAAGGTTCACTAGTGTGGGTAGAACCAGGCAGGGTGCACTTTCTGATGATGAGAGAAATTTGCAACAGGTATTGAAGTAGCACAGAGTAAGTTTAACAGCTTGTATAGACTTCCAGAAATGACTGTAGAGGTTAAACAAAAGTCAGTGCCCTCTACATTTTCATGCTAAGATCCTCATTTAAGTGCATTGTAGCATTAACCACTGAAACTGAAGCTGTTTGCATGGAGCATGTTTGGTGGTGTGTAGGGTTATCTAGATCTCAATGTGCTTTCTGCTAAAATGCATCCATCTCTGAGGCAGAGGACAGCAACTGCTTAACATCACTACGTGTTTTTAGGAGAGGAAATGAAGAATGCAGAGGGAGCTTTAGGAATAGAGAATGTAATTACTGAGTAAAAAATTTGCTAAGATTCTTGAAAAGCACTATGGGATATTTAATTACTAAAGATGCTTAGGCCTCTGTTTATGACTTTGCAAGACAGTTAATGTGCCTTATAATATTTTGCTGAGGTTAAAGAAAAATATGTCTTACACCTGTTCATGCAACCAGTTTGTTCTTTAGGTGCCTCCCATCCAAGCTTTGGTTCAGTACAACACAGCATAAATGGGGAGATCTGGTTATCTCCTGAGGAACTGGTGAGGGATCCAAAGAATGAGGAGTGAGAGAATGAATGCTTTCATTGCTAACAAACTCACAACAGTTCCTGTCTGGATCAGCATTATCAGTAGTCATGTCTGGTTTTGGCACTCTGCTATGTTTGCCCAGTGCTGATAAGGTTCAACGTGGAAGGAAGATTTCCACTGCTGGAGTCTCAAAATCCAGAAGAATAAATGTGCTCATGATCCAGAAATTAGTTCCACAGTTCTGTATTTTGTATTACTTGCCCTCTTTTTTTCTTCCTGAGAATGACTGAGAATCTCTATCCATCTGCTGTGAAGGAGATGGCTCCCTGTTACGCCAGTCTTCTGTCTGCCTATCTGTCAGTTGCTGTTCAATACCAGCCAGTTTTCATGCTGACTTTATTAAATACTGGAGTCTTTAATATTGTGACTGAAAACAAAAGAGATTGCTAGAACAATATAGTATATACTATAGAATCATAGAATGGTTTGGGTTGGAAAGGACCTTAAGATCATCCAGTTCCAACCCCCCTGCCATGGGCAGGGACACCTCCCACTAGACCATGTCACCCAAGGCTCTGTCCAACCTGGCCTTGAACACTGCCAAGGATGGAGCATTTACCACTTCTTTGGGCAACCTGTTCCAGTGCCTCATCACCCTTCACAGTAAAGAACTTCTTTATCTACAATACCATATATATATATATATTTAATATATATATATTAAAAATAATATTGCAGCAAGCATATTTGGGAAAATGTTTTTTAACTGATGAAATCAAATGCAGAGCATTTTGGGTGTTTTTGAAGAAACACTTTCTGTATGATGAAATCGTGTCCTAGGAGTTTGTTAATGAGCTTTACTTGGAACTAAAGAATTCTTTCATAGAAGTGCTTGTCACTAGCAGGAAAAGATGTCATCGTTGTTACTGGACAGCTCCAGCAAGCTTGTCATCTTGCACTGGTTTGTACCTGCACATTTGGCTTGAATATCTTATAGACTACTAGCTCTGAACTCAGTATGTTTTTGAAGAGGAGGGAAAAAGTCCTACTTAGGCCTGTATAAAGGGAGCAGAAACAGAAAGTCATGGAATACTTAAGGCCTACTAATCTTCACAGTGTATTGGTTTCTGCAAGATTATTTTAAAGGACTTTGATACAAGATCTGCTATTTAATACTAAAAACATTAAAATCTCAATTACTTTCTTTTTGGTTTCTGTGTGAAGTGTAGAGAAGGTGTATTACAAGAGGTACCCCTTTGGTGTTTAATGGCATTGGGAAGAAGACACTGAGGAAGTGCCTTTCAAATTTTACATCCTCTGAACGCCTGTATGTGTGTTCTGTAGCAGAGGATACAAGTCACATTAGTGGTAATATCCTTCCTCTCTCACTTCAGGCTCAACCTACAGTGATCTTGAACCATTTAGATCTATACTCCACAGAGTAGAAGAGGTGATTCATTTAGTGTATATTGGGTAAGCAGTCTGCTCCATCTCCTGTTTCTGTTGGGCCACAGAAATGCCTCACGATTTCAGTGAAGAGTCCAGAATCACCTTTGCCATGTTTTTGTAGCCTGACAATTATTGATAAATTGGAACAGACTGCTTTGGTGCCCAGGAAGTTATGCATGCTACAAAATACTGGTTGTAAGCTTAATTTTAACAAATAATTGGAATGTCATGGGTTTAATGATGTCTCTCCACTTGGCTATCTGACAATAACTATGTAATGTAAAAGAGCCGTTAAAAATGGCTTTGCAAAATTAACTCCTGTTGCTCACTGAGTGTGTTTTGAGTCATATCTGCCCCTTGTTTACCGTCAAAATAATATCTCTATTCCTGGTAGCACTGAAAAAACAATATGATTATAGCAGAGGGAGTTGAAGTCTATTCTAGAAACAGTGCTAAAATAGGCAGTTATATTCTGAGTCCTAAAATTGTTAGTCCTAGCAATGGGCAAAAAAGACCCAGATCTGACTTGTAAATTTAAAAATTTATTTATCATGTTTTCAAATGAATTGAATGCAAGGTATCAAAAGAAATCCTTAGTTCCAGTCTAAGAGCAGGCATTGGACGTCTGAGATGTGACTGCTTGCTTGGCTTTGGGCAAGTTCCTTGTTTTCAGCTTGCCCGTCTGTAAAATGGGGTTAATGACTACTTTTGCATTGTTGACTTAGTAAGATTTATGTTAGCTGTGTTTCTAAACTGCTTTGATATGCTTGTTTCAGAGTTGTTGGTGCTGCAGCGTGGGATTTTTGAAGTTGCTTGCTGCAGTAAAAGCCACACTTGCAGAGAGGTTGAGAATTTACTTCCGTCAGCTGTGTATGGGAGGGGAGAGCTGCAAACTTTAGAATGTCAGAATGTCAAGGCTCAGACAGATTGCGTGCAATCCTAATCCAGCCCTGCAGCTTTGACCTTTGAAGCAAGCTTCACCTTGAGACAGTTGAAGAAATCTATGTACGTTTGTATAAAAATACGTTTGTGATAGAAGGAATTTTCTCTTCATGGTCATCCAGCCCAGGGTTTCCCCACAGTCAAAGGAATTCAGTTCCTGACCTGCTCTGTGAATGAACCTGGTATTCTAAGTCTAAAGAGGCAGCCTTCTCTCTAGGGGCTAAAACAAGGAGTGTAATTAGGATAATCTGTGTTGCTCTTCTGCTGAAATCCATCTCAGACCTAATGATACTTTCCTGCTAGGAGAGATAAAATAAGTTCCTGTATGAGATAATTCTCTGGGTTCTCTTAAGCAGTGTAGAAATGTTGTCTAAAACTATGTCTTGGATACTTGTGAACGTGAAATCTTGCTGTTTGCTTTACTACTGCACACTGTTCCCTCTGAATTTTAATCTGGAGTTCAGTCTTTCTTTCCTTAGCTAAAAGGGGAGTTTAGGTTTTGGTTCATTCTTTCTGATGGAACCTGGTCCAGGCGAGACTGCTCCCTGAGGAGGAGAGCAGAGAATTCGTTCTCAGTGAAATCTGAGGCTCTCTGAAGTAAAAGCTGTTGACTTTGTCATGCCGTGCAAATGTGCATTGCTTTTAGCAAGACAATAAAGGGTAAATGGGGTGATCTCTGCTCCTGTGGAGAGGTCGGGTGGTTACATTACACAATCTTCTAGAGCATCTTGCAGCAAATACATGGGTTATATTAAAAGTTGCAATCATATCATTTTTTAAAAGTAAATTGCTGACCTTATGCAGTGGAATCAGCTTTATTGAATTTCGCCAAAAATGCGTTTATAATCCCCCGCCCCTGCATACACATGATATTCATGTCCTTGCTGCCCATGTGGAAATGTCCCTTTTTATGGTGATAAAATTAAATTTGTCTTTGTCTCTGCCTTGCCTCACCTTTTAAGATTCCATCCTTAAAAGACACCAGTGGATAGCTGTACCAGAGGATGAGGATGGGCAATATCCCTGTATGTGGGTGGCTGATAGTGCGCCAAGTGCCACAGAACAAATAAATAAGCTTTTCACATTTAGAGGACAAATAAAGCTGAGGATAGGTGTAATATGGGCATTTTTCTAGGAGTGTTGTGGCCTTGCCATAGGTAAGAATTTATTTTTTACTTGGAAGTACTAATACTTCTGTATTTTTTCCTAGTTGCCAAATGTAAATGTACCAATGTACCAAATGTAAAATCCACAAATACTTACTGTGCTGCTCATGTAGTACTGTGGTACATGTCCTCCATCAACAATAACTAACTGTAAAACCCTTCCTGAAGTCACTCCAGGAAAGGAAAGTTCTACATCATGCTTAAGAATTTAACAAACATGTATCCCATATTTCTGTGCCACTTTACATATTCAGAGCACTCTACAAATATTAACTAAGCTTGTGCCACCTTTTGTGGAATGGTAAGATTATAAAATTCATTTGATGTACTTCTTATTACATCTTCTCTTCCTTCTCAGACCTTTACATTCATTCTCCAGACAGCTTGCAAACACCAGATTAAAGTGGAAGACAGAGGAAATGCCATCCCAATTTTTGGTGGGGAAACTGAGTCAGGTATATTCAGAATGTTTAGCTCTGAGATAATTCTGACTCCATGTCATATACGTATGAATTTAACCATACTGTGCCATACTGTCAGTGTGATGTAGTGATGTTTATAGATGTAAAATTCCTCAAAACATTTTCATGTTTATCCTTTCTAGGCCCCAGCTGCTTTGGGAGGTGGGAGATGTTAAGCTGGTTTTGTTCAATAAAATCAGCCCAAACCATCTTAAGTAAATGAAGGGGCAGGTTGGTCCCTGCAATGTTAGCATATATCCCTTCCTACAGCATCTCCCCCAACCTCTTTTCCTTTTTATGCAGCATTTAAAAGGGTAGTTGCTCAGAGGCACAGGGAGGAATATCAGAATATCATTCTGCTCCTGCTCTTCAAGTAACCAGGAGAACGCAGCTGTTAAACTCAGAAATATAAAACACATGTTTAAAAGATGACTCTGTATGTATTTAAAAAAGAGAGCGAGAGAGGATTCAAGGGAACCAAAAAATAGCAGGTTCCATTACTGTAATTAAATGGCAGCATTTAACCTATCAGGCCGTTGCGTGGATGTGAGAGACGAGCAGGGAGCTGCATTTGAAATGATCACCGTCTTCCTTGGGGGATAGAGTAGTTAAATAATTTGTTTGTGAGGTGTGAGTTCAGTGTCGGGTAAAGCAAGTGCTTGTGTGTGCCTGTGTATCTTAGAAGCTAGGGATGGCTGTGTGTTTACTGAGAATACCCTGGAGGTTGGTATTTACTAGCACATGCACTGTCAATAAGAACACAAGTGGCTCTTGCCCATTTGTTAGGTTATCTGCAGAGTCAGGGCCTCACCTGGTCCCAGATATTGCATCATAAAAGAGCTTTTTTCACACTAGGCCACCTGAGACAGATGGGAGGAGCAGTAAAAGGAAAACAGGGGGAAAGGGGAAAAAAAAAGAATCTGAGTCCTTTTTGGCCAGCTTCATCTACTGCAGCGACTGTAAAGGGTAAATTGTTCTATCTGGTCACTGGACTTGGCACTCAAGAGTGTGGGGTCTATGTCATCTCTGGGGAAATAAGGGCAAAGCTGCTGCTCAGGTCTACCCTTAAACAGCACGTCAGGCAGTCACTTCCCCTGCAGCAGAGTTCTGGCAGTGCCTAGCATGATTCGTACACTTCAAAACTGTGGAGTATAAAATCACATGGAGAGAAGAGGGATCTGCAGAGTGCACCCTTGGCCCTCCATCACTGACCTGACACTGTGAGGAGCTCTTTGGGCAGCCCTGAATAGCACTGTTGATCAGCCTTTTGGCACCCTGGAAAGGAGACGCTTTTCTTATGTAGTGCCCAGAAGGGAGCATCTTCCCATTTTTGTTTGTGAGGTGATTCCTTTGTTTAGGGGCTATTTCCTAGTCCTGGAACTTCAAGAATTGTTCTCATACAGTATGGATTTATAGTAGTAGCAAGTTTTTCAGCTGCTTCACCTACTGATCTGACTTGTGTTACGTTGCAGGAACATGCCCATAAATGTTTCTTAATCTTCACTCCAGTTTCTATGTGAATTTTGTGTAGCCTGTCCTGCTTTGAGGCTCTAGAAGACAACAGTGTTTAAAAAAATAGATACTTAAATATTTCCATTTTGAACATTCAACCCCAGAGACTGGATTTTGAGGGAAGCACTTAGCTGAAAGACCAGAGAAATGCCACGTATTTCCACACCCAGTCAAAGCAAAGCATGAATTTGAGTCCTGTGTAGTTTGGTGAGAGCTGCAAATGTGGAATTATTTCCAAAGATGATCTGCAAACAGACACACACAAAAGGATAAAGTTGTTACATGAATAAATTATTTGTTGGAAATGCCTTATCTAGCTCAAATGCATAGAATGTATGTATAGATTCTCAAAACTATCAGTCTTTGTAAATGATAATTGTGTCAGTCTCAAATGCTTTACAAAGGATATTGTGGAATATTATTCCTGTTGTACAGCTGTAGAAACTGAGGCAGATGGAGGTTAAATGACCTACACAAGGTCAATAGCAAGGCTGGGAATAGAACACAAATGTGTAGAGGCTTTTTATTATACTAATAAGGAAACTCTGGAGGTGTTTGGCATGGTAATCGGAACCCCAGAGAACTAGAAGCAGTTAGTATGTTCTGTGCATGTCCCGAGGGAGCAATGATGAAACTCCTTCTCTACCTTACCACTCCAGTTCTCCGTGTGTGGTCACCGTCGTTTTTCCACCACTTAACCTCGTTATTTTTAGTATTGTTAGCATTAGTCGTCCTTTGGGTGTTTAATCCAGACTCCTTTCATATTCTCCAGAACTGAGAAGAGCTGTTGAAGGCACATGGGGAGAAAAAAATCACAACAAACCCCAAGATGAAAAATGATCTTTTGAAACTTCTGTGATTTTGTTGACTTGTTCCCTGATGTTTTTGTCTTTGCTTTTCTTTTATCATGAAGGACCCTGCTTGAATGTGTTCATCTGGGTTTCTTAAAAGTCCATTTGCTATTGTTTCTTTCTTCTCCACCCAAGATTAACATCCTGTGTGATGACATAGATGGTTGTTGTCTAAATGGACGCGGTGCAACCAACAAAATTGTGAAGGGTGGGTGGAGAAATATTTATACAGTTGTGTTAAAAGCTACAAAGTAGGTTTGCCTTTTAAACAAGAGGTATTTCAACACTGTTATTGGCAGCATCAGCCTTTAATTTTACAGGTGGCTAGCTTTGTAGTAGCATTCAGCAAACAGTATTTTAATGGCATGTAAAAAAATTTCTTTAAAACAAAAGAAAGAAGAATGAGGGTGATTTATAATCTGTAATGAATACTTGCTGACATGTCTTTTTGTAATGGTGTATTCGCGTCTCTGTCTTTCTGGGGGAACTACAAACCAGATTTACCTGAAACATTTCTACCATACTAATCAAATATGTAGTATTTAGATGTCTTTTTCTTAATTGAGCTTATCTTCTCGGGGCGATGGTACCTGACTCCAAGGTGTCTAACATTGATTCACTTGATAGAAACTGGGTTAGAGGAGCAAAGATGCTCTATAAGCTTGTGAGAAATGTGTCAGAAAAAGAAACTAGACTCCTGTGTTCATGTCTACTCACCCAGTGTTGGTTTCTTTACATTTCCATATAGTTTTCTGTACACACTTCCACGTATTTTTACATTTTCTTAGGAACTTCAGTTGTAGCTACTGTTCTCATGCTCCTTATAGCAACTTCCTGACAGCAAGTGCACAGTAGACACTGTCATAATGCATGTTTAGTGTTCCATTCTGTGTGCTCTTCAAACACTAAAAGTTCATTCAGTACAGACTTTATATGATTTTTCATGTGATAAGTCTGGACTAACAGGTTTGGTTTGTTCCTTTCCAAAGTTTAAAGTTCTGAAAGTAAAAGAGGAAATAAATAACATTGAGGCAAGTCGCTCTTTACAGTTAATCCTTGTCTGCAGAGGCTACTCTGTGACAGGTATTGTCTAATGTAGAAAAAAATTCAGTCCTCTTGTTAGTGTGTTTGAGGCAGTCAGTAATTCCAGAGTAATACAAGGAACTGGGAATGGTGTGTCAGGACAGACTGTCATTCTTATGTGTAAAACTAAGTCATCCTTCAGATATTCTGACAAATCTGGTTAAAGAATTCCTTATAATGGTTTGAAATTGCTCTTCTTTTACACAATTCCTTTCTTTTGAATGCAGAGTTGAAAGAGAGTCTGGTTCTAGAATTGCATCTCAGGCTAGTCCAGTAAGAACAGAGCAGCAGTGAAATCTGGCATTATTCCACATTATGGCCAGTCTGCTAGGTCAGATCTAATAAAGACTAGATTCAGGCCCATGCCACCGAAAGGTCTGGTTCTTCTTTGCTGCAGTAACAAAGATGATGTTGGAGTTACAGATGTCTGGTTGACTGCAGATCCTTCAGGGCAGCTCCTTCTACTTCAGTGCTGGAATTCTTGTGACATGCTGGTTCAAGTTGTTGGAAGTACAATTTAAAATTGGAGTTCCAAAGGCAGATTAGAATCAAACCTCCTGTATTACCAGGGTTTTACCTTACCCAAATTTCAGACAACCTCTGGCTTTCTCCTTAGAAGCTCCTAAAGATAATATCGCAGATCAAAGAGTAGCCAAAGGCCAATCATTTTGTTGCTATTGCTCAACAAGCTGTTTAACAAAATACTTTTCTTTCACACAAAGTAAATTGATCTAAAGCACAAGCATTTTCTGTCACTCCTGTTATTAAAATTTGTATCAAGTTTTGGTAGTGAAGTTCAGTTTCTAGGTTTCTCAAGTGCTGTGTACCAAGAAGTTCTACTTTTGGAAATGTAGAAGAAATTAATGCCCGTTCACCCTTATAGAATTGTTTTGTTGTAGTCCCCAATTTAATACAAGGAACGTTTCATAGATGTGCTGTGTACTCTGGGTAAGTTACTTCATTTATGTGTGTTTTTCTTTCCAACCTCTTTTTTCCCCTTCACATTGACTGTTGAATGCTTTGGGTGTGCCTGCCTTGTTTCTGCATGGTACCTGGCACAGTACCTGCATGGTGAATGCCTTTTGGGGTCTCTAAGGAGTATTATAATACAAGTAATGAAGATGAGGAACCATCACCATGAGACTTGTTTCTCTGCAGAAATAACAAGAAGCATTTGCAGATCCCAGGTTGGGTATGCTTGGAAACATAGCCGTTTAGTGTGTCTAATACTTGTTTTCTCTGCATACTTTTATTTCTAGGGAGGTTGTCAGTTGTGGTAACAAATTATAACAGCACTATGGTTACTAGAGTAGTGTCTCTTCCATCATCTGGATTTTCTGCACTGTACAGGCTTCTTTTAAACAAATGTCAGAGCCCTGGTTATGTTCTATTCCTGATAAGCCACCTTGGAGTTGGCATCCTGGCATAGGGTCATCAAAGCCTTCAAACCCAAAGGTAGATAGTAACTTGAAATCTTTTCCCATATAGAAAGGATTTTGTTCTCATGTAGAGTTCTCACATCATGTTGTCCGAGTTTCGGCTGTGCCTCTTCGTCAATAGGAGAGCAATAGACAGATGGACTTATTCTCCCATTCTCTGCTCGAAGGAGACTTTCTATCAAGTACTAGCTTCTGCTTGTATGATAATAGAAGGGGAAAGCTGAAGGCAAGTGACCTAAGAATAAAACCCATAGATGATGATAATATGTAATTTCCCCCCATTTTTAGAAAGAGAGATTTTTATTTCTGTTACAGAAGGAATTGTTTCTTCTGTCTTTTTTGCTGACCCCATGGTCATATTCTTAGAACAACTCTGTAGTAAAGGTAGAAGAAGGTTTTCAGGATTGAATTTTCGCTGTGGGTTTTTTTTTTTTTCACGTTTGTGTAGGAATTCAGCTGGGCTTTGTAATAAAACTTGTGGTTCTGTGGTTCTGGTTACTGAGGACTTCTAGACATGTCTTAGTTGATTTAGAGTCATGTTGCTCTCTGCCTTTTTTCTGATTTCAACTTCTTGTGAAGCAAAAATTGTGCCTGTCGAATTATGCTCTCTGCTACCTGAAGATTTGTTGTAGGTTAATTCAAAACCAAGGTATCCAAATCCTGTTAGGGCTGGGATAGCACTGCACCTAATAGGACTTCTGCATTTCAGAATCCCAAGTGTGAGTCCCATTATCCAGCCACTTTGTCTTGCATGCTGTTCCTCTTACTCTCCTTTCAGTGCTTTGGCCCCTGAAATATATCGTTTAGTGTTGGGAGCTTTCACTTAAGGTATCCCTTCTTTTTTTTCTCCGTGGAACAGAGATAACATACTTCATGTAAGCAAAGAGCTTACTTTACATTAGAAGAGGAAGACCTGACCTCTCTTGCTACAAGTGAAACTGTATTTTCCCTGCCTTGAAACTACGAGTGAAATACATTTTGCACTGGCTTATAATGCTGTGATTTATGCTGTGATACGCTTTGTGATATTACAATGTCCTTTTGCCTTTGTGTTTGATTTTTTCCTCTCTAATAAATTTTAGTGGGTATGTTGTCAATGAACAGGGGTATTTACCCAAAATGCCCATAGGAGAAAGAGGCAATCTCCCTCCTCTTTGCTGCCTCACAGAAGGAATCCTGTACATTTCCCCCCCGCCGCCTTCCCATTAATCTTACTGCGATTTTTTTTCTGTGTCTTTCCTCCTTGGTTTGAAATAGTATCAACAGGGGAGATATTTTTAAATAGAAAACAACTTGAAGGAAGCATCTTTCTCCCTCTCTCATGTGCATACACAAACACATTGCACACAAACACGAATGAGTGACCAGCAGCAACTTTTTAATTTTCCATTTTGAACTTCTCGTACCTAGAAAACTGAAAAGTTGCAGTACTTGTTCCTGTTTTTTCCATTCCAAGCCATGCTGAGCAAGTCATTTGCCCTTTCTTATTCAGAGTGAAAAGACTTTGATCCAGTTTTCGGAAGACAATACTCATTTCATACGAATATTTAATCAGTAGAAAATAGGGAGGATTTAGTTTGTTTGTTTAGTATTTAACCAAGTGAATAAGGCAGATTAGGGGAAGGGGGGAGACTGGACCCATAAACAAGGTGATATATAATATTTTTTTTCGTTCTCCTTTTAAATAAATACCGATCAGCTTTATGTTCAGAGACAATAGGAGCCGTTGGCTTAAATTTGCAGTTTACTGTATTTATGGCTGTAATATCAAGGTGCTGCCGTCGTAATTTCATGCCCCAATGAGAAGAGCAAGGTCGAAGCAAATGCTTCCATCGGCATCTGCTAACACACTAACTCATAAACAAGGCCCGGCTGGATCAGGTGGCACGGAATAATACAGGCTAATGAAATACAGCACAGCTTTCCATTACTGTTAGTTTTTACAGTGTCGTCATTACGTGTAATTTATGTTTAAAAAATTCAATTTTATACAAGGCTCTGGGAAATAGGGGTCTGCAGGTCACCCGACGACTTTTAACGGCTCTGAGAGTCCTTATTGCACTCTCCTGTTCCAACAAAATGTTAATAATAAATAATAAAAAAAATCCTCTTTTACTTTTTCTCTGGCTTGCATATCTTGCTCTGTCTTTTTAATTACAAGTGGCTAAGGGGAGTTTGGGGCTCTAGATGATGTCAGGAGTTATCCCCTTTCCTGATGCTCCCAGAGGGGGGTGACTGTCTGCTTGCTTTGCTTTTGTCTGTCTATCAATCACCTGGGGTCCTGTAAATGGAGTAAACACAGCTGAGGAGAGGGAGATACTTAACAACCTCTCTCCCAAACCCTCACCCTCTGACATTGCCCTCCTCTACTCCATTACACTTCATTTTATTATAGACTCCAAAAAGCTTGGCCAGGAAGAGAAACTGCTGCCAGGTCTATTTATTTATTTATATCTGTTATGCCAAAATACCTTTTATTTTAACCTTTTCATTCCTGCTTGGCTCGCTGTAATTCTCCGTGTTGTACTGTCAGTCAGGTTTTTCCTTCCTTGTTTTTGTGCTGTGCAGTGATGTTAGAGCAGCTTTATCAGTTCTGATTGCTATTTAGTCACCCTGATGGGTTAAAGTATATAATGTTGCTTAAAGATTGCAATTGCATAATTAACAGGCTTGTAGGTGAATAAGGCTGTAAGAATTCAAAGCTCTTTCAGTAACTTTTCAAATGACTTTTACTGCTGTATTTTTCAGTGTGACAGTCGAGACCAGTGAAATTCCCTTTGATGTTGGGGTTCCTTTACACAAAGTTTGAGCTGGAAGTGAAGCAGCAGGATGTTTACATTCAAATACAGTGTCTTAATGTAAATGAAGGGTAAAAACAAAGTGATGTTTCCGAGACCTTGGGGTTTGTTGAAATGTTGGCTCAGGCTCAGCCTCCTGAATGCCCCATGAACCAAGATGTGTGAAAGCAAATGGATCAGGGGACGATGCCTTTTGACCTTTTGGAAATGCATTCAGCTGAGCAGGGAGTAGGATATAGGACAAACATCTGATAGAAGCATCACCCAGCGCTGCGTGTAACTGACTGAACAGGTGGAATCATTAGTCTGGATCACATCCCAGAAGGTTTTTATGATGATTTTTTTTAAATGTGCCTATGTTCTTTCTGAGCAGAGTTGACTCAGTGGCTTCCAGGAACAGGAGTGTAATGTTGTTCCAGGGTGCCTACCAGTAGATCTTCCTTTTAGTCATATGATACCATGCGCTAACTTCAAGTAGTTGCAGAGTTTGTTGTAGCTAACCAAGTTGTCCAGTTCAATTTTGCTTTCTTCTTAATAGAAAGAGCATGCATGGGTGAGGAAAACGATAAGAGATACCACCCCCTGCCCTGCCTCTGTCCCTGCCAAAGGGTAGGTGTGCTCATTGCTCCCGGGTGGTCTGTCAGGGTGGTAATAAAACTGCCTTTGCAAACCCACAAAAGGAACTTAATTCATTCCACCACCTTTCCCTATTCTGGCAGAATTCTCAATTCCGTCCTAACCAGACATTTTCTCCCTAAAGCTAATGTTGCCTTCAGGTTGTGAAACTCTTGGATGAATTACTGGATTGAGCAGTGCAAGGAGGAATATAATGAAGAAAAAGATGCTCAGTGGATGGGATGGGAAAAAGGGTTGTCACTGAAATGTCAGAGCCTGTGTCAGAAAAGGAGAAGAAAAAACTTGGTGGCTCATCTGGTTAAGCTCATGCGAGGGTTTTGCATTGCAGTTATTGCTACTGTGTTTCATCCATAAAATAAAGAAGAATGGATTTACGGTAAAACAATGGGTTGGGACTTGCATCTCCCGAGTGTTATTTTCTGACTGTCAGAGGTTCTGACCTCGGAGCACTTCCCATATCTGTACGTCTCACCTCTTCCTCATCTGTAATGATAATAGTATTCCTCTGAGTACTCCACTACTTCAGAGTGGTCATAAGAGGAACAGTATTTTGATGTATGTGAGGTCCTTATCTTAAACAGTAGTAGATATTATAGAAGGGCCTAAATAGACAGTCAGGCCTTAGAAGTTCTTGGGCAAAGGAGCTTTTTATACAACACCTGAGGTGCCGGCACCAGGAGTTGTCTGTGAAAACCCATTGTATTCTCTGACTTGCTCTAATACTCTGTTTGACCACAACTTACAGGGGCTGAGCGACCCCTGAAAACTGAGTGGCCCTGGTGACAAATGCAGAAGAGGGTCAGCAAGAACCTTTAAGTGTAAGACAGTCATGGGTGCTGCATTCTTCAAATCAACACCCTGAAGCCTGAAAAGGAAATTTTAAGGCTCTGTGAAAACTATACCTAATTCTTTGTGATGGCTGTGGTGCCGTAGAGGAATGAAATAGGTGGTTGGGGGAAGGGAATAGGTTTGCATTCTGTGGGGCTATGAAGACAGTTTCCTTGCATCCTTCTCAGCTCAGTCCTTGCTCAGTACCCTCTGCGGTTAGATTATTCCTTGCAGATAGCAATCAACTGGAAGGAAGTGTGTGTCTAATTTGCATGAGATTATTTAAAACAAAAAAAAAGGTCTGCATTAGTCAGGGTGATGGTAAACAACGCAAAGAGATGCCTTTTATAATATAGCTGTGGCTCAGCTTTCAAAGCCAAATATAATTCACTTACAATTGGCAGTTTCCTTTATTGTTCCTTTTAACCTTTTGCGTTCTGCATGGTCTTGATCTTGCTGCAACTCCAGAAGAACTAAAAGGTTTGTTTTCCAAAGTGTTGAGAAGGTGGATTTAGACCAATATTTCTCTTAAACTGAGACATACCTATTTGAGAATTATGTTAGATGCAAAGCTCCAGTGTTTGTGGCACTGCTTTTGCATCCAAGAGAATCTTCCTGCTAGGTTAGAACAATGGATGGACCATGAACACTTTTTAATATAAAGCAGTAATAGAAGGACTTTGAGATATTGGAACAGTTGATACTTTGGTTTAGAAATTCCCGCTTCTCTATGTAATTAATCTATCAAGGTTGAATAATTTGGGGCACGGAAAACCCATACTGTGCATACATGTGTGTAGGGGGTGAATGTGAAAAAAAGTCCAAAGGAATTTCCAAAGGGAATTTTGATGAGTTGTAATTGCCTGAGGACAGTCAGAATGTCTTGTATGTTTTTGTTACTGTGTTTGGGAAATGACAACCATGAAGGCAGGTATTTCTGAATCCACAGATGACTAGTTGCAGTGCAGACTCACTCCATATATATGCTTAAGGAATCGGCTCCAGGAGATTATTCCCTTGATGCTTGGAGGCCAAGATGACAGGGCCTTAAAAACATCTTGTTTGGATGAATAAAAAGGTGTTCCAAGGTGATGGCAGTCCCAGCCCTCTCCTCTGATAATTAAGAAGGGATGTAGCTGTGATGTTCTTTTGTACCATGAACAAGACCACTTCACAAGGCAGCAGAATAGTCCAGGGATGTAATAACCAATTTTAATTTGCACTACTTTGCACAGGGTTCAAACCAGGAATTCAAATGTGAAAGATTTTCCATCATTCTATCATTCATATCAGGTTTTTCTCCACAGTATAGCAGGGGTTTAATGGAAACAGTGATACTTGAGTGTCCCTAGTTGGCAAGACCAGAAAAATCCTAGAAGTGCATTTAATCTCAAACAGGATGAGAACAGAAAGGGCAAGATGGTTAGGAAACAATAAGCTTTGTTTCCTGTTCTTTTTGTAGAAAGAGGTAAGGATCCTCCATAACTTCTGTATGTTTCTAAGTGTTAAATATTATCAGATTTGCATGGAAGTAGGACAAAATGCCCTGTTTTAGTGGGAGCCATGTTTGCAGCCAGCAGCTAATGCTGTCTCCATCTTTATGAAATTCCATAGTTGCTAGTGATCTGCAGTGTTGGCATGTGTTTATGCTTTCTCCTACATTGGATAATTAGGAGCTGGTTAAAACAGTTTCTTTCTGATTAGGACTTTTTAGCATGGCTTAGACACCATAAATATTGCTTTTGTGACTTGAACAATGGGCTGAGTTGTGTTCTTGTGCCTTTTATTACTCTCACTGCAGGTCTTGTTCCATACTGTCAAGTTGGGTTTGGTTCCTTACTATTTGAGGCATGCATCAAATACAATAAAAGAGATTGCAAGACCAGAGATCAGGAACTTCAGATTTCTGATGCTGTTTCTGCCACTGACAATATTCTGTTATGTTAGAGAAATCACCTCATTTCTCTGTGCAACAGTATTTGCACTGTAGAGTAGATAGAATAGTATCTGGCAGGAACTCAGAGTATCTCATGTACTCACAGGAATAGGGAAAAGATCTGTTAATAGTTATAAAGCCTTCTGAATACCAGAAGCACTGTGCTAGTGCTTTATGATATTAAATAGCAGTTCTGAGACAGACTTGTGTATTTATTTCTGGCATTACTGTTTGTGCTATGGATTATTCTGTCTAGACCCCCAGTATGCAGGGAAGTTTAAGATCATTTAAAAAAATCATCAAAACTTAAGGCCTGCCCATTTTCCGTATTGTATCTCCCTTATGTTAAAAAGCCAAGTGTTTTAAAGGATTAAGTTGAGGATTTTCATCTACCAGATCTTCATGGATCTTGAGTGGAGGTGATGGAAAGCATTCCCCCATTTTTATCCCACTGCTGTCATATTCATAGCATTTTCCTCACTGCCCTCAGTCCCTACAGCAGCTGTGTGAGAATCAAGTGGTCTGTCTCTTCTCTTCTAAATCACTTTCCTTAAAATCTATGTTCTCACTTCCAGCCTTGCTGAATGTTTTTGCTTATACACTGCCCGTATAGTAAAAGGTCCTGAATCGCTTCATATGTTCCTTGTAGCAGGGACACTGGCTTTCTACCCGCTTCTGTGCGGGAGAATAGCAACAAATAATACACAACTGCCCAGGCCCCACATCATGGTTGCCATCTGCGTACTAAATTCTTTTTCTATAGGATGTTTTCTCTTGTTTGGAAAAAATAATCCAGCTTCTTTACAGATGCTGGTCATCATGGATTCTTTAGCTGCTTTTGTTTTCCCCCTTGTTGGCCAAATCTTTTCCATATGTTGTGGCCAATTACAGATGGTCATCCTGGCATTTCCTGATGGCAGGAGTGACTGCACCAACATGTACCATGTGTGCAGCGTTACTACAGCTCCGCATGAAATAAAAGCCAGGCTGCCTTAGGGCAATCTAATCACGCAGCCATAGGCCGGGGCAATGCTAACGCTGAAAGTTTCGCCTTGGCCTTGTTTTGATCTGTTTTGTTATAGTTTTATTTCCTCCTTACATTCTGTGTCCCATTCATACTAATCACAGTCAGTCCTGATTTTTTTCCTTTTTATTTCTGCATTTGTCATAAAATAAAGCAAATTATTCCCGTCTTCGGAAACGATGTAGACTAATTAGTCGTCTAACCCAATAATTAGGTTTTTGTTTCCCTGTCTGTTTTCATGCATTATTGTTAGTTTTTTCCCCTCTTTTTTTTTTTTTACACCATTACAGATTAAAATGAGCCACATTTGCAGTTGATGGTATCTTTTTTTCGGGGGAAGAATGGAGAATTGCAATAGAAAGCTACTTCAAAAGCAGCAATAAACTCAAGGATAAATTAAGGAAATTGAATGAGCCACATTTGGAAGCAGCGTTGAGGCTAATATTCTGTCGCTTAAGGTTAAATTGCAACAGAGAAAGAGAGAGGGAGACATTCCAGTGAATCCAAAATTGGGGAGGCATTACTGCTCAAGTCAGTGCCAAAATCCTTTGCAGCTTGAAAGGGTTCTGCCTGGCTTGAGAATTTAATTATGCGTGCATCAAGTGGGTAAAGGTGCTAAACTGATTTCATTTCCTCTGCTCCCCCAGGCCTGACAGATGAAGAAATTGACCTGGCTTTCCAGCAGTCGGGCACAAGCACGGATGAGCCACAGTCCCCAGGTCTTCCTACACAAGTGGTGCCAGCTCAGCCCTCTCACCCAGTGGTGTATAGTAAGTAACACTTCAAAAACCATCTGGTTCTGTTGCTTTCTGCAGTGATTTCTCCAGCAAGTTCACAGATTTCTGTGCTAGATCCTAGATTTCAGGTCAAATAATGCCATACTGTTTGTCAGAATTGGATCCCAAATGTTACTTCAAATACACTTTATAGTTGTTGATGCCCATGACAAGATCGTATTACCCAAGGAAAAAGAGATACAAATGATCATTGTCTACAAACAAACATCATGCATGCTAGCCTGTGACACCCCTTGACCTGAAGGGGTATAGTCAATACAAATTAGATTCTCACCCACTATGATGCTTGAAAAAAGCATTTAGTCAGCACAGGACTCAGTCTTCCCTTCTGAACCTTACAGTCATGCTTCCCTTCATCAGTAGGGTTTTCTAATATTTAGATGATAAATATGTGATAGAGCTGATAGATTCTTGGATAGAAGGTGCTGTAAAAGGGCAACGCTATTTCATCTTACTGCAGTGGTGGACTCTGTTCAGTAAACTGTTGGACATCGACACAGAGTTTTGTTTTAGGTAGAGGACTTACTATTTTAACTAGTCAGGCAACCAGTTAGGACATAGAATCATAGAATAGCTCAACTGAAAGGAACCCATAAGAATCATAGAGTCCAGCTCCCTCCTTCTCTCAGAACTACCTAAAATTAAACCGTATGAGTAAGAGCGTCATCCACATGCTTCTTGAACGCTGACTATTTATGCCTTGAACAGTTACGTGAAAGAGGTGTATTTCCAGCATGAACAGCAAGCTGGAATATAAGGTCTTCAGAACATAGTCTGTGACTTCCTGTGTGTGAATTTAAGGTCTGGCACAATGGAACCCCAGAGTGAATGAATGTTAATAGTGCTGTCAGGTTGCAAATAATAACAAACAGTTAATATGAATCCCTAATTTTAATAAGCTCTTCCTCTTCAATCTTAAATAATCTGAGGGGTGACAGCAGAAATTCTGTGGACGTGCTTGTATGATTTTGTGTACAAAATACACTCTCAAAGAATTTTTCAAGTCCCAACATAATCTGTGTAGACTCAAAATTTACATATATATTTGCATTTTAAAACAAACCTCGCAAAAAAGTATCTAAGCTCCAAACAATAAAAACCAAAGTACACACCATTAAAAATCCATCAAAAGAAGCTGTTTAGCTCACATGTGTGTCTGGCAGTTTGAAAATCACTTCACTTACCTGCCAAGTATTAAGAATAGGGTTTTGTTACTGCTCCTAAACAGCTCTAGGTCAGGTTCTGACTGATCTAACAGTCCATTTAGGGCTGTGTTTATTAGTTTATGGCATAGGTTTCCTATTGCTAGAGACAACACTAAGCTTGCTTTCTGAGGTTTTAAATACTCTGGTTTGGCACAGTTTGGGAAGAAAAACATTTGTGATGGAGTTGGGCTCAGAACTGGAATATTTCTGACCGTTGTACTGGGTGTGCTGGTGAGCTCAGGACTGAATTCTGCCTCCTGGGCTAATTCCTGTCTGCCATAGCTCACAGAAAATGCCAGAAAAGCAAAATTTAAGCTCACAATAAAAAACCAGTGCCAGATCCCTTTTAGTTCTGTCCCTAACTCTTATCACAGCCCAATATTGGAAGAGTTAATCTTCCCTTATTTTATAGTGTTCCACTACTAAAAGTAGGGCAGGAAAGAAGTGTACAGTGCAAACTGGAAAACACTGTCTTCGTTAACCCCTGTAGCTTTATCACTGTATGGGATTTTTTTCATTTTACTATTTGGGCTTTCTTCAAAGCCCCAGCTCCCAATTTCTGCTTACCGGGCAAAAATCTTAACTAATATTTAAACAACAAAATGTTCGCAGTAACAGCCCCGAAGAGAGGTCTGAAGGCGCTCAGAAACCAAAGGTGAATAGAAATACCACCAAAGTAAAGCTTTTGAAGGGGTTGCAGTTGTAAAGCAGTGCTCCAGCTTTGTGGTCTGATTGCTGCTTTTTAAATCATTTGAACCAAAACCTTTTGCCTGTGAGCTAGCCCTTTTTAGCAACCCCCAAAATGGGGGAAATGGTGACAACAGGTTTCTTAGGTATTGTTCCTCCTTGCTCCAGCCATTTTTGTAGAGCTTCTATATAAGTTTAACCTCTTAATGGATGTAGGAAAATAATAAAAAGCTAAATATATTTATATTTATAAAAATAAATATAAGGTATTCATTTGGCCAAAATACTTGTTTTGATCAAGTGTCATCTGTGCCCTGTTCTAGTCCTTGACTGGTGTAGTACTGGTGATGGTAATGATGGATCCATCTTTGTGTCTTCCTGCTACATGCTTTCCATGGTATCAGAACAGCAAAGAGTATGTGGATTTCTCTAGGGCTGATGGATGTGTCTGTGCAGAGGCTCTTTCGAGATGCCTTGTTTGCTGTAGGTTATTTCATCTGTTGGATGGTAACACTGTAATGAATATTTCTGAATTGGTCCAAATCTGCTCCAGGACAGTTGTTTCTATGACAGTTTACTAAGTCAATTCATCTTTCACAGATTTGTTAGAAGTTGTCATGTACAGAGAAAGACAGATACTACTTTTTGTCTATCTGTTACGCTTATCTTCTTACAGAGTATTCATGACACTAGTGTTGAAATGCTTCAAGGTTTGAAGTTCAAAAGTATATCTGAATGACTAATGAGATAGGTAGACTGCTGAATCTATAAGTTGACTCGGTGGTGGGAACAGCTCACACTGGAAAAGCTTATATTGAAAAAAGATTATGAGCTATATTTGCCTTCCCCAAAAAAGACATCTGAGTTTCTTGTGAAGCACCATCTGATCTGCTGGAGTTTAGGTCTTGAAGTCTGTGAACCACTCTGTGTTTGATATTTTTGGTTCTTTTTAAGTTGTTTTTTTTTTTTTTTGGAGTAGTTTTGACACCTCTACAAAAAATCACAAAACTAGAGAGAAAGTCTTACCCCCCACAGAGCAAAAAGGAGAAAGAGCTGAGGAAGGTACTGTGCTGAAAAGCAGTGGCTAGTGCCTTCAGAAACTCACTTTCTTCTCCATCTCTCTTCCCCACAAGGTGTTGCTGCTTCATGTTTAAAAATTATGTTAAAACTCTGGTTTCCAAGTACAGAAGTCGAGGATGGCTTCAAAACCATCTCAAGAGTTTATTAAGCAGGAATGGAGCAAACAGCTGAGTTGGTGATCTCAGCAGCATTGCCAGTGTAGGATGTCCATTCTTGTGAGTCAGAGCAATAAATCCTGTGCACAGCTTTTGATTTTGCTTAATCTCCTGCTGTTGTCAACCTAGTCGCTTCCCATTTTTAAGGTTACAGGAAATAATTAATATCATTTAAATCCTTACTTTTGTGCAAATGGAACTGCTAGTGTAGTTATTATTTCGTGTTCTAATGTTTTGTTGGAAATAGCTGTTACCTACGTAAGTACTTTCTTATTCTTGAAATAAGCATGTATATATAAGCCTTCAGTGTAGCATAGTCCCAGTATGCCCAGCTCCTCTTAGTTTGCTCTGAGAGAAACACTTATAACTTTGGGGAGGAAGAGACAAGAATTAAGTTAAGTTTCTAGACACTGTATTTTCACTCAATACCATCTCTACTATTTCCCCTCCTGTTCTGGAGGAGTAATTCCTTCCCTCTAGTTTGTACTTTTGCCAAGAGGTGTCAAAACTGCTTAAAAAAAAAGCTTAAAAAAAGCTTGAATTTGATTAATATAGAGAAACAAGACTTTGCCTGACTGATAATAAAACTGATAAATGACATTTGAATTACTTGTAGCAGTAATTTATTACATAAAATATCTTTTATTTGACATGCGATTAGTTGCTGGAAGCATCACTCAATCTGACTAGTTTAAACATGCTCTAAAATGAACCCCCAGTAAAAAAACAGGGCTGTCTGCTGTTGGCATTATGAAATACACTAATCCAGCAGTGAGGACAAAAATCTGACTTTAAATATTTAAATGATTAATTGGGTTTATATTTTTTTTTACCTTTCTAACCCCTGTAATTACAAGCAAACTCAGGGGAGTTTCTAAGCAAGGTGTGCAAAGCTGCCTCATCATCCAGTTCATCACCAGTGTTCTTCCCCATGGTGTTCACGGTTTCCATTTATGGGGGTTTGTGCAGATTTTACACCTGCTTAAAAATCAGTGACTGCTTTTCTTGCCATTTGGATCTTCTTCTCCCACCCTTGTGTCTTCATTACGTGGGAGGCTGTAGAATACAGGCCGTTTTCTCTTACAATTAAAAATGGTACCTAGAATCCAGACTTTTTTTTTTCCTCCTGATGCCTTTCCATGGCTTCACTGTTTGCTCTTGGAAAACCATCTCTTCAGCCTTAGTTTCTACAATTTAAATGTGGATACTAGTGATGCTGACCTTACTTGGATTCATGAGGCCTAATGAACTGATGTCAGGAGAGTTAATTCTGAGATGAATGGGGATCTTAAAACCAGTGTTTACTCTGCAAGTGCAATTTCCAGTTGCTTCTGTGAAAATTAAATGTATTTACACAAAACACAGACTTACAGCTGGAGAAAATACCTGTCTCCTTTCCATTTGCCTTTTGAAGGTCTCTTATGTGGAATGGTTTGTTACTTCTGCCATGCCTAAATGGAGAGTAACTGGGCTATTAGTGGTTTTTCACTTCCTCTGAATTCTGTTCCAGTTGTACAAGTAGGAGGAGATTGAGGATATGTGAAGAAGTCAGTGTGAACACTGAGGTTACAGCTGAGAAACTTGTAGCCCTCTCTCCTCCCCACGTTTTAGATTAGAATATTGCAGAGAAAAAGGAAGGTTGAGTGTGGATTTTAGGCAGAGCTGTGACATGCTTCGTAACATTGTAAAGTTGATGTGGTCAATCCAGAGCCTTTACTGTGTCCCTCACTCACTTTTCCTCTCCCCCCACCCCTCACTTTTTTTTTTTTTTTTTACCACAAGACAGAATTATTTCACACATCTCTAAAATGAGTAAAATGGCATTTCAGCTTCTTGTCTTTATAGACTCTCTGAACTTTAGGAAAGATCATTCTGGTCCCTTTTCATTAATAATGAAAACCAGGGGGCAATAAAATGTTCTTAGCTCAAGCATTATAGGAATGGAGGGAGAGATGAGTGAGGTGAAAGGGCAAAGCAGAGAGGGTCCTGCAGGTGTGTCTGCCCTCTACTCAGAGGTCACTGCAGCAGGGAGGTACTTAGGGACAGCCAGTCAAGGACTGTCACGGACAGGGCACCCCCAGACCCTGAGATTAATGAACCCTTTTTACAAGAGGCAGTTCAGTCTGGAGTTGTATTGCCATAGAAGGGGTAACTTCAGTCACAAGTTCAGGGCAAAGAACTGGTTGACCAAGAGACTTCAGATACCAGAAATGACAGTGGGAGCAGAGTAAGGAGGGGAAAGTGGGATGGATGACTGGGATGTGCAGCAAGATTAGCCAGAGATCATTTTAAATCCTGACATGTACACAGCCAGTTACTGCAGCTTAGCTGATGTGTGTTAACTCATTAAGTTAAAAAGTTATGATAATTTGATCATGTGCCTAAGCTCCAAAACTGCAACTGCAGCAACCCAAAATACTCCTGGTGACACTATTCACCTGTTCTCACAGAGCTGCTTTAATTTGTTCAGATTCTAACCAGTGGATGATTTGAGGAGCTGTGGCCTAAACTATTGTAAGATGCTATGAGTGCCAGTATTTGAGAGCCAGTGCCTGTTTGTAGAGCCTTAAGGCTGGTATTAGGAGTAATTCTTGCAATGAAATGCCTGTAGAACATCTCGGCAACAGAAACTCTGGCAATAGGTGAGAAAAGCAGAAAGGAGAGAAGCTTCCAGCCAGTTTAGCCTCCCTTTGAAAGCCTAAATTGAAACTTTGTAGAAGAGAATGCATTTCTGAGACATTACATACACATGTAGATTTGGATCTGTCTGTTTAGAGACTGTACACCGGCCTCCACCACATCAGTTCTGCCCACATCCTGCCACTGAACTTTAGGAAAGATCACTCCGCATCCTCTTATTATTAAAGAAAACCGGGGGCAGTACAAGATTCGTTAAGAGAACTGCGAGGGAGGTGAAAGGATAAAGCTGGTGGAAAACTACAGGTATCTTCTGATCCTGCTTGAAGGAGCAGAGCACACCGGAGTTTTGCTTTGCTCTGTGGAGTCTCTCAGCTTCTGTGCAGAATTGTGTGTTAAATAGCGCAAGGTTTTATCTGCTTCTTTACCTCTCTGTATAGGTATTTAATTGTGTATTTTCTTTCTGCTGTTTCTGTGTGTTTTGGTCTCTATTTGTAAATCAGGCTTGAAAGGCATTGGCCCATAATTGATAACACAGTGTTCATAAACCCATCTACTGCCCTGATAGATTTCTCTCCTTTCTCAAAACCCTGCTTTCCTTTTTTCTGCATTCTTCTGGATCTCTGGCTCTGTCCCTGTTTTCAAGGATTATGATAACGGAGAGCAAAAGGTGTTCAAGTAATGAGTTAACGTTGTCTAGTGCTAACACTGCAGACAGGTATCTGGGGGAAGTGCAGGCAAAACCAGCTTGATGGAACTTCTTAAAGTGCTGCTGTGATTTGTCTCTCTTTGACACTTTGTGCAAGGCCAGTGTCAGTGCTAGAGGTCTGGACAGATGTTTCAGAGTCCTAGGCCTGCACACTGTACCCGAGGGACTACCAGCATCCTAATGGCCCCTGCTCAGTAAATCTATGCCTGCTAAGAAGCAGCAGAACTGGCATTATTCATTGCACTCTTCTCCGATAAAGTAAGAATGAAAATGTCACCTGCAGTTCTGTCTGTGCTTATTTCTTCATTTTGGCCTTTAGGTCCACCTGGCTCCAGATGGCGAGATTATGGGGCTTTGGCTATCATAATGGCAGGAATTGCCTTCGGGTTCCACCAGCTCTACAAGGTAATATCTCCCTCACTACTTATACACTGCTCTGAGAGAAAAATGTTATGCTGCTTGTGTCCACATGATCATGCTGGGTCCAAGTTGGTGAAGCATCTCTGTTCTTACTGGCAATGCCATTGGTGTATGTGAGAAATGTAGACACTTAACATGAAAATGCAGTCTAAAAGTAGCAAGCAAACAAAACTAGATCTTACAGTGGATCTCAAACTACTAGAAACAAAGTAATTTTCATCATGTATATGTATTTTGGAGTTTTATAAGATGGGGAAACTGAGCACAGTTCAGTAAAAGGATACTTCCAGCACTTGCCATCAGGCATTACTGTCATGGCCCTGGTCTAATGAGTTGTCCACTGGTGATCCTGCACCATGGGTAGAAAAGAATCATCTTTGACTGATCAGAACACTGGAAAGAAGGTGCTAATTTCCAGGTCTGCCATATATCCTGTAGTTCTATTCCACTGTGCTTAGAACAAGGTAGAACAAGCATGTGTCTGCTTATGTATTGTAGAGACAGCAGCTCCTTCTTATTTCTTGTGCAATGTTTCTTCAATTGAACATACTCTTTCACTCTGGATTGCTTTCCAGCAGTGTGGTAAGTGACATTAGAGAATGTCTTTGGTAAACAATCATATTCTGTGGCTATATAGACATTAGTGGTTCAAGGCAACATAGAGTGTGAAGAGCTTTGGTCCAGCAGAAGTTGTGTTTTGTTTCTGAAAAAGGGACCGAGATGAAGACTTAACAAGAGGTTGATAGTTTACATATTTGTTCTTTAGTGAACAATTACCACCTTGTTTAGTAAAATCTATTTTACAAATAAGAGTGTGGTCCTTCCAGTTAAAAACTACTCTTCTTAACCTGTCCTATCATTGATTTTCTGGGTCTCAGTCTATGAGAGGCCAGATGAAACAGCATGTTCTATCTTCAGAAGTAAAGTTACTTGACTTAAGAGAATGGCTTTTTATGGAGATCTGTTGTCCCTGTGTTTTTATATTAAAGTAGTGATGCCAACCTTACTGATTTTTTCATTCTTGCAAAGAATGGTGGATCTGGTAAGTGTCCTGAGAGATGTTAAGACAACAGTGGCTGGGCCTTGCAGACCTGAACATATAGCTGTTACTAAATAACACACAGCTAACACATTTTTGGCATGTTAGTGATGCTGTTAATATATCCTACTGCTGTATTCTTTTTTTACAGATCTTGCTCCGCTGTCTATCCAAACCTCTCTAACCTAGCAGAGACTCTTATTCTTTCACAGGAGTAAAACATCTTTGGAAAGAGTTGATAGATTCCCTCTGCCCTTCATGGGATTTTGAGGGAGTTTGCAAATAGTGATTTTTGTATGAAGGATAGGATGCTGAGATACAACATAATTGTCTGTGTTTGTTCTGTGGAGATTAAGAGAGAACTGTTTAGGAAAGTCATCAAAAGCTCTTTGCTTTTCAGAATGTCAGAGTGTAAACATGTACATGTACATGTGCTTTGTGAGGGTAAGAGCTGTGCACACCAGTGCTAGGAAGTATAAAGGAAGTGTAACACATGTAGCAGTCTGGATAATCAGGTCTGCCTCAGAAACTATCCTGTATGTTTGCCTGTGCACTGAGTGTACATGGATCAAAAGTTGGGATGAAGCAACATTTATAGGCACTATCAGGGCTATTTCCACATCCTAGACTATCCTTCTCTGCCATTTTTTTCACCTGCCGTATTGTGCTTGGATTCCTCTGACCTTTCCTGGGCCTTTCTCCTCTTCTTCCCACTTCTGTATTTCTTGCCTTTTGGATGTAGCTCGGATGTTGCAACGTATCAGTGTGATCACATTTGAGAGCGTATGATCTGAAGTTTTACTCTGTGTGATGGATGTTTCTCTGGGCTTAGAGCTGTCTCAGGAAGCCTTAAATGGAGTTAGGAACTGGGATTTAGCACCCCAAAAATGTAAAAGAGAAGATATGAGTTCTGTGGGTACATCCTTTAACACCTGCTGTAGAGGGAATTTCTTTTCTCAGCCAAGTGTGTGGATAAATGATCACTGGCTGTGTGATAAAGACTGAGGTTTGGGTGGTGGCCTTTGAGGATGTTTCAGGTACTTTAGAAAAGACTGTTTGCATATCCTTATTTCCTAAAAAACTTTCTGTACTCCATACAGAAATACCTGCTTCCTCTCATCATGGGAGGAAAAGAAGACAGGAAACAACTTCAGAGGATTGAGTCAAACATCGCTGAGATGAGTGGCAGTGTGACACAGACAGGTAAAGATTAATGACTCCATCAATTCACTCCTCAAAGCCTTTCTCCCTGTAGCCTCCATTCTGCCAAGCCCCCCACCCTTTTCTTTCCCTCCATCTCCACTTTATGTGGTGACTTCATTTATCTACTCTGAGAATCTGTTCACATTTGCAAATGAAGGCGCCGTCATTTCGGTTTAATTTGAAATTGGTTGTTTACTGTCGGCGCGGCCTCAATTAATTATGTTTTTACGGAAAGGCTCCCAACCTCAGAATATTAATAAGGAGAATAAAATGACAGCCTTTCGCGGGGCTGTAAAGTTCAGGTTTAATTTCTGCTTCTCACATGTTTTCAGGGGCATTTTTTTTTTAAGTCTTTCCCCCCCACCTTCCGTCTAAAAATCCGAGGAAGGGTCAGGATAGTCTGTAATTACTGTGCCTCCCTGACCTTAGCCACCTTCTCTGTTACTGACTCTATAGGGTGTCTGTTCATTACCCAATGCCCTAATGATGGTCTGGATTAGCTGTTGCCTGTCACACCAATAGAGGTTTTAATTTTATTTTACCAGCTTGTTTACTGCCTGGAAGCCTTGGATAAAGTAGCAAAATAGTAAAAGTTGGAGTCCAGCAGAAGTCCTCCAGTGCTTGTGGGGTGTAGGAGGGGAATACAGGATGTTCTCTTGAAATAAAAGGGGGAAAGTGCAAAAGTGTATTCAATTGGAGGGGTGAAAAATGTTTGATTTTCAGCAGTAGCTTTGTTAAAGATGTTGGGGTTGAAGGAGCAGGTGGGTTGAGAGTGGGAGGATGCTCATTACATCTCTCAGTAGAGGGTGTGAAGAAAAGTGTCCTTCATTTCTCATGATACCCTGAGGTCAGTCCTGAGACCAGCCTCTTCCCAGACTGGAGGTATCCCCAGTGTTTGCCTGTGTGAGGCCCAAGATAGATAAATGATACAAACATTGTGTAAGTTCAGGGAGATGTACAAATCATAAACCAATATAATTAGAAGGGAGAGGTTTCGGACGGATATACTGTGGGCTATAGACATCTATACAATGGAAAGATAAACTAGAAATACTGGAGGTTAGATGCAGTGCAGGTAGATTACCCATAGTGCAGATAAATCATATGGATTAAAGTGAGCAGGCGGGTGTAGATAAATTATATATAGTAGGAATAGAGGCATCTTTGTAGCTAGACAGCAGGAAGGGCGTGTGTGAGTGTGTGTATGTGCATGTATCTCAGTTTAACACTCTCCTGCTTTTTCCTTCACAGTGACTCAGTTACAGACAACTTTAGCAGCTGTCCAGGAGCTGCTAATCCAGCAACAACAGAAAATCCAGGAGCTCACTCAAGAACTGGCTGCTTCTAAGGTATCCGCTCCCACCTCTTTACTTTTAGAACATCACCACCTATCTTCTTTGCAACATGCATGGCTTCTTTTGTGGGCACATGGAAAGCATCTCGTTAGGTTTACAATCCAGCCTTCAGCTCTGTCATATATCCAGCCAGTTTCTCTGCACCTGACTTCTCCATAGGCAGTCTGTTTAAAGGACTGGATATTAACTGGGTACTCAGTGAAATATATGTAACTTCTGGGAGGGCTTTGCTATTTAGCTTTGGATGCAGCCTTTGGATGCAGCCTATTTAATCTCAAATGCAGTGCATTTGAGATTGAATAATTGTGCTGTTAGTCCACTGACCAAAAGAGGCAAAGTCCAGTTTTGCATTTGTGTGTAATATGTAATTTTATGTGTTCATATTTCTCCTGTACCCTTATACATTGTCAAAACAATGACTTTATCCTGTTCAGCCAAGCACACACTTGAAGTACTATATTTAGGTCACTTTTTCAGATCCAGACCAGGTAATGCTGAATAGTCTTACTATTTGGTTTCTTGTTTCAATGATTTTGGTCATCTTAGTGTAACAGGTAGCCCCATCACAACCACATTAGCGATGCACAGTTGCCCATTCCTCTCGACTCCCAACTTGACCTTGGCAGTAAAACCATCAGCTCTGACTAGTTTGTGTTGTTACATGTGTAACTACAAGTAACCACTTTTAACCAACACTGATTTTCTTTCTGGTGATGAGAATTAGTGTTTTGCATCTCCAAAGTACTTTGCATCCATTGGCCTAAGTATTCTATCAGCCAGTGAGTGTTGGTTCCATGTGAGCTGGTGTGGATTTGAACCAGTCACATAGAGATGATCACAGACTTGTGATTATTCATCTTGATCTATTCTCTGTGCAGGGAGAGAGTTTTCTTTTTAATGTGAAACCCCTTAGACAATGTTTCAGTCATTTACCTATTGCATGAACTGTTGTCTTCTCCCCTTACCTGTACTTTAATCTCATACAAACCCTTTGATGGTGTGTAACTGGTGGGCCACAGCTGACTGTGTGGTGTGCACACTGTACAGTAGGAATCCCTCAGTGGCACAGCTGTAAACCCAACCATGAAAGCCAGTTTATGGTCCCAACACTCTACTTCAATTTTCCTTGGGAACTGTGGCCTGTCAATGGCCTGGAGCCAGTCCGGAAATTGGAAAACTGTTTTCAGGTCTTAAGTGTTAAGATTAAGACCACATGTTGAGCTTTAAGAAGGGAAAAGGGCATAAGAGTCTTGGTGGTTTAGAGTCTTGAAGAAGTTCTTCCTCCCCCCTCTCTACCCCCTGCACTGAAATGGTAGCACACATTGTTATGATATCTAAACCTCATGCGTACAAAGAAAAACTTGGGCAACCCCACAAACCAAAGAATAAAAGCTGTGTTTTCTCAGCTGTAATGTAAGTTTTTATATCTGCTTTTCAAACTCCTACTGGCATGCTGTAAAAAATTAAAAAGAGGGACTTTAAGTAATTAAAAAACATACATAAAAATTCAAGGCTTGAATTTTCTACAACTGTTTTTTAAAGAGACTGGCTAAAAAGCCCCAGATGTCAGATTTTATTTCTAAATCCTAGGCATCTGGCACCATATGTGTTTTGGAAATTTGAGTCCTTTGCAGGCCAGTGAGTGGAAATCACTCCCTTGTTAATGTGCTGCTGTAGCTTTCAAGGTCTTGGAAAGCCAGAACAGTGGCTCCTGGATTCTTGCTGTCTGAGGGCTGGGAGTGTGAATCCCAAGGGAACGCATCTGTGTATATCACAGCTACTACAGACTGAGCCTCTCCCAGCTCACAGGGTTCACAGCCCAGAAGTCAGTGCGAGGAGTGCTGGCTGTGAAGGTGTTCGGGGTTACTCAGCACTAGCTGAAGTCTGTTTAAAGAATAAGTAGGAACAATCAGTTCTGGCTACATCTAGTAGGAATTGCTGAGGAGGTTTTTTGTGTTATTCCAGTTCTGGCTTCTTTAGTCAGGGGATTTATTAAGAGCGTGTCTGGAGCGATGCTCACAAATGGCTTCATTCTGAATTGCTTTTAGCAAAAATTAATATGGGAAGTGCTAGACATGAGTATTCTTTGGTCCCATAGTCAGCCCATCACTGCAGGACTTACTAGGGTGTAGAAAAAGTGACATTTATGTACTATCTCCCAGTTCATACTTTGATCTTCGTGTCTTCTTTTTCATGTTCTAGGCCACAACTTCCACCAACTGGATCCTGGAGTCACAGAATATTAATGAATTGAAATCTGAGATCTACTCATTAAAAGGCCTTCTTCTGAACCGGTACGGATCAAATGTGTGAGCAGATTATTGTGTGGGAAAGGGTTGCTTTCTGGGATCCTCTCAGTCATGGAGAGGAAAAGCATTTCCAACAGGAACTAGCTCTATATCCTGTTATTGCTATTTTAATTTGTACTTCACTATCACTTTCTATTTGCAGGTCTCAAAATGCTTTTCAAACTTGCCTTAAATCACAGAGCACTTCGGGCAATTAGTAAGGTCTTTCCTTTTTGTTTATGAGAAAGGAATTCTCTGCCATTCCCCACAGTTAGGATGCCTCTCACCTGAGGAGTTGGCTGCATTTGCCCCTGCATTCTCTTACAAAGAGAGTCACATCTGGATACAGCTCAGCTGACCTGTTCATGGTTAGGGCATAACCAGGATGAAAAGAATCACACTTCCGGAAAAGCCTGGTTCTCTCTAATAGCTAGCTCACATATAGACATTTTATAATGTCTGAAATGAGGTGATATAAATCCCAGCCTGTGGGACAGTTGTAAGAACAGAGATCAGATCTCAGTTCTTGAGGAAATTCTTTTTTTCCAAGTACATAACTTAAGGGTTTATCTAGCTTCCCAGCTACTGAACCATTTACTCTGATATGATTCTCTTGCCTCCTTCTACATGCAACTATGTCTTCTCAAGTCACCTGTTTCCTAAGAGTTGGACTTCAAAGATCAACCTAAGACTCAACTAACCATGTTCTGGATCTCAGCAATGGGAATTTTCAGAAGTCTGAAAAGTGTATTGTCTTTAATATCCTTTCAAATTCTCACTACACCTCCCATTCCTCCAAAGAGTCACTGGAGAGAGCTTTGGAGGACTGAGGACACATACTAAGTTACTGTCTGTTAATTATGAACAGTTACTGCCTGTTGATTTGGGTCATATTAGCATCACTGCTGAGGAGTAAGCATTACTTAGTGACACCTCCTCAGCAATGGGAAAGTTGCAGCTGGGGAATAAATGCTTTTTGGAAAAAAGAAAACTTCTGGGAGAAGTTGTTTTATAAAGAAAGAGCAAATGTCTTTGCAGTGACAAGGCAGCAGCCACACCAGAGCCAAGAAAGTCTCCAGATTGAAATTGCTGTTTGCAGTTATGATACTGGTTGAATAATGCAGGCATTAGCTTATTGCACTCACAGGAGATGGAGGTTAGATCAGCAGAGTTCTTTGATGGCTGCTGGTGGGAGGAGGAAGAGGGAGGTGAGAGCAACTACTGTTCCCAGTTCAGTCTAAGGAAATGTAATCTGCTGTGTTTGAATACTCACTGTAGGAGAGCAGCCAGCTTTCATCTGCTCTGTCTGTGGCACGAGCCAGCTCACCTGAGGGACATTGGGACTCCCTGCCACACAGCATCCTTTTCAGACCTCGATCTGATCTCTCATACTCTCACTTTTCACATACACAAGCAAGGATGCATGGGGAGTACTGGATCAGACATGCTTTTTTGCTTTGCTTTTCATGATGGATTATTTTCTGAGGACACCAGTGCTTCCCACTGCACTTCCATTTGTCTTCTCTGGTACTTGGGTTCTCCTGTTAGGGTTGGGCTTTAGCATGCCACTGTCAAATCCTTAAAGCCCACCTGGAAACGACTCAAGGACAGAGCAGCCAGCTTTCTCAGCTGATACGAGCTAATATGACTCCATTCAAGTCAGAGAAGCTGAACCAGTTTGTGGCAGCCAGGATCTGGCCCAAACATGTAAAGTGCATGCTGGGACTAGGAGATAGGCTCTGGATTGCACTGAGCCACACTGCAATAGCTGAGTATCACAGTGGAGGTGAGAGCCAGATGGTGAAATTCCTTGGCTCGGGCACAAGGACCTGGTGTGTCTGACTTCTTGCTCCAGTGGGAATTTTCTTTACCAGTTAATTAGTGATTGTTTTATAAAGGGACACCCATGTCTTCCCAGAGGCAGCATTCCTGAGTGCTAGCTTGCTGTGTGACACTGGCCAAACCAGATCATTTTAGTGCTTCAGATTGCCCAGCTGTGATATTTTTTGTGGGTGCAGGCTCGATTACTGGGTGCTTGTAAAGCACTTTGAGATTCTGGCTGAAGAAGTGAAGTGGCCTTGGGTTTGTTCATTTATGTCAATGGAGACTTGCAGTCTTAGCCCTGCTTTACGTGGTTTCTGCAGCGCAAATACCATTCTCTTGAATGATAACCCCTCAGTATTGTGTAATAAAAACCCCTTTCTCTCCTTTTCTTCCCCTCTTCCCTCCCCCAAGGAGGCAGTTTCCTCCCTCCCCTTCGGCTCCTAAGATCCCGTCATGGCAGATCCCAGTGAAGCCAAGCTCACCCTCCAACCCTGTTGTTGCCAACCATAATAGCAGCAGTGACATCTCCCCTGTCAGCAACGAGTCTACCACCTCATCACCAGTCAAGGAGAACCACAGCCCTGAGGGCTCAAAGGTCAGCTGCCATCTCCTGAGCACGGAGGAGGGCAACAAGGCAGTGATTGACGTCAAGAGCCAAGTGCGGATGGAGGTGCAGGGGGAGGAGGAGAAAAGGGAAACCAAAAGGAATGAAGAGGAGGAAGAGGACGATGAGGATGATGATGTTAGCCATGTGGATGAGGAGGAATGTCTGGGTGTCCAGACTGAGGACCGGCGAGGAGGGGATGGTCAGATTAATGAGCAAGTAGAAAAGCTACGAAGACCTGAGGGGGCTAGCAATGAGAATGAGATTGACTAAGACACCCTGGCTTCTGCTGCTGCTGCTGCTGTACATCTTCCCTAGGCTCCTGCACTGTCCCTGGTGCCTCTCCCATTTTGAGGAGAGAAGTGCCACCATCCTCTCCCATTGATCCTTCCATGACTGACCTTGAGCAGGGTCATGATTGCCCAGTGAACAAGGTGGACCCTGTTTCACCACAGGGCTTTGCAGCGTTGCAGTGGCTTCTTTTCCCCTCCCAGACCTTCTCCCCATGAGCTGGGGTTATTGCCTAGGCTGGAAGACCAATCGCCTTACCATGCACCACAGCTAGAGAATCAGTTCTCTTACAAAAACACCATCTCTCCCAAAGCAGCCAGCCTCTTTGCTGCCTCCGAGTCCTCTCCAATTTCGGAAACCAGTCTGTCCTGAGCTTTTTGATTTCACCAGCCTTTAAACCCCACAAAAGGCCCAAACCAGTTCTCTGTTTCCCAAAATAACCCTCTGGTTTATTTCTCAAACTACTTGATATTCTGTTGCCAAAAAAAAAAAGAACGTTTTAACCCTGAATTCCTCACCAGATCTCAGTCTTGGCTCTCCCAAGCCTTATGTCAAGCCTCAAATTCCTGAAACTACCTAGTATCTAGAAACACTAAATTTCTGTGGGATCCAAAGAACACTGTTTCCACCCCACATACTTCCACTCATCAAAGCGGCCTCTTGCTAGAGACCAAGCCCAGGTTTCATGGCCACAGTAAAATCCACAAGAACAAGTGGCTTTGTTACTGATTGCTCCCCAGTAAAAGAAGGTTTAAAAGAAGCTGACTCCATTCATCCCAGTTATTACCCTTCCTCCTCCAAAGACAAGACACTCACATCAACTTTTGACTAGTATTTTGACTAGAATTAATACAAGGTGATATCAGATGCTGAAACAGTTGATTAATTCTGAATCTTTGCAATGGTTTTAAGCTGGGTTTTTCTCCCTAAATGAGGAGAAAACCTATCCTAAATGACCAGTGACAGGCACCTCCTTCAGCAAAGCAGTCTCTACAGAAGAAAGAACAGTTCCAGCTCTGAGGTTAACCACTGGCCCTTCCTGCCCAGTCCAGCCTTTTCTTGCCCCATTGGGGCTTTACACAAACGAAACCAGTGAATTTTGAAACCTCTCATTTGCAGCATTGTGTTCTCAGCTGGTAAAATGGTGGTGTCTAATTATATTATTCACTGCATCAGAGCCTCTTAGCAGAGCAATTCTTGTAACAACTGAGTCTCACTGTCCTCACCAAGCAAGTGTGCTCGTCTGTGTGATCATGTATAGATTTCAAATATAAAATATGATTGTATATAATTGTAATAAATATGAGTTACCACTATTTAACACCAGGCTATTACTGGATTGCTGTGGCTCTTATTTTGGGGTGGTGAAGGGAGGGAAAAGGGACTATCACAGAAATTCAGTCCTTATAAAATGTTTTCTGAAGGATGTTTATGGTTGATTTTCTGACCCAATACTAGGTTATATCAGCAGGAGGCAGCGTGGAGAACAGTGTAAGTGCGTGCAATATAAGGTACAATATAAAGAGCACCAACGCTGTAATGCTGGGTTGCCTCTGGTGTTCCAGAGGACAAGGTGGATGTATCATCTGGTGAGTAACATGCAGCTATTCCAGTGTCTGTCCTCCCAGCAGGAGGCTCTGGAGGGTGCAGAATGCAGCATCCCTCTCCTTCCACCCCCAGCAGCAGGAGGTGCTGAAGGGAGTGTGAGATATCCCACAGCCCCTTGGTCTTATCTACTACCAGCAGGGAATGCTGCGCTGTATCCCATGACTGCTCTAACTCTGCCATGTCAGTGCAGAAGCCATTGAAAGAAATGGCATGCAGCAAGTTAACTCTTAGCTACTGCAGTCACATCTTTGTACAGCATAAGTGTTTGGCTCCCTTCTTAAAAATTAGGGATTTACTTGATTCCCGAGTATTTGGGTGTCTGGTACACAGTGACATTTTCCTGCTCAGGGGGAGCGAAAGGGACCTTCATATTACTGTATTTAGACCTGCTGCTGAATGTGATGATTTCTCATGCCTTAAATGGACGAATATCTTCCCCAGGAGTGAGTGAGTGTGTGTGTGTGTCCCTCTCCCTCTCAGTCTCTCTCTCCACTGTTTAACATTCACAAAGAACGTCACGTTTAGCTAAAACAGGGCAAATTTGAAAGTGTTTAAAAGGAAAGGCTTTCCTTAAGAGATGGCACTTTTCATTTCTCCAAGCCAAGAATTCTTGTGAAAAGAAAACATGACTGAACGCAGGGATGTGATGAAAAAGTATTGTCCTGCCTGTGTACATTTTATATACATAGAAGGTTTTGAAAATAGAAAGTGCCTGGACAACAGCAGTTGGTGAAATGTGGAAAATATTTTGCTGAGGTATGTGCCTTGCAGAGTGACTTACGAGGTTTACAGTACAAGCATCCCTGCGGGTTCAGTTTTCCCCCCTTTTCCTCCATGTTGCCAGTGTTCAATGCATTTACCTCAAGATTTCTGGTGCAGGGTAAAAGGCAGTTTTCTTCAGCTGCTCTCTTCCCTCCCTTACTTGTGCTTCTTACAACCCTTACCAATTCAATAGGTCATTGTTTTTCCTTTCCCCAACCTGATGAATCCGAGAAAACTCCATCATAGCCATTGTTGCTCAAAAAATCCAACTCCAGGCCTCTGGCTGCTGATGGGATGTTTGTGTACTTTGCTGAAGAGATCCAACCCGCCAGCAGAGAATTTGGAACAAGCCAAGCCCTTCTTAGCAGCAGGTATTGTTGTGCATCACGAGTTTTGTTCCTCTGTCTCGTGTTCCTTGTCTCTCCAGCATAGCAACAGTTGTGGGGTGTTTTGGTCCTTATGAACCATGTAGCCTCACTGCTAACTTGTAACTATCTTTTCCTTTTTGTTTTTTGCTAGAAAAAAAGCCCACTTAGATCAGCTGCCCTGTGAAATGTTTAGCCTATTGGCCAGTAGGCACTGGGAATGGCATCATATTAGCTGAAAGATGACCAGATAGCAAACCTTTTATCTGCAGAACAAGAGAGACAGCAGCAGCAGTCACCCACCATCTGGCTGTATTCAAATACTCTGTTTTACTGTGTAAGCAACCTTTGTTTTGACACAGGAAGAAGAATAACAACACCCTGGTTGGTGAGTTCAGTGGGTTCATAACATGGTTCCTATAGGTCCTTGATACTGTATAGAAAGCAGGTGAAGGGAGCTTCCTCTGAACACTGTTATTTGAGCACATTTCAGTGAAACCCTGTGAGCATGTGCTCTCCCTCCTAGAGGAAACAATAACAGGCTGGTGCTTTCCAGTAATTCGAGGATATAAAAGCTCCCTTTTAAATACCTGCAAGAGGAATGTGGGGAACTCAGAAAATGTGACAAAGTGGGAAAGGGTTAAGAGAGATATCTGCTGATCATCTTTGTCCAACCTTCCTCACCCCTAGATGTGACAAGTAAGTCCTATGTGCATCTTCACCATCAGAAGCAGGAAGGATTTTTTTATTGCCGTTTGTGTGTTGAGGGTGTAACCTAACAGTGTTGGGGATCAGGAGGAGGAGGAGGATGGACTGTAGGATCCCATGTGAACTTGCTGCTTTGCTGCAAAGTATTTTCCTTGTAAGAGTGCCTCAGTTTCCACATGTGATAGTAAAAAATACTGGCTGGTTAATGCAAAGATGTGACAAAGAAAAGCTGCAGGCAAAGCCAACTTTGGGAACCAGGTTTCATGCTCACACAAAAACCCCAACTCCCATTAACTGCTGTGCCCTGGAGCAGGACCCCCGCCCCCTTTGCTGGCTGTTCTGGGGAGGAGAGCAGTGCAAGGCTGCAGCACGATGCCCAGCTGCAGCCACTTATTAGCCCTTATTAGGGGGGGACAGTAGTTCCTGGACTGCACAGGTGTGTGAGAGGAGATGCCCTGCCCTCTTGCAGCAACCTGTGCTGATCACTTGGCCATCTTGGCCTGGCCTGGAGACAGGCATTTTAGGTCTGGCCTTTTCTTCTTGCAACTTGGGTGCTTCTGCCAAGTAAGTGCTTTTTAATAACTATGTTTTCTCTTGACTTTGTCTTCAATAAAGTGGGGGGAACTGGCTGCATTGCCGGTGGCTACCTCACCCTGGTCTGGGGTTTGTTACAAGGTCTGTCCTGATGTGTACTGCTACATGTACATGGTTGTACTGCCATGGGATGGTGCCTGGGGCAGGGAGGAAGGAAGCTGTGGAAGAAGTCTTTGTCTGCTCCGTGGCTTTCATTTGCAGTGCCTACTCCAGAAATGGAGGCTGCCTTTGCTTTTCCTTTGGTGGGGCAGTGTGATGCTTGAGCAAAACAAAGCTCAAGCAGGTCTAGAGTAGCTTTTTGTTGTAAACCTGTGGTGTTAAAGTCAAGGTCCTCGTGCTTACCTAGACCTTCCACACTCAGCAGGTTGTGGAGTACATAAGTGTTTTTCCCAAGGGCTTTGACAATAGGAAGCTTTGGGAGGTCCCTTCTTTGTGGTGATGGTTTATGTTAAGCACAAACCGTATGTGGTGGTGACCCTGTGCACCAAAAACTGACATTAAGCTTGAGCTGAGAGTCTTTCTGCCTGGACTTGATCTCTCTTATCGGTGGGTGGTACGCCAGTGCAGAGTAAGAGAGGGACTTGGCCTTCAGGGATTGAAAACATGGAGGGATGCTGGAAGGTGAAACACAATAAACCATTTACCTGAGGGCACAAGAGAGAACTTCCCCCTTTCCTCATTTTCCCTTGTATCATCTTATCCCAGACTGCTGCTTCCTTCAAGAGTCAGTCTCTGTAGGCACCTTTAGAGCTGTGTTCACCTATTATGCTGATGAAAGGCTGTGTCTTACCACTGTATCCTCTCAAAAAGTGAAATAAAGTAATGGAAATGTACCGAAGGTGAATTTTGGGGTATGAAGGAAGAGGGATGATGCAGGGCTGGGTCCAGCTCTTCCACTTGCTGTGCAGTAGGAGCTCTGGACTGCGCGCTTGTAGATGGAGGGGCTGGCATGGGCTCTCCCAGCTGAGGGAAAAAAACAATCCCATCCACGAAAGGGAGCAAGCACTAACCTAATAAAGGCACCAGCTGGACGGAGGGAAAACCAGCTCTTTGGGAAAAAAAAAACCAGCCCACAACCTCCTTTCATTAGAAAAATAATATATTTCATCCAAATAAGGTAAAAATATTTGAAATGGGGCAGAAGTGAGCACTAGGCAGCATCTGTCAGGCCCTTTCTGAAAAGGGGAAGATTTTTAAACTCAATTACAATTTATTTTTGTAAAGTGTCTTTCAGGCTAAAAATCTCCCCAAATGCTTTGCAAAGACTGCTCAGGGGTTCCTTCCAACATGGAGCATCTTGGAAGAATGCTCCTGTTTCCCCACCAGGCCCTTCTTTTCTGCATCTGCTGCAGGATTTAACCCTTCAGGATTTTACTTTAATTCTGTATTTGCACAAATGATGAGAGATGGTTTGTGATGCTGGCTCCAAGTACATACCTGAGGGGGGGGGGGTGGTTCATTTGATGTATTTTTTCCTGGTTTAGGTAAAATACTTGCTTTTCTTTAGGACTGTGTCTCCTCAGGGAGAAGGTGATTGGTTGGATAGGGCTGATTCAGAGGACCTAGAAGTACAACTGGCTTATTTGTTGCCTGTTTTTCCTTCTGTGCCTGTCCCATTGCCAGCCTGTTTGTCTGCCTCTCAGGCACTTTGTCTGCCTGGCATGTCTGTTCTGTACAACATCCCAGTTGTTGGGTTTTCAGTGTTTCATCATGCCTGTCTCCTGATGCCCAATGCTCTCCTCTTGCTAACACTTTAGAAGCAGACTGCTTCCAACTTTATCCTTGGTTTTGTTAGTACTGAAGTTTTATCTGTGTGGAGCTAGGGTAACATCTCCTTAAAATTAATTTCTTTAAGTGATTTTTAATTCAACCAGAGCAAATTCTTGGGTGGGCATTCTTCCATCTCTTTAAACAGATTGGCTTTACTTAAGCAGCTTCGGCTGATACATGCATTCACAAAAGACTGTGTGTGAAACTGCTGCAGCTTTCCTATGTAGATGACTTACTCTTTGCTTCCTGCCCTCTTACAGTATCAACAGTAGATTTCATCTCTGCATGCCTGTTGCCTGCTTGCTTCGTATGTTTTGTGTCTGTGCATTGCTGTGCAGTAATATCAATGCTTCCACTGCAGCAGCCAGCAAGTTTTGGGTGTGAGATTTGGGTTCCTTCTTGCTTCACAGTCTCTTCTGTTCCCCAGAAGGAGCTAAGTGCAGCCTGATATTTCAGCTGAAACGGAAACATCCCACTATTGCATCTATTTCTTACCTCCTTTATAACCCAACTCTCAAACCCACAGGCAGAGTTTACTAATCTGGGTAAAATAGAGATGTAATGGGTGCCCTGGCAGTGGGTGTCCCATCTGCAGTTCTGCAGAGGGGGTGATGTGTTAGCTGTGGGGAACCATCTCTGTGTGGTGGCTGTTATGGCCTAGGTAGGTGCTGTGTCTGGTTGCCTTCCATCTCATGGGTGCAACATGCTCCAGCTGAGACATGACTTGCAGGATTGGTGCCTGGTAGCTCAATGAACAAGCTTGCTTCCCCGCGAGGGGCTTTCTGACTTGCTTTGGTTACAGACCAAGTGGCTATTTTTTATCCTCTTTAATGTGTTGGACTGTAGAGCTCTGTTTAGGCAGAGTCTGGCCGTGGCCTGAGATCACAGGAGGGTCCTAGGGGCTGCTGGTGACAGCAAGGGCTCGGGGCAGATGTTGGTAGCTGACTTCACAGCGAGAGCACAAGGCAGCACCCTGCCCTGTGGGAAGGGGGCAGGGAAAGGCTCAGCCTGCCTGTCAGATAAATCTTGGTCTGTTTACTTAAATCCTCAGTGTTTCTTCATTTGTTTGTTTAAGAGTTTCCCTGCCAAAAAAGAGCAAAAGGAAGGAGGGAAGCTGCCTCTGTTAGCCACCCCTCCTCAGCCACGAGGGGCCTGGGGCACTTCAAGGGCCAGAGCACCCTGTCTGCCCCAGGCACGGTGAAGGGATCTGCCTCTGGAGGGACCATGTTCCTGTCTTTGGAGCAAACACTTGTCCCTTGGAAGGGAAGATGCACGTTAGGGGCTCCAGTGAGCCCACTTCTTGCCCCAGAACTGGCATGAAGAACCTGTCGTCCCTTCTAACACTGCTGTGCCTACAGATGCTGTTTAGTGCCTTTCTCTCCTCTATGCCCTCATCCCTTTGGTAGAGACTGTTACCTCCAGACTTAGCTGTTGTCAGCTTTTAGAGACCCAAAAAGCAGGGGCTTCCTGCCAGGATGTGGATTTCCACTTAACAGTGGAACAGAGGGACTCAAAAGCATCTTACCTATCCTTTACCTCCTAAAAATACCAGGTATAGCGCACATCACACATGCAGTTCCTTCCCATGTTCGTGTACGCTTTCACCTAAACTGGTGTACTTTCCTTGTCCCCGCACAGGTACTGGGCAAACTTGTGTTATTTTGCTGTAGCTGTGCATGTGCAAGTCTCGTGTACAGATATATTTATGCATGCTCTCATCTTCCCAAGTTTGGTTGTATTAAACAAAGTTCTGCCTTGGTTCGTAGAGAAAGGCAGAAATTATTTATTTATTCATGTGTGTGTGCACGTGCATGTGTGAAACTCCTAAAGCATTCCCAGCAATCGACATGCCTTTTTTTGCTTGGAAGAGGTACAAGCTGCTCGCTGACTTTCTGAGAAGTCTTTAAAGTTCATGTTCTCCTTGAAGATGATGTGAGATTTTATTGTCATGTTTGAAAGCTTCAGTCTTCTATGCAGATTGCATGCAGATTGGCAGGGGGGATATTTGGCTATAGCTCCTCTCCTTCCCTTTCCCCAAGAGCTGCTGCTTTAAAAGGCCTTCAAAAGGGCACCTGCAGGTTTGTGAACACAATTTTGTGCCTGTGTGCAACAGCCCAGCAGCGCAAATGCAGGACGTGGCTGTGACACCAGTGGCCGATGCAGTCTGTATGTACCCTATTGTTGGTTCAGAGCCTTCCTTCTTGGGATGGGTTTGTGCAGAACTGGGAAGGAAATCTTAGAGGTCAGGTGAAGGTCTTAGGTTTAAACGTTTGGTCCACACTTCTCTGTCGTAATACTTGTCCCTGGCTTTGTGTTACTGTACGGGGTGTTGTTATACTGCATTATAATGCCCTGTGAAAATATTTTTCCAGGAAGTCTCAAGGCATTTATTAGCTGTTGGCTGGCTGTTACCTGGTAGTGGCCAGTGCCTGTCTTTATAACAGGCAAGTGCCTGTCCCATAGCCTGAGCAGCATGAATAGTACCAAAAGCCAGTTAATTTTTTCTCCATTGTGTGACTGTTTTTTCCCCTTTTGTGTCTATGTTGTCAGATTTCTACTTCTGGCCTCTTGTCCTGTTACAGGGAGGGGGAATAACTCTTGCTAGTCTGCTAAGAGATCGAGGAGTCTCCAGTCCTGCCACCCCATCAGTGACATGCCCTGTTTTCTCCATAGTAGGTATCTCTAAAGCTGACGCAGCACATGTGTAGCTCCTCTTTCCTGCCCTATAGAATCCCCTGAAACTGGGCTCCTGTGGACATCTCAGCCACACTCATACCCAGGGACTTGACCACTGCTCTTCTGTTCTAAAATCCTGTTCAGCTCCAAATCTGATTCTCTAATCTAGAGGTATAAAGATGGGCTTATTTAACAGGACCATTTCCTTAGCAAGTCTCCAGGCCTCAATGTTACTTAGCCTTAGAAAGCCAGTGTTGAGCACTGGTCCTTGCGAGCTGTAAGTTGTGACACACAACACGTACTGGGCATAAGAGCTGCTTTTCCTCTGTACCAGTAAGCATCAGAACTCTGATTTTCCTTCTGCTTTGGTGTAGGAGGCGTTGTGCTGCTGGAGTAAATATCCTGCGGAGTCAGACATGCTTTACTGCACTCTGTACTCAGCTGAGCAAGCTACGAGGAGAACTGGCTGGCCATGTGCTCCAGCTCTGCACACCTGATGGGGTGGCTTAGTGCGACCGCTGGCTGCCCTAGACCAACTGCTGTGCATGCAGCTCCCTGGGAGATGGGCTTCACTAAAGGGGAATTTAGGTTGGAGCTGGTAAGAGCTGGTAAGAAAGATTCCTGCAAATTAAGTGAATGCCTTCCACAGTATAAAAACTGTTCCTTGTAGGTCTAGGACATAAGGAGAGGTGTAACTCAAAGTATCATTTTCCTAGTTATTGCTAAAAATACCCTTGCTAGGCTGTCTGTGAGAGGCACTGGGATGAATAGCCATGATCGTCTTTCCAAGCCACCGTGATGGCTATTACCTTCATTCTCGTCCAACGCCGATAATCTGCCATCTTCATTTCTGTCCTCATTGGCCGTTACAGCTCCGGCAAGGACAGGTCTCCATGTGCTAAGGCTGGACTAAGCGTGTTTGGTTAATGACATCTAAAAACCAGGATGGCTGGAAGCGGCAGCAGAACCGTCTGGTCTCCCATTCTGTGTCCTGGAATACCTTGAGCGCTGCTTGTTTATGTTTGAGGCGACTGAACTTTTGCTGCCTCTGTTGGTTTAACGTCTTGAATTGCTTGCAGAGGGGAAAGCAGTGCTCCTTGTTTGAGGTTTGTGTCTGGGTGCCAAGGGATAGTTCTGCTGTGGTGACGGGTGCTGCAGACAACCTGGTAGTGTGCTGAAAAGTGGCTATCATCTGCTCTTACGTGAAAGGGGCAGCGCAGTTTTGTGGCTGTGTGTAACGGTAGGGTCCTGCACTCACAAAAAATGCTGTTCCAGGGGTGCATTTGGTGTAATCAGAGAATTTTTGTCCTGACGTTACAAGCAGCAGCCTCGCTGTGTGTCTGCTGCCGTCCGTGGCTCACCAGCTGCAGCAGCTGGATGCAGAGCTGCAGATGCAGTAGTGAGCCTTTGATTTGTTCAGCTTGCAGCTTCTCCCATGACTTAGTCATCCTTTTATGAAGTGCAGCCCGAGTTCCACACGGAGCAGGCAGGTTCCAGCAAGAGCTTTCCAGCAGCGAGTTGTGTTGTTTGGGTCCCCTGTTGTCCCCCCCTGGAATCACAGTCCTGTAGATAAGCCATGCGCTGTGGGCAGAGCTCCAGTGAGGACAAACCTCTGTGCTCCAAGGTTGGATTAGGAGCATGTTCGGATAATGACATCTGAAAACGGGATGGCTGGGAGCTGCAGCAGAGCAATGAGGGGGCTTTGAAAGAGAGAGGAGTCTAATCCTCTCTGCTAATAAGGAGGCAGCTGCTGCCAATGCATCAGGCTTGGCAAGCGCTGCTCTGCTGCTCCTGGGTGCTCTGACGGGTGGCAGGTGCAAAGGCACAGCTGCTTCGAGCTAGGAGGGGAAGAGCCACACGGGAGGGGCTGTCGTTGCTTGCTTTGGGTAACATAGGACCTTTGACATTGCTCTTTCCCCATCGCCAACAGCACTTCGGCAGGGCAGGCAGCAGAGCTGTGCTTCATGCCAGGAGCTGGTCCTTTGGCACCGCCGAGGCTGTGAGCGGGGTTGGTGCAGCAGCAGTTGCAGTTCCATGGCATCAAGCCCGGCCTTACTGGGAAGGCAGCTGGATGAGTGCGGGTCTGTGGCTGCACATGGGTGTTTGCTGTGCTTGCGCTTCACCAGTGGGAGAACAACTTGGGGCAGGGTGGAGGGATTGGGGGGGGGGGGTAGGGGGGCAACACAGGGCAGCTCTTGTGCAGTTATGTCTTGATACATGGACACGGATATGTGCTGGCAATGCCTTCCCTTGAGGGGTGAGTACCTGGGGGCATGTTGGTACCTGGCGGGTACTGTGAGGGCAATCGCTTTAGAGCACACAAAGCGCGCTTCCCAACAGCCCCAAGTTCCAGTGTGCTGGAACTCCAGTGTGGGAGTGCCCAGGTCTGGGAAGAGTCTTGGCTGGAATGTTGGGGACAAGCTGCATCGAGCGTGCAGCGGTTTTATCTAATCTGTTGTTCCTTTACAGTCAGCACTCACGCTCGCTGGGTCAGTGGTACCCACTGTGGCTGTCAGGACACCCTCTTGCTGAACAACAGCCATCCCAGATGGCAGTCGCTGTACTTCGCAAGCGCACAGTGTATGCAAGTTTCTGCAGCAGGAAAAAGGAATGGAGTGGCCAGGTAAGGAATGCTTTCCTTCGGCTCTTTGATGCGTGGCACACAGCTTTACACGTTCTTGCTAAGTTCTGTCAAAGCACGGAGCTTCACATAGCATTTTAGTGGAGATTAGTAGATTTATTAGCCCCACCCCTTCTATGCAGACAGGCTGTTTCATTCATGCTCCTCATCTCTCTTTTGTTAGGGCGATACTGAAATTGATTTAGTGGGCTTTGAATGTCACTGTAAGGTTTCAAGTGGGCGGCAATCGCAAGCACAGTTCCACCATGGATCCCCACCACCACCCGGAGTTTTCAGGCCAAGGCAGGAAGGCAAAAGTCAGTCTCTGATTCCAGGTCCCAGTTTAACACATCGTGGAGAGGCATCAGGTTTGTCAGGGGCCCCGGTGAGCACTTCAAATAAAACCACAGGGCTGCTTAGAAAGCTTGAGGCCAGAGTCCGTATCAAAACCACTGGGCTCCCATTGCACTTAGCACTAGTGCTAAAACACGGGCTGTTCGGAGGGGTGCAGGACCCTGACTAGGCTTTAAAAGACCCAAACTGCTCCAAGCCTTGTTTGTTCGCTCAAATACACCACCTCCTCAATGAAGAAGACAACTTGATCGCTTAAAACGTTGGGGTTTTTTTTCCAGTTTTTATTGAGTGAAAATGTCAAACCTTGCATCAGTCATGCAAAAAAAAAAATCAAATAAATAAAACACATATATTAAATTTCTAATAGCACTAAATTCAAGTGGAAAAATATTCAGTTCTTAATAACGCAGGTGCTGAAGAGACCAGATTCAAGTAAATCAGAGCACACCATCCTGGTTAGGGTGTTGGTTTTTTTTTTTTTTTCACTTTCTGCATTTTTTTGTCTCAAAACCTATATATATATCTATATATCTATATATATGTATATACATATAGATATATACACACACACATATATATGTGCATACATATTATTTTTATATTTATATATATACACATACATATTTATAAAACATTAAAAAGAGCATTGGTGGTTCAAGCATTTATTTCCCCCCCTCCCCCACGGAAAGAAAAAAAATAATAAAACAACAACAAAACAAAACAAAAAACCCAAAAAAATTACACATTTAAAATTCAAAATGAGCTAGCAATGGCTTATAGTCCTAGTGTGCAATATGGAGATTACAAAAGGCTAGAATCCTCCCTCTTTGTCTTTTTTTTTTTTTTTTGTCATTTTTGTTTTTTTAAAGTTATTTTTTTGCTACATTGGAAAACTTTTTTTTTATTTTTTTTATTATTTTTTTTCATTTTTTTTTCTTTACAAAATTCCTTCCACACAGACTTGAATCCAGTTGAGTTTGTGGCTAGAATGAACAATCTAGTCAACAGTTTTTGATTTCATGGTTTTGTTTGCTCTTCAGCAGTGAATGGGAGCAGACTCAGGAGGGTCCTTCTCAAGGTTTGATTTTGGTTGGTTTTTATCTTGGTTTGGACAGAACAGTTCCATTTCCTCCCTCCTCTTCCCCCTCCTCATCGGCTGTTGTCTCGCCCTCTCTTTCCCTGGTCATTCTTTAAGCACAATAGCATTGTATTAACAGTCCTATTGATATGATCGCTCGAAGTGCAAACCCACCTCGCTGCAACAGGGATCTTTGTGCTGTTGAGGCCTCTGTTCAGAAAAGCACTTAAGCCTGGGCTTAAACCTGCGCCCTTCAGCCAGCATCTGCTTAAGAGTTTTGCCGAATTAAAGCCTTCACATGGCAGAATAAAAAGCTGGGTTTAACTTTCTTGACTTTTTGTTGTTGTTGTTGTGAATAGAGACATAGGAAGAGATTTACACAAACAAGACTTTGAGAAGGTGGAGTAACGTGTTCTGGGGGCATGGCCAACCTGCTGGGTGGCCACTGTCCTGTGAGGGGCCAGGCCCTGCACCGGGGTTGCATTTAGCAGTAGCCTGTTGGGAAAGAAATGTCATTCATTCCCTGTGCCGGCTCCTGGAGAAGAGGTGATAAAAGTGTGGGAGAAAGGCTGAGATGTCAACAAGTAGGATGCCCTGGGGGAGAAAATGGTGTGCATAGATCAGCACAGGCCCTTCTGGCACGCTGAGCCACGCAGAAGGACTTGTGAAACGGGGCCCCGCCAGCGCGGATCATGGTGAGCTGCACCGGGATGATGGAAGGAATGTCCAGCGCCAGCCGGAGCGGGCAGAGCTACCAGTAGGTCTGTTACCCCTTCTCTCCACACACCTCTGCTCTCTCCCACTGTTGTGCAGTGAGTCAATGGAGTCTGGTGAGAGGGGGAGGTAAAACTGCTGTGACACGGTGCAGGTTCCCAGCTCCTACCAGCCGGGAAGCAGCCTGGCTATCCTGAAGGGAAACCAGTGGCCCAGGGAGCCCTGAGCCTCGCCACTGAAACCAGCCGCCCCTTGCCTGCAGCGTTAGCACCTCCCAGGCAGGTTTTGTGCAGACCTGGCAGGATGCTGTCTCCAAGGCAGGCGGCTCGATCCTGCCTTCCACAGAAGTCACTGATAGACACGATGACTTCAGTCGTACAGAATAAACACATCTGGTTTGCAAGACGTGGCTTGTGTTACATCCAAGGGATTCCTCCTGGAGCCCATCACCATACTATCTGACTATGGGAAAAATGTACAGAACCTGCAGCAAATGCTGTTAAGGTAAAATCGTTTTGCCCCATCCCCTGTAGAAATTCCAGGGCCTCGTTCCCTCACTCTGCCCCAGGAACATGAGCTTCATCCTAGTCAAGAATCAGGTTGTGCTAGAAGACACGCAGCTGAGGGCAGGGGATATACCAAACGAAACAAAAACAAACAAACAGAAAACCCCTATAAAAACAAAAGCCACACAAATAGCTGACAGAGGAAAAAAACTCCAAAAGAATTAAATAAACTACAACCTACCAATAACAATGGTTCACTTGTTTCCATTGGTTTCATCTCTACAAAATTCAAGTTAGAAGTCGGAATCGTGCAGCTCCGCTCAGTGCTGGGAGGGTGAAGTCAGCCTCAACCTGTAGCATTGAGGCCCCCCTCCCCTGCCCCCCCTCCAAACAAACACTACATCGAAGGGAAAAACAAAGGAAAAAAGTAAAAATTAAAAAAAAGAAGAGAAAAAAAATGAATTGCACACAATAAACCGTATCTAAGGGCTGGCCAGAAGGCAGGTGAGCCCCAGCCCCTGGCATCGGTGGCTTCTCCTTTGTTCTATCTCTAGCAATAACCTTTACAGGAAAAATACTGTACAGCTGCTGGTTTTTATCTTTTTTTTGCCTTTTGCAACATTCTCTGCACATTCTGTCCCCACACTGACACAGCTGAGCTGCTGCCTTAGAGCCGGGCCTGAGCCGCACCACGTCCTTAGGGAAAGAATTAAAGGGAGGAAAAAAACCCAACCTAAACTTCTTGAGGCCTTTATCTGTTCACGGGGGGAAACAGGATCCCTTGGAGCTGGGGGGGCCTGCATGGTGTTTGTTAGGAAAAAAAGAAGTAGGTATTTTATGTAAAAAGGACAAATTTCAGACACCAGGAACCTTCTGCTAGGCTGGAATACTTACAAACTGGCGCTGAAATAACTAGCAGTTAACTCATACAGCTAGTCCTTCTGGAGCCCAGGGGTGTGGAGACAAGCCCTCGCTCAGACTCAAGTCAAACAGCTACTGTCCCACCTGCCAGAGTCCAGGCAGTATCCTGTAGTGTGTGCTCCCAGCCTGGGCTGGGGAAAGGGAGCAGGGAAGAGCTCATCACCAGGGGAAGCCCAAGCCGCTGGATGTGGCAGGTTTCAACACAGTAGAGTTGCATTTGCTTATGCAGTGCCCAAGCTATTGGCCCTACTTGTCAGAATTTATCAGCACGGCACCAGAAATACTTTAATTCTTAGCTGGATTATACCTGCCCTCAGCTAGCATCTCCCCCATCTTCAGTTCTCGGTGCTGCATGGGTTGCAGCAGCCTCATGTTTTGTAGCTGCAAAAACCAAGATGGGGCCAATAGCCATAGACCAGCAGTGTCCCTCCTCCCACCCAGTGCTAAGCAAGAGACCCCCCCACCCAGTCTGAACAGGACATCCCACAGTGGGGTCCTGAATATGTGCTGCCTTCGCCTCCCTCTTCAGCAGTGCCTTCACCCTCTCCCAGAGTCAGCAGAACATCGAGTCCATGCAGACAGACAACAGGCTTGCCCATCTGCAGCGAAAGGCTGGGGACGAGGGCTTGGGGACCGGGGACATACCTGTCACTGCACAACTGCTTGGTCAGAGAGCAAGTAGTTTTCAAGGCTGCTTTAACGGCTTAGCACGCTCTTCTGTGAGCACGGTGCTCCCTGTGCTGCACCGCGGGACAGTGTCAGCTCACAGCCTCCTGAGATGGGGATACTGAAGCACCACAAAAACGCCTCACCCTCAACAGAGAGGAAGCACCTGGGAGTTGGGATGAGATGGAACTGGATGGGAGATTAACCCCCGTCCTCCAGTGTGACAGACCCTTTAACCGCCTGCTGTGCTCTTCCCAAGTTACTTCAGCTAAATTCCCTACAGGCAGAACAGCAGGGATGAGGAGAGGTGTCCTACAGAGAAAGTAAGTGTAGACTGAGAAAGGTTTTACAATATAAATAGCATTCAAAATTATTATCATTAATAGTAAAAAGGATCTGGAAGAACAGAGGAGTGTCCCATTCCCACCCCTGCTCATTCATTAATGCGTCCTCATTTATGTGACAATAAATACCCACTCCCACCCTTGCTGCCTGATGCCATTCATTTAATGCTGGAGAAAGAAGGGGGGAGGGGTGGAGAGAGAGAGAGAGCAAACACCCCTCACCCCTCCTTCCCACCCGCAAAGCTGAGCTACTTGTCTTTGTGACACCAATTCCTTGCGTGTTATATATGTGTGTGTGTGTGTATGTTATATAGAGAGACACACACACAAATATATAGGTCTAAAATTCATTACCTGTTGTTCCCACCCACCCCCCTCCAAGAAGTGGAGATTATTATTAATATCGTACAACTGAAAACATGGAAAAATAAAACCCAGAAAGAAAAATGGGGGGGATAGAGCCCCACCCGTAACAAAGGGTCCCCAGATGGGCACAGGCCCCACGCACCATGCAGGGAGCAAGGAAAAGCAGCCGGTACCCTCAAGGTTCACGTCCATATAAAAGGGTATTTCATGCTGCTTCCTGCCCCCGTGTTCTGTGATTGCAGAATGAAGGGATGCAGCACCAGTCCTGCTGCCAACCTGTCTCTTACAGGGCCTGAGGAGGAGCGTGGGTTTCCTTCCTTCCTCTCTCTCGTGTGTGTGGCATGGAGTTTGTTTTCCACTTGCCATCCCAATCTTTGTTCTTGCCTCATAAGGGGTCCTCTTAGTAATTCTGTGTAAGAGCAAAACCAAACCACTGCCGCCGTTGTCTCTAAGATTAAGGAGAAGCTGCTGGAGTGACAGTAGAGGCTGGGGCAGCAGCTGGAGCTGGAGCAGGAGCTGGGGCTGGAGTAAGGGCTTGCTCGCCCTGTGGCCTGGAAGCATCGCCCTGGTCTGTGGAAGAAGCAGCCTCCTCTGGTTCTCCATCTTCTTTAGTGGCCAGGCCCTCAGGGTCAGGCAGCGATTCCTCAGAATCTGTGTTCAGGTCTTCCTCTTCATCATCCTCTTCATCATCATCATCGTCATCCTCCTCTTCATCATCCTCCTCTTCTTCATTCATTTCTTCCTCATCATCCTCTTCATCCTCTTGGGAAGAGTCATCCTCGTCCTCCACATCACCGGAGCCAGACGCCACTGCCCCCCTCTCCTGAGGTGCAGTCCCGGCTCTGCTCGGTGACGGACCTTCAGTGACTTCTGACTGCTTCTTGCTGAGGTCCAGGGAATCATTGAGGCCCACACCAGCTGCGTTCTGCAGGAAGAAGAGGGAGCTGTTGTTGTCAGTGCTGAGGTTGAGGGAGCTGTCCAGGTTGATGGAAGAGTTCTGGATGTCGTACTCAAGAGTGGAGTGGGCAAGGCCCTCGGGGCCAGGAGAGATGGCAGGAAGCTCCCCTCGCTCCTGCTTCTCATGTTTGCGCTTGTGCGAGTCCATCTGTGACATGCCCACCACTGTGTGTTTGCAGCCAGGGTAGGTGCAGTGGAAGTGGGAGCACTTGAGTTTGTACTTGCAGTCAGGCACCTCGCAGTCCACACTGGAGCTGAACTGGCAGAAGCCAGCAGCACTGATGACGTCCTGCTTGCCGTGGTGCTTACGGTGGGCTGTCACCTTAGTGCTGTCAGTGCAGCGGAAGCCACAGCGCAGACAGTGGAAGTGTGTGCTATTGCCAGAGAACTGACAGTCTGGGAAGTTGCAACTCAGTGAAGACTTGAAGCGTTTGAAATCATCCAATACCAGGTTGTCAACACGATCGTGATGCTGGGCGTGCTTGTACATGTGGGTACGGCCACAGAACTTGTAGCCACAATTCTCCCGCGTGCAGTGGTAGTGGGTAACCTTGAGAGAGAATTGGCAGCTGGAGTCCTTGCAGTCCTCGTAGAGGTCATAGCGCCGAAATCCCTCCAGCATCATCCCTTCGTCCAGCATCTTGCGGGAGGATGCAGTCTTGCGGCGCTTGCCAAACGGGGACATGTCCTCAATGATCCAGAAACGCTTTTTGGCCCCTGAGGCAGTTGGCATAGTGATGGTATTCCCTAGGGAGAAAAAGCAAAGAGTGGTGTTGCTGACAGCCAGGTCTCTCTTCATCTCCCAACCATCCTGTCAAGGTCTGTGTTTGCCAGGACACAATGCTGCAACTGCTCCCACCCAGCGGCTCAGCCCTCAAAAGCTTTACGGAAGCCTGAACTCTGGGAATGTGGGCTGGCTGATGCCTGTTGGACATCGCTTCCTCAATTTCCAGCATATCCCACCTTGTCTCTAACTGGTGCTCCGGTATACCTGATATTGTGCAAGTGCTGATGATTGCTTCTCTGTTTTGTTACTCTCTCAGTTTCTTCTGCTGCTTGGTTAATCTCTAGTCCTATTTTCCTAAAGTCAGACTTTAATACGGAGGAGCTGGCTTGTTCCAGTCCAAGGCCTGAAGTGTGTTAACTGGACTGAAGTGGCAGAAGAGTTTAACATGCTAAAAACTGGTACGTGTATACTATCCCCTATCCAGGCTCTTGTAACACACTGCAATTGCCAAGGACAGGGAGGAAGTGAGGAAGGATCCCATGCGTGATTAAAACTGCAAGGGGGGGAATTTATAGAAATAGGATGGACTTTGGCCAGGAGACTGCAACATCCCTCACTGTAATGAGCCTACATATTACGATGAGTGCACTTAGAAAGACAGATGGACAGATGTTCAATGGGGCTAATTCTCATCATCACTAGCCAGTGGACTCTGAGAGAAAATACCAGTTCTGCAGCTTTCCCTTGGGTCTCAAAAATCACATGATGCCCCTAGTAAATAAAGAGCCCTCATCCATCTTCCACTTTCATTCACAGGGCCAGCATAACTGGCTAGTGCTCACGTCCCCTAGGATCAAGCTGACATCAAGGACTCGACCTCATTATATCTATTAACTTTTTTTTCTTCTCTGCTTGCTGTTTCCAGAATCAACCCACAATCTCCAGTATCAACATGCAGCACAGACGAGGTTGGAGGCAAGAATTTCTCACCAGGTGCAGAACTGTGAGTGTAATTGGAAATTATAGCTTGAAACTAAAACATACTTTTTTGTTGTTGTTGTTTTGCCTCTCCTCCTGCTGAAACTGCCATCCTCTGAAAAAGAGGCATGATTTGTGACACACAGTGCCTGGGGCCTGAAAACCCAGAGCAGCTTGCATCCTTGTCTCGGCAGCTGAAGAAACACTCATCTCTTTGACTGTTGTAGAATTGTTTTCTTTTCTGGCTGATAAGCAGGTATTAAATGTGATGAATGCTATTTTTGCCACATCTGGCCCTTCCAAAGACAACCCTTCTAGAGAATGGGAGGGTATCATTGAAGGGAGCCTCCAGAAGTTAAACTGGGGCTGTACTGAAAGGGAGAAGTCAATGAAATGGCAGCAGCAACCTAATCCCTTTGGTGGCCCTTGGCATGGCCAGGCTATACAGACTGCAGGATAAGCAAGGAACAAAAGACTTTTCACACCCATTCATTCCATGGCACTTCTGCTCAGGCTGCAAGTAAAGACACCAGCTTGGGGCATCCCTGGTGAGACCATCTTAGTGACATGTGGCTGGTGGAATCTGCATGTTAAGGCGAATTTAACCAGCTACCAGTGAAAGAATAACTTCCTGTCACTGTGGATTTTAAATTAGCAAGCTTTAGCTACAGGATCTGTGACCAATTAACTCTCTGCTCTCCCCAGAAACATCTGGTACTGTAAAATCTAGTTCTCTGCTCCCAGGGCACCAGTATGAGTGCCTCCCTGGATGGACAAACCACTGCTATCCAGAACAACCCCTTCTTTAAGATCAGTTACAGCCAAATCATCAAGTCTTTTATCCTTGGTATGAATGCTCATCTTGTCTGGCTCCAGACAGCAATATGGGATAAGCCATCTTAGGGGAAAGACTCTGCATGGGAAATAAGTATAATTTAGATTTTACCTGTTCTAAGCTCAGTGTGGCTGCCCAGCTTTTACACCAGTTCAAACAGATGGGCTTAAAACTTAGTGAGACCAATTCTGTTTCCTCAGACAGGCAGTTTCAGCACAAGCGCATGGAAAAGAGCAATGAGAACCTGGTACACCCTCCTGCTTTAGCTACCAGACAGTGTTCAGTCCCTAGCACCCACTGAAGATTTACAGGCCTCAGCAACTGTAAGCCCAAGCAATTCTCAATGGTAAGTGCATTCCATAAGCTGGTCTTTTTAACTACTAATAATGCAAACATCCATAAAACTATACAAAGGTAAAAAGAAACTTAAAAATGTATCATTAGAGGAAAGCACAGCACAAGCCCAGAATGTTTCAGGTTCATGCAAATCATTGAAGAAAAAATGAAGCAAAAATACAGTTTCTTGTGAATTTTGTTCACTGGAACACACTCCTCTGGACAGGGCAAAGGATTCTTCTCCTGCCAAATCCATGAGTAAAATCCATGACCTTCAAAGTGCAGTTGGTCCTCCAGCCACACTCCCAACCATTTACCTTGGATTTGTTCATTACTAAAACTGGCAGGAAGAATGACTGGGACATTTGTAGGCTGCCAGAATCCTCTTCAGTGTGAACTTTAAGCACAAATATGCCCTTAATTAACTAGAAAAGAGCTGGGAGTTGGGAAAAGAAGCCAAAACCGAGACACACCCTAAAAACCATTCCCAGCTGGAATGAGAATCCCCAGCCTGAGACATCTCTGATCTTAGTCACACATGGGAAACATGGCAGCTTAAAACTAAAACTCTCGATGGATTTTCTGCAGCTGTTAAGAGCAGATATAAATAACAGTGAGTGTGAGAAACAGCCTGAGCTGTCTGATGATGTCATCACAGTGACACTGCCTGCACCTCACTCTGTTAGTGGTGCTGGGGGGAGCAGCCCTCAGTTTTATGGCTTCATGTAGGGATAGGAAGCAGTGAAGTGTAAAAGATCAATAAAAACAGGGGAACTGGGTACCTTGTCAGACATTTACCTGCTGTGCGCAGCAGACCATGGTAGGTATGGGGCTGGGTGGCCTGGAAGAGCTAAACAAGAATCCCAAGTCCCATTAATGCTACATGAGCAAAAGTTTCCTTTATGGCCGCCCTGCTGTTACCAAGAGGCTGAAAGTGCATGTTAACTTTGCCTTTTGTTAGATTTTTCTCATCATTTGGAACTGGTGGCGATTTCTCTCAGGTGGATACCTGATGTGTCTCAGTGGTTTGCTGTGGTTTTGGTCATCCTTTGTAGCTGTAGCTATTGTGTCAGCAGACAAAAGGAGAGGTGTGGAAGGGCCATGGATAAAGTTAAATAAGACACAGAGTGATGTATGGCTTTTTACTGACCCAAAGGTGCAGAGAAAACGTGGGCAGGGTGAGTGGGGAAGGAGATGGGCAGAGGACACCAAGAGAGAAAGCAAAGAAGTGTTACCTGCTGCATCCTGAACTAAGGGAACGTCACTTTTTACTGGAGTTGGAGTGGCAATGATGGGCGAAAACCCAGTGGTGCTGGCGGCAGGCATGACAATGCCTCTGCTGGATCCAAGAGTGGCACTGAGCAGAGAGTATGAGAGACAAGATGGAGAGAAGAGATAGGGGAGGGTGGGAAGGGGAGACCTAAGCAGGGCTTGTGAGAAAGATGGAGGCAGAGATGGTGGCTGAGGTTGTGGTGCAGTATGGGTACCATCATCGGCAGCAGCAGTAGCAGTAGAAGGAACCAGGCAGCCTGGAGAATGTGGAGAGAAAAAAAGCAGAAAAAAAGGAGAAAAAGACCCAAACCAACAAAAAATAAAACAACAACAAAAAAAAAAAACCCAAACCAAAACAAGAAACAAAAGAACTGAAATGAGAACCCAAGAGCAGAAGCAATATGATGAAAATGGAAAATACATTCACAAATGTATGAAACAGAACTGTAACAGAGAAGAAACAGAAGGTGAGGAACTGACAGCATCAGGAAGAGGAGGGTTGTCTCTGCACAAGGTAGGGTGGCTTTAGTGGCATGGGGGGAGAAATTCCTTGTTCATGTACATAGTGCCAGCTCATACAACTAACAGCTGCAAGGCTGGTCTTACACTTTGGGTGGGTGGTGGTGCTCCCTTGGATAGCAGCTGGGGGCTGTGTCGCAGACAGTTGCTGACAGAGTGCCAGGAACCATTGTCCCACCAGGACTCGGGGGGAGCTTTAATGCCATGGGACAACCACTGTCGTGACCCAGCAGGGTTCACACATATGGTCAGGTATAGGATAACCTTTATCTAACTGGTATGGAGAAGAAAAGCAGGGAAATGTTACAAAACTAACTCAGTGAGGCAGCCTATGTAGAATATAACACTTAACCATGGGAAGGGCAGCTAAGAGATCCCTGGATCACCACTAGATGATAACAGAACTCATAAAAGCTATCTGACTGCTGAGAAGATAACCCCCTAACAAAGGGCAGTGGGAGATGGCTACACATTATCCTAGCAAAAAGAGGGGATGATGGAGGTCTCTTCTGAGCAGCACTGCACAGAGGGGGAGCAGGGGAGCTCAGTGAGCTGCTTTTATGTGCTGCTTTCTGAAGATGTGGTAGTGTTTTTTCCCCTGTGTATACAGTATTTGCTATTGTACAGTCTTTCTGTACCTCAGTTGTATAGGAAAGTGCCTGACTACAGATGCTGCACAAGGAAATACATAAAGATACCAGGGGAAATGCCAAGTACAGAAGAGGCCCAGAACTATTTTTCTTTCAAATTCTCTTATCCAAGACAGAGGAAAAAACCTCTCTTCAGGGGAGAAAAGATATGCTGTTAGTTCATGGATGCTTGAGGTGTGCATTTTGATGGATCTCTTCTCAGAAATGGTGGAGGGAGCCAGGTTAGTATGAGGCACTACTGTGAAGCTGGTACAGGTCATATTTTAAGGTGTAATTGTTCTCTGGCCTCTCTTCCTGAGTTTATCTGCTGAGAGATGAAGCAACTGAGGATCCATTTCATCCCACCCCTTCTCTCTTACCTGCTGATGTACTTTCGTTGCCTACTGGAGTGCTGGAGCAGCTGCGGTCCATATTGGAAGATTCAGAGGAGATACCCCCAGGGCTGCAGCCAGTGTAATCCATGTACTCATCTGTTTCAGTGTCCATCATGCTTGGGGGTCCCTGAAAGGAAGCTGGGGTTCCTGATGAGGCTGGGCTGGGTGCCATGCTGCCAACCTGGGGGAGATTTTCATTTCTTGGAGTGTGGCCAATAACCTGCAGCAAGAACACAGGACAGGGACTTTCACACCAAAAGCAAGATGCCAAGACCAAAACCATCTGTCTGCACGTTTATTTCCCTCTGTCACAGTTCAGGAGGGAACACGCCCGTGAGTGGAACCCATGGCACGGTGGCTGGGAGCATGAATCTTCCTTCCCTGGGAGCTCAGAGCATTAAACTTGGCACATGGATCCTGGTATGTGAATTGTGATGTGCTCAGAGGCTGGGAGCATTAATCTTGGCACCAGCATCCTGGTGTGTGGATTCCGATGCATTCAAAAACAGGAGGTGTTAATCTTGGCATTGCTACCTTACCGTGTAGGTCCTGCTGCATTTAGAGACTGGAAATACGACTGCAGACACGACTCTCCTAGTGCCTGCATGCTGAGACACTGCAACAGGGGCACAGAGGCTGAAACCAGTGGTGGAGGTGTGTGCTGTGGTCACACGCAGCTGCTCCGGCCTGGCCTGGCCATCTCTGGTTACCTGGGAGGTAGCCAGCAGCACTGGATAGCCAAACTCACCACTAAGGCATGGGGAAAACTGAAGGTAGAACATCTGAATGCACAAAGGCAGAGCAGTGATCTGATTAGCTCTGCCACATGCTCTGATTTGTGCTTTCATCCCTGTTTTGTTTGCTGGACTGTTCTCAGTTATGTGTTAAGGGAAGATGCAACTGCATCGCTCTGCTGCTTCCTGAGAGAGGACAAGGAGCGCCCTAAACTAACTCCAAATCAATAAGGGAAGAAAAATGTCAACACTGGTATTTCTCCCATCCTAGGTGGAAGCAGCAAATAATTCTTTATGTGCAACAGGAAATGTTTGCTTTAACCAGCATGTTCAATTCTTCCACATCCTAAGCACTTTATTTTAATAAACCAATTGGTGTATGTTGAGAGAGCAGGGAGGGAGGGCAAGTTGTTTTAGTGTTCTCCATTTTTTATCTCCATAATTCACAAGGAAAAGCTGTTTACACGAAGTAATGCTTTGATGTCTATGCTTCCTCTTACTGTGCAGTCCAACCAGGTAAAGGTACCTTGGGTGAACTCACGTATCCCAGCTGCATCCCCCAGTGCTATATTTATCTGCATTTGAGAGAGTCTGGGTACAAACGTCTAAGGCAGTTCTGGAGCAAGCAACCAAAGGGACCGATATTACATGCACATCTACAGCTTAAATAACTAGTGAGTCACCTGAGTAGGAACACGATCAAAGTTCTTCCCCAGCATCCTTCTCATGTGCTTTCTGGCGTGGGATGTCATTTGGTGCTTGAGCAGGAAGGAGAACTGGCAGCCTTCACGAATGCAGTGGAAGTGGCTGTTCACCTGGTTGTATTTGCAACCTACAAACACAAAACCATCATATGTAGTACATGGAAGGTATCAAGAAGGGACGGGACTGCAGGGAAGATGATCTGGAAACAGGACAGGGCTGCTGCTACATGGATTTCTAGTGGAAGACTATCAGGGGTCATGGGTTCTTCAGGAACAGTCTTGAATGAGACAAAACATGGTATTTTGCATGCTGAGGAACTGCAGGAGGGGATTACAGTGTACACGGGTTTAAGAAGTGAGACTGGTCCCATCCTTCTTCATTTTGTTGTAAAGAAAGGAACATTACTATTACATCTGCTAGTGCCTAACACTCTCCAATCTTAGCTCACACCTCTTCCTTACAAAGAGAACAGAACCAAGACATTTAACTGTATTGTAGAGGTTACAATCAAAAATACATGCTCAGATTGGAAATGAAAAGTTCTTTTTCTCTTTTTTCCCCTACCTATGCTCTCAGTACAGCAGTTCAACAGTGCTGGCTCTGGACAGTCTATACTCTCTGGTCAGATAGAAACGAGCCAGGAAGTGTTTACTGCCACTCCAAATTTGTTGTGTAATAGGGGCAGCTACCCAGCAACAAGCAATTTCTATGGGTTCTGACATCCCGTATGCGACACGTTTTGTGCCTCGTGGATCGTGCCATGCATGCTGGGAGTTTGTGTATCTCATTAATGGACAATCCTCAACAGCCACATTCTATAGCTGACAGATAATGGCTTCTTATAGTTAAAACACAGCTCTATCAGGTTCTGTCTGTTCTCCATCATCCCTTGGCCATACCCTTACAGACCTGTACAGACCTACAGACAGGCTCAGTTTTACTCATGTAGCTACACCCATCCCCCTGTACTTACACATGTGGGTATTTTTCATTTATCTGTTTCTCCCTCCCCATCCATACATGCGTGTATGATACTTATACATGCACAAACACATGTATTAAAGAAAAATCTATTGTATATGTTTGTTCTGAAACAGTCACAGCCCTTAAAGCAAGCCAGTGCTTTCTGCACCTGATGTATATATATATAGAGATATAGATACACACACATAAAAAGGCTGGAGATGTACAGAGAAGCAGACATGTATTTACATGTTGATGTAGCCATCTAGACCTACACAAACACATCCAGCTACACCATCCCATCGTGCTGCCTGTATCTAAACAGAAAAAGACTAAAACATATGCTGGCTAAACATGTTTATGGCATGGCAACCCAACCTATAGGCAGATGTCCACACTGCTGGATGCATGCACCCCATCGCTCCCCAAACTAAACACTGCTGACACATGCACAGCCAAGCAGCTCCCGGATCACCCAGCCCATGTTTAGTGTTTTAGGCACATGCCAAGTTTATGTTTGTTTAGGTATTGCACTCCCCCACAGCACCACCTCATTCGCCCTCCCCATCCCCTTGTGCTGTTCTCTGGGATGGAGAACAAACAGTGCTGGCGGGACTGAAACACTATCAGCAAAGGGCAGGTGAAGGCTCGCCTGTTGCCAGGGCACCCGTGTAGGCTGGGTGTCATGTATCATTGTCCTGCTTTGTCTAGCTCTTGCTATCACCTGAAACACCTAAAGTTGAGTAAATACCAGCAACTGCTGAATCTACTGACATGTGCAAATGAGACCTTGGTAAGTACTGGCCGCAGCATGTTGACACTCAGTACCCTGGTTACCACAAACAAGCTGCCATTTGGGTACAAATTCTTGATTAAAAGAAAGCTGCAAAGAAAAGTCTGTTTCTGGCTGTTTCCCTGCAGTGGGAGAGAACAGCACCCAGAAGTGTTATCCTGAGCCTTGGTTTGCTCCAGCTTCAGTTCCAAGGGGCTGGGTCTGTGATACTGTTAAGCCAAAACACAAGTTGAAGAGTTAAGTGAACCATGGCAGCTCAGGACAGAGTTCTGCAGGAGCTCTCTTTAGGGATTCCCCCTAAGTTCAGAGCCCTGGCTTCCAGCTCTAGCTACCTCCCTGGGAATGCATTCCACTTTCTGTTGTTGTGTGTTTGACCAGCTTTACACTGGAGGCACTCGGATTTAATAACTACTGCCCTGCTGCTAATAGTGTTGGCAAGTGGGCAAGCCACAGTGTGAGGCTGTGCCACAATCTCAGGTGTTTCCTTAGGCCGTGCTGTGGTGGGAGGCTGGCACAAAGACACAGCACTGCATTCCCTGCTGCTCACAACTGGCTGTGGACAATGGCTTCAGAGGAGTAGTTTATGGAATGTTCTTCTTCATACCTCAATCTCTGGTTATTTCCCCTTTGTCTTTCAATGTCCTGCCCTGGCAATGGCTAATAAAAATAAAGTAAGTTTTCATCTGAAGCTGCCTGGAACTAGGCAAAGCAGCAGCTTTCTTGATGTAGGAAGACTTCCACACAAGGCACTCATTAGAATAAGCATTTCCCTTATGCCTTTTATTACTGCTAAAAGCACTCTTAAACTCCACCCAACACAAGTATTAGGCCCAAAAGACTACAAAGTGCAAAAAAAATCCCCAAACAAAAAGGCCTTGCCAATGACCTATAAAGCAAAACTAAGGGGAAGCTGTACTTCCAGACAAATATATATATATACACACACATATAAAATCCTCTGTATTATCATTTCTATGCATTTAACTGGGTCTATTTGGGAAAATATGCTTCAGCTACAGCAGATCAGGAACTGCTTTTTGTTTCATTCACTCTCTTGTTCAGCACTTTAATGACCAAATACACCTTAAGCATAACTTGTAGGCTTTAACTCGCAGTGTTCTTAGGCGGGACATGGGACAGCCCACACGAGGAAGATGATGGGGGAAGAGAAGACAACTCACCCAGTCTGCCACACTCCTCTCGCTTGGTAAAATACTTGAAGCCGTTGGCTGCCCTTCTCTCTGCCTTCTCATGTTTTTTCACATGCCAGGGCAGCTTGGTGGTGATGTTAGTCACGAAGTAGCAGCCAGGACGAAGACAGTGGTAATGCCCTCGCATCCTGAATTCACAGTGCTGGAGAGGAGCAGACAGGCTGTTTTAAGCACATCTAAACCAAATGCACTCCCATCTGCTGCTACTGATGCTATCCCTCTGAGACATGAGAGAGCCCTGAACTCAAACTCTAGGTCCCATCCGTGTTATCATCTTCCACAAGCTGCAATACAGCCATGCACCCTGTCATGTACTTTGTATTGCCATGGCGTTATTCTACGTTGAGATACCCCAACCCTAACTTGTGGCTTTCCCTGGTATTCATCATAGATTTTTACTGTATTCCATTTTGTGTCTCAGATCATTCTAGTTACCTTGTCCAGTTCACCCAAGCAGAGGAAACATCCAAACACCTGCAATTTGTTAGAAACCAAACATTTTCCTAGCCCCTTCCATGGTTCTGTAGTTAGACCAGGAATGAGACACTCCACCTCACTTCCTGTTGAGCAGTCTACTTGCTCTTTCTCATTCTTCTCCCACACACATACTTCAGGGTGGAAGATTGCTTTTGAACTGCTCTTACCTGGTTTGGACAGAGACACTGCAGTGAATAGTAAGCAAACTGGTCTCGCACATTCACCAGATTATTATTGGGGTTGATGTGGTCCAGGCAGTGGGATTCTGCTTTGCCCGAGGTTTTGCACACGTACTTGCAGTTCCCAAAGAGACAGTGGAAGTGGAATTTGTTGGCGTACTTGCAGTCCGTTGCCAGGCAGGGATCACTGGAACACATCCAACACCCCATCATCACCCTCACTCATTTCATACATTGGTTTCTTTGACAAAATTTAATTCAGGGGAGCCCAGCTGAAGCCTCTGCTCCAAACATGGCCTACAGATTGCCCACAACCACCTTCCTCTTTCCTAAAACTGATGCTGGCAGTGCCACTGCAATTCCACCAAGCCAGAGCGCTTTCTGATTCAGATTACTGAAATACAGCAGTGCACGGTGGGTGCTGTAGTCTCCAAGGGCCACACTTGCAATTTAAAGCTCTCAAGATCCACACAGGTGCTGTTTCTCCCTTTCTGCTTACATTTGCCTCAGTGGATTCAGACACTTTCTCTCATCTCAGTTTTGTCTAACTAACTGAAATGAAACTCTTGGGCAAGCACACTGCAAGATGCCAGGGCTTCCCTTGATTAGACACCATCAGGAGTGGCCTATTTAATTAGTTAAATGGTTTTGATACATTACTCCCCCCACAATTCCATGGATTTCTGGCTGCACAGAGGTCAGATCAGAGGTAGGTGAACATTGATCTCTTGGATCCCAAGCACTGTACCAAATGATACCTACTCAGTTATGTGAAACTGAATTAATACACTTCTTTGAAAGCAACTGACTGTCAATACATGACCCTGAGACTAAGACTCCAGCAGCCTGAATCATTAAACAGCAATGCCTAAGCTGAGCCTGGACTCCTGCGTAAACCACAGAACTTCTGTACCTCTTTCTTTCTGTCTATGCAACAGAAATAACACCCAACACTGTGAAACTTCTTTCATGTTTGAAAAGAAGTTCAGCAAGGTACATTTCCTCCTGCCAGACGCCTCCCCTCTGAATTACTCTGTAAATCAACACTACAAAACCCGAGGCACAGGATTTAAAGAGACTCATTACACTTGTACAGAAGTTCAGCCAGGACAGGAAAACTTGGAGATCTGAAATGAGGGACAATTGCTCCCTATTCCCTGAGCTGCTGAGAGACCCATTCCTGACAATCAGAGTCCAAGCACTTGAGCTCCCTCCATTACCTGACCCCACCATCTTCACTGAATAAAATGAATGAAGGTCAGTTACACTGAGTTCCAGCTGGCATTCCCAGGAAGAGCTTACTGGGGACAAACCCAGGAGAAATGCAGCAACCTTCCCTTTCAGCTGTGTGTAAACATCTACTCTTAGTTCTGTGTACTTTGCTGCAGTAACACCTCACCTTTGCATAACTGAGCTCTCCACTGCCCACTGATTTTTGCTCAACTACAGAAACTCACAGCAAGTCCCTGCAGCAAGATCTGGCCTCGGGCTACTCAGGTTTGGATGCTTAAAACATGAAAGATGTTGTGCTTCCTCTGTGGCCTTCAGTGTCAAAAACACTGCGAAGACACCTGTATTTCTGTGCACCTCTTCTGAGGTATAAAAAAAAGGCTTCAGTGATATCTCAGCAAGTTTATGTCTCCTCTAATCTCCCACCTAAAAGTACTCCCAGATATACTCATCAATCCTGCTTTTTCTCCTAGGAAAACTAAGGCATTTTCTAGACTTTGTACAAGTAAATTTTCTGTGAGATAAAGCCCAGAAAGACAGAAGGTGTCTCAGTGGGTCAGTACAGATGTAGCACTACAGCTTTGAGGAGTGGTACAGAGGGGACTGCAAGGCTGGAGAGGACATAAGGAGGAAAGCAGCATCTACAACTTACTTCTCCTGGAACTGGAGAAATCCGGGTTTGACCTGAGGCTTGGCATTCTCCAGGGAAGTAGTTGCCAAGGGTGAAGTTGCCAGGTTAGGCACTGATGCTGGGATCTGAGGCATCTGGGGTATAGTTGAAGCCAGCTGCTTCCAAGCTAGCAGTGTGGGGGCAGAGGGCACGGTGGTTGGACTTGGAGTGGGCACATCGAGGGCTGGAGCGCTTGCCATGGTGACAGAAGTAGCAGATGGTGATGAAGGGGCCAGTGAAGGCTTATTCTCAGCAGTGGTTGAGAAGGGAGACTCGGAGTTACTTTTCACAGTTCCACCCTCAGTTCGGAAGTGAAAACTGCAAAAAGACAGAGTAATGGAAATTTACAACAGGGAGAATTCCCAGGATCCCACCCTTCCTTTGCTAGTCCCCTCACTGTAAGAGTGGAAAGGTATCTTAAACTCATTCTTCACTCAAGAGACATCTGGAGTTCTGAGCTTGTCCAGCCTCTATAACACAGACTGTATCCTCTAACCTATATGTCTGGTTACCGAACTCTGGGCTGGCTGCTGCTTTCCAAAACGATGTGAAATGAGGAAGGGTTTACAATACAAGAACATGGCAAGGTGAGGAGGAGGGTGCTGTTGGGCTGGACAGTTTGACTGCTTCATTTCAAGATCCTTATCCACATGCTTTGAACTTTTAAAACCATATACACTAAGGGCTAGGGAAAACTTGTTAGGAGAGATTCGTCATGACAAGACAATGAACAAATAAAACGCTTTCTACACTGCAGTGATGGGGAGGTGTCTACTCCCCATAAAAGTCTATATCCACAAAAAGTCTATATCCAGTGACAATGATAGGGTTTACAGGCTCCTCCCCCTCCCATATATTTTTTTGGATGGTATATATATGTGCTGTGAGAAATCTGGGTCTCCTTGAACACACGGTCTGTCAAGTAGGCTATGGAAGAACACAAATGTCCAATTCTCAGCCTTGCCAACACTTTTTCGCAAGTTGAACACATTTATTGTGAAACAAATTGAAAGAGAACATGGTGTTCTGCAAAACTTTTAGCTGAGCACATTTACACAGGAAGCACATGGATGCCCAAACTGCTGCCCTTAGGACTGCCCACGTTCCTGCTCTTGAACAGAGGAGTTACTCAGGAAGGTCTCGTCCTGCAGTGTGTGTGATGTAGAGTTTTCCCAAGGTTTCCCAAAACTCTGCTACTTACTTGGCGTGCTTGATGGCTCCATCCAGGGTGCTGAAGAGGGCCCCACATTCCTCCACCACACAATGGAAGTGCACCTTGTGGAGGAAGTCACACTGTGCATCGCAGAAGTCCTTGGTACCAAACCTGCCCAAAGCAGACAAGCATCTTAGGGAAGAGCCCAACAGAGAAGGCATGTTGGAACAGACATATTCTGGTTTTCAGCTCTACTACCACTGTGTTTCTAATGCCACTGTTGCTGTTGCACAAACTGCTAGTGTTGTTACAGTTAGTGCCTGTTACACAGATCTGAACATGCAGAACAAGCACCTAATTTCTCTCCAATTGGACTTGACCAAGAAACTCCCATTTCTAGTGTGAGCAAAATGCAGAACTACTCTGAAACAAAACCTGAAAACCATTAAGTTCTTGAGCATCCATGTACAAAAGCCAAGGCTCTGAGAACGATCACAGGTTAGTAAAGGTAATCCAAGTAAAACAGGTCTTTGCTTTCTTTTCTTTCTCAGTTTACTGGGACTAACAGAAGGGAAGAAACAGCAGAGGTTCAAGGGAATCTAGATCCAGAACCCACCCACCCTCAACGTTAAAACAGGGTACTACATAGATGGAGAGATGAGGTATCATCCATATAGCAATTACAGCCTAGGATGCATAAATAGTGAAAAGCACAATCCCTGAAGTACCTAAGAAACAACCCTGCAAAGCAAACACCAGAGCAAAAGCCATCATCTAAGATATCCCTCTCATCATCATGGAAGAAATGGTCAAGAGGGCAAAACAAACTAAGCATGGTTTCACTGCTCATCCACTCCTGAGATGCTCTGGACTTAATAAGAGTAGCACAAATACACGTGATTTCAGAAAACTCCAGAATCACAGGGAATCATAGAATCATAGAATATGAATCTAGGAATCAAGTGAAAAACACTGGCAGGAAGGATCTGAAACTTAACAGAGGAATCTTGCATAATTAAGATACAACAAACTACAATTGCTCTGATGAGCAGGAAAGCAAGACACAAACAGCAGCCTGTGTGGTCCCAGGAGGGGCCTCCTACCAGTTTGAGAGTAAAGGAAAAGGAGGAAAACTTGTGCTGGAGAAGGAAGGTCAGTGGATATAGAATACATGCACTTAGTTAAGGCTTCCAGGGAGAAGATGAAGGTAAGTAAAGGTATGGTAGGAGATAAGAAACCAAGATACTGCAAGCTAAAGGGGCGCTTTTATCAGGGCCAAGAGATACTGCACTTAGTGGGAAGATCCAATGAAAATGAGAGGTCAAAAATGGCTGCTTTATGAAATTTGCTCTGGACAGGACAACTAAAGACAAAGCAGACAATTAGGGATAAAGTGAAGACCTTCCAGAAGAGCAGATAAAGGGACTGGTCGGAAAATACAGATATGCACAAAGCAGCCAGTCTGGATGATGTATGTCCTGAAGTGCAATGGAAATTAACTCCCAAACTGATTGCTTTTCTGTTTGCTGGTTTTTAAGCCATAGAGAAGAGGGAGGTATGGGAAATTGAAAACAAAAAAAGAATAATAGAAAAATCTAGATACTGATTCTTTCAGGGGAAAAAAAGACAAGTGATCTTTGGCAATTATCGTACCTCTAGCCTTAACTTCTCCTTCCAGTAAAGTAATGGAACAAATATTAAGAGGGAGGAGAAAATCATTAAACATCTAGAGGATAAAGGAACCATGAGCAATAAACAGCATCAGGATTATAAAGAATAAATCTTGCCAGACAAATTTAATTGCTTTTTTTGATAGAATTACAAAATTAGTGGACGAAGGGATGCAATATATTTGGATTTTAGTAAAGCATTTTGATACAGTCTTGCATATGCTTAGAATTAATTCAAATTGGCCTGGATGTGAATGCTACCTCATGGATTGCAAACTGGCTGAAGGACCATAAACAAAGGCTAATGACAAACAGCACTGAGCTCGTAGGAGGTATCCCGCGAACACCACATGGCTGACTTGGGTTAGGTCTGAGCTTATTTAACATCTTCATTAGTAATCTAGGAGAAGGAGTAAACAGCGTGTTAATGAAATTCAGAGAAGATACTAAACTGGGAGGAGTTGGCAACACCAGTGCCAAAAGGAGAAAAATAACACCAAGAGGCCTCACAAGATAAGGGAGAACGTTCAGAATACGAGAGTCCTGTTTGGAAGCACACAGCTAATACATCTGGGAGTGGGGGTGGTTTTATGCATGGGGGACTCAGGAGAGCATTAAAAGCAATCCTGTGTTACAGTGGTTGGTAAACATGATACATATACATTATGCAGTATAGATGCAAACCAGGTAGCACAATTGTAAGTTGCATATATGGGGGCAGAAAGCTTGTTAGGTCTGGTGCGGTGATGCAGGATGGACAGTCTGGGTCTGCACCCGTTCAAGGCACAACGAGAATACCAACAGCAATGACATGATCAGCAGGCTGAAGGGACTAATTTACAAAGTCAGATTAAAGGAAGTAAATAAGCTTGGGTAAATGTGATGCTAAAAGTCTGTGATTATCTGAAGGGGGTGAACCCCACTTGCAGGGAGGAATTATTTGCTGTGGTTCAAGGGGATAGAACCAGGAGAACTGCAACAAGATTACAAAAAGGGAAATTCAGGCAGCATTCCATGAAAAAAAATCATGACAATAAGACTTACTGTGTGGTAGAATAATGCTCCCAGAGACATGAAAATAGCCACACTGCTTGGCATAATTACAACTAGGCTGGACAAAATGCAAATGGACTGCAGGGAAGGATCTCACACTGGCCAGGGGCAGACCGACCAGAAAAGTTTCCAGTCTTCTCCATTAAAGTCTGGGATTTACAAAGTGTCCACAGGCATTTGTAGGCAACAATCTGTGTCAGAGCACAAACCCGTATGTGTCTGCCTGGGTGTATCTGTGTATGCTCAAAGCATGTGTCTGTCTGGGCATGTATGTGCATGTGTCTGTGTGTGGGTGAGTTTTGTATCTGTTCCATTTTCCTTTCAAGCCTCCTTGTCTACAACACAACCAGCAGAAACCATCCCAGTTCCCATACTCTTTATACTCCTGATTTTGTTTCAGTGGCCTACTCCTGTGATCAGAGGAAATGCCACAGCAAGCATAAGGCTTCTGTGATCTGTGTGTAGCAACTCAACATGGTCCAACAGCTGCCGTGGGTCTCCTGGACTTGAAGGCTGGGGACACAAAGAAGAGCCCAAGAAGCAGCCTAGGCCAACAGTGAAGATCTGTGCTCATAGCTGGTTGTCAAGATGCTTTGTAAAATAACTCTATGTGTACAGGTTATTTCTGACAGGACATTAACACCTACTGCATCTGGCTGGGACTGAGGACCGAATGGACTCCAGAAGGTGATAAGCGTATCACAGAATTAGGCCTTTAAATCCAAGAGAACTCTGCACTCAAGTGTAAACCAATGAGCCAGACACTTTGCAAAGGAAGTAATTTTCCCTTTCCTCTATTCCCAGTTGCGTGCTTTCCTTACCGGCGCAGGTACATCTTCCATGGCTCAGAGAGCTTCTCCTGGACAAGCGCCTTCACTGCCTTGCCCAAGTACTGTGTTGGCTCTCCAGCGCCAGCCTGGCTGCCATCTCCTTCTGTCTTAATGTTCAGCAGGTTGCCAAGGCTGGCACTGGTCTTGGACATCTGGAACAAGAAGACAGACACTGCATCAAGCCCAGCCCACAGCCGTGGACACTGCTACTCTGGATACCCGCACGACTGTCCCATGGGAAGCTGTGTCTTCAAAGATTAAGAGAGAAGACAAGAAGTCTGTGCAGACTGCCTCAACTGCATCAGCAAAACTTAATAACACCTCACTCTTATACACATCCTCCACCCAACTATCATGAAGTACTCCAGTGCCCATCTAATATTCATGGCTCTTGTGTGAAGTTATGAAGCATCCTGTCTATTTTATACATGGGTAAACTGAGGTGATGAGAGACATCTGAGTATGGAAGAGGTGTGCAGGCTTCAACATTAATAGCTCTGTATAGCTCCTACAAAATGCTGGTCTCTTAGCACAGAGCTAGTGACAGAACTACTGAGCTCTTGTGTATTTAGTCAGCTTATCCCAGCCACAAGGATGTCTCCTTCTTTGAAGTGACTATCAGGTATGTTTGGGAGTCGGGGGGAGAAATCTCATTCAACTGGGAAAAAAATTCTGGCTCCACTTAAGTTCCTGGAAAATTGAATTACAGCTCTTTGTCCTAATGGACATATGCTTCACAAAGCAGGACTCACAGCCTGCATTGTGTGAAAGGCTTCAAATGGGTTCTACACAGAGAAGGGTTTGAGGTCCAGGTGTATGATGCACAGGATAGAAAAAAGAAGTTATTCAAGGGTGTTTAGAGAAAAACTTTCATTCTGAATAAATGCACGATTTCCCAGACCCTTTCTTGCTTTGTTGTGCTCTCAGTTACCTCCAGGAACAACAGTGAATTTCACAGCATGAATAAAATGCAGGATGGGGCCCAACACTTGCATTATAAACTCCACCCACTTGAGGATCTCAAAGCCCTTTATAAATACCAGTTAATTAAGCCTGACAGCCCCCTAAATAAACAGCAATAGGCTACAGGAACCCTGGCTATCTGAGGCTCTCTTAATGCCCCCTGAAGGTAAAGCCCCTGCTGCTGTGTGGAGACTGCAGCTCTTTATGGCTGGAGTCAGAAATTCAGGTTGTCTGTTTCCATTGGAGCTCCTTGGGCATTCAATTTCTGTAAAGGGCTTTTTTTCCTAGATGAATTGTGAAGGATTCCTCCACAAACAGAAACTGTGTGCAGCAAGAGGAACAAGCAAGTGTGATGTGTTCCTGAGCACGCTGAGCTTGATTCTGCAGTCCTTAGACCTGGAATAGGCTCCTGGAATTAGTGGGCTCTATTCTTTGCTGGTTTATGTCATCGGTTAATCCCATTCCTTTGAAAAAGGAACAAACCTGAAGGATTCTTGTTTTGTACCTGTGTTACACTTCTTTTGCACAACATAAAGAATCCTATGCAGGGCTGCACACAAACGAACCCTTATTTCTAAGCATATACTTAAATCTCCTGTCCTCCTGGAGATTTTCAAGTGAAGTAGCTATTGAATTTCCCTGAGCTGGGGTCTTCAGAATGACTTGGGACCCCAGACAGCAGATTTACTAGCTAGATTTACTCACTAGAGGAGGAGCTGCATATTTGGAATCTCTAAAGGGACAATGTGCAGGAATGAGTAAGAAATTAAGATTAAAAGGGAATATCAAAGCCCCAGTATAACACAGCGCCCCACTGTAACAGAGAGCCAGTGGAGGAGAACAGTGACATGAGGATAAATGCAGATATTAAACAACACAGAGAAAAAAGAGTGATCAAGTAAGAGAGAAAGGAGGAAGAGACTACTAGGCAAAGTCACTCTGGCTTCTCTTGAGGGTTACATGGCCTTGATACACGTAATGCCCAGAGCCAAGGGGATGGCGCTAGTTATGCCTGTAAAACCCATCACACAGTAGAATATTAAAGCATGGCTCAAAGGCTGCCCTCATCTCCACGGCAGTTGTATACAACAGCAAAATTAATCTTGGTACAGTAGAATTTATCATGTGAAAGGGAAATATATATTTGAGATGATGTACAATTTAAGGAAAAAGTAAGGAAAAAGAAACGGTGCATTATCTAAAATAAATATTCCAGAACATGGTGAAGGGGCTCTGTTGGACACCATTACTTACAACAGAGAGACAGGAATTGATGATTTTGGTTCAAAACTTCTAGTTTTTTTCTTCTTGTTCATAAAAGCAAATGATTCTTCTCCCCCCTCCCCCAGTGAAAGAAAATGGTTTTAAGTAAATAAACCAAATGAGGGACTATAAAAAGAGAGAGAGAAGTTGCCAGGTTCTGGAAATAAAAATGGGGGAAAAAAATAATTAAAAAACTACTCTTTCAGATCCTCCTCTGTCTTGAAAGGATGAAGGGAAAAAAAAAGGTGTCAGAGGCTGCAATATATTTCTTCAGCCAGTTCATTAAATTAATTCGTAAGCAGTGGCTCTGAAATTATACCCGATGAAAAATGGTCTCAAAATTTAAATGGTACAAACTCATCTTATTAGAGGCAAAACATTAAAAAACAAACGCATCTCCCCCCCCCCCACCCTCCCCGCTATCGCAGCTTTAATTTCTCGTGGTGGGGGGAATGAAAGGCGTTTGATGGATGGCTCTTACCTTATTCATAAGCGAGGATAAAAGAGATGAATTTGCCGAGACTGTGTGGCCATTTGATTCATTACTGGAACACACAAACCAACAGGGTTTAGTTAAGATGTGCATAGGGACTGTGAGCACTGAGATTAATCCTTCTCCCTTCAAGCTGCCTCACTCCTCACCTGCTACATCTAGAGGAAGAGAATGATGCCCACCCTCCCTTGGGCTGCCCCAACTCCTTTACTTGTGATAGCCAAGATGGAGAGAAAGAGAAGGTCCCCAAGCCTGCAGAATTTAGTTCTTTCAGCTATAGAACAGGCCAGCCCTCTTCCTCCAGTGTCCACACTTTTACCAGCTGACTCAGAACCCACCCCATGTTTTACTCTTTTATCCCATTAGAACTTTCAGAAATAGGCCACTCGTCAGGGACAAAAGCCCCTTTGGCAGCAGAAAAGGCAAGGCAACGATCCTTATGGCCACAGCTAAGCATGCTGAAAGACAACCTTGACATGCACCAGTAATACTTGTAGTTGACTGCAAGTGCTGGGGTCCCAAATTGAGGCTTGTTTAAGTACAGTATGGAAAAGAATGTATACAAAGGTCAAAGTGGAGCAAGCTCACTTATCCCCAGTCTCAGTTCCTCTCCAGTTTTTCCCCCAGATGCTCCTATTCTCAGCAGGGATGCTGGGGACACACTCTGAGCTAGGTGCATTCACCTTTGTGCAACTGCAAAGATTCATCAGCATAACTAGAGATGAGCACATGCCAGACCCAGACCCGAGTCAGTGACACCCGTAGTTTTGTGTGTCCAATTTCTCTGGCAGGTGCCTCTCTTAGACCTGAATCAAAGCTCCTGCTAGAACTGTGCCGAAGTATGGCATTGGAGCAGCCTTTGATCAACTCTTGATGACAAGAGCAGGAATATATCTAAGTGAAGGAAGCTTTGCCAGTGGCTCATTGTTCAGATGGGAGCACAAGAGGTGAGGCTCTTGTCCAAAAGTCAGGAGGTGTTTGTGAGCCCCAAATGAGAGTCTGGAGAACATACACTTGAGGGGAGGAAAGAGAACCTCCCTGCCTCCAATCTGGGTGCATCCAATTCAGCACTGTGAAATTGCCTTTCAACATTTTGTGTCTCCTCGTATTATAGGTATGGAAACTTGTTAGAGCTTGATGCTGGAAGACGCTAAGGATGCCTGTGCACAACCCTCACCCATGATCCTTGACGCTCAGGTCCAAACTGTGCTCCTGCAAGGACTCCTGACTAGTGGCAGATGATGATCCCATGGCCTCTACAGGTTCCTGCTTCACCTGAACTGGATTGAACCGTCCGGGAGCTGCTGGTTGTCCATTCCCTGCTCGAGAAAGACACCAAAATTAAAATGCAAAAATTAAATGACAAAGGTAGGTCTAAAATGAGGTTACAATGGCAAATAAAGAAGTTAAATCACTAGCACCAGTGCATAAAGGGGAAAAGCAAAGAAAAAGTCAGGGGGGAGGGAAGTGCTGGGATTGCTGGTCAGCGTTTATTGCCAGGCTGACATGATGGGTTCTGACGTCCACTCCAGCGTGGAAATTCTTCAAGTGATAATTATTGCAAAATTATGTCAAAGTTGTCCAGGCTATGGGCCCTTTAAAGGAGAAGGGCGGAAGGAGCGTGGGGGAGACCTGATTCTCTGCACAAACTGTCATAACTAATTTGCGGGGCTGCCTCTTAAGCGTTTATTAAAGACTCTGTTAATGCTGAGGCAATGTGGCAGCTCTCGACTGCTACTCAAGCCCCCTTTCCCGTCCCCAATCCCAGCGTTGCCGTAGCGACAGCGGTGGCCACTGCGCCTGCCCAGCAGGAGCATCTGCCCGTCGGGGCTATCGGAGGTGACAGCCAAAGGGCCTGGCTCAAGCCACCGCCAGCACAGTGTCCTCACAACAAGGGAGGGAATTCTTCTTTTTGGGGAGGAGGTTTAGTGCTGAGCCCATGGAAGAAGAATTCAAATTAAAGGAAGAGAAAGAAAGAGGAAAGGGGGGAGAACAAATTAAAGGGAAAAAAATTAGGAAGAACAGTGAAGAAAAAAGGAGGGAAAAAAAGTTGCTGACAGGAACATGTCTGCAGAGCTTTTTTCCACAATCCCCAAGTGACTAAAATATTAATTTCCCCTCCGGCAGTACAGCTGACGGCGAGCTGCTGCTCAGACAGCAAGTGGCATTTTATTAAAAAATAAAGGAAAATAGTTCCCTCAATGACCTTTCTCTGCTTTAGGAAACCATTTTTCAAATAATAATTTTAAAAGTATGTGAAAGTTCCCCTCCCTCTTTAATCAGATCACTTCGTCCTACTCCCTCGTTTGCTCTCGGGTTGAAGGGGACATTGTCAGCACTCACATCCCCGTGGGCCAGCAGGGAAGGAGGTTCTGGGGCAGCCCAGTGCTGTGGGGTGCTGCCAGGCAGAGCCTCCCCCACACTGCCCACCATGAGCTGTCCATGTTCAGCAGGAGCTTGTGGAGGTACCAGTGCTCTGAGGGAGCCCCACATCCCTGCTGGCACAGCTGGCCACAGGCAAAGACCTGCCCCAGGCCCAGGTGGCAGCAGGCAGAGCTCTGGGTTGCCCCAGGGGACTTCTCATTCCCATCTTTTATCCCTCTCACAGTGTCACTGCCTGTTGAGCTCAGCAGAAGCACAGCTTGCAAGAACACAACAGGAAAAAGCTCCAGTTGGTGGAATGTACCAACACCATCTCCAAACCCAGAGCTGCAGCACAGAACCAAACCCCCAGGTTAGAAATTGGCAATGAGCTACAGGATCAACACCATCAGGCCCAGCTAAAACTCTACACAGTCTGCAGAAGAGGGCTGCAGAATTTGGCCAAGCTTATTCTTAATTTCCATTTTTAATACAGTGCCTCTCTATGTTCAGCCTATAGCAAAGCAGGCAATACACATGGCAGCACTCTTCAGATCTGGTAAGAACCTACTCTATTGTGGGCAAAGCTGCATTTCCTGCTTCTCTTCTACCCACGTGGGTATAGCCAGATTCCACAGGAAATCATGCCAAGACTGCTCTCTTCAAGGGCTAACTGGACATGACCAAAATTTACTCTCACATTTATGCTCCTCCACTATCTCCTCTCCACCTCCTCTCCCACAGACAACACAGTCATCAGGCATTGCTCTTTCTCCCACAGCTAGCACAACTGAGGAGGGTGACTCACCTGCTTCAAGTGCCACAGAGGGCTTGAGTGCAGCCGCTGCCAGCCTGGCCATCATAGGAGATATTAATCCCTTGCTAGCAGAGATCCTTTCCATTATAGATGCTGCTGGAGCTGGAGAAGAAGTAGCTGCTGGCTCACCAGATCCTGATATGGCCTGGGATGAGGAATCTGTAGAAGCAGATGATGTTGGATTGGTGCCAGAAGAACCAGCAGTCATCAGATTAGCTGAGCTGGCAGGAAGTGGTGTAGAGACCCGACTGGGGATGATGGGGAAGAAGGATCCAGCTGTTCCAGGAAGTGCTGAGTTGGAGAGTGCCAGGGCCAAGGGTATATTGCTGGGAAGAGCCTGAGAGAGCAGGCCAGAGATCTTGGTGGCTGGTGTCATGCTGTTGGCAGACTTGCTGGCCTGTGAGGAAGCGAGCTCAGCAGCAGAGGAAGGTGCAGCTGGGACTATGAGAGAAACGGAAGACTGTTGACTGGTGGGGGAGGCACTCAGGCTGGAGTTCTTCGAGCTCATAGCAGAGAAGTCAATAAGGTCATCATTACTGGACTCCTCTTGCTCATTATCCTTGGACCCCAGGAGGGAGGCAGGCAGGCCCAGCACTCCCGAGCTCCGGATGTGCCGGCGCTCATGTTTGCGTTTATGGGAGGTCATCTGGCTGGTGGAGGTGAAGGTGAAGCCACAGCCTGCCCTTATGCAGTGGAAGTGGTTGGTGGCCTTGCTGTAGACGCAGCCCTCATACTTGCATTCCTCATATTTGTAGAACTTCTTGAAGCCATCCTTGGCATAGGCATCATCTTTGATGTGGTAGCTCTTGTGCTTCTCAATGTCACACTTGTTCTTGAAGGTGAATGTACACCCAGGTCGCCTGCAAGGGCATTGAGGAGGAGAGGATGGTTGGCTGTGAGGGCTAGGAGCACAATGCTAGGACCACAACTGCTGTCACCTGCCTCCCTCTGGGATAAGGACCGGGATCAGCATAGGATAATGGCCCTGACAGCAAAAGGGCTGAGGAGCATTACATGGGTTAACCTGTGACATCCAGGCAAGCAAGAATGCTGCCATGTGAGACCTGGGAAGCTCCCTCCACTCTGAGGAACAGCCACAGTAACCGTGGGATGTAGGCATCCACCCCTAAAAGTTCCAACCAAAATACCAGCTACAGGGGACAAATTGTGCTTTCCTACTCTCCCTGCAAATGTGAGGAATCAATAGAAGAGCATTTGTGTACAGAAGAGTCTGGCCCTGAAAGGCATGAGCTGGCTGACTGCTGGCTGGAGAGAACTCTAGCATGGAAGTGCCGTTAGCAGTGTATTAATGGCCTACTTCAGTTGAACTCTGCAAAGCACTGTGACAGTTCCCAAATGATTCTGTGATTTTCTAGTGGGTACCCTTTTCCTCAGATCACCTCAGATCACAGTCCTGCCTTCCAAGTGCTCTGTGACAAGATCCTGGAAATCACATCTGCCCTGGAACATGAGTTCTCTCAAGAGCAGTGCTGAGAAGGTCACGGCAGGGAAAATCAAGTCCCTGTGTCTGCTCCTGAATTTATGACCAGGCAGGAGGAGGCAAACCGACCACACAACTCTGAGGCAGAGTTCCTGCCCTTCCTGCTGTCTCACCTGCAGTGAAAGTGAGTGGTTTTCTGCCCGTAGAACTGGCATTCCACAGTGCCGCAGTCCTCTGTGGCACGGAACCGCTGGAACCCATCGTTGATGAGCTGTGTGTTCTTCTTGTGAAAGTTCTCATGGGTCATCACATCTGAGGTGCTTGTGTAGACCTTGTTACAACCCACCTACCCCAGGCCAAAACAGGGAGTCATCAGCACAGCATTGTAACAGCCCATCATTATTACCAGCAATAATAAACACATAAGCACCACACATACATTTAATAGTTCCATTTGTGCGCTTGTCCTAGGAGTATTAAGTCATCTCTTAAATCCCCAATCTAAAGACTGATAGAGCAGTTGTGAAATAAATAAATAAATAAAACAACTCCCCGGGCATGAAACAGTAAGAAAAAAAGAGGAGGATGCAAAGGGATAAAAGACCAGCTACAGATAATCAGGCCTGCTTAGGGAGGCAGTAAACAGGGCTCCTGCTCTTAAGGAGAAAGGAACACCGACATATGCTATTACTTTTTGTTATCATGGAGCAACACGGAATAAAATAAGGAGTTTCCCCTATCTGGGGAATAAAAAGTTGACTGGGAATGAGTTATTTACCTCTAGTCCTTCTGGGAGGTAAGGCAGGGCACTGCAACATGAGGCAAATCTTTCTGAGCTTGTCATATACGGGTTTCATTCTAGCCACGCATAAACCCTCTGTTCAGCTGACCGTAGCAAACCAGAGCCTTTGCCTTTTCTCCCCCGTCACTGTCCAACAGTACCCCTCCAATAATTTGAAGCTCGTGCAGCAAATGGGAATGGTGTGACAAGGAGGGAATGCTGAAAACCTGCCTTCCTCTGGGCAAAGCGGGCAACTTTGCCATATTGAGTAAAAACACCCTGGAATCTGAAAACGTCCTCAGCCCTGCTGAGGGAGGATTTTTTTTCCCTCTTCTCAAGCACAACGTGTGCCAATGCCTGCACCATCTCAGAAGTGAAGAGAACGAAAACAGCACCTCTTAGTTCAGCCCAGGTTGATTCAAACAGGCAATAACAAACCCCGTGACAAATACCCAGGAAAAGAAAAAAACAACAAGGATCTCCAGCTATTTCCAATATAAAAGAGCCTCTCTCTCTCTGCACTGACACCTTGAAAAAAGACAGACCCTGCATGGCATTAAAAAAAAGAATTAAACAAAAACCTCCTTAGGAATAATTTGCAATGCAGCTCTTGGTGCTAAAGCCTAAAAAAAATGTCAGTTCATATAAACAACTAACTGAATTTTATCCACACCAATTATGGACATAAAGAAAAAAAAAGAACCCCATGAGATGGATGGCACAAATTCTGCCATTTAAGCAGTATTTTCTTTAATTGGGAGTTTATATTCAGACACCTTTCCTGTAAGACACTGCTTACATGGGCATTATTTTACTGGAAGGCAGTGGGCACAGGATGGAATTAGCCATATATAGTTGTGGAAATGAGGGTCTCTATTTGAACTCAGAGTGACTTAAACCTGTGAAACATTCCTGGTACTCTAAAAAATATAATTCAACAAATCCCATCCTGCTCAGTTGAAGAAACTAAACAATCAATAATATGGAAGCACAGCAGAAAATGTCCTCAAGAGAAAGGCACATGAAGTTCCCAATTTATCAAATGTTGTAAGCACATGCTTAAACCAACCCCTATTCAGGACAGTACTTGAGTGCATGCCTAACATTTAAGTATGTGCTTAAGCCCCATTGACTTCAGAAAGCTTACCTGACTTCAAGTTAAACATATGCTGAAGTCTATCCCAGCAAACTATTTAAGCATGTGATTAAGGCCTTCTGACTTTAACTGGGGTCTTGAACTGTTGGGATAGGGCAGGAAGCAAGACCTGAGTTTTTCAGGACAGAAAAGCTTTCACCAGGGGTTGCCTGATTACTGTTTGTAACCACAGTACATTCTCATGGCAGTCGTTTAGGCCCCAGTTCTAATGAAACAAGTACATATCAAACCACTAATGTGAAGAACAATCAGGGAAAGATCCAAACAATATGGTGTGGCTGTGTCTAAAAACAGTTAAAGGCATCACAGTTACATTTATGCAGCGACTCCAGCTCTGCTGTTGAAGCCTGGCTGGCTCTTGAAACAGCGTCTCAGCCTACACCACAGACAAGTACCACTGATGAAGGAGATAAGAGAACCAGGGGTGTTAAGTCTAGATATGTGGCATTAAAGTTTAATTACTTTAGAGATTGATTATGGAGGAATTTAACCCAATGTTAAAGGGCAGATGTGTCACAGAAAAGTCTGATTTCAAGGGAGATCAGATTTCTGTAGAGACAGTGTGCATTGCAGAGAGGTCCCTGAATCTCAGAGAACAGGACTTGTTTGAACAAGTGAAGTCCAAGACTGTGAGAAAACCTTGAGACCCGTTTTGCTTCACTGCATGCACAAGGCTTCTAAAAACAGAGCATGGTGCCTCCCTTCACCCTTCCGAAAGCTGGGCAGAGAAAGTGCAATGAGGATAGGGCACAGACTCTTCAAAGAGATGCCTGATTGAGAAGTGAACAAGAGAGGCTATGCATGGCACCCATCACCTCAGGACACCCCCTTGCTGTCTAATATGAGGCATCGGGCTGCCAGAACTCAAGAATCCTTTCAGTCCACCCCAAAAAGGACACAGCTCAAACCATGGCTCTTCATTTGCCTCGTGTGCTACCATCTAGTCCCCACTCAACAGTTACCTGCATGCAATGGTAGTGTGTGCTTTTCCCATTCAGGTGGCAGCCATGATAGTACACGCTACAGTCATCCAAGGGGCTGAAGCGCATGAAGCCGTGCTGGAGGGAATTATCTCGTTTCTTGTGCATGTTGTAATGCCGAATCACATCCTGTTTACTAGTGAATCTCTGGAGAGATACAGAGACAGACAGTGAGGCACACGTGATGGCAGTGGGTGAGTAATCCTAGGGGCAGAGTGATTTTTGTTGTTGTTAATAAACTTAACGTATAAGGAGTTTAAAGCTCAGCAGTAATCACCCCAAGAGAGTCAGATTAAAGAGGAATTGTGTGTATGTATCTTCTTGGTGAAGTATGCACATGTGAAAAGCTGTAAACATGACATTGGGGTGATGTCCTGAATATGCTCCCTGCAGCTTTAAGACTGCAATTCTTCTAACACAATTTTAGCTGCTACTATCTCAAGAACTGCTATAGTTAGAAAGCAAACCAGTGAACTAAGCAGCCTACAGGAGAGTAATCCAAGCTTCCAAATCACTCACTGTAGTGGTTAGCAAGACACTGGCTGCCACATTCATGTCAGACTAGAAACTGGGAAAACCACGCTGCTTCTTTTACAGTATCTTCCCACTCTTTAAGTCTCCTGCCTCCCTTACAAGGTAGGATGGCTTTATTAGGAACACAGGGACATAGAAGCTTCTTCCAGTCAAAGAAAAAGATGGCAGCAGAGATCAGAGTTAAATCCGTATGACCAGAATATCCTTTTCATCCTCTACCTGCTTGAAGTAATGAAGGGGCACCCCACTGCCAGAGCAGGCTAAGTGCCTTTAAAATGAAGCTTTTCATTTCTATTTCCCACAGACATCAATATTTAACAGTGAAGGTGGGAAAGTAAATCTGGGTTTTTTTTAAAGAAATCAATATCCATTTATTTTGAGGAGTAATTGAAAAGGCCTGTATTCTAATGTTTAACAACTTTTCTAGTCTCCCTCATAGGAAACAAATGATTATCGCTTCCACTCTTTCCTCCTATAATATCAATCCTGATCAATCTTGTTGGTATTGGCACGGGAATATATGGATATAGATTTCAACAGGAATCCCTTGGAGGCTGGAGGTCTGATTTCCCAGGGCGTACATCCAGGATTGCTATTGCCAATCACCCTTAATTTGTGCCCACTTATTACAGAGCGTTACTTATTCTAAAATATATCTCAGCCATAAAATAATTTGCATTTTAAAAAGCAGCCTAAATCCTTATTCCCTGCGAGACCAGACAGCTCCTTCGCAAGCAGCTTCCAGACTCCTTAGGAAATAATCATGAGGCCAATCATAATAATAGGTTTTTCTGTCTTTCCATCCTTTGTGTTTCTTTCTGGTGCAGAGATATCCATTGGGACAAACTCATCTCAATTACCAAATGCTGGGCTAGGAGGACCACTACATGCATCCCAGGGACAAACTTCTCCTTTAATCAATAGAAACCCACAGTCAAGCTCAGCAGATCCAGATCAACTTCCTATGCTGTGGTCAGACTCATTCCTTTGAGACCCAAAGGTCTCCTGGGATAGGGCTGAAGTTGTGTCTGATGCACAGCAGAGGCAAGCTCTGGGATTCCCACTTAGACACACGCAGCCTGACCACAGAAATGGCAGTGTCAAACTCCCAGACCTGGGAAGAGGGTAAACAAACACAGCACGTGACGGGGCTGGCCTGACGTGGCTACGCTGGCAGTTCTCCCAGTCATTACAGCATCCACACACTCCTGCCCCCACGCTTTCCCCACAAATCCCAGGCTGCTGCTGGTCTTATTGGGTGTTTTGCTGCAGATACTGCTGCTACAATGTCACTCGGGCAGCAGGAGGGAAAGAGACAGACTTAACAGATCAGCATTCCCTAGTTTCAGGCGCAATTTGTAACACAGCAGAATTTCACCGATACAAATCTGGAGTAGTTCCCTCTGATTTGAGCTGATCTATATTCTGCCCTTCTTTATAGTGGTTTGAGTTTGGTTAAATGGTGTTAGATTGGGTTAAATGGGAACAAAATAGGGTTCTAGTCAATTAAAAATGTATCTTGCCCTTGAAAAGTGAAGAGGCACATGTGTGTATGGGGGAGAAAAGCACAGGAGGTCACACATCTCCCTCAGGCTGCACCCTTTTACATTCAGGTAGTTGATAACTTTTTACCATTCTTTTACCTGGTAGTTGCACTCAGGGTCAAGGCAATGGTAATGTTCTCTATACTGGTATGCACAGTGTATGTGTCCACAGTGCTGACTGCCAGAGAACCTGCAAACATGAGAGGAGGACAGAAGAAAAAAAGGGAAAGAGAATAAAATAGTGTAACTGTGTCCTGAGAGTAGTGCATGTAAACAAGGTACAAATAAATTAAGTCCCATTCCTGATGTCATTCCACATGTTTACAGCATTAAAACCCATCTCCTTTATCCCCTCCAAGGAGATAGTAACCCTTCAGCCTTCCTCTTCTTAGCTGTCACTATTTAGAGGTGCATCTTGAACAGGATTATTCAGGTCTTGTACTTCCCTAATCTGTCTTTCCCTTTTAAATTCATCTCCATTATCTAAGTTGCTTACCTGGAGCAGAGTAAGAAAGGAGAGTTCCTTGAATTCAATATCATACAATTCTAAAATTCTCCTGTGTGAGTTTAGATGCCTCAGAAAAGCTCAGGCATTCAATTGTATGAGTTATGTCTCAAGATTATTTTTTCTTTTTTCTAGTCACAGCATGGTGTCACACTACAGAGAAGATTGCAAACCAGTGGATTAGATTAAACCATGCAGATAGAAGATGATCATGGCAAGATTGCACAGGAACTTTCAATAAGATGGGCAGATCAATGGAAAGATAGGTGAGATGGATCAACAGGAGCAGAAGGAAGCGTTACAGCCAGAGCATCTCCGCCCTGTGAGTGCATCTTCTCCCATGCACAACACCCCTGCTAATCTTTATTCTCCATGTGGACACAGAATTGCTCACAACAAAAAATAGTGCAGTGCAAAAAATGGGGTTTTCAGTCTGCCTTTGAGTGCCATTAAAAGTAGGACACAAAAAGCAACAGCCAACAACATACACCCAATCCATTTGTGCAGGTCACCACCAAGCGTTCTATCCGGCGGATTTGGAAACTCCTGACATACAGGGTGGAAAAATCCCCCGAAAGGCAGAAATGCCATTTAATACCTACATACGGACAGCACATAGAATGTAGTGACTGACAGACACACAAGTAACTGGCAAAAGGGGATGATCCAGTAACAGGCTAATCAGTGCAATGAACTCTCTGATGTATATTCCAGAGGACCCTGGAAGAACTGAAGAGCTTGAAAGGGGAAAGCAGTGGAGAGAAGCAGACTCAGAGGGGAAACATTCAAAGATAAAGTACCATCTGCTCAAAGGTTCCTCAAAGGTTCCTCCCGTCACTTAGTGCTAAACGCAGCAGGAGTGCGTATGATAAAGGGCATGGGGAAGAAACAAGGAAGGGCAACGGGTAAAAAGGAAAAAATGAGAGGAGTGAGGATGTCCTGAGGCCATCGAGGAACGGGGCAGGAGCAGGGAATATTACAGATCATCGTAAGGTGAGGTAACGCCAAGCTACAGGACAGAGAAAGTCGAGATGGAAAGCAGGACTAAATAAGGTATTTTTGAAGCACAGTAAAGAAGAGGAGGTCAACTGTGGAGACAGCAGGGCCTCTAGGAGATGGAAAGGGGACTTAATTGACAGAAAAGATAGACATTGCTAAAAAATTAAATGACTTCTTTGCCTCAGCATTCACAAAGGGAGACAGGGACAGATGCCAGGAGCAGACATGCCTTTCCCTGGGGAAGGAGAAGAAATACTGCAGGAAATCAGGATCACGTCAGAACAGGTGATTGAGAAACTAGAACAAACCTCAGCAGCGGAGAAGAAACAAACCACAAGGCAAACAGCAAGGCTGGCTGCACAAACAAAGGTGTGGAGCAGAAAGCAGTGGAAGCGATTCCTGCTCAGTGCCTGGGCTGCTGTGAGGTTGGTACAGGACACAGGCAGCAGCCTTAGTCACTGTGCCATTAACCAGGTACATACAGCTCGGCAGCAGATCCAACCAACTGGTCCTGCTGGTCCAGGGCTTTATGTCAGCAGCACCACCAGCAGCTTTAAAGGAAAGAAATTGCTCTGTCGAAAGCTTCCTCGCTATTCCAATGATGAGAGGGAGAAGAGAGAGCAAAGGGCTGTGAAGGCCTGGAGAAATGTGGACCGCAGGCCAGGCAGAAAGAAGAGGAAGATAAACACCTTGCTGACATATAAACACCTCTGAAGCAAAGCAGTCAAAGTACCATTGAAAGTGAGGACACAGAATTACCAGAGATGCCAACTGCAGTGCAAGAAGGGCCAGATGATGAAGAAATCCGACGGTATGGGATAAGTTACTTTAAGCATCCTAGCAGGAGTAACTCACAGGTTCAGCTTTAAAAGCAAACAACTAAACAAGCACTCCAGCACTTCAAACTCTTACCCTCCCTTCCACGTGCCACAGAAAGGTGTGTGTGCTGTATACAGCGCAGGAAGGGAGAGGCAAGTGTGCTACCAAACCGTGTGCTTGGGGAAGGAGGGAAGTGGCAAACACAGCACAAAGGGGATATTCTGCTCTTTCAGGCTGTGAGGTTAGGCTCCTAAAGGGTTATATTTATCCTGTGTTTCTTCTGACACTTGAAACAGTTCAAAGCTATTAATTTTTAAAGCACAGCATCTGTTTAGCTTTTTTCCTAACAGGAAAGCTTACACACCACACACTTACTTCCACGCATACACACACGCACATTTACATGCACGTACTCAAAGGTACAAAGGTACATTAACACCCCTCTTCATTTACATCAACGTACCCACAATTTCCATGCACACTAACAGACACATACACCTGAAACAAGCTCACAGACCATTTAATCACACTGCTATGCAAATCCAAACCCCTGAATTGTCCATACAGGCACATAAATTCATTTTCACCAGAACCACCCCCTCCCCCTTTCTTTACTTTAATCAGTTCACTTCTATATATCTGTTTATTTAATTTGGGGGTGGGGGGGGCAGAAAGAACTAGTCTTGGAGTTGATAAATAAATAACAATAAAAATAATAAATAAAGCAGTCAGCATGCTTCGAGTGTTTACAGACTCATTACCCTGTAACGATGATGTGAAAGAAGGAAGAAAAAAAACCCCACCCCAATGACAAGGGGGGAGGAAACCCACACAGAAATAAATATTTAAGCAAGTGCTGCCAGAAGCACCATCTGCTGAGGCACTAGTAATAATAATAATAATAATAATTTTTTCTGTGGTCTCTTTTTTTTTTTTAATTATAAATATACGGGGGGGGGGGGGGGGGGGAGGGAAACAACCAACCCAAACTAGCTAAGTAAGAGGTTTTATTTTGTTGTGTGAGAGAATGGATTATCCCTGGGCAGCTTTTGGCAGTGGCTTTGGCAAACTCATTAAGCTAATTATGCAGTACAGACACAAAGTGTCGTGCCTTTCTCCCCCCACCCCTTGATTTTAAAGCTTTAAACTGTTTTTAAAATGGTGTGTAAATTGAAGGGAAGTGGCTGTGCTGCCAACAGGCGGCTTGTGGAGCTTTTTAAGCAGGATGTGGTGGCCCTTAGCTATCTCACAAGCTTCCCTCAGTTACCTGCCTGACCCAGGGGAAGGGGCTTGCAACGTGCTATGGAAAGTGGATGTGGGTGAAGTGTTTATGTAGGTCTCTGGTGAAGTTCAGTGGTAAATTCTCCATCCCTGGCAGCATTCAAGGCCAGGCTGGAAAGAGCCTTGGGTGACATGGTCTAGGATGAGGCTCTCTGCCCATGGCAGGGGGGTTGGAACTAGATGATCTTAAGGTCCTTTCTGACCTTAGCAACTCTATAATCCTCTGCTTGAGGGTGGAACCTGGGGACAAAAAGGGTGTCAAAAAAGGGTGTCAAAACCCAAACACCTCCTCTCTCACTGCAATTCCTCTGAAATCTCAGCAATAATAGGGTGCTGCTCCTTCTGCCCCCTGCAAAGATGGGCTTAAACCCCCCTCTGCTCTCCCAGGAGATGATCAGTTGCCCCATACACTAGAGGCACTGCTGCTTGAGGAACTGTGTGTGGTGGTGCAACTCTCCCTCTCTTCCCATGTGGTCTTTTGTCCCCTCCTCCTACATCAGGGATTTGGGCAAAAGGGAAGAAAGGAAGTCACCTCTCATTCACTCTCCAGTTAGGGAGAGCACTGTTCCCACCCTTTTCCCCTGCCCATGTGCCAAGATCTTCCCTTGCACCTTCCTAGCTGCAGACTCCCTCCACAGGCAGACTCTCTGGATCTGGCAAGGTGGGAAAGCACAGTATGTATTTCCCTCCCCTCTTGTTAATAAGTGCCCACAGTGGGAACAAACCCTTCAGTTTTATCTCTGGTGAGAAGTGCTTGCTTGCTTCCCTGACTGGTGTCTTTCTGTATATCAGGGGCTTCTACAGTGAGCTTTCTCACAATACAGACAGGGGATTCAACAGGCCGAGGGCAAAGGCTGATAGACCCTTTACACCATGAGCTATATAGTACAGGAAGGTGTTACGCAATATTCTCCTCTGTCCCTTTGGCTCTCATGATGTTACTCACTCTGTCTCACCACAACAGCCCTGGGCTCCCTCTCAGCATTGCTCATTCCTGACCGAAGCCTGCCCACACCTGTGATAAGATGTCCTAGTCTGCACCTTATTCAGTGAGGGTTTCTCATACAGATGAGCTGAAAAGTTTTCTAGGATAAACATCCCACACTCATGCTAAGACCAGCCCAACCCTGAGTTACTTGTGAATTCCTCCAGCCTAGACTCTCAAAGGTGAGATGTTCTTTGCTTTCCTCTTGCAGGCACCAGACATGGTAGGCAGAAAAAAGCTGGAGACAGTGCAGCAATGGACAGAAAGAACAACAGTCAAGAGACAGTACTCCCATTTAAATCCTGGGCTTCTGCAGTGAAACATTTTTCCACTATTTGTCACACGGTCTAACAGCTCTGGGGAGCTGAGCATGCTCTTGGCATGCTTGTACACCTCTCACAGCTACTGCTCTCCCAAGCAGGAGAACAGAGCACGTACAGATGCCAGAGGGAAATGGAAGTGCCAATGACTGGTTTAAACACTTGATCCATGTGGACAAGACCTGATCCACCACCACTCCACCCTCTTCCAGCCCTCTCCCCAAGAAAGTCAAGAGTTTTGCCTACCTGGCAATATACTTCTGGTAAATGTTTACATCTTCGCTGACAGCTGGTTTGTCAGTGGGTAATCCATTCCTAATGAGAAACACACAGGGCAGAGCTGGTTAGCAGGCAGCAACAGGGCACAGCCTAAGTTCCTTGATTCTTTCACACACCACTGACACATCTGGAGAGAGGGCCCAGGAAAGAGTACCCAGCAAAGCCATCCATATGTTTAACCTCCCTCCTCCTTGTCCTTCAAATCCTGTACCCTTTTCCTAGGGAACCATAGTCAACCTACCACCCCTCCTGCACATTCCCTCTTTGTGGACTCAATTCAGTTTGTTGGAGACACTGAGAAGGCCAACCATGAAAATCTGCTTCCACAGAAAAACCCTAAATACCTATAAAGAAACAAGTGATGGCAGCAGGAAAACAAACACCTACTTAAAGCACCTTGCAACGTTGCCCTTATTTGCATGGAAGGGCCATCAAGAAGAGTCTCTGTGCTTCAGCCATGCTGTGAGCTGCTGCACATTTCCTGTGCCCACCAGGCACTATGTACTGCTACCTGGTACCAGCAAGCTGACTATAGCACCCAAGATAGGGCTTTAACTACCTCTTTTTTCATAGATACCCTAACCCCCAAAGATGGGCAGCAAAGGTATTTATGAAGAAAAACCTGACCCAACTGCACCCAACTGTCACATAAGCCTGGGGTTACTTAACATCATCAGGAAGAAGATAAAAATTACATCCTCAGTGAGTTCAGCAAGAGGAAAAAGAGATACCGGGCCAGACTCCAGCCTACCTAAGAGCCAGTGGCATACCAACACAACCCCAGGCCAACTCTACGTGTCCTTCCTTCTCAGTTTTGCCCACACCCAACCTCCACTCCTACAGATGACAGCTCTGTAGCCTGGTTTAAACAAGGACACTTTCATGGAGAGTTAACTTGAAGTAGGTAGATTAGTTCCGGGAAGGTTAAGAGCATTAGATGTCAGAGAAATTAAACCCATGGCTAGGGCATACGTGCATATGTGTGAGAGTACGGGGTAATTCCTCCCAGGTTATTTGGTCCCAGTGGGGACTGCGAATAGAAAGCCAGGTCCCAAATACCACAGTTCACACTTCCTCCACCAGCACAACTAATGGGCTGCTTTCTTTTGTCATGAAAGCCTGTATCTAGTAAGCAGCCTGAAGGAGAATGGATCCCCTTCTGTACTCTTGTGTGTGATCAGAACACCGGGAACTGCCAGGTTGAAGGCCATGGTCGCTTCCATTCCTGTTACAGCCCCATCACAATGCCCCAGTTGAGGAAGTCCTGTGGCTAGAGGAGGGACCACCATGGTGCTGCAAACCCACACCTGCAGGCAGCAGGACATGAGCAAGAGAAAGGAAAGAAAACTGAGATCCCAGTGCAACACCAAAGCAGGTAAGAAGAGGCACACAACCACTCAAGCACAGTTCTAGGATGGCCACTGAACTGCAGGCAGCTGAACATCCTGCACACTCTTCAGCCACAGAGTCCCTGGCCAAGTCACCCATCACAACAAGGCACTGTGCCTACAGGAATATTTACAACACTTGTTTTTTAGTAACAGGAGTCTCTGCCTGCCATCTGGAGCACAGAGAAGGCTCATCCTGAGCAGGGGCCAGATGCAAATGTTAATAATCCTCTGCCCTTTCCCATACACCTTAACCATAGGGTTCTCAAATCTGTCTGCAGGCAGTTGGGAAATGACCATGCACATTAGCTCTGCCTTCCAGGTGGGGAAACACAGGAAGTGGGGAAAGCAGACTTGCCTGAGATTGCAAAGAGCATTCAAGTGAGTATACAGCCCAAGGTCCACATATTAAACAGCCTTCCCGATTACCAGAGGACAAAGTAGTAGGATGCATGTAATGGCATTTGCCACAGAAGTGCAGGACAGAGGTCCTAGACTTACTACAAATGTCCCCATGGGATTCACAGCTCACAACAGTCCCAGGTTCACAGCAAGAAACAAGTAAATCCAAACCATGACAAGAAAGCAGAGAAGTGCTTCACTTCCTCTCCGTCAGCAGCCTCATGTGCATATGTAGCTTTTCTACAGCTACCACCTCTAGAAGTCACGTTACAAAGTAATCCAGTGTTTGGCAAGGCCTTGAGGTATCTCCATTCAGTCAATGGCACCACTGCAGATTGCCAGCAACATGTGTAGGAGGTTATTAGTGGTAATTGGGCTAATGAGTTTGCCCAGTCTGAGGGGTAATTGAATCACCTCTATTTGTGCAAGGAACAAGCAAATTGAGAAGACACAGGCCTGGCCCCACAGAAGTTGTATGTGCATAACTCTATGAAAATTGATGGGAATTAGGCACCAAAATGTCTTCTGAGATCTGGGACAAACAAAAAGCCCCATCTTGCTAACAGGAAAGTCAGCAGAGTTTTGCCATTGAGTTAAATAGCTGCAAGAATAAGGTTTTAGTACAAACACGGCTGGATGCCCAGGGAACCAAAGAAGGAGAAAGTAAAGTAGTTTCAACTTTGACCTTAGAGTGCTGACAGCACCATGTTCCTTCACCTTCCATTTTAACATACAAACATAGAGTAGCAGGCTCTAGAGTCATGGCTGTGACTGCTGCTGGCTGCCTACATCCTAAGGTGCAACAGAGGAGCAGACACTCCAACAGAGAGTAAAAAGAAACATCACACATACAATGCAGTATTTATCATCACACGAACTGGAATTACCCACTGATCCACACACAGACTTCAGGGATCATCCTCCACTAAGACAAAGAAAACTGGAAGGCCACTTACTTTACTGTAGAGACTGTTCCAGTTGTGATGGAGTCTGTCTTGGAGAAGGTTGACTTCAGGTACTCAGGAGTGTTGAATGACAATGGGACGGACTGCTCTGGTCCAGCCACAGGAGTGCTGCTGGGGGTACTGGCGAGGGGAGCAGGGGCCAGGCTGGGTGTTGGAGCTTTTACTGGAGTAAGCTTCTGAATGTTCCTCACATCATACTTGGAAGGCCGGCCTACCTTGCCTGTCTTGAAGGCGATGGCTCCTCCCATATCTGGGCTTCCTTCTCCAGGCTTGAAAAGGTGCAAGTACTTGACATTTTCTAGGTCATACTTGGAGGCCTTCTTGTAAGTGTTGCCATTTTGTGGCCTGATGCTCTCACCTGTCTTCAGCTTCTGAATGAAGAAGTCATATTTGGAGGCCCGTGACATGAGGCCCTGCATCTGCGAACTGCTGGGAGAGGGCAGCGGCAGGATGGTGGCTTTGGTCTCCGTCAGCATGGAAGCATCTGCACCTGGCACCCGAATGGGCTGTGCCAGCACTGAGGAAGTTTCTTTGCCCAGCTTGGAGCCCAACTCCTCAGATTTGGCCAAGTGCATGGGCCAAGAGAGCTGCTCTCCAGCTTTCAGTTTGCGGATGTACTCCTCATACTTGGAGAAGCGGGCCCGTTTGCTCATGGCATCTTCACCAGGGAGAGAGGCAGCAGTTGCAGGGGCCTCTGAGGTAGCAGCATTCAGCTTGTCAAAGCTGATCTTGCGAGCCAGCTCATCCCGCATATTCTGGTCATCATAGCCGAACATGCCCAGGAACTCATTCATGGTGGTGGCCGCATAATCTCGCAGTGATGAAGCTTCCCCTGCAGAGAACCAAAGTGAGAGAGTCATACAAGGCGCTGATATTTCTTCTCCTCCCGTGCTAGCAGTAGTAGCAGGGAGGGGGAGCAAGGGGAGAGAGGAACATGATCTACTGACGTTTGGCTCACTTGTTAGGTTTTACGACTCTTAAATTAATTTGTTTAAAAAAAAAAAAAGTAATTAATACTGGGGTAAAATAAAAAGAGTTCATCAATGCCAGGAAAATCAATTTCCTAAATGTTCTAGCCGATGGCTTTTCAGTACATTAAACAAAGTTTCATAAATGTCTCTGCACTCTTGCCTTGGCCTAATATGAAGAAAAAGTAATTTTACTGGAAGTGAGACCAATGCCAATATGCCGAGGTTTGTACAATTCTGTCCTTGTGTGTGTTTGTATATGGAAGGAGGTGCACAGAAGATAGATGGCAGAACATCTGCGTGTGCAAGGGGAGGGGGAAGAAACATGTGAGATATGCTATGTGTGCTGGTGAACAGCAGGGCTGAGAGCAGGCAGGACAGCACAGTGTGAGATGGATATGGGAGACAGGGCAAGACAGTGTATGGGGTAGAGCAGGAGAAGGGCAGAATGGAAAAGCGCAGATTAGAGGAGAGCAGTAGAGGTGGAGACAAATTAAGGTGGATGAAGAGCAGCAAAGGTGCATGAGAAGCTTGGCAAGGAGTGGAGAAGAGAAAGCAAGACAAAGAGAAAGGACAGCTCCCCATTGCTGTTGAAGTCCTTCCCTTCCCTGACAATTTTGTCAGAGTTCTTCCTTCTCAATCCCAATGGCTTGAGAGCTACTGCTCTCCACATAAAAAGGGGATACAGTTTTTATCTGAAGGCTGCGGTAACCTACAGGCAGGTTCCCAAAGCAACCAGGAACAACTTCCAGTAAGTGGAAAGTCAACACAGGTACAAAATAGGTATGGAACAGCCTTCTCTCCATCTGGATTTGGACTGAGGACAGAAAGAGATGTTGTCCTGATGTGGACTCCAGAGAGTGGGAGAAAGCCTGTTCTCTGGAGCCTGGGTTGGGAAGGGGCAGGAAGGGGTTAGTCTACCTAAACATGATCACAGGGAGGAAGAATGAGCAAAAGCTGTCCTTCTTTGAGTCTCTCCCTCCGTTCCTCCTTTCCCTACTCCCTCAGGCAGTTTCACAGGCCACCAGGAGGGGAAGGACACACATCTGGAGGTCACCCAGTATCAGTGTAAAGAGGAAATAAAGATTACTCTGACGTGCCAGCTTGGACTCATTTAGGCTTCAGTCTGACATAGCGCTCCTCCTCCTCTCCCTCTCACTTTCTCCTGCAGCATAAAGATTTACTGTGTGCAGGAGTCCTTCAAACCTCCCTCGTCATCTTTTCCAATCACTCACTCTAGCTCTCACGGGCATGCACACCCCTTTACAGGGAGCCAACAAAAGCAGATACACTAGCAGCAGAATGGAGGTCCTGAGCACTAGGTCCTGCTCAAACCAAATCAACACTGCCTTGATACATAGTGGAAAAGGAAGGTACCAAGGCATAGCCACAGAATAGGTGAGCAGATCCAAAGCATAAAAATGGAGCCCTAGGATTTGGAGGATCTGACAGCCAATGATACCATACACAGAGGCATGCACATACACGAGAGCATTTCCATACACACAAGACCCAGTCAATGAGCAAAGTTCAGCTTCCACAAATCAGTTTCCACAGGACAATACAGAGGAAAAGACTGCCTGTAGTGGGCACTAAAATGGGCAAGACCATAAAGGTCATACTCCCATTTCATGCCTGGTAGAACTGTGTTCTGGTGGCAGAAGTGCTGCAGTATTACTTCCTTATGTACATGGCAAGTTAGAAAGGCAATGCAAAGAATATGCCTGAAGCAGGACAAAGACACACTTACTAAGTGCTGGGACCTGGCTTAACCCCAGATGATTTTCCAGTTCTGGGCACTTAGGCGCAGCGTCTTGGATGGGATTTTGGGATGCCTGATTTCAGAATAACACTCTCCTAGTTACAGAATGGGTGACAATGCCCCCGCAGTGTCTGGTTCAGGTTGTAGCTTTCTGTAGCACAACCTCACGGGTCACTATTAATCTTGAAGGATGTTAAATGCAGATTCATGCCCCACAGTGTCCAGTAACAAGACTTGCCAGAAGGAAAACACTAGGAAAGGCTGTATTACTCCATCCTCAGAGGTAGAATCATTTCACCTGTGCTTCCCCACTTGACCCTCTCCCGAGGCCCTTCCAACACCTTACCAAAGCCATCAACTTTATCTTTCACACATAGACATATTCAATAATTTCATCTTGCTTTAAAGCAGTTCTCCTCTTACCTCTTTTTCTCTCTTCACTATCTCCATTTCAGTGTAACCCTGTGGCCCAACAAAAGTGATTAAACCCATGAAATCCCTATTGGGTCTAACACTTCCTTGTTTCTGTTAAATCTGCTTTCCCTTGTTCTGCTTTTCCTTTCTGTTTGGACCTGTAAAACAATCCCCTAGCTTCCTTCACAATCTCCTGACTTCCAAGCACTGCACAGAAAAGCTCTAGCTGGCCTGTGCCAAACTGCAATGGCAGGAAAAATACCACAGAGAAGATCTGATAAGAAATTAAACTGTTAAGTGTGATTTTTACTAGCTTTAACAGCTGTCCTGAAACCCAGCCAATGGGTACCTTCTTTGGTACCCATGTGCCTTGACCTCAACTGGTATAAACAATTGCATGCAAAACCTAAGATTAAAGGAAAGGAGGAGTGTTCAGACCTTTTCTTGAGCTTTGCAAAGCCTGAGCTTGAGTTCAGGATTCACTATCCTGGATTTAATCCTCTCACCCCCGCTAAAACACCTTGCATTCTGCTTTCCCTTTGTGCAAATTCGGCTGCAGATGATCACAACACCCTTCCAGATCCACATCTCAAGACAGTTCCCACTACTCGCTACCCACCGAGTGTACCTTCACTCATCTCAGCACAAGCCCACCAACACACCCCCTGAAGCCAAGACAACCTTCACTTATTTGCACCTAACCAGAAGTCTAGAGGCTCTTCTGGTGGAGGCACTTTAAGAGAGGGAGCTGTCTCACCACAGAGATGGTATGAGACCCAGTCAACTCATTCCACATATACTTTTCAAACAACAGCAAAGGGGTTATCATTATTACCTAGTTGATAGAAAACCCTCCTCATATCCATGTGCAGACAAAAGTTAAGCAGGACACTGGCTGGGAAACAAATCTCAGTGAGAAGTGCAAAGCCATGGAGCCACAGGAAGCATTGTCCCTGCATTTTCTCTCCCCTCCCTGCACTGCATTTTTCTCTCCTTTTCTCTGTGATAATAAAAGGGCTCCCTCTCCCCTTGCCACTGCTCTCCATTTGTGGGCATTGCCAAAGAGCACAGATCTGTGTGTCTCAGAGCAGCTATCATATCACAAAGGATCCGAAGCTAGCAAAAAAGGGGCTAAAAATAGCCTGCAGCAGCACACTATATATGGAAGGAAAAGCAAAACAGCCCAAATGGAGTGCAAGGTCTGGATACTGGGGGATGGGACATCCCAGCCAGGGCTCTGTCCTTTATTCTGCTTGGGAGGGAAAACACATAGTCTTGGAGACTATAGAAACTGTCAGTCATCATGCATGTTCTCCCAAGCGAAGTCTCCCCAGGAAATTATGAAGATAAACCCCACCTTGTCAAAAACAGGGCCAATATTCCCTTTCTGAGACACTTAGCCAACAGGCTAAGAAAAGAAAGAAGCACTTTGACAGCTTGTACAGGGGAAAGCTTCTGGTGACTACTTTAGCCCACTATGTAACAGAGTAAAGAACATGGGACTGTATAGGAAAATCTCCCTGGGTATGTGTGCGTCAGTGAGATTGTGGAAAGGGATCTGTGTCAGAGACTGTACTGGGAAACCTAAACGCTATATATAAATGTGTGTAGAGAAGCATGGGTCAGTCAGTGGGCAGGAGAGGGTGTGTGAATGAATGAAGAAACATATCTGCATGTCCAGATCAGCTTCTGACAACCATCTGCTGACAGACAACAGCTTTGCGACTCCTGAACGTGTTTCCCAGCTGCACCAGAGAGGGAGGCATATAAGGCAAGACTGAGCACCGACTCACAGTCCCTTCTTTCCAGAGGGCTCAGAAAAAGGAACAGGGATGGCCATACATGCATGTCCTCCATCTTGTTTCAAAGCAAGAGGATTGAACAGCATAGACCAAGTCTCTGCAAACTCCTATCTCATGCACAACAAGCTTCACTGTCTCACCCTGACAAAGGTGGCAGGGGTTTGGCACTAGACTACAGGAGGACATGAACAGTAGCTGAAATGCCATAAAGCAGGCCATGCGAATACACACCGGGACCCTAAGAAGCAGGAACCCTTCAGCCCCATATAATCAGGATTACTTTCCCTACGGACCAAGAAAGCTAGTTAGATGTAGGAACTGGTTTCTTGTGTGGCTCTTGCTTTTCACCCGAGTTTCCAGCAGATCAAAGAAATATGGGTTCAATTTTAAGTGCTGCTGAGCACTGCCAGCTCTGTATCCTCTATGTCCTCAGAGGGAGCACAGGCATTCAAAACCACATTCCTGCAATGACTCCCCTCAAGCCGCATTGACCAGGAGGGAAGAGTTGTACTCCTCTCCTCTGATCTGCCTCCTGCAACCCCCCAGTTCCCAGGGAAAAAACCCTCCTTTTTGGTATAGGCAGTTCCAGATCTCGCTGGAATAAACTGGTCTGAGAGGACCCAGTGACGAACAGCTTAAAATCCATTTTCTGGAACACTGACAGAAAAAGACAGAAGAGGCAAAGAACTCTGTCCTTTCCAAAGCAAGGGATGTTTCAGTTTGTGCTTTCCAGGGAAATGTTGTGAACGACATTTACAACAGGGTTCTTGAAACAGACGCTCAAGACCTGGCAGCACGTCTGTTTGCAAATCAAATCCCATGGGGCTGCATATGTAAACTGGACGCCGCATGTGCCATTACCTGCCTTAAACATAAATGAGCCTGCAGCCCCCCATGGGTGCTTATACATTTTTGCATAATCCTTTGACAATACAGCCCCACAAAGGCATTTTACTGAGAACCCCTACCCCAGTGCGAACCCTCAGTTCCTCTGATTTCCCCCAGTTTGGTAACATATTTTTTATATTTAAGTTTCCCTCCTTTTAGTTTTCATAGCAAATAAAAGCTGTAAATGGGGTGGGGGGATTAAAACAAACTAAAAACAAAGTCCAGGCACAATCACCTTGTGTCTGGGAACGACAAGGGCTTTCCTATCAAAGGAAACTGAAGGTCACACTTTTCCTCATTGATCTTGCAATGTTTGTTAATTACTCTGTCACTGATGTGGCGAAGGATAATTAAACAGCTCTGTTTATATCTTATATGCATAATTATGTGCGCTGCCACTGAACTCGTGAAGACTAGAGAATGTGCCTCTCCAGAAGGGGAACGGACAGACGGAGATGAGCTTCGGCTGCATTATTAACAGGAGGAGGAAAACATGCGCGCACACAAAAGGAGGAAAGTTTGATGGATTCACAAAGTGCTGAGATCAGGGGAGGGGTGCGTGCAGGTGGAGCAGATTAGGGGGAGATCTTTCTATTACAGATTCAACCCAGCTGAGTGACAAATCGGGGAGGGAGCTGCTCTGACTTAACGGAGAGAATTCAATTTACCCTAAGCCTTTACCGAGGCTTAGCTTACTCATACACACCCCAAAATCAATCTGGGGGGAACCTGGGTATCACAAAGCATGAGAGGAATTCATCTAGGGTTTTTCCCAATATTTCTTGCTGAATTCAGTTTTTGAATCATGGAATAGTTTGGGTTGAACGGACCTTAAAGCTCATCCAGCTCCAACCCCTGCCACGGGCAGGGACCCCTTCCACTGGAGCAGCTTGCTCCAAGCCCCTGTGTCCAACCTGGCCTTGAGCACTGCCAGGGATGGGGCAGCCACAGCTTCTCTGGGCACCCTGTGCCAGCGCCTCAGCAACCTCACAGGGCATGAACCATAAAAATAAGGTAGAAGCTACCTGAAAATCAACACTCACAGAGGCTGTGGAGAACACCGTGCAACTGCACCCAGGCCGGCACCCCAGGCCGAAGCAGGAGGGATGTGAAGGTCTGAACCCCGCAGTTTCACCAGCTCCAGCCCGAGCTGCCTCAGGAAGGAGACACCGCAATGGCGGGCAGCAGCCCCTCAGTGCGGGACGAGGGAGCACCCAGCAGCAAAAAGGGATCGTGATGGGTTATGTGCGGCCTGCTCTCTTACAGCTTCCTGTGCACACCCAGAAGGGGTCTGGCAGGCAACCATGACCAGTGATGAAGGCAGCAGTGCCTGCGGGCAGCTCGCTCCGAGTTCCCTGACACCCCAGCGCCCAGAACGTGAGGGCGGCAGCAGGGGCTCAGCTGGGTCCACACGGGATGTGCTGCACCCCTGGCCCTGCCGTGGCACGGCTCAGCCTCCCCGCGCGTGTCCGGTCCAATCCCATCCCATCCATTCCATTCCATTCCATCCCATCCATCCCATCCCACCCATTCCCCCTGGAAAGCCGCACGCTCCGGCCGCTCCTTCCACAGCCTCGGCCCGCCAGCACGCGCCCGCCTTCTCAGGTGCGGCCCGGCCCCGCCCCGCGCCGCAGCGCCCCCTGTCGCCCGGAGCCCCCCGCCCGGGCAGCACCACAAGGCCGCTGTTCCCCCCCCACACACCTCCGCCATGTGCAATGCATGCCCAGGAAAGGAGCCTGGTCCACAGGGATCTCCATCCAAATGGTGTGAAGGTGTCTACAGGGGCTGAGCTGCCCTACCGAGGGATGCAGGATCACTTTTCCTTCTCCAGGGAAAGAGTCATCCACCCTCCCCAATGCCCCTCTTGGGAAGGGGAGGTTGGAGCAGAGGCAAACTCAGCATGGTCCCAAGCGCAGAACGCCAGGACTCTGCCGGGGGATGGAGGCTTCACCCTCCTCCTTGACTGCCCAATGCAGACAGCATCTACATGGACACAGCAATGGCTTTGTCTGTCCCACAGATAACAGAACCCTGGAGCTGGAGGAGGAAGGGGCAGAGGACTCACCTGAGGCAGTTCCTCCCCCCAGCTTGGAGCCTGTCTCGCCACTGGAGGACCGGTAGGCATCGTCCTTCAAGGCTGGCCCATCTGAATCCCTGTCATCCAAGAAGTTGCCATCTTGCGAGCTCCTCAGAGCATCCGTCTCATCCCCGTTATCTTCCTCGTCGCTGCAGCCCTTGGGCTGCACCATGTAAACCCCTTCAGGGGGCACCTCCGCGCTCTCCTTACATTCCTTGCCCTCCGCTCGCCCCAGCAAGGGCTCCTCGTTGTATTCCCCATTCACCCACTTCTCAATCACCTCCCTCCTTTTGTCCTCCTCGATCTTCTGCACGCGGCTGAGTCCATCTGAGAACTCCGACCCCAGCTCCTTGGTCCCGGGCTGAGGCAGGTCCTTGTTGCTGCTCTCCCGCTGCGGGCCCTTGTCCGCCCGTGCCTGTTCGGCTCCCCCGTGGTCGAAGACGACCTGGCGGCTCAGCTTGGCACAGATGGCATTTAGCTTCAGGCCGCCTTTGCGCTTGGCAGCCATTGTGGGTTTTCCTGAGGCTGCGTCAGTGCATATAGTTCTTTCAGCTGGAAAGAGAGAGGGGAAAGAAGCAGGGAAGGACATTAGTGGGATCAGACAAATTGAACCCAAACAGCAAATGGCTGGTCCCAACCCAACAGGGCTTCAGGCATGGCCAGTGTCATCCTCTGAGAGGTGGCACTGCCGTCTGTTTCCTAAGCTCTGAGTGGAAGCTCACCCAGGAGAGCCCGGTGAGGGGCATGTTCTGAACCTTCTGCTACTAAAGGATGCCTCAGAAGAGAGGCACGTATTTCTGCTGGGACTGAACAGGGCTCAAAAGGCACCAAACAGCTCAGGCAGGTGAACAAGGTAGGGACCAGCCTTTGCTCCTGGCTCAGGCAAGGTATGAGCTCTGGTAAAAGCCTGGCTTGCTCTCCCTTCAGACTGCAGCACCACCTGCTTTTAGGTCCCCAGCTCCATCCCAGATGTGTTGGCTGCCAAAACCACACCAGCCACAACTGCACCCAACCACATGCAGCAGGGAAAACAGCTTCCCAAGCCTAAGCCAGGGATGGTGAGGAACTCCCTGAATGGAGTTTGCACATAATCTCAGAGAAGAGAACCAGTATGCACCAGGAACAACCAGAACAGAGGACATGAACCCCTTTAAGTCCATGCACTGGAGCACCAGACTGGTGTGCAGTGGTATGGGAGAAAATCGGGTTGGTATGATTTGATCAGGCTCCTTTGCCTGCTCTCACACAGGAAATTCTGCTCTCACACTTCCCAGCACAATCAGCTAATTAGTGTGGGTTTGTTATTTTAATGTAGTTTATTCATATGTGACAGCTAGTAAAGGAGGGGTAAGAGAAAGTGGGGGGAGAAAGGAAGAAGGTAAGGTCTTAACTTCAAGGTCACGCAGAATCTTGAACTAAATGGTTCCTATCAGAGTCACTTGCATAATTATTGTACCAACAATTAGCAAGATTCACTTGCAAATAAAAGCGAAAAAACTGATTCTAAAGCAGCTGCGTTGTCTCATTCCCCTCTTTATTTACGATACCTCTGATAGACACCCAGACTAAGAAGGGTTAAAGGTCCCAAGGCAAGAAAGGTGCACACAGCCAGGCTCTTCCCCAGCCCACAGTGTTGCTACACTTGCAACTGACACTGCATTGGAGTAACTGTTGGGACATTCCTAGAGGTCCCTCCAAAACCTGCTCTTGGACTTCTATGTCCTGCTGACAGAGCGGGCAGAGAGCAAACAGAAACCGTCTGCAGACCTCAAGAGGTGAGAACAGGTTCCTCCACTGCACAGGAGTCCCTCGTGGCAGCTCAGCCTGCACCTCCCTGTCACCAGCACAGAGGTGCTGCTCCAGAGAAGAACAGAGAGATTAATCAGACCCCCTACAATGCATCCAGAAGCCATCATGACAGCCCCTAATCCCATAACATGACAGCCCAATACAAACAGAGTGAAACTTTAGACCTGCTGTCCAAGAGCCAGAGAGTGGCTGCTTAGCATAAACTCCTGACAGCTTCAGACACGCTTCCCTGTCAAGGTTTGCAAGAAGAATACCCCCCCAACAAAGTTATCAGCCCCACATACAAAGAGAGGCAAAACGAACTCCCCTGCTTTCCAAATGCCCACCCCCCTGGCACTAGCACCTACGTGCAATCATGCTTTCACAAAGGGAAAGCACACGTTGCCCCCAAACACATACCTCCCCACCTAGAGATCAGAGCTGTTCAAGAGCTGTGTGTATGTGCTGGCACGCTCCACAAGTGCAGTCCTACATGAATGGGTTAAAAAGTCCCATCTCCCCAAAAATACATTCCCGTACGTTTCCCCACGCATTCCCCTTTCACACATTCCCCCCGCACACGCACGCAGTCCTCACGCATACAGATGGGCACCGGCAGACGCCCATCAAGCTGCAAAAGTCTCTGTGTGCTGGCACCTTCCCTTCCCATCACATTCCCACTCTATTTAGGGCAGAAAGTGAAGGCCGATCCTATGTGCAACTGGTACCACAGAGGGAATCTCGGGAGGCTGGTGTGAGCTCCAGCTGGAGCCCAGCCAGGACACCTACAGCTCCCGCCTGTATGCTCGGGCGAAGGGCCAGCGGAGCCTCGGTGGCTGCGGGTGGGTAGGACGGTGCCTCCGCACGGTGCCCAGGGCGTGCGCCCATGGCTGGGGAATGGGGTCAGCATTGAAGCGCTGCCTGGTGAATCCCCATTCCCACCATCCCCAGCCCTGCTGAACGGGTGAGCTCAGCACCGCTCGCAGCTGGAGATAACTGGGAGGCAGACACGCGGCAGCCCAAATCCCCGCTGCCCTCCCCCTTTCTGCAGCGAGGGCAGGTCCCATTATTCTGGTCTGGAGGTGAGCAGCCAAGTGTGTGCACCAGCCGGCAAATGAATATATAAATATTTATTCAAAGGAAGAGAGGAACAGACGTTCCCGAAGCTGCACTTGCCGCGTACGCAGCAACTCCAGGGAGCCTGCAACTTGTCTTCCGTCCCCGTTCCTGCCTCCTGCCATCTCACACACCCTGGATTTGCCCCTCTGCCTCCCCAGCTTCTGCCCCCCTCCACCCCAGCTCCTGCCTTTTGCCTCTGCATCTTTCCTGTCCCTTCTCCTGTGTTTGGGACTTTTGAGCACTGCAATTCTGCTCTTTAACACTTCAGGAATCTTTTCCTGAAGTTTAAGTTAAACGTGAAGCAAGTTCTGAAAACATACCTGTTCCCTGATCTACAAAACTAACCTCCCAGGACCTTCCAGAGGTGGGATTTGCTCTGCAGCACCAGGGCTCTCTGGTATCTCCATCCCACCTATGCACGTGTGGCTGCGGGAAAGCAGAACTCCCAGCATCTGCCAACCAACTCTGCACAGCCTGGGCACATCATTTTCTCTTTCCATTGCCTTATTTCCTTGTCTATGGAATAGGAGGGACATTACTTATAACTACTTATATCAACATTTCTGTTTCCCTCCTTTAGCCTATCAATTTCAAAAGCAGAAGGGAAAGAGATGCTTTCAAACACTTTCACCTTACAAAGGGATGCTAAAGAGGGGACCAGAGCATCTGAGTTTGGTTCACTCAGGCAGAGGGAGAGGAACTGAGCTGCTGAATGAAGGACCCCTGTATCTACCCGAGGTTGGGACTGCTGTACCCCCAAAGCCAGGCATAGGCTCCCTCCCCCCGGGCTGAGCTCCCCACCCCAAATCACCCTGCGTCTCCATTGCACTGTTTAAAGATTCCAGGCTAAGTAAACATCCCCCTTCATTTTCTTCGTCTAAATAGAAATGTTTTGATTTCGCATCAATCTGAGGAAGCCGTTTATAACCTGAGCCTGTCACACGGACTTTTCATCTCTGCCCAGGACAAACTCTCCCACATGCTCTATTTACACTGAGCGCTTCCTCTGAAAACAATGCCACCGGGAGTTTACTCCGTTCGCCCCCTCCCCACACCCTGTGAGGGGACACCGGCTCCGCACCCAGCCCCGTGGCATCTCGAGAGCAAACCTCCCTTTGAAGAACAGCTACAGCTTGTCACAACCAGGCCCGGCAAGGAGCAGGACAAAACCCACCTCACCATTTTGCTGCCTTGAAGTGCTCACAAGCCCAGCTCTGTCCCCGCTGCCCCTCTTTCCCCTGCACTCCATGTGCTGCAGTGCCCAGTGTGCAGCCCCGGGCTCTCTCCTTCCATGCAGGCCCTGAAGCACCACCTCTTCTGCCATGAACCCCACAGTGGGGAGCTTCCAAGGTGGGCACGGCTTAGCTCTGCCTTCCCCCAGGGGAGAAGAGGGGCTGAGGGGGGCACAGCATGTGTGGGAATGAAGGGCTTTGCAGCATGGACAGAAGGAGGGCATCCCAGGCAAGGCGCAAACGCTGCTGTGAAGACAAGGTCTGGCTTTGCAGGAAAAGGAAAAGAGAACCAAAGTCTGACTCTGGCTTTGGGTCAGTAAAGAAACATACCCTGGTAGAGGTGGAAAGGGTCCTGGCTGTAAAAGAGGGGCATGTGGGAGCTGGATGAACCAGCCTGCATGGCGGAGGAGAAGGGGTCCTGGCTGTGTGCAGGAGCTCGGTGGTGTGGGAAGAGCTGGGGGTACAGGTGGGACCCCGATGGATGGGGTTGAGGAGGGGAAGAAGAGGAGGGAAAGAAGAGGGGCAGGAGGGCTGGTGCTGCAGGGAGAGGGGTGCTGGCTGGGGAGGGCCGGCGCGCTGTCACTTCAGAGGGCCGGGTACGTCGAACAGATGGAGCTTTCATATTCCTATTGAAGAGTTTTAAGCCCAGCTGAGCAGCTCCGTTCAAGAGGGAGGTCCCAGTGCCAGCTTTCCAGGAGCTGCAAGCTCTCATTCGATTAATTATTAACAGTATTATTTGGGGCGGGGAGGGGGAGGAAGCAGGGCTGACATGCTGCACAGTCCTTTTCTCTTTTAACCACTCTGGTGCAAGCTTGACTGGAGAGACTCCAGTCTGCCCAGGAGCCCCAGACAGGGAGGGCAGCACGGCTCACTGGGTGAGGATGCTCCTAAAGCCTCTTTACACTTGAGCCAAAGGTTTGGAGCTTAGGACAGAGCCAAACCTTCACAGCAGAAGGCTGACGGGGCATTGGGCTTCCCCGGAGCAAGGCCCTGGTTGTGCCCAGCCACACGCCAGGAGCAGGCAGGGAATGCAGCCAAACACTCAGCCCCTTCCAGAAAACATTTCCATTCCAGCACAAAGCCTTGTGCATTATCCCAGGCAGCGCCAGGGCAAAGGCAAAGGCAGCAAGAGCCCGGGTATGGCCCACAATGCGTGAGAGTGGATTTAGTGTGTATTTTCCCCTCTTCATTTTATCAATAAAACATTTTATTGCTTTTAGCCCAGGAAATGACCTTGGATTAGCGGATGCCGTCTCTTCTGGCTGACCTTGGGGAGTTCACAAAGGCTCTTTAACAACCTCCTCTGCCCTGCAAGCATGGATCCCGCCTGTGCGCGTCTGCGTGAGGCCGGGGAAGCCCTCGGTGCGAGAGTTGGACCTGACAGGCTCCAGCTCAGCAATGGGCAAGGAGGAGAAGGAGAATCAAAGACGTGGGAGGAGAAATGAAGCGAGCAGCCAGGGTGTCCTTACACACTCCCTGCTTTCCCAAAGCCCTCAGGGATCTCCCCACACACCCCATGCATAAACCGTGGAGGAAAAGCCGGGCACTCTGCTCTCGTGCTCATGTCAGTGCAGCCTGCCTGCATTCAGCACTGCTTGACCTTCCCCTGCCTGCCACACTGACACCTCCAGCCACACAAGAGGCTGCTTTGCTCCCTATATCCAGCTCCCACAGCCTGACCCAAAGGAGCAGAGACCAGTACCAGTTCCCTTCAGCCTGTCCTGCTTCCCTTTGCTCAGCCGCCTCAGCCGCAGAGTTAAGCTGTGGTTTTCTGGTGACAGTGAGGGGCAGCATACAGACACTGGGCAGTGAAGGACAGAAGATATCCTGAGAGGAGGGGAAGCACCGGGCTGCTGCTGGGGCTTCTCCCGGAGAAGAGCTCATGAACACGGGGAGCCCCCCTTCCCCTCAACAGAAAATAGCCACATCATCTCTGAATGGTATTTTCACCGCAGAAGTGTAATTAGGGAAGGAGGGAAAGCGACAGGAGAAACCAAGAGGAATTTTCCTCCTCAAGGGAATAGAAACTACAAGCAAAGAGGGCTCTAAGCCAGAGTGAGGTCCCTGCACACTGCAGGGCAAAGCCTGCAAGGGTGCTGCAGCAAACAGCCCATCCTTGCTGCCCTGCCTCGCTAACACAAGCCTCTCCCCGCATCCCCCTGCAGTGTCCCCTAGTAAAGAGCATAGAGGGTCCCCATCCCCTCCTGCAGACACCCCCAGCTCTTCTTGTGCCTCACGCAGAGGGAACCCCTCCTGGTGTCACCGTCAGGGTGGCTTTGCCCTCCCCAGAGAGTGCTCCCAGCCCCCAGGTGCCTGTTTCCTCCAGCCGTGTCCTCCTGAAGAGCGAGCCCTAAAGTGTTAACGGCGATTGGTGAAATGGCACAGCAGATTGCTACAATAAATAATTTACTGATATTTATAAATATTCAAATCAGCAGGCTTCAGAAATTGAAAGGGGGGGGCTGAGCTGACAGGGAGGAGGGGTGTTTAGGGAGGGGAGGGGGGGCTGACATTAATTCCCAGGCTCTCCAAATTCATTTGAGAACTGTTTCTCATTTCAAACAAATATTAAATCTTTTGGTGTCAAGCCTCCAAAATAAAATATCAAACAGAAAGTCACTACCCTCCTGGTGGCTGATGCCTTGTCTGCTGTGGCACTGGGTGCCTGTGGCCCTGTCCCCACTGGGGGAACAACCACAGCCTGCACTGGCGAGGTGCCTGTGTGAGAGCAGAAGGTCATCCAGCTATACCTGTAACACAGCCCACTGCACCACCAACCATCGTCCGAGACAGGAATTCCCGTTAACACCACCTAGAAGACCTTGCCTTCATCTTCCAGTGGATTCTCTAAATCCCATTAGAAAGAAAGGGCTGAACATCAGAGCAATGAAGGTGGAGCCAAGACTCCTGATCCACCATGGGAACATGGCCTGGCAGTAAACACGAAGCAGGGGGTCAGGGCTCCTGACTTTCACTCTTGCTCTGGAAAGGAATTTGGTTTTAGAGACTGAAGCTGGAGGTTAAAAGCCAGGAGCACTGGCTTCCAGCCCAGTTTCCAGTCGTGATGTAACCATCAGTCTCCCCAGGTTTCCATGCCTTAGTTTCCCCATGCAGAGGAGCAGGAATGAGCATGATTACCCCAGCCTGTGGGCTGGATGGTTACTCAGTGCTTTGAGACCTCCATCAGCACTCTGTCACTGTGCTGCATTCTTACTGAGCCTTTTTCACCTCTGAGCATCCTACTGACCCCTCAGATGTCCAAGGGAGATGATCCCGTGTCCTCCCCTGGACCACCCCATTGGTAACGCCAAGCTCCAGCATGGGATGAATTTCCCTTAGATGAGTAATGGCTTTTCTAATGCACGGGCAGGCTGTCAGCTTCCCTACTCCCAGTGTTTTATGGGTTTAACTGAACGGCTCTGAACTCCCTAGTAAGAAATAAAGTTATCCCTCAGCGTCCCTTCTAAACATTTCACTCAGTGCAAACGGTGTTTAAGAAAAATGAGGACATATTTCTTCTTAAGGATGCAGTATCCCCCTTCAGAGGCCTAATTTATGCCATATATCACTGGCCAGGGAGAGAAAGGCAGCACAGACCTCACACTAGGAGTGAGCTGGCCCTAGCACAGCCCAGGCACAGCCTCTCCTGCTGCAATGGTGCAATGGGCTGCAACTCAAAGTCCTCCAGAGTCCGCAGAGTCCCCGCTGGAGAGCAGAGCCCGGCTGCAGGCAGCAGAGCAGGACGGACACCGGCACTGCGCCTCCTCCGCTGCCGCAGCGGCATCTCCTGCCTCAGACACCTCCCTCTGCACCACCCCAGCCTGCATGGACCCCATCCTGCTCACCCTGCCCCACGACAGCCTCCACGCTGCCTCCTCACCTGCCGCTGACCTGCTCTGCTGCCGCTCCACCAGCTCTTCACAGGCATTTGGCACAGCTGGTGGGGAAAGTGCTTCAACTGCGAGCAAGGACAGCACTAATCCTTCTTCACAGCTCTTTAGTAACGCACGTCTGAACCTTTTCCTGAGCAGATCGCAAAAATGATCCTAAATGTGCTTTGATCTTGTCCACCCCTCCTTACTCTGAGAGCCGCCAAGGCTCTGCTGCTCACCCCCAAGTGCCCAGACAAAGCTCCTTGCCTCTGCCCTTCCCTTGCCCTGCTCTCCGCTCACATACCCTGACCCTCCAAAGGACAAGAAATAAGCCCCTCTTTTTGCATAGCAGTAAGGTAGGGAACTTCCAGAATTAAAAGGAGCAGAATGGAAAGAAGAGGGGAAAGAAGCACGTAATGGGAGTCGGGAACTTTGGTTCTCCCCCCTGCTCTGCTTTGAACCCACTTCTTTTCTTAGGGCAAATATCACCCAGGCTCCCATTTTGCCCTTAACCTGCTGGATCTCATCAGATGGTCAAAGGTTTCTTGCCTAGCTTAGCAGGCCCAGTATCTTGTTTGCAATTTTAAGTGCTACTGCAATTCAAGTCACAGCAGAGGAGAAGCAGTGATTCAGGACAGTTTGAAGCTCAAAAGCTCCTTGTGTCCCGCTGCCTATTTCCTAGTTCATCTGTCAATACAGGATAAGATGTTTCAATAGCTTCCTCCTCTTGGTCCCATGAAAACCTGTTCTCAGAGCTCCAGCCTAATGCAGTGAGCAGGGTCTCGCTGCTCCTTGGGAGCCTTCTGTTTTCAGTCTTTCCTTTCAGATAACATAAAGCCAAGAGGATTGGCTTCTCTGATCCAGTTTCTCCTCCTTGCCCTATTTATTTATTTATTATTAATTCTTTTAGTCCAGTTAAAAGGTTTACTATCCAGAGGAGCCTAAGTGGCCTCACTCAGCCTAAGTAACTCTATAAATCAAGCAGAACTGCTAACATCTACATCACAATCCTGCCATCAATCTCCCCACAGGTTGTGAAGAAAACCAAGGGGAAAGACGCAAAAGGGAGAGTGAAGAGTAATAGCTCATCACCATCGGGTCCCTGCAGGCTGGCTGTGGCCCTTGGAAAACTCCCTATGAAGCCAGACATGTTGTCAGGGCAACTAAATGCAAACATAATGCCTAACTTCACCTCCTGTAGACACACATGCACGCTGCGGGTGCTGTGCCAGGGGTACAGGGTGGACACGGAGGGAGGGAAGGGGTGGTGAGCAAAGAGGGCTGGGAAAGCCTCTGGAGCAGGTTCTGCATTGGGATCCAGCTCCCAAGGAATGAAGGGGAGACCAAGACGTGAGCCTCTCTGAAATGCTGCACAAACCCCTTTGTAAATGCTGAAGGAGATGGGGCAGTGAAACATCGAAGTGGTAAAGAGAGAACCAGACTCAGCTGTAAGCACCAACACTGGGGAATTAAAAGGGCCTGGGAAAGACAATGTGCTTCTAAAATGACAGTTTCAGAAGGGAATTGCTCAAAGTTTCATCAGTTCCTCTTGGTGACTATCTTTAATGAGAATCCAAACCCACCATGACCCACGTCAGTAGAGAGGAGCTCCCTGGCTTCAGGCTGGGCTCAGAGTAATCCTTAATCAAGGGCAGGGGTTAAGTGAGCCACCTCCTAAACAAGGGTCCCTCCAAACCCTGGTTGTAGCTGGTAGGTGGTTTAAGAGCAATTTGCAATCCCTTTCAGCACTATTAAGCTCAGACCCAACAAAGAATGCAGACTCCTAATTAATTGCAGTGGGAAGTCAGGAGCTAAATGGGAGTTGGGAGCCTGAATGCTTGTTGCATCACTCAGAAACACAGGGCCAGGAAAAGTTCATTATTGTGGTCTTTCAAGGTCCTGCAAAGTAAATCAGTGTGTTAGCCCACATGAGGGAAATGAGACCTCAGCAAGAGCTGCATGACAGAGGGCAAACTCGAGCATCTTAGCCTTGCAGCTTGTTTTACATCCTCCCCACAGCCCTCAACCGCTGCCTGAGCTGCATGTGAGCAGGTAAAATGCTCTGGGCCTGGTATGCAGAAGGGACACCCAGATTTCTTAGAGGTTTCTTTGAACCCCAGGTGGGGCTGGGAGTCTTTCTGGCACCCAAAGAGCACCCATCACATGCAGCACTGGGAGTTCAGGGGCTCTTTAATCCCTGGAGATGCCTGGCACCTGCAAATACTGTGCAACACGGTTGGGAGGAACACTTGTCCATCCTGTTTGTGTGGAAAAGGCTCACAGGCTGGCCAGAGGAGAGCTGAGCTCTGGTGTAAAAGCAGTGGGACATCCCTGAGCTTGTCAACTCAGCAGTCCTGGCAGAGCTGCATGGGAGGGACGCTCACCCCTCGCTTCCCGGTGCTCACACCACACCAGTTCTCTGTCCTGCCTTTTGCTGCTCTTTCTTCTGGTCATTAAGGCTCACGTTCTCACCTCTCCTGTCCTCCTGAGCCCATCCATGCGCCAGCACTATCACTAACAGCGAACACACACGTGTACAAATACGAGGCCGTGCAGGAGCACTACCACATGCAGAGGCATACATGACCCAGCACACACACACACAACTCCATGTCTGCGCACATGCTCATGGAACACCCTGCACACAGAACACATGCTAATGCATGCAAACATCCATGTACCTGTGCCTGCACAAGTATTACACCCGCACACCGTGGTACACACGGGTGCACAGTGGCTGCACCTCCCCAGAGGCGCACACTTGCAGGCATTCAGCTCTGCTCAGCCCCAAATGCACCGAGCACCCACAGACGCACAGCCCACATGCAGACACGCACAGGCAGAGCACCCTGCATGCACTCACACACTCACACACACGCTTTCAGCTCAAGCCCGCGTGCCAGGAGCGGTTTATTCTGCAGCTTGGAATGAGGAGACAGTGGGCTCCCAGCCGGACGCTGCAGCCAGGCTCGGCAGCAGGGACAGACGCTCCCCATCCCACCACAGAGCCCCTCTTTACCCCCAGCCCAGCTGCACCTCACACCTTAAGGCAAAAAGAGCATCGGTGAGTGTCTCATTGGAGCTGGCGTCCCAGCGGAGTGTGTGTGCCGGGCAGGGGATCTCTCCCTCTCCCTCTCTCTTCCACTCGCATCTTTTCATGAACTCTATTTCTCTTTCCTTTCTGAAAACAACTGAGCTGTAAATACTGTTTAACCTTCTTCCCCCGTTCCCCCCTCCCCTCCGCACTATAAAAACACAAATATGCCATAACTCAGCTGGCTCAGCCGCCGCGCCTCCAACATGCCCTGCTCCAGGCCTCTCAGGAAGGTCATAACAAACGACTTTCCGATTCAGTGCTCCTGAAATAATTTTGTGTATTAAAACCTGAATCTGCACTTTCTGGACCGAAAGCCTCTCTTAATTATGGCAAGCGTCCTTGGGATGGACAGTGATCCTTCACCACGGCACCGCTAACCAACCGGAGAGGCTCCAGCTCCCCACCACCTCCTCCTCCTCCCGCTGCCCCCTCCCACCGCCACCCAGCCCACGGCCCCCCCCCTTGCTCCCTCGCCCCCCCGCCTTCCCTTTGCCCAATCTGTTTTCAAAGTGTGTCTGTCCTTTATTAAATTGTTTTCTTTTCCACATTATCAGTTGCCATGGAGACCTCATCTCTCGGATTATTTGAATTTCATTATATCTATTGATTTGGGAGCATTTCATCTTTTTTATTGTTTTTCTGTCAATTTTCAAAACGAATAACCATCTAATTTGCGTCAGTGCTGATTATGTTTGTCCCTCAATAGAGGTCGGCAGCTGCGTCGGGGAAACAAATCAATGGGAAACCATCATAAACCTCCCCAGTACAATCTCCAGGATATGTGGGTGACATTCCACGCCTGCGAGAAACACTCATCATATCCAAACTTCTTTCTTTCTTTTTCTTTTTGCTTCTCCCCTCTCTTGTTTTTTTTTTTTGCTGTTATTCCCCCCCTCGTAGCCGGCTCCGCTGGCCACTGGCGGCTCACAGTTAAAACCCTATTTATTTTACACACATCCATGGACAATTTTGGACACATTGCATTTTCAGACAGGGAGGGGACAAGGGTGAGAAGAGGGGGAAGAAAGAAGGGAAGAAAAGGATGAGGAGGGATAGGAAAAAAAAAAAGAGGAAAAGTGGATTGGGATTGCAAATTGCTTACTATTTTTTTATTTTTAATAATTTATGCAATTTTAAGCATTTATGTATAAATTTTTTAATAAGCCACCCTGGAGCAAAATAGCCATTAACATCCCGACGTCCTTCTGTCCAATGGGCTCGTGTGCAGGATCAATTTCCGAGAGTACTTTCCCTTTTTTTTATGACATGATAAAATGCTTTTAAAGCAACTTCCACAAATATGGAAATTTTTTTCCCCTCCTCTTTTTTTTTTTTTTTCCCATTTTTTTTTTTATAACAGCCTCCACTTATTCACCAGGGAGAGCGGGAGTGAGTGTGTGTGTGTGTGTGTGTGTGTGTGTGTGTGCGCTGGGGAGGGCAGTTGGCAGAAGGATAGACCCAGCCCTAACTGGAACGGACCTGCCTGTCCTTCTAACAAGGGCATAAACTTTCATTAGCGATGCACACAGTCAAAGGCAATTTAGGGAAACGCGCTGTACAGAAAAGGAAAACCTCAGCGGTTTTTATCCAGTGGCTCCTTGGCTCCGTCCAGGGGGCTCTATCCTTGAGCTCAGCTTGTGCTCTCCAACCAAAGTGACCCCACCGGCCACGGAGAGGGGCACAGAGGGGACGGGGGGATGCGGCTCTGGGGTTGGTGGTGCCCCGCAGCTGGTCTAGAGCAGCCAGTCAATATTAATGTCTTGTTGGAACCCACCTACAAGAGGCCCAGAGCTATCAGTTGTTCTGCCCACTGCAGAGCTTCGCCCCACCAACGGGCTGGTCCTCCCCAAGGTCTCTATTTTGGGTTTCTGCACACTGACAAGTAGCCTGCAGTGCCCGATGCCCCTTTGGGGCATTAGTTACAAGCTGGCTCTGCCCAGACCCGACAGATGTGTCGCTGCTGCTCCTGTTTCCACAGGGTATATAGACTGGTTATTTTTGCAGCTGGGACATGTTCAGCCTCACATAAGAACCTGGAAAATGCCATTCCTAAAGGGACTGGCCCCGTGAGCAGGCGCAGCTCTGTGCAGGAGCGACATGAGCACACACGGCTGGAGCGGCCAATACAAGGGGCTTGGTGGGGTCTGGAATCACAACCACACACTGGAAATGAAACAAAACTATTTCTCCGCCTAGCAGTTCCCTTGGCCCTCTGTCTTTGGGGCTTACGCACCCTGAGCCAGATACACATTGTACGTGCCCAAGCGTGGGAAGCCCCTGTGCGTGTTCCTATGATTCGCTTCAACATGAAGCCCTGACGCTGGTTCTTCTAGAAGAGCAGATTTCTTTACCTTTTTGTATGCCACACTTCCAGAGATAACACAGACCTGCGAATTTAATCCTACTGACAGCAGGCTCTCGTGTTACTGGTACCTTACACAGAGCCCAGCACGCTCCCAGCCTGCGCAGCCCTGGATGCAGGCTCACCCCATCCACAGCCTGCCCCATGTGTGATGTCTGTGGGTATCTGAATGAAAGCAGAGGGGAAAATAATACATAGAAAATAAAGAACCAAGGGGCAAGCCAATGCTCAGCTGGAAAAACACAAAGTGCCGAGAACAGCAAACCCAATCAATAACAATCACAACCCAGCAGCGGGCCAGGAAAGCGTGAACCGTTTTGGCCTGCTCCCTGCATGCTCCCCCACTGGGGAAACACAGTCCCTGGGGGTCCATGATTCCATCCCCTCCCACTCCACCCTGCGTTCACCCTCATCAAAAAGCTTGATAGAATGCAAGTCCCCCAGGCTTGTTTTGGTCAGAAAATCAGCAAAGAGAAGAGAGGATCTCTGGATGGAGGAACAGCATTCCTGGCAGTGAGCTGGCACCCAAGCAAGGTTGTTGATGCTATGAAACACTGCTTCCAGCAAAAGCTCCTTACACCCCACATCCCTCCAACCACCCCTCCAAAGTTCTGTGCTGCCCAGGGGAGTGGCACTGCCTAGGACCAACGTGGGGAGGGGAAAACATGGAACCTGTCAGGGAAAAATGGGGAGATCTCCCATCTCCCAGTCTAGCATCACTCCTCAGGATAGATTTTGGGGATTTCACTGTAGCAGCAGAGAGGTCAGCAGGAGTTGAAGGTTTTCAGATCGTATATATCACTCTATATGGTCTTGTCTATAGTGAGTGCTAAATATAGCCACACCAAACCTGGAGGTGACTTGAGTGCTGTGGTGCAGGGACATCCGCCACTGCACAGGCACTCTCCATTACCTCAAAGCAATACAGAAGTCAACAGCCACAACCCAAACACAAGGGTGCCTGTGAACCCTCCATCCTCCCACTGCCGAGAGTATGAGCCAGGTTCTCCCTCTTCCTTTCCTCCCTCTCATAACCAGAATGGTTCCTCCTTTTGAGTGGTGACCAGTCAAAGTAAGGAAAATTCTAGCTTTAAGGTCCACTTGTCCATGGGATGTTGGACCCTCTTATCTATAGCACACCAGCATCTGCTTCGGCATAGCTACGTAACTTCAGCAGTGGAAGAAGCTCTGAATAGAAGGGGAAAGTCTCTTGTGTGGGTCAGAATAATTAGACTGAGCTCAAATTGGCTTTAGGCATCTGCTGCTGCCTCTGAGCAAAATCAAGCCATGTTGCTTCCATCAGCATCTCTCTGCTGTTAGCCTTACCCTGCAGAACAGAGGGGACCACATACTGCCTGGTGTAGGGCATCTCTGGGAACAAGACTTGCTCCAGCAGAAGCCATAAAGCCTCCTTATCCAGCTCTCATTAAAGCCAAGAGAAAAGAGGCCAGACAGAGAGATTGAGATGAGCCATTTCCCCAACAAACTTGCTTCCCTTTTTCATTCGCTCCGTTCTTTTTTTTCCCCCTTTAACTGTCATTAAAATAACAAGTTTCTGTTACAGTCTAAACATTCCCACATTGTATAAAGGGTTATGTTACACCAGAGTCACTGCCGGGCCCAGTGTTTGCACAGAAACCTCACTGCAGGTCCCCCCTCCTGACGAAGTGACTTATTAAAGTTTAAACAGTAATTAACAGAACAATAAAAATAAAGGGATGTTTGGGGAGTCGTAGTGCACACAGGGTTTTTGGCAGTGCCAGCACTTTTCAGTGCCCTGCGCTGGCAGAAAACACGCCTGCAGAACCAGTGGGAGAGATGGTGTGCTCAAAGGTATGATCCCAGCACCAGGGTGCAGAGAGCAGCAGGAAACGGAGAGAGGGAAGGGGGGATGCTGACGGGGCACTTGGAACTGGTGCTCACCACCAGCCCTGCACCTGTGTCTGTGCCACACCGCACTGAGAGCCCCCCTGTTCTCTGATTGTCTGAGATGGACAAGCCCCCAGAATCTGAGCCTGGGGAATTGTGTGCCTGAAACCAGACCTGGGATTTGGGAAGTAGCTCCTTTACTTTATAGAGAGTGGCAGAGAGGGAACGGCAACCACAGAGCAAACCCCTGGGGAAACCCTGCAACAGGGTGAGCTTCTGTGAGAGCACCCAAGCACAGCCCCCTTGCTTGGGAGCTTTAAAACCAGATAGGAGAAGACATCCCATAGGGACCGATCCCGCCCTGGCCCTGTGCAGATGTGGGGAGCTCTGAGCTGCAGATCCAACAGGAATTCTGGAGTCATTCCCTCCTGAAACGCAGTCAGAACCAGGACCACAGCACCACACGCCTATCTCGATAGGCAGGACCACAACCTTGTCTCTCCCACCAGAGCAGAACTTCTCCAACCTATGTGAAATTGGCTGTTCAGGGCTTCCTTCATAGGAACATGACTGCTTTTCTTCTGTTCTGTTCCCATCCCAGTCACCTCCCTTGCCCAGGATGAGCTCTAGAGCATGTGGGTAGAGTTTAAGCTTAGGTTGTCAGCCCTCCCTGTTACCCAACATGCAGCAATGCAGAAAGATCTCATTTGAAGATATTTTTGGTGCCTATTGTAACTATTCTCAAATGTTTGCCTCAGTAGCTCACAGTGCTCGTTGGCTCTAGCCCTGATGTGTGACTCAGTACACACAGCATTGTGCAGGCCCATGTTTGCTAAATCTCTTCCAGTACAACTGCTCAGTTTGCAAATAAAAAGACAGCTCCGTACGGGTGCATCTCCTGTGCAGAGTGAACCTGGGGAGTGCTGCCTTGAGCCCTCTCCCATAAAGCTGTCCCCCAACTCTGGTGCTGGGACACCCAGGATGCAGAGCTGCCCCACTGCTGCAAGGACACGTGGAGCCCATCCAGCACCAGCTATTCCCAGCCTGCCCACAGCTTCCCTTCCCTCCCCTGCTGGGGTGCAGGAGGAGGAAAATCCTCCCAGATTGCGCTGCTGATGGAGCTTGCAGCAGCTCTATGGACAGCCACAGGAGATCACCCCAGAAACCCCAGTATCCCACCAGTAGCAGTCACCCAAGTGCCTGCTCACACCTCCAGGAGGTGAACCTGCCAGCTCAGTCCTGCAAATGCATTCTGCAATGAAAACATACTCTGAATACCACAGGGCTGGCTTTGGAGCAGTCCATCAAGTGGATTCCTCCTCTTCAGTTCCCTCAGTAGTAAGGAGAACTCTGCCTTCTGCTTTCTCAATGGAGAGCTAACCAGCTTGTTTCTGCAGCTCCTATATTGGCACTGCAGGGCAAAGACACATTTCAAGCTCCTCCAAGTCAACAAGTCTCATTCTTCTTCCAGCAGCTCAGTGGCATCCAGCTCAACACTATCACTCACTGACAAATACCCACCAACAGGAGAACAGACATGAATATTGAGAAGGGATCCTGATTACTCTGTTTCTCCTGCCCTCCCATCACAAACAACATTGAGCACCTGCCCAGGCACACTTCATCACTCCGTAAGACGTGGTTTAGTGGTGGACTTAGTGGTGGACTTGGCAGTGCTGGGTTAATGGTTGGACTTGATGATCTTAAAGATCTTTTCCAACCTAAGCTATTCTACGCAAAGTGAGCCTGCCCTGGCAGTAACAGCCCTGCAAGTGAGAGACAGAGCAGGGGGCTGGCATATAGGGTTCAGAGTTAATGAAACCAAGACCTTGGCAACCTCAGTGATTTTACTGCATTCTGGTGCAAACTGATCAACTTGCATGGTGCCCCAGGGAGGATGTGAGATGGAAAGAAGGGAAGGGAGAGGTTGAGTGGGATGCTCATTCCCCTTACAGCTGCGTTTTAACTGGGCCCCAGCAGCTCATCTGAGAGTGTGACACTGGCCTCTCCATGCTGCACTTGTTGCCCTGTGCCCCATTCAGCACCCACTTCACCACTCACGGTGTCTTCACAAAAGCCTGTCCTGAATCCTCATGAGGTCCCTGGGTCCCACTGCCAGGGATGTGAATGGCATGACAGATATATCACCAAACACAGCCTTGTTTGCCCAGCCACATTATGCCCTTATATCCCCAAACCTTCCACTGCTACATTTTTATTTCTCAGTGGCTTTTCTACCTCCTTGGGAAATGAAGGAAGTTAACAGTAACTGGCTTGTGTAGACTTGCCCTTGAGACAGTTTCTGCAGAAGGCCCCTGAATCCATTGCAAGCCACTCAGAGCAGCCTCTGCCTGATCAACTGAGCCACTGGCTCTGGCTTTTCCTTCCCCTTATTGCCCCAAGCCAGCTGGATGCACAGGCAGAGCATCCAGGAATCAGTGCTAGGGCAAGATGCTGTGTGAGAGCCAGCAGCTCTATGGCCTGAACTGCTCCCCAGGAAAGGTGTCCCTACCATGCCTTACTCCTGGAGATCTCTGCACATTCCCAAGGTTTCTTTGCACTCATGTTAGCTGAGCTGCCCATCTGCTTTCCAAAGGACTCTCCTGCCCCACAGACTGAAGATCTCCAGCCCTGAGCACCAGCAAGCAAAATCAATACATCAAATACACACCCAGCCCAGTGCCACAGCTCTCCCCTTCCAGACCCACCTGGCTTGATCCCTCTCTGGCTGCTCTTCTGCTCATGTCACTCTGCTAAGCTCAGAAGAATGATCTTCCCAGCTGACACCATGTCAGTGATGGCAGAACTGAGCTTACGCCTTTCCACTGCCACTCACATCAACCTGAGAGAAAGCCACACCACCCAGATCTGAACTCTTCATCCCATTCACCCAGCTACAAGGATGTTTTCCAGCTCCTGGCTGTGCTGGAGTCAGGGTCTCTCCAGACTCATTTGAGTGGCAGTGCTTGAGAGGGAAAGTATGTTGAACAGGTACAAGTAGGTGCAAAGAGAACAGGAGAAGGTGCCCCCAGGTCAGCACTCACGTGCATTTTCCTCGGCCATGTCTGAGGAGCCTGGGAGTCAGCACAGAACACAGCTTTGCATGGGGGTCTCAAATAGTTTCACAGTGCAGAAAGACTGTCCTGTGCACTTCCTTTTCCAACACGTCGTTCAGGAGGCCTCTACAGCAATGCCAGTAACTGCCTGTAGGGAATGTTATGTTAGAAAATTATCTAATGCACTCTTCATCATCTTGTCTTGCAATCTACAGAAGCAACCATCACAGTACGACCCTTCTTCCAAACACCACTGACTTTATACACCATGCTCAGCGGTAGCTTGGTCCACATCCCAGAATTCAGGCTCTCTTTTGGTTAACAGGCCATGAAATTATTTAGGCTATTCTTGATATTACATTCTGTTATATTTGTAATTAACACAGAAGGTCACAAGTGCCACAACCTGCAATCCCCGTATTTTGCTGAATACAGAGGAGACTGAGTGCTTCCAGGGACTTGGTCCTCACCTAACTCTCCTGCTGGGGTTTACGGGAAGCCAACATTCAGAGCAGCCCTATCCCACAAGGAAAGGGTTTGATATTGTCAGAGATTCCAATCTGCATGTATCTGGAATACAACCTGGGAACCAGCGCTCCAGAATCGGGTCTTACCTCCTTTTTTTGGAAAGGACTTCTAAACAAAAGGGAAAACCCTGCCAGCACACTGAGCATTGGGTGCTATCTTCAATCAGGGAAGCCTAATTATACCCATTATCCTGATGAGGAAGCACTGGCACAAAGCTAGGCATTCGCATGGCTACAGATACAAAGCAAATCAGGGGCAAAGCAGGAATTAAACACAGGAACCATGGTGATGAGCTCATCACCCACCTCGGCATAGGCATGCACAGCTGGCCATGGACTAGACCATGTCCTTCCCATGTCCAACAGCCTACAGAGCTGCTGAGGCGCCCTCCGCACACCTCCATCACAGGGTGAAAGCTTCAGGCCAGTGCTGAGATGGCTGGGGGTGCTCTGGGACAGGCAGGGGATGGGTCACACAAGCTGGCCCATGAAGACTCAGCTCACTGTATTGGAGACAGACTGGCAGGGCTGCAGAAACCCAACAGCCAGGTCTGAGCCACCAAGGCACCCCACAGCCACGCAGCCTGTGGCAGGGATGAATCATCTGCTCCTCCTTCAGAAGCAGCTTCATCAACTTCCCTGGATGTGGATCCTCGCAGCAAAGACCAGCCTGATCTGTCTACCTATTAATGGTCCCCTAGCACGTAAAGCCCAGAGCTTTTCCTTGGCACCAGGGGCCAGCACTTGCCCTACACTCTCCCTGCCAGGTGCTGGGTGCTGGGTCTAAGAAAGGCTGCAGGATCCCTTGGGATTGCGAGTCATTACATAAACAATGCAATAGGATCACCGGCTGTAATTGTAAAAGCGCCTGAGGTCTTGGCACTGAAATCTGTCTCAGCAAAGGCCTCTAAATGGAGACCCAAACAAAACAAACAAAAGCCCCAACTCTGTCAGCACCTAATGAACAATAATAAATAATAAATAATAGCCCTATGAGCCAACGTAGCAGGACAGATGCGAGGCACCAGGGCAGCTCTGAGGGAATGCTGACCCTACAGCAGTTGCCCTCCCTCCTTCCCCAGTCTCTTATCACACTGAGCTCAGGTCCACAGGTACCTGCAGGGTCAGGTCCAGAGGGGAAACCTGGGTCTCTGTCAGGGGTGTGCATCCCCCAGTAAGATGCATGATGACATAATTCTTATGCCCCTGGATCAGGACCTTCGCCGGCTAAGGGAGCACACAGACACACCAAGCCATGCCTAGCTCCTACTGCAGCATCTCTCTTCAAGTGCTGAAGGCAAAAAGCAGCAGATGGAGCTGAGCAAGGGAATCCAGGTAGGTGTGAGCCCAAAGTCTCTCCCCAGCATCATTACAGTCTTGACTTGAGTCCCCCACTTGTCCCATGCAAGCAGAGCTCCCAGCAGGACATGGGAAGAGCTGCCTGGCAGGGACATGGGCAGAAACAAAGGGCCTAATTTAAGCATTTTTATAACTCGGTACTTGTGACAGTGGGTTTAGCAGTTGCCAGCCATCTGGAATAAAGAATTACAGCCACCTCCCCATAATCCTATATTGCCTAAACCCTAAAGCTGGTTATGGTGCAAGGATGAGGCAGCAGGTTGGGAGGAGGCAGTGATGGGAGCTGGGGGTGGAGAAAGCACCGCAGGAAAAACCCCAAACTTATTCCTTTTTCCCTGTGAGGCGCTGGGTGGTCCCAGATGTGCCACAAGTATTTTTTGCTGAGAATCAAGAGACGACAGGACGAAGAGAGAGGGGGGAGAAAGGAGACAAGGAGTCCTCCATGACCACACAGTCGCATGCACCACACACACACACGCACACAGAGGCTTACTGGTCCGCGCAGGGCTGTCAGGTAAATTAGATCTGAAAGCTGACAATTTCTGACCATATTTCCTTGATTATTTCAAACAAATGCACACCAGCCGCTGTAAGGAGATTAAAGTGACATAAACGTCCCGAGTGGGAGGAGGGAGGGCAGAGAATTCAGGTCACCCCCATCCGTCCCCCATTTGACAGCCGCTATATCGCTATCCAATCCAATAAAAAAATCCCCCCCTTTTGCTTTAATTAATTTTACAGCTAGCTTGCTTAATTACTTTCAATCAAAATCCTCCTGCCATCGCAAAATTAGAGATGGTTGAGCTCCATTAGCCTAAATTCTTCATTTCCATATAGAAAGAGGCTCCCTCGGCAAAGCCAACAGGGCTCCCTCCTATCCAAGCTGCCATCGGACAGATGCCTGTCCCTCTGTCTGTCTCCAGCTCCTTGGGAGAAGGGGGGGAAGAGAAGGATGCAGTCTTGCTCCCACCATCCCCTTTCATAAAGCAGCTTCTTGAGAGCCCTGGAAGGCCTCTCTGCTCACAGCACACACCATGAGAGGTGAGGACAGCTTCCCACCATGCTGGAACCAGCGTTTCCATGGCTGTACAAGGAAGCTGGGACAGCATGCAGCTTCCTTCTGCTGGGATTCCTGCTGTGGCTGCCAGCACTGGGGATGGGATGTGGAAAAGACACAGCCTGGGCTGGACCGAGTGCTGCCACTGTCATCGCACACATCCATGCAGGCATCACTGAGTCAAGCTGTTCTCTGCTGGACGCATGGAAAGGGCATTGAGGGGACAGAGGGACAGATCATTTTACATCTGCATGCTTTGGGGTTTGGTACCTTCCTTTGGAGCATCTGGCACCAGCCACTGTCAGAAACACAGCACCATGGACCACGGAGCTGTGACATTCCTGCAGCTCCTGTAGGCACCTTTAGCACCTCTCTCCTGCGAACACGAATCATGAACTGTCCCAATTTGGGCTGATCTGAGAGCAGTCCCAACTGGTTCATGAAACCTCTTCAGAAGAGCAGGGAGTGGCAGCAATAAAGCCATACAGAGCTGGAAAGGAGACAAGAACTCCAAGCGGGTGGAGAGGATGGGTGCAGGAGGAAACCCTGGAAAGGAGCTGGGCACACTGGAACAGAGGAGCAGAACCAGCTCCTCTCAAAGTACCATAGGAACTGGAGAGAATTACCCAGACCGCTCCAGTGGATCACACTGCACCATGTTCCCTCCTATTTCCCATAATTTCCTATGGTTTCCTCCTTTCCCATCTCCCCACACTACCTGCAGAGCAATGGGATTCTATGTACACTCAGCACTTCATGTAGGTACTGAACCTGGAGCTGCAGGAAGGTCACACGGGCAGCCTGGTCCCTGCACCTTCCCACTCTTCGGAAAGCTCCAGAGGTGCTTATGATAAGCACAAGAAGCCCAAGCACCCCCCGTGGTCTCCAGGGAGGACAGGTCAAACCCTTGCTGCTTCAGAACAAAATGAAGAAGAGACAAACACAGACCTATTTTGTTTATAAGCTTAAAACTGAATCCAATGGCGCATCTACCTGGGGATTTCAGATTAAATGGTTTAAGAAACTCAAATAGGCTTTTTAATCCGGTCAAATAAAAAGAGCCCCAAAGAAGCAAAGAATTCACCCTGCTGAGCCTCAACGCCTGTGAAGACAGCCAGGCAAGAACGGCTTCCTTACTCCCTGCAACTCCTCCCCACCCTGGCATGGGACATAATGTGTTTGCCAACATCTGGAAGCTCAGGAAACACCCTGCTCAGGGCACGTGCAGGCTTCGCTTTCCCACGGATGACCCATCTCCATGCTGCTCTGTAACAGTGTCTTTATCCTTTCTGTGTTCCCTTACACTGCTCATCTGGGCCCTTCCCCCTGTACGTGGCAGGCCATGAGCATGATGCCAGCCCTGGTTACATCACCAGCACCAGCCAAAAGCAATCCAAGAGAAGGCACCAAAACCCCTAATCCCGGTTCAACACACACATATAGGGACTGTCTTCCACACAAACTACATCTCTGCATGTTCCACAAGAGATGGGTGAGAAGATGAGGGGCTGAGCAGCCGTGGGCTCACGAGATGCAGACTGGGGACCAGCAGGGTCTGCCCAGGGAAGAGAGCAGCAGCAGGACAACCAGCCAAAGCCTGATGGATGGAGACCAAGCCTGATGGACTTGGGGAGTTTGACGAGCTGAACCCTGACAAGGAGCAGGAAGCAAAGGGGCTCTCTGCTCTGCTGCATGACCACTTCTCATAGAATCACAGACTGGTCTGGGTTGGAAGGGACCTTAAAATTCACCCACTGGACACCTTCCACTAGACCAGGTTGCTCCAAGCCCCGTCCAACCTGGCCTTGAACACTTCTCCAAGACTTCCAGCCTTGCACCTTCTCCCAGTATCACATCTCACCAACTTTCCAACAGAAACTACCCTCCTATCCCCCACGGCTGCTGCCCAGCTCCGGAAGCGCTCCGAACCAGCCTTCCCCTGCACATGCTCTGCAATAAAATTCCCGACTTGTGTCTCGCCTGCTCCAATGCTCAGAGCAGCTGGGACAATAGAACAGAGAGGCCCTAAATCCACCAGACTCACCCTAAATAGCAATGGCCCATAATTTCGCCTGACATTCAGGAGCTTGTTATTCTTTCCCCTCGTCGCCTGGCTGGAGCTGTTCAGACCCATCAGTGTTATTCTATGCATTAAACAGGAAAAAAAACAACTCAACAACAACCCAGAGAGTTTCCAAGCCTGCCCAGTGAGATGGGGAGAACATCCCTGGCTGTGCTGGTGGAGGGAGAACAGGAGGAACCAATGCTTCAAACCCAGACCCTACATGCAGGGGAACACCAAGGAGTGGGTCCTGCTGAGAACCCCCAGCAGAAACACACACTTGCCCTTTCCTCTGTGTCCATCCCTAGCAAGGTAGCTCAATCTCTCCCAGCTCTTCCTTCCAGCCTCCAATCTGGAGCCCGGGAATGCTGCATGCACACTCCTCCCCACCACCCCGCAGTGTGGGGAGCTTTAACCACAACAGTTTGGGGTTTGGGTTTTTGTTGTTTCTTTTCCAGGCTGGCTCCAGCTGATTAAGGACCTGCAACAGGATGTAGGGATTACAGCAAGCCCTGGCTGCGGATCAGCTGGGGCACAGAGCCAAACGAGAGAGCGAGGATTGCCCCCAGCCTGGCTGCCAAGCCGGCACTCGTCCTGCTGGGAGGCTGGAGCCCTGCGCTGGAACAAGGCCCCTGCCCTCGCTGGCTCCGATGGGGAATGGCCTGAAGCCCACACTGACAAACATGCCCACATGGAGGGCAGGGGTGTGAGGATGAGGGATCTGTGGCTTACAGGGCTTGCTGGAGAGAGGAAAATCCCTTATGGCCTCGCTCTTTGTGCCTTCACCCCCAGCTAAACAGAGGTCCGAAGGGACAGGCACACCTTCACCTCCTGTCTTGAGCATCCTGACTTGGAGATGCCGAATCCCTCTGCCAGGGTCAGCACCATGTGGAGCTTCTAGCGGGTATCCTGGAATAATACACAGCAAACTATGTGCTGAGTTTTTAATCCAGGAAGAAGTGATCAGGGAAGGCAATAATCTCAGTTGGCACACAGAGCACAGCAGGATCTTGCTTCTGGGGAGGCATCAAGAGCAGAATTAGCTTCAAGGAGACCCTGGAGCTTTTCTTTCCTTCTGCTAACACTGAACTCTGTCTGGACCAGCAGCAGCCCCCAGCATCTTTCTGAAGTGCCCGTCACTGCAATATCCAACTGCTTTGTCCCTTGGGGGACATTCCCCCCACCATGCTTGGATTTTCCAAGTCCCTCTCGGACAGAAGCAAGAGGGACAGAGGCAGGGAGAGCAGCCTCCTGCTCTGACCTGAAGCTGTGAGCCTCAAGTCCTGTTTTAATCAGGTCTGGCAGAGCTGCTGCCTCATTTCCCAACCTGCCACCTCAGAGGGATAATTTGCCAGCCCTTTCCCGGCGAGCTCTGTGGAAGCACTCTCCAGAGCCTCAGCATGCTTCCCCTTCACGGCCAAATCCTGCAAGCTTCACTCTGGCATGTCTCCCTCTCCTAGTGACCCCCAGGCTCTGTCTGACTAAAGGAAGTCATGAAGATGCCAGGATTTGGTCCTCTTTTCCAAGCGCTCCCTGGCAAGACCTGGCAGTACGAGGGGGAAGCTGCTTGGAGCAGCAGGAGGGGGTGGAAATCCGTCTGGCAGCAGCAGCAGCAGCAGCAGCAGCAGCAGCAGCAGCAGCGCAGAGACTCCTTAGTGCTGCCCACCAGACTCATCGTAGCAGAGAAACTCTGGAGTCAGCTCCTGCCGGCCCGGGGCTGCGGGGGGAAGGCAGGAGTTGATATTGCAGGCAGAGGCCACTGGGATACCATTGAAAGCTGCTAAATATGACCAGGTTAGCACTTTAGTCTTTAATGGCAGGTCACCATTAATAAACCCAGGGCCCCAGGGTGCAGTTCAGAGCCTCTCTACACCCCCCCCCCCCCCCCCGAAACACTCATTTCATTAACTTCACTGTGCACGGTGCTCGCTCGGCACCTACCAGAGGTTCGGTAGGCTGAAGGTTTGCAGGGGTTAAGGACATCTTACAGGAGCTAACCACTCTCTCCTGATGTGATGGAGCAGGGAAGCTGCCTGCATAACTCCCCACTGCTCCCCCCTGCCTCTGGTTCCCTGGTTCATAAACTAGACCACAGCTTTTGGACCTACACAGATGGGGCACCATGGAAAGCCTCCTGTGGGAAGCAGCACTGTCCTGGGTCCACAGCCAAGGGGCTAAGCGCTGGCAAAGGACAGCCAAAAACATGGTTCCTAACCCCAACTCTGGCTCTGAATCCCAATCGGGCCTTGAGGAAGTCACTTCAAGTCACCGTGCCTTGTCTTCCCCATCTGTGGAAGTATAGCAGCACTGATGGCCATAGCAGGGAGAAGGGCAGAGGGAAGTTACTTGGGATCCAGGCAGGGAAGAAGCCTTTGTTAAATAAAAAGACTGTGTGTACAATAAAGGCCAAATCCTGCTCTTGGGGATGCTGGAATGACCCACGGGATCGCCCCAGTGTACAAAAGGGTGAACTTGGCCCCTGGTAACAGCAGAGAGGGGCTCGTGGAGCAAGCACGGGGGGGACACTCAGGCTGTGCGGTGCAGGACACGAAGGACAAAGTGAGAGGAAAAGATGGGGCTTTGCTCCACCTGCTTTCACTGTGATGCTGGCTGGTTCCTGGAGGGATGGTGGGAGGGCAGGAGGGACAAATGGATGTCCCAGCTGCCAAAAATCCCATAGCACATCTCTATTGATCTGCCCTACTTGGCAACTGAAGCTGCAGCCACCGTCTGTGGTGCTTGACCAATAAGACCTGGGCGGGCAGGGAGGGAGAGGCACCTTTATGGGCAGGTGGGGTCTTGAGGGGGAAGTATTTTGATTTTTAGAGCGACTGCAGAGTCAAGGAAGAGCAAATCCTGGGACTGAAGCTGCGGGTTAGGTCGGACTCGTTTCAAATACCTGCTGAGCCCTTTACACTGGGGCCCCAGTGACCTCCTGCACATGGGAGCTGCTCCAGCCTCTGTCCTCACTGTCCACCCATGAGAGCCTCTCGCCTGGCCTGGATGCTCCCAGTACAGATGTGGCCAGCACAGGCTGTGTGTGTCTGGTAATCCTCCAGGAGCTCCCTATGGACCCTCCCTAGGGACCTGAGGAGAGGCAGAGACTCCCACAGCTGGATGAGAAGGAATCCCAGTACAGCTCAAAGAGCCTCTGGAGATACCTCAAGTCCCCAAGCAACATTTCATGATGGCTTTTGCAATGTGACTGTCGCCGGGGCCAGCCAGATAGGGAGGGTTCAGACCCTGGCGCTGACAGTCAGGCTGATTCAGCAGAGCAGACAGGCTCTGACGGGCCAGCCCACACCACTGCATGCTGCCGGGTGGGAAGCATCACGCACTGCCCCTGGCCTCTCCATGGTTATACACAGTGAGCCAGGCAGGCCATGCACTGGGGAGGAGGTGACTGCCCCCAAACCCTTGTGTGTTTCTGCGTCTGGAGACCACTTTCTGATGTTCAGATTGTGCAGTTGGACCATTACTACCGAGCCCTGCAGACGAGGTGACCTGGTGATAGGGAGGAGAGCTCTGTGTTTGAATGCTCTATACTGTGTTTGAATGATCTGGTCACCCACCTTGCTAATTTGGTGCCCAAACCCCATCAGGAGACGATAGAAAGACAGAAAAGTTCTTTTCTCAGACAGAAGGCCAACTCCAGTGGCACGAGTGCCCCGTCCCTAAAGCCAAGAGCCAGCAGCAGCCTGTTGGCTCCAATGAGAGAGCCGGCTGCAAGGGGGCCGGTGCACTGGTTGTCACCTCCAAATGCCCTTTGGATAGATATGGAGAGAGAGAGAGAGAGAGGGAATCTGCAGTTGTTCCAACGTTTCTCGCTCAGCAGAACAACTGTTGCAGTCCTTTTGGTACAAACCCAGCAACTGTTCCCAAAAGCACAGCCTCCTCAGCTCCTGGCCTTAAAAAAACCCCAACAGCCCATCTCCAAAACGCCGGCTTCTGAGTCAGGGCAAAAGTGTTATTAACAAAAACATCACTCAGGGGTGGGACACCTGCTCCCTGACAAGCAACTGGCCTGGCTGCCCATGGTTAGGGTATTACATCAGGCCCCAAAAAGAGAAAGGCAAGGGAGGGAGAAGGGGAGAGAGTGGAAAAGAACAGACAAGAGGGAGGATGACAGCAGAAGGGAGTAACAAAGACAAAGAAGAGCAAGAGAAGGGAAGCACAGAAAGAAAAGAGCAAGTGCGAGCGCATGTGAGAGACAGTGCAGGAGAGAGCGGGAGCGTGTGGGGGAGAGCAGGGAAGTGTGCTGGAAGTGGTGGTGTGTGTGCAATAAAGTGTGGGAGTGAGGATGTGTGAGAAAGACTGCGAGCGTGTGTGCATATGGCAGAGACCGGAGTTAAGAGGAGGAAGAGAAAAAGTAAAGGAAGGGGGAATGACGCCACAAAACGCTTGGAAAAGTGTAACAAGAAAATAGGGAGGAAGAGAGGAACAAAAGGAAAAGTGAAGGCCATCATACAAATGGGTCTGGTAAAGCAAGAGAGCAAAGATAAGGGCAGGGAGGGAGGGATGGGAAGAGGAGGTGGGGGGCATTTGGGATGGGGCAGGGTGAGGGGCAGGAAGAGAGAGGAGAGGGGAAGGGAGAAAGGGACAGCGGAGGAAAAAAGGAATTAAAGAAATAAACAGGGGGGAGGGAGGGAAAGATGTCTATTAAAAACCTCAGTGCATAACACAAAATGTCAGGGTTTATAGCTTCATTCTTGGCATTGCTGGTACTGAGAACCCCACACAGAAATGTCACTGCTTGTCATGTTTAATCACCTGCTATTTGTTAACACCTTCGCTGCGAGGAGCCTGCCCCTCACCCCTTGCAGGCTTTCCTTTTGGAGAATAAACTGGGAAAACATGCCTCTGCCTCCCTGCTCTCTCTGGACAGCTTCAGCCGAGCCCGGAACCAGGCAGGGGACTCCAGGAAGGGCAGGAACATGGGACACAGCCCCTTGCTTTCCAGACAGGGCTTTCAGCACAGGAGGCTGCAGAGCTCCCTAACCAAGCAGGATAGTGACAGGTACCATTGTCCATCACTGGGGAGGCAGAGGATGTGCAGACATGGGAATGGGATGCTCCTGGGAGCGCGGGACAATGTGAGGAGCGGTGGGGAGCAGAGTCTGGGGGCTGAATTACTTCAGGGCAGAGACAGGAGGGAGAGGGGGAGGCTCAGCTCAGTGAACACACACGGGTAAACCAGGGTGCACAGGCAGGGAGAAGCAGGGCACCGGGCCCTTCCTCCTGCTGCTTTACCCCCCTCTGTGCTCCCATCCCACTCATGTCCTGCGCCGAACACACAGAAATAAAACCCCTGAAATCCATGCAAGTCTGGAATTCTCCAATCTGTTTGCCTGAACAGCAACTGTCACATAAAAGCAAACATCCAAAGCTATTAAATGTACAGTTACAGTTCCTTGCCCTGGCATCTGCACTGGTGACTTTACTCTAGTTCCTCCCAAAGCCTTGGACGCATGGCTTGTATTTATGCCGGTTTTCCCCTGTGTCAGGCACTCGTGCCCCGCTGTCTGCACTTCCACCCAGCTGCATGCTGGCTGTCTGACATCACGCTGCACTGCTACAGGAATTATTTTGAGGTCATCTCCAAACAAGACTTTTCTCCACTATTTCACGCGCTCCAACGGGAAAGAAATCCAACCCAGCTCTCCTCCGTACCGCAGGGCTCTCCCATGCGAGCCATAAAAACCTAATCCTGCAATTTCCAGGCTTACAGAAAGAACTCATCCCCCCCCTCCAAAGGAAGGAAAATGTAAAGATGTGTATGCAAAGATCATTAGCGCAGCTCTTTTGTTTTAAGCAAAGAATGGCAATCAGCTCTGTTTAAACACAAATGAAGGCTCAGCACAGCCCTTGCCCCACACTCTGAAATGCTTCTGTCAGTGTGCAGTGGGTTTGAAGTGCTGATGCCAGTGAAGTCAGACTTCCCTGTCGGAAATGAATCTGGGGAGCTGAAGCAATCACATGGCTGGAAGGGGATCCTAAATGCCTCTGACCCTTTTTCATGCTTTCAAACAACAGAAAACCAGCAGAAGCCATCGGCTGCCTGGTGACCAGCGCAAAGGTTTCTGCTCCAGCAGATCTCTGGGTACCCAGATACCTCCTGTGACTCATGGATGGGCAGCAGAGAGCTGATGGCTTCAGCTGTAGGACCAAGGGGCTTCCCGGTGCTGGTGTCATCACAATGCTAAGGACCCGCAAGAACATCCCATAGGGAAAAAAGCACAGACCTGCAGAAACTCGGTGCCCATCTCCCTGCAATCCCTGTAACACCATTTTAACATCCAGTTTAGATCATCCAGGACTAGCTGTGGGACTCAAGTAAAAACCTTCAAGCACAAACCAGCCAGTTCGGGAAACCCACACTCTTGGACTTCACATCTTGGTCTCTGGCAGCAATGGCAGCATGATCCTACCCAAATTTCCCTGTGTGTTTTCCTCAGAACAGTGCTTTCGTCGTGTTTTCTGATCGAGATCCTTGCTAGTTTCCAAAAGCAAGTATCTACATCTCCATCTCACACACCGGAGATACCCTGTGGGTGCTGGGGAAACCTGCACTGCTGCTCCTCACCACCCTTGCACTGAGGACAGGGCCTTTCACTCCATCCAGCTCCTCTCCCGGACACCCGCATCCCCCCCAAACTCCATGGATCAATCCAGGCCCTGTTTCCACACCAAAGAACAACCCGGCTGCAACGCAGCGACTGCTGTCCCGTGCCAGGGGAGTGCAGGCAGAGGCTCAGGCCTCTTGGGGAACAGCGATTTCTGCCCCAAAGGACCAGCACGAGGTGCAGGAGCCACCCCAGGTCCTATTCTGGGAACGGGAACAGTACACAGAACTCTCCCTTGGGCCTTTAGCCAAGGACAGAATTCACCCTTCTGAACACAGGCCAGGATGATCTAAAGTGACTACTGACTTTTGTTGCCCAACTTGAGTCACCTTAAATGGGCCTATTTTTCCAAGTGTCAGTGCTCAGCACAGCTGAGAATCGGGCCCCTGTGAGATGTCTAATCCTACACATCCACGTTCTGTAACAAGAAAGACTATTCCTCTCCTGTGTGACTTCATCCAGCCTGGCCGGGTCTTTCATCTTTTCCTCCTCTCCCCTCCCTCCTCCTTGTTCTTTTCTTTTTCAGCTTTTTATGAATTTCTCTCAGCTTTCCTCCCTCTTCCCCCCCCTCAAGGTCATGCGGCTCATTTCCACGTTGAACATTTACTCAGCAAGCCAGGCCCTTTCACAGATGCTCGCCACAAATATGCTTTCTGATAGAGTCAGGAGGAGAGAAACTGAAGCCCCAAACAATGCCAGAAATACATAAAAAGAGCCCAATAGTGGGGCTGTAACGGGGTAAAATATTGCACAGAGAAAGCTGCAGGTGGAACACTTTTGGATTTAGTTTACTCCATTGCCCTGATTAGGTTCTAGCTCTCTCTTCTTGTTCGTTCTTCTGAGTATTATTGTTCTGCTGTGAGGGCAACCTATATAAGGGAGACAGTTAACCTTGCCTCTTCATCCACTCATCCTCATTCAAAGCCCAGAACCCTTCCAGCCCTGGGCATCAGCTCCTTTACAACAGTGACCAGCAGCTCAAACCCACCCAGAGCAGGGGAGTTTTCAGCTATGCGCTTTGCTTGTTTTGCCTAAGCCCATTACTTATAAGCAGCTTGAATAAAGCATCAGGGTTTGTAGCTACCCTGGGTAATACACAGAGATCACCCGAAGGAGGTCAAACCCCTCTTCCCATTCCCGGGAATGGATGGGGCCCTTTGTATCAGCATGGAGAGAGGCTGGGGTGGGTTCTGGAGAATGGTTTCCACTCTAAATTACCAAGTCAGCTCCCAGACCAGTCCTACAGACTGGCTGGAACAAAGAGCAGCCTCCCCAGGTCTGTATTCTCCAGCCCAGGGCAGGTCTCCAGAGAGCTCTTCCTTCCTCACTGCTCAGAGGTGGCAACTTTGATAATCCTCCAAGCCCAAAGAAACAGAATCTGGCCAATGCAGCGTGACTCTGAAAATCCAAACCTCAGGCTTGCCGGTGTCCAGGGATTCCTATTTCAATCTCCATTTGACCATCAGAGACAGCTACTGGCTCTCAAATGAAAGACAGGTATTAAAAACGCCAATTCACTCACTAACATCCCTTCATCTGAGATCCAGTGCTTCCATAGGCACTGGGAAATGATAAGGAAAAGTAACTCTGCTGGCTGTTGTAGTCAGGCCATGGTTCTATGCCCACGAGTAAATCCAGCCCGCGATTTCCCAAGGGAGACAAGCCACGACTTCCTTGCTGACAAAGTCAAGTTTGGGACAACACGCATATAGTAACAAAGGGCTCTCACCTACCAAGCCCCCTGAGGAACACTGCCTGGAGGAAAGTGAGCTGCTCAGAAAGCACCCCCTTACTCTGAACACAGCAGGGCCCTCTGCCTGCTCCCCACTCCAGAGGAGTTCCTACCTTCCTTTTATGAGCTCTCAATGGAAGAACAGGAATCTGAGGATTCCTCCCAGCAGGAGAGGTAACTCCCAGTTGTGCTGCTCTCCACAGCATTTCCTGCATTTCTAGCTACGGACATAAGGATCATCCTCCCGGTTGAACAGCTCCCACCTCACAGTCGCCTGCTGGCAGCCCAGGGAGCACAGATCCAGCTATCCTGTTTCCATGGAGCCTGACCTTCTCCTGGAGGTTGCAGAAATATGCCCTTCCATAAACAGATACTCCACCTAGGAAAGCCTCAAACCACTGTCATGATGCTCCAGGTTCAGGTAGCTAGCTGTAAATACATTAGTATTTTGAACAGTTAGTACCATAGGAGCTGTGCAGAAGCCCAGCTCTGCAGGGCTGCACTCCTCAGAGTATCGGTACCCAGATCAGAGCAATGTTTGGGTCCACCAGCACCGCAGTAACGAAGCAGAAACCCCACAAGTTTTGCCAGAGACTTAAAATACAGTTGGAATAAAGTACAGTTGCAAAAAATACTCTGATTTCAAGTGCTTTTGGCTACTCTCAACTCTGCCCTGGCAGCACAGCAATGGGAAATGCACACTGGCAGCAGTGACCCTGTCCCGAGTGGCAGCACGCTCCAAGGGAGCAGGGTGGGATGCTGTGGGATGCTGTGTGGGCAGTGAGGCCCCTGCAGAGGCTGGGAATTGAACAGGGTGGTCCTACAGTGTGCTCAGGCTCCCTGGCAGGGCCCGTCTCATCTCAGTGAGTGCTGCTGCTCCCTCCCAACGCGCACATGGCTTTAATGTTTTTATTACCTGTTTGACTCGCTGCCTTATTGCTTCTCCTCTTAATGGGGCTGTAACCGTGGAAACGAGGAATAAACGGCCACCAGAAAATGAGATGATTAAACAGGTCACCCTGGCAAAACAAACTCGGTGCTCACACAGCCCAGGCTGTGCATGCAGTGTGTGCCCGGGGAAACATGGGGCCGGGTGGAAGAGGGCTGGGACACGCGCCTGGAAGCAGGGCACCACCGAGAGATGCCTCCTTGGAGAAGAGCGGCGCCTGCCCCAGAGGGATGGTGCTGTGTGCCTCCAGGACAGGCACATGGAAAACAGCGAGGTTTGCTCAGGGAAGATGGAAGATAGCGAGGACAGGACACAGCCATGCAACCGGGGAAAAAATAGCAACTATGAGGATTATAAATAGGCTGGCCTGAAAACACAAGTCTGAGACAAGTTGGTGTCCTCTGTTGTCCCCGTCCCTGGCATTGCCCACGCGTGCCTCATGGCAGCTCCCAAGGGAATGCACAGACCCTTCTGCCCGTGCTCTCCAGGCCCACAGGGCACAGCTCCACAGCCCTCCTCATCCTCACTAATGGGCTACCAGCAAAGTACAAAGACAGGGCAGAACCAGGACCACAGGCAATGCAGGATGTCATGGAGCACATCCCTGGCTTCCCGAGGTTCAGGAGAAGGGTGTCTGCAGCCGCTGCTCTCACAGCTCCTTCTCCAAAGCCATGTAGCTGGGAGGAAGGAGGCAGCAGGAAGGGGCCTGCCTGGCTCAGGGTCTCACCTCCAGCATAGATCCATTCTAGCTTCTTTCTTGGGGTGCTGCAGGATGGCCCTCACCTCGCTGGGAAGAGCCAGACAAATTCCACCCCAACCTCAGCAGTGAACTACAATGAGCCCTGACAGATCAGTTTGGAACGAGAGCTCAGCTCAGCCTCAGTGCACACACGGGCTTCAGGGTATAACCAGAGCCCTGGGCTGGTGTCCAGGCCTGAGCCAGACACCTCACGATGAGGGGACGGGGTTGGTCCACACCAGCAGGACAAGGAGAAGGTGGGTGCCTGTGCATCTCCATCTAAATACAAGATCCCCCTCGCAGTCAAGCTGAGAGGTAATGAGCTTCACACCAAAACGCTGTTGAAAACAAAACTAAAACCTCCAAACAAGCACACCGCAATCAAATAAAACACAATCGCAAACCATCATTCAAAGTAGCGAGGATCCTGCCAGAATCACCATCCTGCCCCAACCTGTTCAAACCCAGACTCGTTGGGTGCTGGCAGCCTGGGAAGAGCAGACTCACTCCACCAAGAGCAACAAATTCAGAAGGAGGAATTGGAATGGCAAAGCTTGGCGAGGTGGAGATGAGAGACAACTGCTTGAAGCACGCAGGCGAGTGGTTGTGCTCGCTTTCAAAAGAACCAGCAGGTGGTTTATGAAAAGGGCCCTATTCTTTAGAGTAATTTGAGCCATATTTCATTGTTTGATGGAAAAATCCTAATATTCATGACCTCCTTTAAGTGGAAGACGTGTGTTCATCTGAATATCAGCCCACAGACAAATGGGAAAATGAAAAATAAAGAGAGTAAGATAATGGAAGGGGGGGGGAGGAAAGGAAAGGAAAATCGAGGCAGAATCAAAGGCAGAATGGGAAGTCCAGGAGAGTGACAAAGAGTGGCGGGTCTGTGGGAATAAGGAAAGGAAGGAGGATATAAAGGAAAGCTATTTAGCAAGGAAAGTTAAATAGTGCAGCATAGAAAAAGGCTGAGAAAAGCAGGAGTGAATGACTGAAAACACAGCGAGAGCCAGCAAAGGAGCTTCCTCTCAGAGTTTCCAAGCGCATGGATCTACTTTGCAAAACTGTGATTCTTGTCCTACCCAGCTTCTGTTACAAATATCCATATGCAATCAAGAGGAAGAATCAGACCCTCTCTCCCCAGCCTCTGTTCCCTCACCCTCTTCCAATGCGGTCCTCCTCTGCTAACATCTGCTGCCTGCCTTCGGGACATGCAGATGGTAATTACTCCAGCAGCAGCTTCCTCTCCTTCCCCTGCTTGCAGAGGGCCACTTGGAAGAGAGCTTCAAGCCATGGAAAGATACCACACACACACCTCCACAGCACGTGGCTGGCCGGGAGAAGGGGATGTGGGAGCCAGGGCCGTGCCCAGGGAACTTGATAGCACAGGGGGTGGAAGGTGGGTGAAGAGATGAAGACGTTTGTCTACAAAACATGCCAACAAAGCAACCCCCTGGCTTGAAGAAGGGAGAAGTTGGCTTGACATGTGGAACTGCTCATGCTGCTCCAGATAGGGGAAGGGGTGCTGGAGGAGAGGGGTGCACAGGCAGAGAGGAGGAGGAGCAGGAGGAGGAGGAGGGCTGCTCTGGGCGAGCCGGCTCAGGGAGTGGATTCATCCAGGCAAGGTGCTGGCAAACACCATGCGGAGAGGTGGAGCTGCTTTAATGAGAAGATGCTTCTATGACTCAGGCCTCAAAGGGATTGGGACTTTATTATTTTATTTTTCCATAATAAATTATGCCCTGGGATGCCAGGTCCCGCCGGGTTTTTCTGGAAATACCAGACAAAAGCTGGTGTTGCTACCTGGCTTTTGACAGTTTCCCATGTATGGAAGCTAAAAGTTCCTGCTTCCTCCTCCCAGCCACTCTCAGGAGAGGGGCTCACACCATGGTACCATTACACTAAGCACCCCTTGCCCTGGTCCTGGAGAACCCCCCCTCGAGGGTCCACAACATCCCACCCTGGACCTATGGGTGCTACAGCTGGATATGGAGGGTGCCATGGGTCAGGAGCACCCGGGAAGTGGGAGCGGGCTGGGCTCTCCCACACCCAGCTCCACACCCCGGCTGGAGGGAGGAGCGCTCCTGCCCGACCCCGCACCCATCGTGGACAGCAGCCAGGCCTCATTCCCTTATCTCCATCACTGAAGCGCCCAGCCCTGGCTCTGGGCTGCACAGGGGAGTATGATTATGCCCACTTTATAGATTAGGAGTTATTCATCCCACACCAAATCCTCAGACTCTGCCACGTCTCAAAGACCTGTTCTGGAGCTCTCTGTTAGATTCAGGCTGAACTTGGCCCTAGTTCAGCTCAGAAACTCACGTTACAAAAATCCCCTATACAACTGCCTACCTGCCTGTGGACCAACCCTGCCACCCAGGCCATCATTCCTGGCAGTAGGAACAACGGGGGACACACTGGAGCAGCAGTGGGCACACACGGACACCTAACACAGGGGCATGGACCATACTGATCTTCTCTTGCTGCTAACAAAGATCCACTCATCGCCACAATGATGCAAGCACGCAGAACCCGAGTGCAGGGGAAGGCGATGTCTTGAGAGAGCAACTTGGAGAACACGAAGTTCAGCCCAACACCAACACAGGGCACGTGAGTGTCCGGGAGGTGGGCGAGTGTCTGGGGCAGATGTGCATGTGCAGGACAGGGCGACGGGGACGTAGGTGTTGGGTGTGGGGAACACCTCCAGAAACGCTCCGCCGGAGCTCCGTGTTTTTACTGATTTCACAAGAGGCTCTGCTAAAATGTCACCTTCTCCCAAGGAAAACATGTGCACCAAGGTGAATCATCACTTCACACCCCAAAACCAGGAATGGGTGGCAAAATTCCCTAGTGAGGCACCCAAATCCTCAGGGGATTGCACTAAAGTGCACCCGGTGACTTGAGTCTTCCCATCCTTTTTTCCTTGTATCTCCTGCTCTCCACCCCTTGCTCACTCTTGCCAACCTACACGGGTTGTTCAGCTTTTATTCTGTGCATGAAACTGCCTTAGGACTGGAAGCTTTAAGCAGTTTCCCAGCCTCCAGAAATTTTCTGGTTGTGTTTCTCCATGGCAAAGCAAACAATTGCTTCGGTACCCGGCCACCACACCTAACTCCCAAACGCCATGAGAACTCGGAATTCTTTGGGAAACTTAAACAAGAACATGTTTCACGTGAATGAAGTGCATGGTTTTGGTTCACGGTAACTGTTTGTTCTCGAAAAGGCTTGTCAAACTGTTCTGTTTTCTGGAATCATCACATGAAGAAAGATGGGAGGTCTCCTGAGAATGGGGAGAAGACTGATGCCAGGTTAACGCACTGGGAAGGGAAGGTAACAGCTGGACTCAGCCCCATGGATGGGCAACAAGGGGGTCCTCAGGCTGGGGGAGGGAAGAGCATCATCATCCCTCTCCAAAACACACTCTGCTCTGCAGACAAAGCCTGTGTCTATGTGGAATGAAGCCCAGCCCTGTACTCATGGTGGGTATTACTCTGTGTAACCAGCGAGCTTCTGCCAGGGACCAGGAGCCCACCAGCAAAGCAAAAGCTGCCCAAAAAAGAGGGGGATGCCCCAGGATACAGATCCCAGTGACCAGCCCTGCTCCATGTCCCATCTGTCAGCCCCAAGAGGGTCCCCATCCAGAGCAGCTCAGTGGAACCCCTTCAATATTCACTTGTGGCCAGAGCCTGGGCTTTGCCCACCCAGGTACTGTTCTGTCCCCCTGCCACATCCACCCTCCTGCAACACCATCATGACCCCTCCGACAGCTCAGCACTGTGCACCCTCTACATCCTCAACCAGGCTGCAGACACCCGGCTGGTATTCCAGCCTGTGCAATCCCTGCTCAAGCAGGAATGGGGATAAGGAGCCAGCAAGTTTGCCTTTGCCAGTGGTGTCTGCCTCTGTCTCCCCTGCAAGCCCTGGGAGAGGAAACAGGGAGCAACAAGGTCCTGGTCCAAGGGGCTCTCAATCCTCAAAATGGATTTTACCTGTCTCTGAAAGCTGCCTCCATCTCTCACCCCCGTTTCTTTCTCCCTAGGGAAATCAGTCTAAAAGGGGCTAATGGAACAACGTCCCTCTTGCTCCCCCCTCTCATTTTCTTTCCTTCCTTTTTTTTTTTTTATTAGCATTTGTGGAATTTATTCCCAAACTCTCCTAATCTTTCGTACACAACCATTTGATTTGCATAACCCAGCCCCCTCTCATAAAAACTGGCTGCTAGTTTAATTAAAAAATGTAAATTTGCTGTCATCTCGGGGCCTGGTGAATTAGGACGACATCGGCATTTTTTATTGCTGAAGACGTCCAAATTGATCCAGTCCGCGCTGAACCGGAGGGGAGGAGACGGGGCCGCGTGGGACTCTTGGCTGGAGGTTCTGCCCCTCCCCTGCTCCCAGCCAAGCCTCCTCTGCCCCCTCTTTGCGAAGTGCAGCTGAGGACGTTGGTTCTCCCAAAGCCCAGCGTGGCCCCTGCGCTGTCAGCACTTCTGGGAGCTGAGCCCTGGGTGGCACCTGAGCTCTCCAAACCCTGCGAGGGAGGGAAGGAAGGAAGGAAGGAAGGAGCGCAGGTGGAGGGGGGAGATGCAGCACAGGCCCTGCTTGTCTGCACCTCCCGCAGCACTTCTCATCACTTTCCAGACACTTTCAACCAACTTTTCAGAGGGAAACCGAAATTGAAGGCTACACAGCAGCCTGGGGGGATGATCTGATGTCCAAGTGACCGCAAAGGCTCTGGCTGTGAGCACAGCCGAGAGTTCTGGCAGCATGAGATGTGGGACAGACGAGGCTGTGCGGGAAAAGCCCTTATATAAATTCCAAGCTCAGACAGTCCTTTCAGCAAGGAGGACTCCGAGTGGAAGCATAAATAGTCCAGGAAAACAGAAAGAGAAACCGATGACACGGAAGCTACGTATTAAATACTTGATCCTTTCCAGCTGAGGTATCTGCCCCAAACCAGCCTCTGCACCTCTCAGGCGCTTGTGTTTGACAGTGGAAGGGTGCAGCACCTGCAGACCCCACTCTTTAGGTGCCAGACCTTGTTTAGAAAGAATAAGAGAAGATGCAGGCGGGGAAACAGAAGTTTCTTATCTCAGGAATCAATTTTCTGCTCTTTCTTGTCAGTTATCTCTCTACAGCGCCAAAGCAGCAGAAACACTCCTACGGACTTCAACCAGCTTTGAAGCATGCTCTTCAAGCAGTACGTGGGCCCTGCTTAACACCATGATGAGAAGGTTAATCCCTGCCCTGGTAAAACCTTCTCCCAAGGAAGAGTCTTCACTAGGTAGGTTTAAGCACTTGAATGCTTTCCACCCAACAAACATCTCATAGGACTGTTAGAAAGTGACCTGAACACCCAAATGAACCATCTATGAACCTTCTGCAGCCCATGAGCTCAGCACAGGAACGGTACCAACCTTGACTGAGCCAATGTCTCTCCAAAAAGCTGTGCTGTCAGAAGAAAAGAGAGTTGGCACCAGCCCAGAGAAGGTGTTCCTATCCATGGGATGTTCCAAACAACAGTGATTTGACAAAACAGACACCAAATGACCCTATGAGTGGAAAACAAGGTGTTTCTCCACCCGTTGACCATAGGTTTCTTGGTCCCCATTCCGAAAGCAGTTCCTGTAATCTCACACCAAGGATAATTAGGTTGGGGAACAGTTTCCAAAGGAAGTGACAGGTGCCCAGTCACTCAAGATATTTACAACCAGACTTGCAGAAAGTCACATGTAGGGAACATCTTGCCACGATCCTGTGCAGATGGACTCAGTCCATGAATTCTTTCCAACCCTTTACCACTACAAACAGCTTCTGGCCCTAGAAGGTCCACGCAAGGATTGACTGAGCTGAGAAAGCCCTCGGCAAGAGCAGCCTCAGACCCCACATACCAAGTCCCTCTGGGAAAGAAACCCCTCTGGAGCTGCCTGTGCCAGCTGGCAGCTCGGTGAGCAGCCCTCGGGCACTGCCTCCGGGGAGCCCCAGCCTGAGGGCTTGGAGAGGATTCAAGAGCCAGCGACTGAGGGAGATAAGCTGGCCCTAGGAGATAAGGGTTCGAGGTGGTGATTATGGGGCAGGTCTTTGCCTCCAGATCATGACAAGACGGGTTCACCCACACACAGACCGTAATGCTGACTTAAACAGATCTCCCAGATCCTCATTTCCATGGCTTACTGTGGCCCCAGGTTCCCATACAGGAGCACTGAACCATGCAGAAAGCCTGAGCACCCACGACACTTCCAAGAACGAAGGGGAAGGTGCTGGCTTTGCAGGCCCTTTCTGAGGAGTGCGATGGGTGGGCAGGGCTCAGGCCAGCAGGGGCAGAGGCAGCTGCCTGCAGATCCCATCACTGCTGCCGGAGATGGAGATCGGGGGTAAATCACTGTTTATTACTCATTAAAGCATTTGCCCTCCTGCAGTTTCACCACATCCTTAACTCCTGGGCTGCCCACGCAGCCTCCCAGCTCCTTGATCCAGAAGGGAGGCAGCCACATGCCCATGGCTGGATCCCGAGAGCTACCCAGTTCCTGGGATCAGTGATAGAAATAAAGAAATAAAGGGAATAAACGGCGACAAAATGGTCCTCTCAATCACAGCATCAGAGTACATAGTTCAGGCCCAGTCAATCATCAACCAGTTTATTACCATCTTAGTCCTTATTAAAAACACCAACACACACACACACACGTACACATTGGCTCCAGCAGTAATTAGCTGGACCGTGGCAGCTCGCCAGCACAGGCCTGTTGGGCCCATCACTGCCATTCAGGTTTTAAATGGGAGGGAATGGTTCACACCATTTTGGAGGAGAGAGTATGGTTGTATTAGCAGGTACGGGCCCAAAGCGGTGGGAAGGGTCCCAAAGAGTAAAGGAACACAGCCCAAGGGATTCCAACCAAACTCCGAATTCACTCACTTTGTCAAATGTAACCTTGCCAAGGGCTGGAAAACCCACCAGCACATCACACCCCAGCTCGATGGAGCCCTGTCCACCACCACACCCAGGTTAGCCCAACCCCTTCTCCCCATCCCGATATCCCATCAAAACCCAGCGGATGCACCACAGAAAGCTACAACCTAAAACACACCCAGCCCTAGAAGTGGGGCCTGTAATCTAAAACCAAAACATTGCCCCAGCCCGGCCGCCGTTCCTCCTCCCTGCGAGATGTGAAGGGGTGGGGGGAGGTCTCCTATACCTCACATGGAAGGACAAAAACAAACCCATCCCAGATATGCCCAGGTTGGAGAAAAAAAACCCCAATACTCATTAAATGTAATAAGCAGCCTCTTCATCTGACACTGCCTTGTCCCAAATAAATTAAATTCCTTTTCATTTAGACAGCGCAGGAACCTGACAAGCAACCTTAACCAGCGAGACGCCAGAGCTCGGAAGGGGATAGAAATGAAAGAGAAAACAACCCACACAACTCACAACAAATATAAACGCAGAATCATTTCAAAACCCTCATAAACTTCCCCTCCGCATCCTCTCCCGTCTCGCCCCGGCAGGACGCGGCGGAGCGGAGCCCCCGGCTCACCTCGGCTCCGCGGGGCCGGGGCCGCGGCAGCGGAGCGGAGGAAGCCAACTTCCGTCTAACAAGTGAAAGAAAAGCGAAAGAGGCTGCGGGCCCCGGCAGCACCTGGGGCCGCCCCGCGCCCGCCCGGCCCCGGCCCCGCACCCGCCTCGGCGCCGGCAAAAGTTTCGGTGCGGCGGCGGCTCCGGGCACCGGCTCCCGGTGAAACTGCCCGCAGCGCCCGGCCCCGCGGCGGCGGCGGCGGCGGCCGGAACGGACGCGATGGGACGGGAGGCGCGGCGGGGCATGGAGCGCTCCGCTCCGGGGGCACCGGCACCGAGCGGGGGCTTCGGCGAGCGGAGGGGGTTATGGGGCAGGAAAAGGACAATTGTGCTGTACTTACCATAGTCGGAGAGACGAAAGCCGAATTCACTTAAATAATCAACTTTCATAATACTTAATTAATACCTAATTGCAGCTGATTGCTCCCGAATAACAAGTTGTTTAAAGCACTGATGTCATTGCCGTGCCGGTCCTCCCCGAGTCACTTTGGCAGCGGGGCCGGGGGCGGGCGCCGGCCGCCGCGGGGGGCGGGCACTGGCGGCGGGACACGCCTCCAGCCGGGGCCAGGGCAGGTGCGGGGCCGGGGCCGGGGTCACCTGCGGCGGGCACGGCCCGGGGGCGGGGGGGCGGAGACGGAGCGCGGGGAAGCCCCGCACCGGGGCCGCGCTGCCCCGCTCCCTTCGCCGCGCAACGGGCGGTCGCTGCGGGCTCCGCCGCTGCGGAGTGCGGGACACACGAGCCCCGGGAGCGGGCGGGGACGGAGCCAACGCGGGGGTGCGGGGGGGCCCGGCAGGACCCGCAGCCCTCGGGCTTAGACAGGGACGGTGCGGGCTGCCCCGGGCACGGCCGTCACACGACGGGGTGCCCATCGCCCCCGGTGTCGGGGCGGCAGCGCTGGGGCCCGGTCCCGGGGTGGCCGGTGGGTGTCACAATGCCAGCGTTAGCGCATCTTGCCCAATGCCCCGCAGGAAGGCGGCCCACGGGAGGGGTGGTTTGGGCTTTTTTTTTTTTCCCTCCTTTTGCAGCGAATTTCCTCATTTTTTGTTGCTTTATTTTTCTAAGTAGCAAAGAATGCGAGGGAGGTTCTAAGAGGCGTGTTGGGTAAACACAGATATAAGCCTC